>NW_028270175.1:88819513-89440013 GCF_037043375.1 Chiloscyllium plagiosum | reverse complement strand
AGTCGGGTGAGGGGAATAGATCGAGTCAATTTGGGTGGAGAGAGGGGGCGAAAGAGAGGGACGAGAGAGGGGGCTAGAGAGAGGGTTGAGGGAGGGGTTCGAGAGAGGCTGAGTCGAGAGAGGGTGATGGAGAGAGAGAAGGGCCAGACAGTTTATGAGAGAGAGGCGCCGACAGAGAGCGGATGAGAGAAGGGGTAAGGAGAGGGATGACTCAAGAGAGAGGGGCAAGGGGAGGGAGCGAGAGATGGGTAAAGGGAGGTGGGGTCGAGACGGAGTGGGGGCGAGGGAGGCGGCGCGCTGGAGAGGCCATGAGAGAGTAGGCAATAGAGGGGGACGAGCGAAGGTGGCTATAAAGATTGGAGCGAGAGACGGGCGCCAGATGGGGGCGGGAGAGTGGGGCGAGGGAGGGGGTGAGGGGGGCAAGGGAAGGGTTGTGGAGGGTGGGATCGCCGGTCAAGAGAGGGGAACGAGAAAGGGATGGAGAGTGGGTGGGAAAGGGGGCGAAAGGTGGTCTAGAGATTGGGATAGAGAGAGGCCTGAGAGAGAGGGTGCAGAGAGAGAGGGAAAGAGACAGTGGCGAGAGAAGGAGCGACAGAGAGGGTGTGAGGGGGGCGAGAGAGGGGGCAAGAGAGAGAGGTGAGAGAGAGTGGGAGGCGAGAGAGAGAGGGAATGAGAGAGTGGGGAACAAGAGAGGCGAACGAGGGAGGTGATGAGAGATGGGGTAAGAGAGAAGTCGGGCAAGGGCAATGGGTCGAGAGAGATTGGGTGGGGAGAGGGGTCGAGAAAGAGGGACGAGAGAGAGGGGATTAGAGCGAGGGGGTAGAGAGGGGGAGAGGGGGGCGTGAGAGGGTGCGAAAGAGAAGGGGCAAGAGATGGGAGAGAATAGGGCGAGATGGAAGGGGCGAGACTGAGGGGGCTAGAGAGAGGGGAAACGGGTGGGGTTCGAGAGAGGTTGGTAAGAAAGAGAGGGCGAGAGAGAGAGGGGGGCGAGAGAGAGAGTGGGGCGAGAGAGAGGGGGGCGAGAGAGAGAGTGGGGCGAGAGAGAGTCGGGCGAGAGAGAATCGGTCGAGAGAGAGTGGGGCGAGAGGGATTGCGTGAGAGAGAGAGGCGCGAGAGAGGGAAGAGAGATAGAGGGGCTAGGAGACGGGGCGAGAGAGAGGGATGGGAACAAGATGGGGGCGAGGGGAGGTAGTGAGATAGACGGGGGCGAGAGGCGGGGGCACGAGTGAGAGAGGACGAGAGAGAGGAGTGCAAGAGATGGGTGGGGGCGGGAGAGTGTGTAAGAAAGGGGTAGAGGGAGCGTTGCGAGAGAGGGGTGAGAGATAGCAGGGTGAGGGGAAAGGGCAAGAGCGCGGGGGCAGAGATAGAGGGGGCTGGGGAGGGCGTGAGAGAGTGAGGGGGCGGGAGAGGGTGCGAGAGAGGAAATGAGGGAGGGGGCGACAGAGAGGTCGCGAGAGAGGTGAGCAACAGGTTTGGGCGAGTGAGCGGGGCGAGAGGCAGGCGAGGGAGGGGACAAGAGAGAGGGGCGGGAGAGAGGGGGGCAAGAGAGATGGTGGGGGCGACAGAGGTGGGGCGAGAGAGAGGTGGGGCGAAAGAGAGGTGGGGCAAGAGAGAGTGGGCGAGAGAGAGGGGGCAAGGGAGAGGGGGTGAAAGAGGTTGGAGAGAGAGGGGGAGAAAGGATGCGAGAAGGGGTCGAGAGTCGGGCGAGGGAGGGGGTCCGGAGTGTGGGTGAAAGGGAGGCTGGAGAGGGGGGCTAGAGAGAGGGGGCAAGAGAGAAGGGGCAAGAGAGAGGGGGCTGAGGTAGAGGGGAATGGGGGCGGGTGGGAGGTGAATGAGATAGAGGGGGTGAGAGAGAGAGGGTGCGAGAGAGGGGGTATGAGAGAGGGGGTGAGATAGAGGGGGCGTGATAGAGTGTTGCAAGAGAGAGGGGGATGAGGGAGAGGGGAATGAGAGAGAGGGGGCAAGAGAGAGGGGATGAGAGAGAGGGGGACGAGAGACAGAGGGCGAGAGAGAGGTGGGCGACAGCGGGGGAGAGATAGTTGGTGGGAGAGCATTGGCGAGACAAAGTGGGAGAGAGGGGGAGAGAGAGGGGAGAGAGAGGAGGATGAGGGAGAGGGGATGAGAGAGGTGGGGCGAGAGAGAGTTGGGCGAGAGATGGTGGAGGAGAGAGAGTTGGCGTGAGAGAGACTTGGCGAGATAAAGGGGAGAGAGAGGTGGGGCGAGTGAGAGGGGGCGAGAGAGAGGGGTCGAGAGAGGGGGTGCGAGTGGGAGGGGGCGATTGGGAGGATAGCGAGAGAGGGGGTGAGGGGGCGAGTGAGAGGGGCAAGAGAGAGGGGTGATTGACTTGGGTCGAGAGAGATGAGAGCGAGAGAGAGGGTATGAGAGAGAGGGGGTGAGGGGGCGAGTGAGAGAGGCGAGAGAGAGGGAGTGAGTGACTTGGGGCAAGAGAGAGGAGATCGAGAGAGAGGTGGGCGACAGCGGGGGAGAGAGAGTTGGAGGGAGAGAGTTGGCGAGACAAAATGGGAAAGAGGGGAGAGAGAGGGGAGAGAGAGGGGACGAGAGAGAGTTGGGCGTGAGATGGTGGGGAGAGAGAGGTGGGGGAGAGAGACTTGGCGAGATGAAGGGGAGGGAGAGGTTGGGCGAGAGAGAGGGGACGAGAGAGAGGGGTCGAGAAAGGGGGTGCGGGTGGGAGGGGGCGATTGGGAGGGTAGCGAGAGAGGGGGTGAGGGGGCGAGTGAGAGGGGCGAGAGAGAGGGGTGGAGTGACTTGGGGTGAGAGAGAGGAGAGCGAGAGAGAGGGTGTGAGAGAGAGGGGGTGAGGGTGCGAGTGAGAGGGTGTGAGAGAGAGGGGGTGAGTGACTTGGGGGCGAGAGAGAGTGGGGCGAGAGAGAGGGGGACGAGAGAGAGTGGGGTCCAGAGAGTGTGGGGCGAGAGAGTTGGGTGTAGGAGAGGGTAGCGAGAGAGGGCCTGAGAGATGGGGTGAGAAAGGGAGAGAGAGAGAGTGGGGGAGAGAGGGGCGAGTGAGGGGGCTTGAGACGCGGCTTGACAGCCTAGAGAGTGGGGGAGAGAGAGGGTGGGGAGAGAGAGAGAGTGGGGGAGAGAGAGAGTGGGGGAGAGAGAGTGGGGGAGAGGGAGTGGGGTGCGAGAGAGGGAAGCAAGTGTGTGCGTGAGAGATGGGGCGAGAGAGGGGGTGAGAGAGGGGGAGAGAGGGGCTTGAGAGGGGGCGTGAAAGGGGCCTTGAAAGCGGACTTGACAGGTGCTTTGAGAGGGGGCGAGGGAGGCGGTGGGAGAGTGTTGGGCGAAAGATAGGGCGCGAGAAATAGGTGGGCGAGAGAGATGTGGGCGAGAGACGGGGTCGACATAGAGTGGGCTGAGAGAGAGCGGGATGTGAGAGGGGAGCCAAGAGAGGGGTGTGAGAAATTGGGGCGAGAGAGGAGGGCGGGAGCATGGGCCGAGAGAGAGTGGGGCGAGAGCAGGGGCGAGCAATGGTGTGGAGGGTGAGAGAGGGAGCAAGAGAGCGGGTGAGAAAGGGGGTGAGAGGGTGGTTCTAGAGAGAGTGGGGCGAGTGAGACGGGGTGAGAGAAGGTTGCGAAAGAGGGATAGTGAGAGGGGCTGAGAGAGGGTAGAGAGTGAGGGGGCGTGAGAGAGGGTGAGAGGAAGTGAGAGAGGGTGTGAGACAGTGTTTGAGAGAGTGGAGCGAGAGAGAGGGGCGTGAGAGAGAGGGGGTCTCGAGAGAGAGGTGGGCGGGAGGGAGGGGGTGAGAGGAGGAGGCATGCGAGAGAGGGGTCGAGAGAGTTGGGAGAGTGAGATAGGGGTCGAGAGGGAGTGGGTGAGAGAGGGGTTGAGAGAGAGGGGGCGAATGGGGGAGGCGGGCGAGAGAGAGGGGTCGAGAGAGAGGGAGCGAGTGGGGATGGTGGGCGAGAGAGGGGGTCGAAAGATGGGGCTAAGTGATGGACTAGTGGCATTATTGCTAGAGCATGTATCTAAAGCTCCAGCTGATGTTCAGTGGAGGCAGGTTTGAATCCCACCATCAGATATGGTGGAATTTGACAGCAATCATTTTTATAAATGTTATTAATAATCCATAAATATGTATGAAACTATTTCAGATGGACAAAAATCCCAAATACTTGTCCTTTCGAGAAGGACATCTGCCCATCCTCACGTGGTCTGCGCGACATACCCACAGCAAAGTGTTTTCCTCTCGCTGACCCTCTGAAATGGCCAAGCAAGTTACTCAGCACAAGGTCAGCGAGGGCTGGGCAAGAAAAGCTGGTCAGCCAGAGGCACCCACATCCCATACGTGATTTTAAAAAAATCAGGAGTGCAGTAGGAAGAAGAAACGTTGTCAGCGTTTAATCGGATGATAGGAACAGGGAGAGGTGAAGGTTTTGGAGGTAGTGAGAGTGTTACCGAGAGTGCCCAGGGCCTGAACGGTGTTACAAAGCCAGTACGAATTGCTGCATCTGGAGGTGTTTTCAGGGGTAAGGAGGGGCATATGTATCTTTATTTATTCATTCATGACCTGAGGATGTCACCGATTGGACCAGCATACATTACCCCACTGCTAATTGCCCAGATGGCAGCTCAGAGTCAGACATATTGCTGTGGGTCTGGGGTCACATGTGAGCCAGCCCAGGTAAGATTGTCAGATGTCCCTCCCTAAAGGACATACGTGAACTAGTTGAGTTTTTCCAGATAAATAACAATGCTTATATGGTGTCCTCGCTAATGTCCTGTACAGGTACACCCTGACATCCCAACTCCTATTCTCAAAGCTGTGACCAATGAAGGTAACCATCCCAAACGCCTGCTTCACCAGTCTGACAACCTGTGACGCTACATTCAAAGAAGTGTGTACCTGCACCCCTGGGTCACTGACTGACAACACGACCCAGGGCCCATACAATTGGACAAGTCTAGTCTTGTTTACCAGAATGCAACACTGTGCATTTCTCCACCTGATATTCCTAAACTCACTGGCCCATTGTCGACCCCATTGCACTCTTAGATAACCCTCTTCGCTGCCCACGTTACCAACAATTTCAGTGTCACTCGCAAACGTGCTAACCAGGACTCCTGCATTATCATCCAAAACTTTCATATAAATGATGCACAACAGTGACCCAGCACTAAACCCATGGCACACCGTTGGTCACAGGCCTGCAGTTTGAGCAGCAACCCTCTATGAATACGCTCTGCCTCCTACCGTCAATCCAATTTTGTATCCAGTTGGTGAGTGCTCCCTGGTTATGTGTGATCTAAACTTATCAACCAGTCTGCCATGCAGAACATTGTCAAAGGCATTGCTAAAGTTAATGTGGACATCGCGTGCTCTGCTTTGATCTATCACTTGTCTTCCTCCACGAACACTCAGTCAGGTATGTGGGACATGATTTTCCACACACAAATCCATGATGTTTATCGCTAATCTGTCCTTGCCTTTCCAAATGCATGATGATACTTTCTCTCAGCATCTCCTCCAACAACTTACCCACCTCTGCCATCAGTCTCACTAGTTTGGTATAAATATCTCTGCAAGCGGCCCTACAATTTCCTCCCGAGATTCTCACAAAGCGCTGGGATACATCTGATCGTGTCCCAAGGCTTTAGGAACTTTGTTTGCATGTTAAGACATCCAGCACCTCCTGTTCTCAAATGAGAACTCTATTCAAGTCATCACTATTTAAGTTCTCAATTCCCGAGTTTCCATGTTTTTCTTCTCAGTAAATTCTAACGCAAGATATTTGTTCTGTATCTCCACCAT
Organism: Chiloscyllium plagiosum; assembly: GCF_037043375.1. Classification (NCBI taxonomy): domain Eukaryota; kingdom Metazoa; phylum Chordata; class Chondrichthyes; order Orectolobiformes; family Hemiscylliidae; genus Chiloscyllium; species Chiloscyllium plagiosum. The sequence goes on along the minus strand of NW_028270175.1, from coordinate 89,434,247 downwards.
CAACAGTGATTCCACATAAACAGCGTCATTGAACTTTCAGGGACCCTATTCTCTCCCTAGTTAATGTTTAGCCCTTGTTGAAACATGTCAAAATGCTTCTGAAATTTCAAGTATACCCTGACCTTCTCTCCCATCCCCCAACCGTTATCTATTCTGCCACTTACGGTTACACCAAAATATGGAATCCAACAGATTTAAAAATATTTTCCTTTTGTAAAATATTTTCCTTTTATTGCCAATTGTTTCTAAAAATCCAAATATTGTTTATTGCTATATACTTTACAATAGTCTCCTGCACCTTTCCAACTTACTGTCAAACTAACACCGTTTGGTTTCAGACTGACTGCACAAACGGTTTTGGGAATTCTTGTGGATCAATCTGAAAAAAAGGTAGCTGCCAGGGTCAGCAGGTAATAGAGAAGGCAAATCAAATGCTGGCATTCATTCCAGAGGGAATGGAGTCTAAAAATAGGGAGGTCTTGCTAAAACTATGCAAGGCACAAGTCAGACCACACCTAGATTATAATGAACAGTATGCGTGCTCGAAGGAAAGACATTCTTGTGTTGGAGGCAGGCCAGGGAAGGTTCACTCGGCTGATCCTGGAGTTGGAGGGATTTTCCAATTAGTAGAGGGAGACTATATTGACCTTGAATCCATTGGGGTTTTGAAGAATGGGAGAGAAATTGAATGAAACGTACAGGATTCTGAGGAGCTTTGACAGGTTAGATGACGTGAAGTTAGAATATAGAACAGTACAGAACAGTTATAGGCCTTCGGCCCAACATGGCTGTGCTGACCATGATGCTATTCTAAATTAACCCCATCTGCCTGCACTTGGTTTATATTCCTCTATTCTCTGTCTGTTCATGTTGCTGTCTAAAATCCACTTCAAAACTTTGCTCTCGTTGCCACTTCTCCCACCTCCTGAGCAGCTTCCATCCTCTCTGTACAGAAATCTGGCCTCATTCGTCTCATTTAAAAATGTTCAATCTCAAATTAAATTGAGGCGCCTGAGTATTTGATATTTCCACATTGGAAGAAAGATTCCAACCAACCACACTATTCACGCCCCTCCTAATGCTATATACCTGTCTTGCTGCAAATGCAGGGCTAGTTTCACTGAGAGTGGGTCTTTGAGGGGTGGATCGAGGTCACAGAGTTAGAGAGACGTTTGCGGGCTCGACAGGGTTAAGGATAGTTACAGGTGCTAGAGAATGACAGCAGGAGAAAAGATTTATTGTTTGGAAGAAATTACAGAGACAGCGCCGCTTTGATAAGATTCCACATAGGGATATGTGTAGGGTTGTGGCTCGTTACAGGGATTATGTTGAGCAGGGTATAGATACATTTGGAGGATTTGAGGATGTGGTACATTTAACAACAGTGTAGTATCTGGATAATATTACAGGCATAGTGAGGATAGTATGGGCTGAAGAATATTACAGGGATAGGGAGTATGGTATGGACTATAGAATATTAAACAGATAGGGAGGATGGTATGCACTGGAGAATGATACAGGGATAGGGTGGACTGTATGGACCGGAGACTTTTGCAGGGTGGTGGTATGGACTGAAGAATATTATAGGGATCATGCGGAAGTTATAGACTGGAGTAAGTTAGAGGCCGAGCTGATTTTAAGCGCTGAAAGATATTTCAGAAAGAGTGAGTGTCGTATATACACAAAGATATGACAGGGATCAGGAGGCATGTTGAAACTGGAGGAAGTTACAGTCATAGAGAGAGTTGTGAGAGATTTGAGTAATTTATGAGCATTGAATGGGGTACAGTGAGTGGAGCTGCTTACAGATAGAAAGGAGGATATAATGGCCTCAAAGTAGTGACACCAATACATAGGTATAACGAAAATAAATGATTTGAAGAGATGACACAGACAGGGAAGGTTGTACGCATTGGAGGAGATCATTGGAGAAGGATGGCTTCGGAGACTAAACAATGTAAAAAAAATGGGGGTTGCAACAGTGGAACAAGTTTCAGCAAGTTGAAACATATAGACCTGAAGGAGGTTAGACAGTTAGCATGGCTTTAAGGTCTGGTGGGGACGACATAGTATAGGGGGTTGTAGTGACTGGAGGCATTTCCACAGATAAAGAGAGTACCAGTGATAGACAGAATTCACAAAAACGGGGAGGATTGTCGGGTCTGCAGGACACTACAGAAATTAGAAGAGTTGTAACAACTCTTCTAATAGTGTACACAGGCAGGAACGTTTGTAAGGTTTGGAACAGCTCATTGTGATAGGGAGGGGCATGGAGAAATGAGATGTTATAGAATTAAAGAAGTTTGAAATTAGATTAGATTACTTACATAGATTAGATTAGATTAGATTAGATTACTTACAGTGTGGAAACAGGCCCTTCGGCCCAACAAGTCCACACCGCCCCGCCGAAGCGCAAGCCACCCATACCCCTACATTTACCTCTTACCTAACACTACGGGCAATTTAGCATGGCCAATTCACCTGACCTGCACATCTTTGGATTGTGGGAGGAAACCGGAGCACCCGGAGGAAACCCACGCAGACACGGGGAGAACGTGCAAACTCCACACAGTCAGTCGCCTGAGGCGGGAATTGAACCCGGGTCTCTGGCGCTGCGAGGCAGCAGTGCTAACCACTGTGCCACCGTGCCGCCCACCAATTATTGCAGTCTGTCAGAGATCATGGCAGTGTTGTAAGGTCAAGTGGAGTTTCCACAGTTTGGGAGGATTACAGGGACATAATGAATGCGTACATGGAAATAGGGTTGTCGGGACTGAAGCTGGGAACAGAGATAGAGAGAACAGCACGGGATTACTGAGATATGGTGGGTAGTGGTCTCTGGTGGAAGTTCCACGTTGATGGCTGTTTTGTGGAACTGCAGGATCTTGCAGAGATAGGCAGATGTGAAGGGGCTGGTTTACAGAGGCATGGCGAATTGTACTGACTGGAGCATGCAGAGATGGTGAGTGCTGTAGAAGATTCAGTAATTTGGAAGGATTGTAGAAGCTGGAGGGGTTCTCACAGACAAGGAGGATTGTAAGAGAGTGAGGAGTTTACAGAGATAGGGAGGTTGGAGCATTCTCAGTAATTAGTGGTTTGGAGCACTGTCCAGACAAGGGGAAGTTTCAGAATGAGCGAGGGACAGAGCAAAAGGAAGTGGTCGCAAAAATATAGGAACATAAACATGTCACTTCGGTGCTGTTTCACTGAGGGTCATCAGGAGGACAGTTGTCCTCATCATAATGTACAGATCCTCAGGGGAATGGGCAGAGTGGATACTGAAACGATGCTTCCTTCGCCTTATGGGAGGGAGACAAACGAGGAAAGTCTGTTTGACAAAGATGAGGAAGGGGGTTTTGTCTATTTCTTTCACTGGCCCAAACCTACTTTAGATTTGTTCCCATACAGCTCAAAGGAATGCAATGCGATAACAAAGAGAAAGGTCAGTTGGGACTGCAGGAGATACGAGACAAAGGCCAGGTTGGAGGGACTGCAGGGAGTGAGAGAGAAGGGAGATGTTCAACAGCTGGAAGGGATTCCAATGAGTGGACACTGTCAGGACTGGGAAACATGACATGCTTGCTTATGAGAGGGAGATAACGATGTGGCACAAGGTCAAACACGGCAGGACGATCCCAAGCTCCACACCTGCCATTTACTCAGGGAGCTGTTCTCACTCGGTCTGATGCCAAGCCCCACATACAAACAGCATGAGGTTTCCCAGCTCCTGGTGCTCAGGGCCCCCAGTGCACTCACTCCTTTACCAGTCGCTGAGGTATTTACATGGTTATACATTCTCCAGAAACACTGCGTCCTAGCCGACCTAAACTGGTAAATACACACTCTCCCAAGCAAAGACCATCTGCACTCTGATTCCCTGCTCTGATTCCCTCTAAGTGACAGTTTGCGGAGTGGACTCGATGGGCCAAATGGCCTTACTTCCGCTCCTATGTCTTATGGTCTAACAACAGAAGCCACGAAACTCCATTGCATGGGTCAGCATCAAAGATAAAAGCTTCATTCTCTCAAAATGGAAACTCCCCAATTCCTGCCACTTAAAAATATTAAAGTAAAGAGCATTCCAAACGAAGGCATTGATGAGGTGAGCTCTAGTCAGTCCTGTAGATCTGGAGGTTACCAGTTGCACGGAGAGTGATTTCTACCAGAGCTGCAGCAGCTCAGTGTCAGGCACACAGACAGAATGGGCAAAGAGATTCACATCTGAGTTCACATCTCCCAGCCTGGGAATCTGAAGCTGTGCTCATCAATTCTGATAAAGATCTCCAAAACTAGGACATCACAATCAGCTGTGGCAAAAAGAGACTTTGAGAGTTGATGCTTATAAAGGAGGTCAAAGAGCTAAGGAGGATTGTAGCGACTTGAAGAAGGGACTTGTAAGCACTTGAGTGATGTAGGGACTGGAGGAATTTACCAAAGAGAGAAGGTCTAAGACTGGAGAATTCTGCAGGAAACCTTCACAGGTTAGAGTAGGATTAAGTGTCAGCACAACATCGAGGACTGAAGGGCCTGCACCGTGCTGTACTGTTCCATGTTCTAAATAGGGAGGGATACAATGGCAGGAAGAGGTTTCGGAAAGCTAAGAGGATAGAATCTGAATGAAGAGACACAAATAGGAAGGGTTGCTAGGAGTGTCGGAGGTAACATATCGAGCAATGGTCTGATCTGGAGCAGATGACCCAGACTGGGAAGGTTGTGGGGATTGGAGGTGGTTTCAAAGGAGGGAGGACCATGGCGCCACAGGAGATTACAGAAATGTGGAGAGCTGTAAGACATACAGCAGTTCATTGAGAATAGGAGGTTGGTGGGATGGAGCAGCTTACAGAGATAAGAATGTTGTTAGCCGAAAGTGTGTCGCTGGAAAAGCGCAGCAAGTCAGGCAGCATCCAGGGAACAGGAGAATCGACGTTTCGGGCGGACCAACCAACCCAACCACCCTGTGGCTCAACACTTCAACTCCCCCTCCCACTCCACCAAGGATATGCAGGTCTTTGGACTCCTCCATCGCCAGACCACAACAACACGACGGTTGGAGGAAGAGCGCCTCATCTTCCGCCTAGGAACCCCCCAACCACAAGGAATGAACTCGGATTTCACCAGTTTCCTCATTTCCCCTCCCCCCACCTTGTCTCAGTGAAATCCATCGAACTCAGCACCGCCTTCCTAACCTGCAATCTTCTTCCTGACCTCTCCGCCCCCACCCCAGTCTGACCTATCACCCTCACCTTGACCTCTTTCCACCTATCGCATTTCCGACGCCCCTCCCCCAAGTCCCTCCTCCCTACTTTTTATCTTAGCCTGCTGGACACACTTTCCTCATTCCTGAAGAAGGGCTTATGCCCGGAACGTCGATTCTCCTGTTCCCTGGATGCTGCCTGACCTGCTGCGCTTTTCCAGCGACACATTTTCGGCTCTGGTCTCCAGCATCTGCAGACCTCACTTTCCCCTTAAGGATGTTGTTAGGTTGGGATGCTTTATACAGACAGGGATTGTTTAGGGAACCCAGCAGATGACAGATAAATACAGTTGTATAGACTGAAAGAACAAACAGATTTACGGATGGTAGTCATCACTGAAGATGTTGGTAGATACAGGAAGTTTTAAGTTCTGGAGGGTGTGGACATATTTAGACTTGGAGTGTGTGGAGTTGGCCAGATGTTCCTGGAGATAAGGATAGCAATTTTGTTTGGAGACAGTTTCACAGATAAGGGAGCTTCAGTAACCTCCTCCAGTTTGGTCAAATGGGAAGCGTTGAAGGAGAGGGTGCAGTTTACACAGACAGTAGTGTAAGAGCTGGAGAAGGTTACAGAGATCAGTAGATGGATGGAGAGACTGGAGGAGCTTACATGGACAGAGGATGTGCTAGCGACGGGAGGATGTTACACAGATAGTGAGTCTTATAGGAACTGAATCGGGAGAGTCCAGAGAGTTCTGGACTGGGTTCTTCAGATCGGCAGTGGGGCAGAGAACTGAGAAGAATTTAGTGTCTCGACAGATTGATTGTGTCTTTATTGCTCGAAGAGGTTAGGTAGATATGGAAACCTTCAACCCAATGTATACCGTCATCAGACCAGAGCCTCAATATCCCACATCAGCCTGGGATCCCTAAACCTGCCAGCTTTTCCCTTCACTCTAACAGGGACACACTGGCCCTGGATTCTTGAGATAACACTTTTCAAAGCCTCCCATTTTCGAGGAATTCCTTTTCTTTCAAACAGACTCACCCAATTGATGGTAGCATGATGTGGAGGAGCGGGTGTTGGACTGGGGTGGACAATGTTAAAAATCACACAATACCAGCTGACAGTCCAGCAGGTTTATCTTATCTGGAGGCACTAGCTTTAAGAGCAGTGCTTCTTCGCCAGGCGGTTGTGCAGCACAATCATAAGACACAGAATGTATAGCAACAGGATAGCAGTATCAGGGAATATAATATCAAATAAATTTAACTTCAGCCTTTCATCTTTTAGGATGATCACCTGTGTTTCGAAATAAACCTGTTGGACAATAACCTGGTGTTGTGTGATTTTTAATTCAGCCAATTGACCTCTGCTCGATCCCACCCAATAGTCCTAAAGCTGGCCCTGCTCCAGTTTCACACCTCAATCTGTGAACCTGTCTGACCTTTTCCCATAGTTATTTTAAAACAAAGACAGTTGTGGTCACTGGACCCAAAGTGCTCTCCAACTGAAACTTTAGTCACTTGCCTGACCTCGTTTTCTGAGGGGAGGTCCAGTGTTCCACCCGCTGGAGTAGAATGGGGGCCGTCGATACTTAATTTAGGAAACTTTATTGAACATATTTGCCAAACTGCATTCTGTACGGGCCAACTCTCTGGGAGGCCCAGTCAAGACAGAAGAAATTAAAATCTCCAACCAATACTACTGTATTATTCCGACTGTTATCCCCAATCTCTCTCCACGTCTGCTCCTTTACTACTCGCTGGCTATGTGGGAGTCTATAATATAGTCCCAAAAGAGTGCCCACACCCTTTTTGTTTCTAAGTTCTAAACACGTGGCCTCATTTGCTGACCACTTAAGAGTATCCTCTCGAAGCTCTGTTGTTATGTCCTCCCTTATGAAAAGGACAACTCCCCCTCTTCACTTACTTGTCCTTCTGTCCCGCCTGTGGCTTCTGTATCCTGGAACACTGAGCTGCCAGTCCTGCCCTTCTCTCAGCCATGTTTATGTTATGGCTATAATATCCCAGTCCCCAGAACTAATCCATGTTCTGAACTCATCTGCCTTACCAGTCAGGCCTTGTGTGTTGAAATAAGTGACATTTAAACCAGAAGTCTTTTACCTCCCTTGACTGTTCCCCTGGATATCCTGAAGAGTAAACTTGCTCTCGGTGGCTGATGTATTTTCCCCTGACCATTTCATGGTCCCTCTCTTATTCATAGTCCCTGCCAAACTAGTTTAAACCTTCCAGGTTAAGACTACCAAATCTTCCCGCAGTGGAACCGGTGCCCCTCTGATTCGAGTCCATTCCTCAGCCGCACATCCATCCGGCCTATTTTTCAATGTCTATCCTCACTGGGGCAGGTGGCACTGTGAGTAATCTGGAGACCACAACCCTTGAGGTCCTGCTTTTTAACTTCTTACCGCACGCCTGATACTCATTTCACAGGACTCCATCCCTTTGTCTACCTCTGTCATGTTGTCCGATGTGCACAATATCATCTGGCTTTTCGCCCTCCCCTTTAGAATTTTCTGCAACCGCTCAGAGACATCCTTGAGCCTGGCATCCGGGACGCAGCACACCATCCTGGGGCCCCTTCTGCATCCACACAGTTTCCTGTCTGTCCACCTCACAAGAGAGCTTCCTATCATTAATGCTAACTTTAGACAGGATGTGACAAATATAGACTGGGAGGAGCGACCTGCAGTTGGGGCAATATTTGCAAAGTGGAGTATTTTTATTTGATACAATGAGAATCCATGGCCAGTGTGTTCATGATGAGAGAATGGCCAATACAGTAAGCCTAGCCTTTAGTGATCATGTGATATCGCGAGTTTGATAAAGAAAACACAGTGCAATAAATACAGGCGGAGCCATTCACAAATATAGAGTGGGCAAAGGATTCCTTAAAAATGAGGGTCAACCAGAGGTCACAAAATATCATTGGCAGATACTGTTAAGGAAAAGCCACAAGGTATTTTACCAGTACAGTTAGAGTCAGAGGATTACTTGGGTAAGAGTGGGGCCTGTTAGAAACCAAAGGGACAATCTGTGCATGGAGCCAGAGGAAGTCGGTGAGGTCTTCAATGAATACTTCCCATCTGTATTCACACAGGAGAAAGTCATTGTAACCAGGGACTTCAGTTGGGATGGTGAGGTTCGACAACACAGTAAGATCAATAAGGAGGACATATTAAATGTTTTCACCAACATAAAGATGGAGAAATCCCCAGTGCAATGAAATGTATCCCAGACTGCTATAGGAGGGAAAGGAGGGGGTTGCTGGAGCACTGGTGGATATATTTAATACCTTGCTGGCCACAGGTGAAGTGCCAAATGACTGGAGGATAGTTAATGTGGTTCCTTTATTCAAAAAGGGCAGCAGGGATTGGCCAGGTAATTACAGAGCAGATAGTCTGACAGCAGGGGGAGGGAAATGATTGGAAACATTTCTGAGGGAGAGTTTGAATTAATAATTGGAAAGGCAGAGATTGATTAGGGATAGTCATCACGGATTTGGCAGAGGAAGATCCTGTCCGATGAATTCAGCGAAGTTTTCTTTGAAATTATGATTTAAAATATTGATAAGGGATGGGCAGATGATATGGTTACATGGAGTTCAGTAAGGCCTTTGACAAGGTCCCACATGGAAGGCTGATCCAAAAGGGAAGAGCCCATGAGTTCCAAGGCAAGTTGGGAAGTCGGATCCATAATTTGTGAAGGGTTGGTTTTGTGATTGAAAACCTTTGCCCAGCGGTGGCACCATAATAATCTGTACAGTAACCATCGTTGTTTATTATGTACATTAATAACTCGGATGTGAAAGCAGAAGATATCATCAGTCAGGTTACACATGGCATGAAAGGTGAGGGTGTTATCCACAGTGAGGCGGATGGTATCAGGCTGCAGTCTGTAGGTTGAGGCTAGGACAGAATTTCAACAGAGTCATTTCGATCGATAAGCTAGGCAAGAGCACAGCAGGCAATGAGGAAAACTGATTAATTAAGCTGAATTAACTTTGATGTAAAAAACCTGACAGGTAAGGCAAATGAACGCATGGCATGGACGGAACATGGGACTGGGAAATCACACGAATTACAGAAACACAGCTGAGGGAGGGACAGGACAGGCAGTTCAAAGGTCCCAATTACAGATGCTGCAGGAAAGATAGAAGGGGAGGCAAGAGAGGAGGGGAGTGGAGCTTTTGATCAGTGAAATCATTAGCACGACTGAGAGAGGATATTCCTGGTGAACACCCAGTGTAGCTATGTTAGTGGAACTGAGAAATGAGAATGAGTCATCACTTTGATATGACTGTATGACAGGCCCCCAATGGTCAGAGGGAACTTGATCTCAGATATCTGTAAGAATGATAACGTTGCAATGGATGGCGATTTTAACTCTCTAAACCGAGACTAGGAGCTCCGTAATGCTCACAGCTTGGATGGAAGGAATTTATTCAGTATGTTCAAGTAAACTGTCTCAGTCAATATGGAAATGGCCTAACTGCAGGAAGGCATAAAAGCTGACCTCCCTTTGGAAAACAAGGTAGGGAAAGGGACTGAGGTGTTCGTGGGGCAAGACTTTGGCAAAGTGACCACAATTCTATCAATTTGAAAAAAAAAAAGCTGTGGAAAAGGACAGACCTGGTCCACAAGTTAAAGATCAAAATAGGCCTTGCCTTAATCCAGAAGGTATTAGTCAAGAGCTTTTAACAATTGAATGTGGAGGCTATTGGCCGGTAAAGGGACGTCAGACAGGTGGGAAGATTTCAAAAGAGACATAATATTAGAGTTCAGGGCCAGCATATTCCTGTTAGTGTGAAGGATTATGCTGATACTAATAGGAAACACTGGATGGCTGGAGTTATTGAGGTTCTAGCCAAAACAGAAGGGGACACATGTCAGATATAGCCAGCTGGATAATGTAAATCTCTTGAAGATCATTGTGGGTAGAGTAATACACTTGAGAGGGAAATCAGAAAGGCCCAAATGGGACCTGAGAGACCTTCGGCAGATGAGGCTCATGAAAATCCAAAGAGATTCTACAAGTATATTAACAACAGAAGATTAACTCGGGACAGAATCTTACGCCTTAAAGATCAATGAAGCCGTTCATATGTGGAACCACAGGAGATGGGTGATATCGTAAATACAAATTTCACGTCAGAACCTACTGTGGAGAAACACGAGGGAAGTCAGGGAAATGAACAGTGATGTCCTCAAAAGAGTCCACATTGGGAAACAGGAGGAGCTAGAGGTTTTAAAACACATAAAATGTATAGAACTCCCTGGGAACTAATCAAGTATATCCAAAGAAATTGTGGGAGGTTAGGGAAGAAATTGCGGGGAGGCTTGAAGAGATATTTCTATCACTGACAGCTACGGGCGGTGAGCTGGAGGGTGGCTAATGTTGTGCCGGTATTTAGGAAAGGCTGCGAGGGAAAGCCAGGGACATAAAGACCACGTAGCTTGATGTCACTTGCAGATGACATTAAAGTCAGTGGAGTAGTGGACAGTGTGGAAAAATGTTGCAAGTTGCACGGGGACTTAGGTAAACTGCAGAACTGGACTGAGAGGTGGCAAATGGAGTTCAATGCAGCTAAATGTGAGGTGATTTTCTTTGGGAAGAATAACAGGAATGCAGAATACTGTGTCAATGGAAAGATTCTTGGTAGTGTGGATGTGCAGAGAAATCTAGGAGGCCATGTGTACAGATTCGCGAAAGTTGCCACCCAGGTTGATAGTGCTGTGAAGAAGGCATCCGGTATGTTAGGTTTTATTGGCAGAGGGATTGAATTCCGGAGCTGTAATGTTGTGCTGCAACTATACAAAATGCTAGTGCAGCCACATTTGGAATACTGTGCACAGTTCTGGTCGCCCCATTACAGGAAGGATGTAGAAGCATTGGGAAAGGTGCTGAGGAGAGTTACCAGGATGTTGCTTTGTCTGGAGGGAAGGTCTTATGAGGAATGGCTGAAAGATTTGGGTCTGTTCTAATTGGAAAGAAGGAGGCTGGGGTGGGAGGTGCGATTTGATAGAGGCACACAAGATGATCAGAGGATTAGATAGGGTAGACAGTGAAAGTCTTTCTCCTAGATAGCTTGTCAGCTTGTACGAGGGGGCATAGGTACAAATTGAGGGATGATGGATTTAAGATAGATACCAGAGGCAGGTTCTTTACTCCATGTAATGGCGTGGAATGTCCAGCCTGCCAAAGTAGTTAACTCAGCCACATTAGGGAGATGTAAACAATTCTTGGATTAGCACATGGATGATGATGGGATAGTATGTGTGTGGGGGGAATGGGCTTAGATTAGTTCATAGGTCGGTGCAACATCGAGGGCCGAAAGGCATGTTCTGCGCTGTACTATTCAATGTTCTATGTCCCCATTGGTGTGAATGTTGTTAGAAGCGATTCCACAGAACAGGAGTAACATGCATTTGGAAAGGCAAGGATAGATTAGAGATAGTCAGCTCAGCTTTGTGCATACAAAGCAGTGTCTCTCAAACTTGACTGAGTTCGTCAGAGGTGAAAAGAAGATAGATGAAGCCAGAGCAGTTGATGTTCTCTATCCTGACTTCTGTCAAGGTCTTTGACAGTGTTTAGCGTGGTGCACTGGTAGGTAAGGTTAGGTCACATGGGATCAGGGTGAGCGACCAAACGAATACAAAATTGGCTTGACAGAGGGTATGGTAGAGGATTGTTGTTCAGATTGGAGGCCTCTGAACAGCAGTGTGCCCTAAGGATTGATGCTGGGTCCACATGTGCATTATTTACATAAATGAAAATATATGAATCATTGTTAGTAAGTTTGTAGATAACACAATTGTGTTATAGTGGGCAGTGAATACAGTTATTGAAGGGGATCAACTGGGCCAATGGGTCAAAGAATAAAAGATGGATTTTAATTAAGGTGATGTATTTTGTTAAGACAAACCTGGGAGGACGAACATAGTAATGGTAGGGCCCTGGGCAGTGTTGTCGAACAGAAAGAGCCCAAGTGGTGCAGTTACATTGTTCCTTGGGCGTTGCGTCACAGGTGGACATGATGGTGAAAGCAGCATTTGGCACACTTACCCTCATGGGTCAGAGCATTGAGTACATGAGTTGGAACATTATGATATGGCTGTAGAAGACATTGCTGGGTCTCCAGTTGGAGTACTGCGTAGAATTCTGATCATCCCGATTTAGGAAGCATTTTATGAAACTGGAAATGGAGCAAAGATTGACAAAATGTTACTGATAATGGAGGGTTTGACTCAAGGAAATTATCTCAACCTGGATAAGCTGGAAAGCAAAACCGGGGATATTAGATAGATTTGGCAGTAAGGTGAAGGACAAACTAAAGAGATTCTGCAGCATGCAAGTACAAAAAAGCAACTGCAGAGACAACAGAGCCCCTCAAAGATCAATAAGGCCATCTATGTGTGGAACCAAAGGAGATGGGCAAATGTCAAACTGAACATTTCATGTCATAACGCTTTGTGGACAAACATTAGGACAGAAAGGGAAAGAAACAGTGCTGTCTTGAAAATAGTTCTCATTACAGAAGAGGTGGTGCTGGAGATCTTAAAACACAAATATAGAGAATGCCCTCGGTCTTTTAGGAGTGAATCCCAGCAAATTGTGGCAAAACAGTGGCAGGGACACGAGCAGAAAGATTTATATATTGTCCTTCGTATTTCCATTGGGTGTAGGTCGATGAGGGGTGACCTTATAAAGGTTTATAAAACCATGAGGTGTAAATGTAAGGTGAATAGCCAAGGTCTCTACCCCAGACTAGAAGAGTCCATAACTAGAAAGCACAAATTTGAACTGAGAGAGTAAATATTTAAAAGGGACCAGAGGAGAACATTTCTCACACAGAGGATGGTGCTCGTATTGAAAGAGCTGCCGGAGAAGTGGGAGAGAAAAGTACAATTACAACATTGGGCGGGTACATGGAGAGGAGAAGGTTTGAAGGGATATGGGTCAAAGACATGCAAATCGATTCGTTCAGGAACCGTGGTCAGCATGGACTAGTTGAACCAAAGGTTCTGTTTCTGTGCTGCACAACTCTGTCATTGGAGTAGGAGACTACTGAGATAAGGCATGTGAAGAAACTGAAGCAAGTTACAGAGATAGTGCCGGTAGTCTGGAATGCAGCACATTTCAAAAATGTGGAGGGACTATACGGAAGGGAGGAGGTTATAGAGGTATGAACTGTTATCGGAGTTACAAATAATCGAACACACTCGTCCCAAAGATGTGACGTAGGTACAGTGTTGCACGGACAGAACAGTACAGAACGATCCAGGCAGCATTCCCACCCTCGCATGGGAGGCCTACTTTCCCCTCTGTTGTAATGACGCTAACGAAGACAGCACATGCCTGGATTGATATCTGTGACTCTCCCTGTGCTGTCTTAGTACAACAGAAAGTAGAGGTGATGATTGATCCTTGGGCGTGTCTGTACAGTGCTCCCGCTCCAACACTGTATCTATGTCATGCCTAATTAAGCAATCTTTGGAGCCCTCTCATTCTCTCTGTTCTGATCACTGTGAGTGATTTTGCTTAATGCAGGATTTATTGAAGGTGCCAGATCTCCCCTCCCTTTGACTCTCTGGCTGACCAACCATCTTCAATGAGTTGATGGACGAGACACCAAGCAGTTGGGAATTCTATAGTATCAGGACTACTGAAAGGAGACAGAGAAATAGACAGCATGCGTAATTGGACTGATGCAGTGAAGATTACACATGTAGAATGATACTGTGTCTTACAGAGGTCCGTCTCCATCCCTGGCCTGTGCTGTTGCGTCTCTCTGGAGTGGAGAATTCTGTTGGCTCAGGATCTGGAGTAACTCAAAGAGTGAGAGGCACTGACAGAAGCAGCAATTAGACCTACAGAATGAGGGATACCACCAGGGTGCAGGATGATGTTAGGATCACACTATAGTAACGGAACAACTGGTTTGGCTTCATGATGCACTGGTATAACCGGTCAGGGATGAGCAACCAGTGAGCAGGCGAAGTGACGGCCCAGTGGTATTATTGCTAGAGCATGTACCCAAAACCTAAGCTATGTTCAGGAGAGACAGGTTTGAATCCCACGATCAGAAATGGAGGAATTTGAAATCAACAATTTAAAAACATGTAATTAGCAATCCCCATGAATCCAATATGAAACCATTGCTAATAAACAAACAACCCAAACACTTGTCCTTTCGAGACATGGTCTGCACGACATACCCACAGCAAAGTGTTTGCCTCTCAATTACCCTCTGAAATAACCGAGCAAGTTACTCAGCTCAAGGGCAGCTAGGGCTGGGCAAGAAAGTCTGGTCAGCCAGAGACATGCACAACCCATACCTGATTTTAAATATAATCGGTTGGGATGGTTCCACTGGAACTGTGCTGGGACCAGTGCCCTGGCCAATCATGTCGGTAGGTTTATGGACAGGGATTTTAACTGACAGAGAAAGGATGCAGGGACAGGGTTCAGGTGAAGGAGCTTTCCAAATCCAAAGGGAACGATTGAAGCATCGGAACAGCTTGGGGAGTGTGGCTGAAGACAAGCAGAAAGAAACAGGAAGGGACAGAGTTTAACTAATAAATCAGCGAAACAATTTGTGACAGGAAATTGTGGGAAAGAGTAAATTATGTATTTTTATAGAATGTACAAAATCTCTTCAATACGGTAGCTGGATTTGGAACACAGACATAAAAAGAGATTTATACACCAGGGAGATGTGGTTACAGGGCAAAAATAAAGGTGGAACGTAAATATTCAATGATTCACAACCTTGTGGAAACATAGGCAAAATGGACAACGCTAACAATAATGGATAACAAAGGCATTACAGAGAAAGCATTTAGCCTCAGATCATGAGGTAGAGCCAGTCTGAATGTAAATTCTGGCTATTACTTGCCAAGGACACAATCAGCAGAACAGTTTTCGGACACGTAACAGCATTTCGTTGTTCATCACAGCATTAAACAGGAGCTCATTCAAATTTTACTAAAGGCATTGTAGTAATTTAGTGAAACTTCAGTATTTTTATAATCTGGGATAATCACACTGACAAGAGGGATACTGGAAGAGGAGTTCGGAGATTTTGTTTTCAGTGTTTGTTTGATTAACACTTTGTGCAACTGGCTAGGGATGTAACTATCTCAGAATAACTGCTCTGTGATGAAACTTAGTGAATGAGTAATGCCACCTGGAGAGATCCTCTGGAAAACTGTGACAAAGTGCAGTTTAAAGAAATATAAAGTTTTAAAGTGAATCACAGAAAGGACAAGTCACAATGAGAAACAAAAACAGCCAATTACCTGAGTTTGAGAGGAGAACTGACCAAGCTAAACAGGCTAAACGCACTGAAATACGTGCCTGTAAATGAACAGTGGAAAACATTTGAAGGAACAGTGTAAAACTCAGACTGTGTGGAGTTTGCACGTTCTCCCCGTGTCTGCGTGGGATTCCTCCGGGTGCTCCGGTTTCCTCCCACAGTCCAAAGATGTGCAGGTTAGGTGAATTGACCATGCTAAATTGCCCGTAGTGTTAGGTAAGGGATAAATGTAGGGGTATGGGTGGGTTGCGCTTCGGCCGGGGGGTGTGGACCTGTTGGGCCGAAGGGCCTGTTTCCACACTGTAAGTAATCTAATCTAGTCACTGTACCAGAGGTTAGATCGGCTTTCCTTCGTGTTAATCCAAGGAAAACGATGGGACCAGACGGAGAACCAGACAGTGCATTCACAGCATGCGCAGATCAACCGGCAGAGGTTTTCTCGAACATCTTCAACCTCCCCCTGCAGACGGCCACTGTCCATGCCTGCTTTAAGATGGACAACATCATCCCTGTGCCTAGGAAGGCTCATGCAGCATGCCTCAAATACTACCACCCAGTGGCCCTATAGTTGGTGGTCAAAAAGTGCTTTGAAAAGCAGGTCATGGCATTAATCAACTCTAGCCTCGCCACTACTCTTGACTCGCTCCAATTTGCCTATCGGACCAACAGATTCATGTCAGATGCCATATCACCTGCCCTTCACTGCTCCCTAGGACAACTTGACACAAAGAACATTTACGTAAGAATCCTAATCTTTGACTACATTTCAGCCTTCAAAACTATAATCCCCTCGCGATTGATTTCTAAACGTAGTGATCTCGGACTAAGCCCTTCTTCTCTGCAAGTGGATCTTCAGTTTCCTGACCCACAGGCTACAATCAGTGAGATTGGGAACAATATTTCATCCTCATTAACACTCAACACTAGGCAATTAGACGGATGCAGACTGAGGATAACTCAAGTAGAGTCGCACTCAGGGGTGCATACTCACCCCCCTATTGTACTCACTGTGTATCCATGACTGCATTTAAATATACTAGACGAATGTCATTTACAAGTTTGCTGATGACATCACCATTGCCGGTCGAACGATGGATGTGGAAGATGTGGAAAAATGGTGCACTGAGAACAACCTAGCTCTCAATGCCGGCAAAACCAAGGACTTCTGGCGGGATGTTACTCCTGCCCTCCTACACATTAACAGCACAAATTAATGAGCGGAGAGTGTCAAGCTCCTGGGATTTGTCATACACAACAAGACTGGGCGGCACGGTGGCACAGTGGTTAGCACTGCTGCCTCACAGCGCCAGAGACCCGGGTTCAATTCCCGACTCAGGCGACTGACTGTGTGGAGTTTGCACATTCTCCCGTGTCTGCGTGGGTTTCCTCCAGGTGCTCCGGTTTCCTCCCACAGTCCAAAGGTGTGCAGGTTAGATGAATTGGCCATGCTAAATTGCCCGTAGTGTTAGGTAAGGGGTAAATGTAAGGGTATGGGTGGGTTACGCTTCGGCGGGGCGGTGTGGACTTGTTGGGCCGAAGGGCCTGTTTCCACAAAATAATGTAATCTAATCTAATCTAAAACATAATCTAATTTCTTGGACTCTTTATGTGGATGCACTGGTTACAAAGCCCCAACGACGTTTTTTTCTTCCTCTGGCAGCTGACGAAATTTGGCATGACGGTGAATAACCTTGCCAACCTTTATAGGTGTGCCATCGAGAGCATTCTGTTTGGACATGTCACAACCTGTTATGGCAAATGTACCATTCAAGATCGGAGACTGTGACAGAGACTGGTGAACTCAGCCCGGAAAATCACAAAGACCATCCTCCCATCTGTAAAATCCATCTCACAGGCCCACTGTCAAGGAAAGGTCGCCAGCATTCTCAAAGATCCATCCCACTCTGGCAATGTTTTTCTACAATCTCTACCATCGGGGAGAAGGCACAGAAGCCTGAACACATGCACCAGCTGGTTTTGTTACGACTTCTACCCGACTGTTGTTAGGATACTGAATGGACTCACACCTCTCAACATTCGGCTCTACATGTGTTTTTGTTTAATGCCGCTTTTTACCGATTATTTACTTTTCGATGTTACTTAACTCTGTCTTGCTCGCAAGACAAAGCTTTTCACTGTGCGTTGGTACACAGGACATTCCATTCCATTCAATGCAATTCACTCTGTCCAAACAGTGCAGTTTTCTGTATATTCAATTACATCCCACCTCATCCTTCTAAACTCCATTGCGTATAGACAGAGAGTCCTCAAACATCTGTTTAAAGTCTCAGAAGTACATTCCTACCATAATATTCTAGTCTTCTCAAGATGAAGAAGAGCATTGCATTTGCCTTCCTAATTACTGGCTCAATCTGCAAGTTTACCTTAAGGGAATCCTGGACTGGGCTCCTTTTGCACTTCAGATTTATGAATTTTCTCCCCATTTAGAAAATAACTCACATCTCTATTTAGCTGACGAAAGTACATGACCTCACAATTGAGCGCGTTGTATTCCACCTGCTACATCTTTGCACACTTTCCTAAGAGTGTCTAAATCTTTCTGCAGCTTTCATACTTCCTTACTTCTCCCTGCCCCTCCTCTTATCGTTGTATCATCTGCCAAGGTCGCAATATTGCCCTCAGTTCCTTCACCCAGATCATTCATGTCTAAGGTGAAACGCTGTTGTCACAACACTGACTCTTGCGACCACCACTGTTCAACAACTTCCACCCTGAAAAGGAGTCTTTTATCTCTACTCTCTGCCTCCTGCCAGACAACCAAGTTTCTATCCAAGCTAGGATCTGGCCTATAACACTATGGGCCCTTATCTCACTCAGCAGCTTCCTGTGAGGCACCTTGTCCAAGGCTTTATGGAAGTCCAGATTGAAAACAACCACTGGTTCTCCTTAGTCTGACCTGCCCATTAACTTCTCAAAGAATTTTAACAGATTTGTCAGGTATAACTTTCCCTATGCTGACTTTGCCCTTTTTTAAACATGCACTTGCAAATTTTCAGAAATCTTCTCTTTCTGCAATTCCTTACTGGGGCGCTGTCGAGGCTGGGTCAGTGAGTGTATTTACAGCTGAGGTGATCAGATTTTAATCAATCAGGCAAACAAGGGTCACGTGGAAAAGGCGGGAAAGTAGAGTTGTGGATTATTGGATCAATAATGAACTCATTGTACGGTGGAATATACCCGATGGGCCAAAGAGCCTAATACCGGTTGGCATTGCATGGTATTCACGAAATCAATTTCAAACACAATAAAAGATTGAACTACATTATGTTCGTGGAAAGAAAAATATCCTTGGTCCAATCAGAATAATTCATGAATCAAATTATAACATGCTTCAGGATCCACAACTCTTCTCACTCCCATTCTGCAGGTTCTATGAATCCCGCTACATCAAACCTCCTGCAGGATCCCCATCTCTTCCTACATTTGTACAATCCTCCAAGTTCTGCAACCCTTCCTAACTTCGTAACGTGGCCCGGACTCTATAACTCTTCTTTCCGCTGCAATGTTCCCCAGAAAGACACTGGAGGTGGGGTTTTCAGAGATAGGGAGGGATATCAGGAGGAGAGGATTTTGCAGTCATTAGGAGGATTGCAATGCCAAAAGGAGGCTTCAGTAATTGTGCAAATTCATGATGATGAAGATGTTTGAGGAGGGCGGGAGAGAGGATTGTAGGGACATGAGAGGTTGCACAGTTTGGGTGTTTTGTGAGAACTGCAGGAGGTTACTGAACAGATGACCCAGATTGAGAGGATTACGGGGACTGGATGTGGTTTCACAGGGAGAGAGGACCATAGAGCCTAGAGGGGTTCAGAGAGCTGGTGAGTTTGGGGGAATGAAGCAGATTACAGGGATAAGAATGTTTCTAGGACAGGTCTGGATAACACAGACAGCGAGTCTTTTGGGATACTGAGCAGATTACAGAGATAAAGTTGTTTGTATCGAGAATAACAGAGATATGACGGGTAGTCGTGTCTGAAGATATTTATATAAATAGGAAAGTTTAGTTCTGGGAGCTATTTAGATATGGAGGGTGTGAAATCTGGATTTTTATTCAGAGGTAGGGATAGACATTTTGGTTGGAGACAGTTTCACAGATAAGAGAGCAGAGCGCATACAGGAGGAAGTTCCTGCGGTAGAGAGGGCTGTAGAGGAGGGTGATATTTACACAGATAGGGGTGTAAGAGCCGGAGAAGGTTATGGAGATGGGTAGATGAATGGAGAGACGAGAGGAGCTTACATTGGCAGGGTGGGACACAGTGAACGGGGGCAGGGTTGGTGTTAAATGGGGATTGTAGGAACTGGATCGGGAGAGGCACAAGATTTGGAGTGGATTCTACAGATCGGGAGTTTTGCAGGGACCTGAGAGGATAACACAGAAAGGGATGGTGGTAAGGTCTCCACAGACGGAAGACGTTTTAGAGACTGGAAGAGGTTATGTAGAGAGGGAGAGGTTTAAGAGCTGCAGGAGCTTATGGAGAGTTGAACATTTGGAGCAGTTTAAAGAGGGAGGTTTCTCAGATAGAAATAAGTTACAGAGAGAGAGGGTTATGTGTCCTGAGCAAGGTAAAAAGAGACAGAGCTTTCAGATTTAGAAAGAAAAATGACGAGATATAAGCAAAATTTCACGGAGAAGATTACACAGATAGGGAGGGACATAGGGACTGAAAGTGAATACTTTTACATGGAGGATTGTATTATTAGACAGCGCTTATAGGGATAGGGACTGGTGTCGGGATTGACACAGTTAGAGAAGGTTGTGTTTTTGCAGAAGGTTACACTGGACTACAGAGGAGCTCAGAGAGAATGTATTATGATGAGTGGGGGAGATTACAGACACAAAGATGGCTGCCTGGTTGAAAACAGCTTGTACAGATTCTCAGTGCTGTAAGGCTGGAGGGAGATTATAATAGTGACGGTTGCCAAGACTTAATTACTTCACTGATATAGAGCAAGTCTCACTACATAGAACATAGAACATAGAACATAGAACAATACAGCACAGAACAGGCCCTTCGGCCCACGATGTTGTGCCGAACTTCTAACCTAGATTAAGTACCCATCCATGTACCTATCCAAATGCCGCTTAAAGGTCGCCAATGATTCCGACTCTACCACTCCCACGGGCAGCGCATTCCATGCCCCCACCACTCTCTGGGTAAAGAACCCACCCCTGACATCTCCCCTATACCTTTCACCCTTCACCTTAAATTTATGTCCCCTTGTAACACTCTGTTGTACCCGGGGAAAAAGTTTCTGACTGTCTACTCTATCTATTCCTCTGATCATCTTATAAACCTCTATCAAGTCACCCCTCATCCTTCGCCGTTCCAACGAGAAAAGGCCGAGAACTCTCAACCTATCCTCGTACGACTTCCTCTCCATTCCAGGCAACATCCTGGTAAATCTTCTCTGCACCCTCTCCAAAGCTTCCACATCTTTCCTAAAGTGAGGCGACCAGAACTGTACACAGTACTCCAACTGTGGCCTAACCAAAGTCCTATACAGCTGCAACATCACTTCACGACTCTTGAATTCAATCCCTCTGCTAATGAACGATAATACTCCATAGGCCTTCTTACAAACTCTATCCACCTGAGTGGCAACCTTCAAAGATCTATGTACATAGACCCCAAGATCCCTCTGTTCCTCCACCTGACTAAGAACCCTACCATTAACCCTGTATTCCGCATTCTTATTTGTTCTTCCAAAATGGACAAACTCACACTTGGCAGGGTTGAACTCCATCTGCCACTCCTCAGCCCAGCTCTGCATCATATCTAAGTCTCTCTGCAGCCGACAACAGCCCTCCTCACTGTCCACAACTCCACCTACGTAATTGTTAAAGCGAAGTTGGGACAGTCCAGATTAGTTTACAGAGATATAAACGTTTATGGGAGTTTCAAGAGGGAACAGTGATTGTGAGTGCTGTAATAAATGGCAATAGTTACAGGGAGGGTTCTAAGAGCAGGAAGAGGTGACAGTCATATCGATCTTTGGAAGGACTGGAGAAGCTTACATCGGCAAGAAGTGTTTTAGAGACCGGACGGGATTACAGTGGTAAGGAGAGTATTAGGGGTGAGGAAAGGTTCAAGACACAGGGATGGTTGACAGGACTGGATGAAGATCTGAATAGAATCTCCATTCAGCCCAACAAGTCCACATCACCCCTCTGAAGAGCATCCTGCTCAGACCCATTCCTCTACCTATCCATTAAACCCTGCATTTCTTATGGTGAACTCACCTGAATACTATAGTCAATTTACGATGGTCAATACACCGATCACGCAAATGTTGAACTGTGGCAGAATACCAGAGCATGCGGAAGAAACCCACATAGTCGGGGGGGGGTGGGGGGGGGGGTGGAGAACATACAAAGTTCACACAGTCAGTCATCCAAGGCTGGAATTGAAACCAGGTCCCTGACGCTGTGAGGGTGCAGTGTTAACGAATGTGCCACCGTACCACCCCTGTGGCTGATTATACACAGCATTGCAGAGATTGGACCAGGTCACGAAGTTCACAGTCGTTATTGAAACAGGAGGAGAATGTAGTCAGGAACAGGAGAAGGTTACATAGATGGTATCCATGAGAGAGCCTGGAGGAGGTTAACGCAGTAGGGAGGTACGTGCAGTCTCTAGACAATTAGAGGTAGGTACGGTTGGCGACACTGGATGAAGTTGGTAGTACTCAGAGTTGAACACACTGGAAGAGGTTACCGAGTTAGCAACGACTTATGAACTAGCTAAGGTTTTCGACAGGGACAGTTGAAGGAAATGAAAGTTGTTACAACAATTGAGAGGACTTTTCAGACACATGGATGGTTTTAGTGGCTGCAGGATTTTCGAGAGCTAGGAAGGTTAGTACTGACTGGAGGTAGTCAGAGGTAAGGAATATTGTAGTGATGAGAGGACGTCACAGAGATAGAGAAGATTGTCGAGAGAGAGGGCAAGGTTACAGATCTCGGGAGGGTTCAAGTGACTTCAGAACGTTACACAAAGGGAGGGTTGACAGGAAACGCTGGAGGACCTCAAGGACTCTGGAGAGACAGGGAGGTGAAATGGATGGTGGAACGTTAGAAGTAATGAGGCGCTGGAGGACAGGTTGGAAGAGTGACATCATGTGCTGGAGAGGATGGAGGAAGTTACACAGATGGGCAGATCAGTAAGGGCTGGATGTTACAGACAGAGTGGCCTAGAGGTGCTGGACAAGATGACAGACATAATGATTTTTGTAGTTTTTGGCGTTAGTAGTCATAACACTAGGTTTCAAAGTCATTTTTGAAAAAAGATAAGGATAGTGCAGAAGTGAAGAGGCCAAATTTGGGGAAGCCCCCTCATCGTTAGAATATCACCGTCACTGGGCATTATCACAATCACGAGAAAGGATCTGGCAAACACAGACTGAGAGGAGCTGTTTGCAGTTGGGTTCACATTCAGCAAGAGGAGTTATGTTAAAGTGATACAGTGAGAATTCAGGCCCTGTGTGTTCCCTGAAGAGTAAATGTCAAATGCTGTAACTCCAGCGAATACTGGTGAAGCGATATCGTGAGCTTGATAAAGAAAGTACAGTGCGATGAAAACAGTTGAAGCTCTTCAATAGTATGGAGATTGCAAGGGGGCGCTTAAAAATGACGGGCAAAGAATGGTCATGAAATACACTTAGCAGATACTGTTAAGGAAAGGTCATAAGGTATTTTATGAGTGTAGTTAGAGGAAGAGGATGCCAAAGTAAAGAGTGTGGCCTGTTGGAAACCAAACGGACAATCTGTACATGGAGCCAAAGGAAGTGGGTGAGGTCGTCAATGATTACGGCTCATCTGTATTCACACAGGAGAAAGGCATTGTAGCCGGGGATTTCAGTCGGGATGGTAATGTTCGAGAACATGTTAAGACCAATAAGGAGGAGAGGTATTAAATGTTTTCACAGGCATAAAGGTGGAGGAATCTCCAGTGCTCAATGAAATGTATCTCAGGATGCAATGGGAAGTAAGGGAGGCGATTGCTGGGGCCCTGGTGGATATATTTAATACTTTGCTGGTCACAGGTAAATGACTGGAGGATAGCTAATCTGGTTCCTTTATTCAAGAAGAGCAGCAGGGATAGGCCAGGTAATTACAGAGCAGATAGTCTGACAACGGGGGAGGGAAATTATTGGGAACAATTCTGAGAATGAAGCAACACTTGAAAAGGTGGGGATCAACTCGGCTTCAAAGATTTGGTACAGGAAGATGTCTGAGGAATTCACTTCATTTATTTGAAATGGTGTCTAAAAATATTGATGAGGGCAGTGCAGATTATGTGAGTTACATCGAGTTCATTAAGGCCTTTGACAAGGTCCCACATGGAAGGCTGGTCCAAAAGGGAAGAGCTATTACTATCCGAAGCAAGTTAATAAATTGGATAAAAAATTGTTGTTTGACTTCTTCGTGTTTGAAAATCTTTCACGAGCGGGTGTACCCACGGGGATTTGTGCAGGAACCTTTGCTGGTTATTCTATCGAATAATAACTCCGATGTGAAAGCAGAAGGTATCATTAGTAGGTTTTCAGATGACAGGAAATGTGAGGTAATATCCTATGGGAATGATAAGCGAAGGACATACACAGAGGAGTATTGAGGAACACAGGAACCTTGGTTGACAAGTCCATAGATCCCTGAAGATGTCAACGCAGGTAGACTGGGTGGGGAAGACAACTGAACTGGGAGCAGGAGGGGGACCCATATCCTGGGGGGGAGAATTGTTGGAGCTGCTCGAGAGGATATAAACTAGTCTGGCAGTGTGTTTCAACTTAAACAGTCGTACGGTTAGAAAGAAGATTGAGGCTGGTACACAAGTTAAAGAGAGCAATTTGATCAGACAAGGAAGGCAAGAATAGAAAAGGGAATGGGGGTAAACTTATGATTAAATTGCATTTATTTCAATGCAAGGAAGATGAACTCAAGGCATGGATCGGAACATGGGAATGGGATATTATAGCTATTACTGATACAAAGCTTAGGGAGCAGCTGGACTGGCACCTGATTTCTTCCTGTAGCATCTCTACCTTGAAGTATCGAAGGGGAGGCGAGAGAGGATGCGTGGTGATGGGTTTTGACTGCATGAATGATCACGGCAGTACTTAGAGAAGATATTCCTGTGGGGTCGCCCAGTGAAGCTATGTTAGTGGAATTGTGAAATAAGAATGGGTCATCACTCTGATATGATTGTCCTACTGACCCCGAATAATCAGCGGGAGATTGAGGAACAAATATGTCGGCAGATCTGAAATATCAGTCATAATAATAGGACTGTTATGGTCGGGGTTTTTTAACTTTCAAAACCGAGACCGGTGTTCAGCCTTTGCACGGGAGGAATTTGGTAATTTGGCAAAGAGAAAGGGGCAAAACCTGACCTCCCCTTGGGAAACAAGGTCGGGAAAGGGACTGAGGTGTTGGTGGGAAAGCATTTTGCTAAGGTGACCACAGTTCTATTAGTTTGAAAATAGCTCTGGAAAAGGACTGACCTGGTCCACAGTTCAAGGTATGAAATGGGGCCAGATCAATCTTGATAGTCTAAGCCAGGAACTTTCAAAAGGTCATTGGGGAGTCTATTTGATGGGAAAGGGAAGTCTGGCAAGTGAGAATATATTAAAAGTGAAATAAATTGAATGATCAGCTCCAGCATGTTTCTGTTTACGTGCAGGTCAATGCTGACAGCATTCGGAAACACTGGCTGTGTATTGAGGGTCTGGTAAAGGAAAAGGGGCACATGTCAGGTATAGCCAGCAGGATCAAGGGAATCCCTGGAGGATCACAGGGGCTGTAGGAATACACTTTGGGTGGAAATCAGGAATGCAGAAAGGGTACATGAAATAGCCTCGGCAGAGAAGGAGAAGGAGAATCCAAAAGTGATTGTATAAGTATATTAAGAGTAAACGAGTAACTTGTGACAAAATAGGGTGCCTTAAAGATCAATAAGGCCATTGATGTGTGGAACTGCAGGATATTTGCTCAGACCCTAAGCAAATCTTTCACTCCAGAGCTAACTATGGTCCAAGTCTATGGAACTCAGGGAACAAGAGTAATACGTTATGCCATGATTGTAGTTCTCTGCAATTCCACTCTCCCTGCTATCGGAACGATAGTGTGCAAGTTGAAAGTGTTCAGAAAAGATTAACAAGATGTTGCTATGGTGTTGCTGAATAAGCTGGAGTTAATTTCCCTGGAGCGTCGGAGACTGAGAGGTGACCGGGCAGAGCTTTATATAAATGTGAGAGGCATGGATTGGGTAAACATTCAAGGTCTTTTCCCAGCGGTTGGGGAGCCAAAAATGGAGTACATAGGTTTAAGGTTTGAAGCCAATCGTTTAAAAATCAACTGAAGGGACAGCTTTTTCACGCACATTGTGATGCGTGTTTGGAATGAGCTTAGAGAGAAAGTAACGGAGACTTATACCATGAAAACATTTAAAAGGTATCTGGATAGGTATATGAATTGTAATGGTTTAGAGGTACATGAGCCAAGTGCTGGTTAATCTGGCCGATTTAGTTAGATCTTCTAGACAGAATGGATGATTTGGGGCGAAAGGTCTGTTTCCATGCTGTACATCTGCATGACTTGAAAAGAGTGCATCTTATAGAAGAGGTGGTGCTGGAAGTTTTAAACCACAAAGGCATGGAAAGACCCAATACTTGATTAAGTGTATGACAGAACATTGTGCGATGCGAGGGAAGAAATTGTGGAGCCCCTAGCAAAGGGATTTGTACCACTGACAGCCATGTGTGATGTACTGGAAAGCTGGAGGGTGACATAGTGGACAGTGAAGGAGGTTTGCTAAGATTACAAAGGGATCTTGATGGTATTGGTGAATGGGCTGAAAACCTGTGGATTGAATTCAATCTGAATAAATGCGAGTATTGCATTTGACAAAACAAACAAGGGTAGACCTTATACAATTAATGTTGGGGCTCGGTTAGTGTTTTAGAGAAGAGGGAACTCCGGATTCAGGTATAAGATCTTAAAGTAAGGGAACCCTTAGGAAGTAGCGACCATAATATGATAGAGTTCAGTCTGCAGTTTGAAAGGGAGAAGGCAAAATCGGAGGTAATGGTGTTACAGTTGAATAAAGGTAATTATGAGGGCATGAGAGAGGAACTGACTAAAATAGACTGGAAGCAGAGGCTAACCGGGAAGACAGTAGAGCAAAAATGGCAGGAGTTTGTAGGTATAATTGAGGACACTGTACAGAGGTTCATTCCCAAGAAAAGAAAGATTAACCGGGGAGGGATTAGACAACCTTGGCTGACAAAGGAAGTCAGGAAATGTATTAAAGAAAAAGAGAGATCCTATAAAGTGGCTAAGAACAGTGGGAAATCAGAAGATTGGGAGGGATACAAAAGCAAACAGAGGATAACAAAGAGTGTAATAAGAAAGGAGAGGATCAAATATGAAGGTAGGCTAGCCAGTAATATTAGAAATAATAGTAAAAGTTTCTTTCAGTACATAAGAAACAAACGACAGGCAAAAGTAGACATTGGGCCACTTCAAACTGATGCAGGAAGCCAAGTGATGGGAGATAAGGAAATAGCAGGAGAACTTAACAAGTACTTTGCGTCAGTCTTCACAGTGGAAGACATGAGTAATATCCCAAAAATTAAAGGGTGTCACGGGGCTGAGTTGAGTATGGTTGCCATTACGAAAGAGATAGTGCTAGAAAAGTTAAAAAGTCGTAAAATTGATAAATCTCCTGGCCCCGATGGGATACACCCTAGAGTTCTGAGAGAGGTGGCTGAGGAAATAGCAGAGGCATTGGTTGAGATCTTTCAAGAGTCACTGGAGTCAGGAAAGGTCCCGGATGATTGGAAGATGGCTGTTGTAACCCCCTTGTTCAAGAAAGGATCAAGGCAAAAGATGGAAAATTATAGGCCAATCAGCTTAACCTCGGTTGTTGGTAAAATTCTAGAATCCATCATTAAGGATGAGGTTTCTAAATTCTTGGAAGAGCAGAGTCTGATTAGAACAAGTCAACATGGATTTAGTAAAGGGAGGTCATGCCTGACAAACCTGTTGGAAGTTTTTGAAGAGGTAACAAGTAGGTTAGACCAGGGAAACCCAGTGGATGTGGTCTATCTAGACTTTCAAAAGGCCTTTGATAAGGTGACACACGGGAGGCTACTGAGCAAGGTGAGGGCCCATGGTGTTCGAGGTGAGCTGCTGGGATGGATTGAGGATTGGCTGTCTAACAGAAGGCAGAGAGTTGGGATAAAAGGTTCTTTTTCAGAATGGCAGCCGGTGACGAGCGGTGTCCCGCAGGGTTCGGTGCTGGGGCCACAGCTGTTCGCATTATATATTAACGATTTGGATGAGGGAACCGGGGGCATTCTCGCGAAGTTTGCCGATGATACGAAGTTAGGTGGACAGGCAGGTAGTACTGAGGAAGTGGGGAGGCTGCAGAAGGATCTTGACAGGTTGGGAGAGTGGTCCAGGAAATGGCTGATGGAATTTAACGTGAGCAAGTGCGACGTCTTGCACTTTGGCAAAAAGAATAAAAGCATAGACTACTTTCTAAATGGTGAGAAAATTAATAAAGCCAAAGCACAAAGGGATCTGGGAGTGCTAGTCCAGGATTCTCTAAAGGTAAACATGCAGGTTGAGTCCGTGATTAAGAAAGCGAATGCAATGTTGTCTCTTATCTCAAGAGGGTTGGAATATAAAAGCAGAGATGTACTACTAAGACTTTATAAAGCTCTGGTTAGGCCCCATTTGGAGTACTGTGTCCAGTTGTGGTCCCCACACCTCAGGAAGGACATACTGGCACTGGAACGTGTCCAGCAGAGATTCACACGGATGATCCCTGGAATGACAGGTCTAACATATGAGGAACGGCTGAGGATACTGGGATTGTATTCGTTGGAGTTTAGAAGATTAAGGGGAGACTTAATAGAGACGTACAAAATAATACATGGCTTGGAAAAGGTGGATGCTAGGAAATTGTTTCAGTTAAACGAGGAGACTAGGACCCGTGGACACAGCCTTAGAATTAGAGGGGGTCATTTCAGAACAGAAATGCGGAGGCATTTCTTCAGCCAGAGAGTGGTGGGCCTGTGGAATTCATTGCCACGGAGTGCAGTGGAAGCCGGGACGCTAAATGTCTTCAAGGCCGAGATTGATAGATTCTTGTTGTCTCGAGGAATTAAGGGCTACGGGGAGAACGCTGGTAAGTGGAGCTGAAATGCGCATCAGCCATGATTGAATGGCGGAGTGGACTTGATGGGCCGAATGGCCTTACTTCCACTCCTATGTCTTATGGTCTTATATAATTATTGAAGTTGGCATCACAGGATGGATAAGACAGTGCTTGGCATGTTTGACTTTTGCTTAGTCTATTGAGTGGGGGATCTGGGACGTCATGTTGAGATTGTACAGACATTGGTGAGACCTCTTCTGTAGCACTCTGTCCAGTTCTGGTTGCCCTGTAATAGGAAGGCTATCATTACGCTGCAGGGGGTTCAGAAGAGATTTACCAGAACGTTGCTAGGTATGGAAGGCTTGAGTTCTGAAAAATGACTGGATAGGCTGAGTCTTTTTTCACTGGATGCTGGAGGATGAGAAATGACCTTATTCAAGTTTGTGAAAAAATTGAGGGATATGGATAGAGTTAATGGCAGTTGCCTTTTCCCCAGGATGGCGGAGTCTCAAGTGGAAGGACCACGTTTTTAGGTTAGAGGAGGGATTTGCTCCAAAAACAAAGACATGCGTTGCAAATTGTTACACAGAGGGTAGTTTGAGTGTGGAGTGAACTTCCTGAGGAAGGGGTACAATTACAACGTTTAAAAAAACTTTTGGGTAAGTCCATGAATAGGAATGGTTTGGAGGGATATGGGCCAGCAACATGCTGCTGGGTTGATTTTAGCTTGAGATTATACCACTCCCTTTCTTTACTTTTTCTTTCGAAGAATCAGCTTCTGTGTTGGGGGGGAATCCAAGGCCCAATCCGAGGACTCAGTGACAGACGGGATTTGAAGCTTGGGAATGGGGTCAGATGTGGAACCTGAGCCAACATCCTCAGTGCTTCCATGAAAGCGTTTTGTGGCTTTCCCTGATGCATTGACTTCAGTGTAAACTGTCTCTAAGTGAAACTTGCTTGCTTGTGGTCTCATAATCGATCCTAAGATCAGTCCAAAAAGGTATTCGCATCATCACCAAGAATGATTGCTTCCATCAGCAATACAACTCCTATATCCATCTCGAGCTCAGTTCATAATTGGTGAATCAGTTATTGATTCCATTGTTACCCCTGGACCCTCGTATTCAAGGGCCATATTTGCCTGACACCAGATTGTAAACTGGCAGACAGTGAGGTCTGCCAATGTTGTAGAGACAGAGTCGATACATTCTTCCCTTGGAAGAAGCACAGCAGGTCAGGCAGCATCCGATGAAGAGACGAATTGAAGTTTCAAGCAGAATCCTTCATCAGTCGACTCTCTTCCTCCTTGGATGCTGCCTTATAGATTTTTTTTTCCTGTAGCACATTTTATCGACCTGCTTATAAACTGCATTAATTAACTTTGTCCAAATTTTTTTTGGTTTGCTTTCCCAACAAATCCCAATTCATCATCATGAACTGACCACAGTGACCCTGCAAAGGCGCGTTGTCCATTAAATTCTTAATTATAGGTTCTCACCCATTTACTCAAAAATGTTCCGAAGCCATCCATTGACGTCTTTACTCTCTTTGGTTGGTGGAAACCTTTTTTTTTAAATCTCCATGGAAGTATTAGATATTCTGCTTTGACATAAATGCTACCAGCTGGTGTGATGATGAAATAAATTACAGATTTCATCGAAATAAGTAAAATGCTGGTAATAACGACAGAAGCAGTAATAAATCTGACAATCCTGAGTCACTGAGCTGTATACATTTCGGAACAGATCCCCTCCTCCACACTCGTCCGACTACCCTGTTACTTCTCAAAATTAAACACTCCATAAAATTTAATCTCTTTTAATATTTCTTTCCTTACCCAGCGAGTTTTGAGAATATTTGTTGTTACTCTCGTCTGACGTACCTTCAATGGGTCAACTTTAACTCTATTTAACTTAATATGATAAAAGTTGTTTTCTGCATTTATCTAGCGACATAGAGTCGTAAAACATGGAAACAGACCCTGATTTCCAACCATCCATGCTAACCAGGTATCCTAGTCTGATCTCATTCCATTTACCAGCAGTTGGCCCATATCGCTATGCACATATCTATGCAGATGCCTCATCAATGTTGTAACTGAAACAACTTCCACCACTTCCTGTGCGAACTAATTCCATACACGCACCACCCTCTGCGTGAAAACGTTGGCCCTCAGGCCCTTTCCAAATTTTTCATCTCACAACTTACACTTATGCCACATAGTTGTTCACTGTTTTTCACTTAAAATAAAAACCCTCGCCTATTAACACTATCTATACCCTTCACAATGTTATAAACCTCCATAAGGTCAGCCCCCAGCCTTTGTTGCCGCACGGAAAATAGCCCCAGCCTCTCTCGTGGCTCAAACCTCCAATCCAAGTAACATTCACTTCCACATCCATTTGTGAATGGTGGTGGACAATTAAGCAAGGCACTTGAAGAAGAGGCTCCGCAAATGTCAGCATTCTCAAATCCTGAAGAACCCAGCACTTCAGTGAAAAAGATATGGCTGCTGTATTAGCAACAATCTTGAGTCAGAGGTCCCGAGGAGATAATCCAATTCAGGATCCTCGAGCGGTCCCCAGCATCACAGACACCAGTTTCCAGCCAGTTCCATTCACTCTACGCGATATCAAGAAACGGCTGGACGCAGCGAATACTGAAAAGGCAATGGCCCTGAAAACATTCCAGTAATTATGCTGAAGACGTGTGCTCCGGAATTTGCTGCTCCTCTCGCCATGCTCTTCAAGTACAGTTACATTGCTGGCATGTATCCGATAATGGGGAAAATTGTTTACATATGTCCTGTCCACAAAAAGCTGGCCATACCCAAACCAGCCAATTAGCGTCCAATCAGTCCAGTCTCCATTATGACTAAGCTGATGGAAGAAGTCATCAACAGTGCTGTGAATCAGCACCTGTTCAGCAACAACCTACTGAGTGATGCCCAGTTGTGTCACTAAGCTCCTCATCCTGTTACAATCTTGGTTCAAATATGAAGAAAAGAGGTAAATTCCAGAATTAAGGTGAGACTGACAATCCTTGACATCAAGGCCGCATTAGACCGAGTATTTGACCAAGGTGTCCAGGCCAAACTAATTCAATGCATATCAGGATTACGGTCATACATGACACAAAGGAAAATGGTTGTGGTTATAGTGGGTCAGTCACCATAACCCACCACATTTTTTCTGAAGTCCCCCACGGTAATGCCCAACAATCTTCAACTGCTTCACTAATGACCTTACATTTGTCATAATGTCAGAAGTGGGGATATTCACCGATGGTTGTAATGTTCAGCACCATGTGCGACTCCTCAGATAATGAATCAATCGTGCTCAAAGGCAACATGATCTGGACAATATCCAGCCTTGGCCCACAAGTATCAAGTAACACTTGCAAAACCCAAATGCCCGACAATAATAATCACTAATAAGAGACAATATAACCACTGCCCCTTTATACTCAACAGTATTACCCTCACTGTATCCTCCTCTGTTAACATCTTTGAGGTTACCATTGGCCAGAAACTCAACTGAACTCACCACATAAAAACAGTGGCTGCAAGAGCAGGTCACAGACTAGAGATACTGCGGCGAGCAACTCACTTCATGACACCCCATATTCTCTCCACCATTTACAAACGACAAATCAGGTGCGTGCCGGAATATTCCTCACTTGCCTGGATAGGTGCATCTCCAATAACACTCAAGAAGCTTGATACCATCCAATACAAAGCAATCTGCTTGATGAGTACGAAATCTACAAGCATTCAATGGTCCACTACTGGAACGCAGTAGCAGCAGTGTGTACTATCTGCAAGATGCACTGCAGAAATTCACGAAAGAACATTAGTCAGCACCTTCCAAACCACGACCAGTTCCACCGAGAAGGACAAAGGCAGTGGGTACTTCGGATACTACTATTCGCTAGTTCCCCCCCTAGCCTCTTACCACACTGTTTTGGAAACATACCACTGCTACTTCAGTCTTTGGATAAAATGATGATTTCTTCCAGCAAGTGAACCGCAGCAATTTAAGAAGGCAGCTCAGCACCACCTTCTCAAGAGCAAATATGGAATGGCTATAAATGCTGGACAGCCTTTGACGTCCAGGTCCCACAAATGAATATTTAAAAATAATACTTCCTGAAACCTTCCTAATGGAGCAATAGATTTCCTGTCGCAGAGAGACCAAAATCTCTATCGTGCAGAAACAGGCACTTCGGCTGAACAAGTCCACAACGACCCTCCCTAGAGTAACACACCCACACCGATTCTCCTACTACACTATATTTACCCCAGACTAATCCACATCGCTGAACATTATGGGCAATTTATCGAGACCAATTCACCTAACATGAACACCTCATGATTGTAAGAGGAAATCTATACAGACACGAGTGGAATGCACAAGCTCCAAACAGGCAGTCGCCTGATGGAGGGACGAACCCGTCTTGCTGTCGCTGTGCTAACCACTGAGCCACATTCCCATCTGTCTTCAAATTCTTGCGTTGATTTCCTCCCTCAGCCAGATGATGTGCAAGTTATGTGCATTGGACATGCAATACTGTTGCTCGTGTCCAGGGATGCGCAGGCTAAATGTATTAGCCATGGGTAAGATTAGGTAGAGAGGTGGGATTCCCTTCCATGATTTGGTGTGGACTTACTGGGGCGAATGGCCTGCTTCCACGCCATCGGGATTCAGTGAAGTTCACGTTTTGACTCTTCCCTAAATGGAGTATTTACATTTTGATCGAGAAACTTTCTTGTAAACATTTAACACATTCGTCACCATCAAACCTTTAACATTATGGCAGTACCAGGCAGTGTTTGGAAATTTAAACTGCCCAACTATTATAACCTTAGAGTACTGAGAGGTGTTTGTAATCTGTACATGATGGCTTCGCAATTCCTTCGACTGTTGTGTTAAATGTGAAAAAAAAATGATGCAGAATTAATGGAGAATCTTGCAAAATGTATCAGTAAAGACCTTCTGACTATTGGAATAAACTGCCAGAGGAAGTGGTAACTGCAGGTACAGTTACAACATTTCGAACCATACATTTCCAGTAAGTTGTATCTCAGGAACGTCTACTCTATTTATTGATGTAATGCGTTCCTGAATCAAAAAATGTCACACCTTCTCCACTTTAACCTCTCTTCCATCCTTCCCATGACAGCGAAAACGCGAACACTGAGATTCCAGTCCTGTCCTTCCCTCAGCCAAATTTCTGAAATAGCTATGACGTCCCAATCCCATGTTTCCATCCATGTCCTGAGCTCATCCGACTGACTGGGAAGAGCTGTTGCATTGACATAAATGCAGTTTAATTCTTAAAAGTTACTTTGTTCCCTGACTAGCTCTTATCTGTCTTTTCTACTTACCTTACTCTTTTTTTTCAGAATCATAATCATCCTCACCTTTCTGTCTATTTTCACGTTACCTAGAATGAACCCACTATATTTCTAAAAGATTAGTTGCTCCCAAAATAGAACGAGCAAATCTCCCTGCCAGGTTTTTGGTCACTTTCTGGTTCAAGTGCAAACCTTCCTTTTTGAACAGGCCTTTTCTACCTCAAAAAATTCATAACGATCCAAGAAACTGATTTCCTGCACATTGACCTGCCTCTTCTTCCATTGATTTAATTGCTCTTCTTCGAACTTGGGAACAGACGTAAACCAGAGATTACTACATTTTCTGGTCTGCTTTTTAACCTTCGACATAATGTCTTGTATTCACTCTGCAAACCTTTATCGCTTTCCCTGACCAAATCATTCCGCTCAAGGCGTACAACTTCCAGCTTCTCACTCTCCCCTTTCACAATATACTTAACACGTTTTGAGACGTCCACAATCTGACACCAGAAAAGCAACATACCATCCTCACTGTTTCGCTCACTGTCACAGAATCTCTGTCTGTGCCTCTGACAGGAGACTCCCAGTAAGAATTATTTTATTACATTTTTACAAACCCATTGCACATTTTTATAGATTCGGATGTGACTTGCTCTTCTACATTTCTCTGAGAGACTGCCTCTTTCAAGAGGAAACAAAATAAGATATGTGTTTGAGAGAGGAACAGCCACAGGACACTTCTGAACTACCTTCTTACCTTCCCTGTCAGTCTATGATCTGTCTGACGGCTCCTGCTGTGTAATCACTTCTCTAAATTTCGTAATAATAACAGTCACTACCTCCCATATGCCCTCAGTGACACAAACCTAAAAAGAACAGCTGTCAATATCGGCTTTCTTATGAAAATAAGTTTCCATTCCTTTCCCACAGATATAACATGAAGTATGCGAAAACTCAATAAAAATAAACTTACAAATCGTGAAAATAAATTAAATAAATTTGAACAAACGAAAAAAAAAACTTCTTGTCAAAGGAAATCCACCATTCATTCTTCAAACTCCGGACGAAAATAGAATTCCTCCAGAGTTGTCCGTCTGTCGGCCTCTCCACAATCTCAGTATATATGTAAAAAAAAATCATTAATTGCCTCGTTTTTACATAATTCCTTTTGTCAAAACGTACCCACCATTTATGTCAGTCTCAGGGGTTTATAGTTAAATGGGTTTTCCTTAACACCAGAGCATCAGCAACCCACCAGTCCTCTGGAACGTTACCCATGTCCCTCGATTACACAAATATCTTAGCACGAGACCTAGCATTCTTCCCTGGCCCTCTCATAGTTTTACCTTTTTGAAATTTATGTGAATTGCTTAATGTCAAACTGTGTGATGTGAGTGCTACATACAGCACAGTCTCTGATCCGCTCCCAATCTGCAAAATGGAGACCACAGCCAATGTCTTTTGGCGGGTCTGAACAAATCCCAGAGAGTCCTTTAAGAAGAGTTAGTCTCCCAGAAGCTATGAATCAATGATTTGTATTCGCCTGCATTCAACTTGATCAGCCATGACCCCGTCCATGGTATGCCAGCGCATGGCTCTGCCTGGCAGCATGTCCGAATACATGAGGAAATCCATTAGCAGTCCTGTCCACAGGGGAGGGGAGCGGGCGGAGAGCAGGCTGACCACACTGTTTCTCTATCACGAACCCAGGCAAGAGCAAACGGACAACACTGTGTCTCTGTCACTGACTCAATGGAGACCAGTCGGACCCCAAGGTGTGTCTGTCACTGACCCAGTGGGGAACAGACAAATCCCAGTGTGTTTCTATCACTGACGCACGGAGAGAAAACTGACTCTATTCTGACTCTGTCACTGACCCATTCATCATTGCCCCGGAGGGTCACTATCTCACTTCAAAGCTTAGTGATTTTAACTTGTGGTCTATAAGGCAGTGCGTTCAGAGTGACCTCAGATGGTTGAGGTAACTCAGCCCTTACTGTTACCGTCGCTCTGCATCACAAAACAGCCAAACAGCAATTGATGACATTTGGTCCATTGAATCCACACCAATCATTCGAAAAAAATGCCGCCCAGACACCTTCTCTCACGATCCCTGTAACACTGCGATTCCCATGGCTAACCCATAGACCCTGCACATCGCTGATCAGTATGATCAACAATTTTGAATGTTTTCATACTTCTATAAGGCCTAACAGTGGCACATGCCTTGTGTTATAACATTGAAGTAATTCATGCTGATATTTTCGTGGGTGGATTCTCAAAGGATGATTAAAGGAGAATAGAGGACCAGTGGGATATTTCTGTGGAAAAGAACATTCCGATCGAAGCTGCTGATTCTTCTTCGTCGCCACCTGAGGCATGGCGATACCTTGCCTCACAACCCTGGCTCCTTACGTTTGTCCTTTCGTTTCCTCCTTGTTCGGCATTCCCACACTGGGGCGGGCATCTTGGGACGACGTCACCACGTAGACCTTTCCCGCGTGGCGCCACCCAGGTCATTTTCCCTCCATCAATGCATGTTTGTCCTGCTGCTTCTATTGGAGCATCTTTCCTGGGTTCCACAATCGCTTCTGCTTCACTTCCACTTTTATTCCCCCTCCTTCATTCCCACTTTCATGGGAAGAACGAGATGGGCATGGGGCATTGCAGACTTACCTGGGCAAGTTATTGTCATTGCACAGACATCACGAGCTGATCTAACTTATTCCGTGCTGTCACAGTTCATTCATTTCACGCCGACCACAAAGATTTATGAATTTCATTTAGACTTCTAAAAACTCGTAATAATTTGTGGAAGAAATGTTTCCTTACCTCAGGACAACATGGCAGATATATTTCCCGGAGAATATGAACCTAGTTCTACACACTCCAGACAGGGGCGAGAGAAATACCCTCATCAGTTACACTCTCACACTATCTCCGAATGTCAGAATTATCCAAGAGCAGAAATGGGAAATGAGGGATATGCACAGTCAGAGACTGTGAAAGAGGGTGGGGTGGATACGCACAGACAAAGAGAGACAATTAGAGACACATAACGAGTTAAATGCTGCAAGGGTCAATTCTCCATTCGACATGGCTGCGAACTAAAAGAAAAGAAAGGAAAAGGTAACTGTTTCAGCACAACCTTTCATCAGCTCATGGTTAATGAAGTAGCATTACAGCCAAGGAAGACCTTTTTAAATTTGTAAACGTGACGGCTGTCATCTAATGAGAAGTTTTAATAAATATGCTGATTGCACACATGATACTGACAATTTCCTGGCATGAGAGTAACTAACTCTGTTTTCCTTCGCAGATGTTGCCAGTCCTGCTGAGTTTCTTTGCGATTCCCTATTTTTGTACCAGATTTCCATCAACCATAGCTCTTTTTCTTATGTTGACCTGAATTATAT
This sequence comes from Chiloscyllium plagiosum, assembly GCF_037043375.1. NCBI lineage: Eukaryota > Metazoa > Chordata > Chondrichthyes > Orectolobiformes > Hemiscylliidae > Chiloscyllium > Chiloscyllium plagiosum. The sequence continues at coordinate 89,396,758 of NW_028270175.1, read as the reverse complement.
TTGGCACCAAAAAGTAAGAACTTCCGAGTGCCAAGCATTACTTCCTGATTTAGGAATCTTGTCAGCACCACAAGCGAGTACAGGAACACTCCTAATCAATGACTGGGAATCAAACCGGAGATGATGCAGCGATAGCACTGAACATGAACGACTGGAAATTCCAGAAATAAGAATAAACGCTGTCGTCCCTTTCCTAAAAGACACTGCTTTTGCCTTTTCATTTCAGATAATTTTCGCTGCGGATCAGTTTCTCCCTGTCCTTCAGTTTTCACAACATGGAAAAAGTACATTCGGCCCTTGTACTGTGTGGCTCCTAGACATCCGTCTATTCTCGTCCCAGTTTGCATTCGGCCCATAATCCTGCGTGTTCCGTTGTCTCCAGGGCAAATGTCAAAGAGATTATCCCTTCGATCTTATATGACACAGCAATGGAACGAAGTTTGACATAGTGTCTCTGTTTTGAAACACTGCTGAGGATTCCAGCCTCATTTTTACTCACAAAGGAAGACACACAAACACATCCTCGGCATGGGCAGAGGTGTCAAGTTTCTCCCCGTTCCATGTGCTTCAGTTCCGCAAGTTTCTCCGTCAAAAAGGCAGCTTTAGGTGGAACTCCAGCCACTTCTCCAAACAATGTGAACCGTTTCAATGGACCGTGAGAGAAAATACTCCACACGCTGCGCGTGTGTAACTTGCAATTTCCCAAAACCCACCACCCTAATCCCTGTTGTTCCGGAGAATCTGACAGGACAGCGGCCAGCAAACATTCCTCACTAAAACCAGCTGGTACATGACAAACTTTGAAAACTTTAAGGTCGCATTTATTTCTGGTTCTGTCTCCATCTCACCTTCAGCTCCCTCTGACTGCCCAGCTCCAAAGGCCATGACCTGTTTGATACAAATTCAGGCTGTATGTGGAAGCTAATCTTTGTCTGGAATGCAGGGAATATAAGACAAGCGTATTGTGAACAGAAGGGTTTGCACACGGTTGGTCTTTAATCAAGATATTATTCCTGATAAAGAATTATTTCACGAATAAGAGACTAATTTCACGAAAGTGCACCGTTCCAGTTGTTCCCAAGAACAATGTCCCAATGCATACAGTGTCTGACAGATAGCTATGGGGAGAGTCGAATCCACCCCTTAAATCCTCGGGAATACGTTGCAGACATTGTACTTGCATTTCAGAATCGGAGTTCAATGCAGCGGGCCACAGAGGTCACCAGCACAGAAAATGTCTTTTGGCCCATCAGCTATGCACGGTTCTCTGCTCATTTACCAATACTTGGCACAGAGGTCTGCTTTGAAGACATGGGTGTACCTTTAAGAGATTTAATAGCAGCCGAATTACCAGACCCAGCACAAGAGCACTCAAAAAGGAAAAATGTAACAATGTGCCGAACAACTCGAGTAATTCATTGCCTGGAGACAAGAATCAAATTCGAATTCGACCGATCAGTTTTAATTATCGCCCCAACAAAATAACATTTTCAAATCAAATATGTATTCAGCATATTGACAAACGTAAAAGCCAATGCCACAATCAGATGCTCTGAGGTGTAGGACATCCCAGGGAAAATTGAACAGTTGAGAGCAGAACTGCCAAGTCCCAGCATGTAAAAGGATGCTTGAAAAATATATCTCTATAAAGTTCCGTTTTGATCAGTAACCTGTGATGCAGAAATAGCTAACAAGGAGAAAAGAAGACTAAGGAAGATCTGAAGGCAAGAACATCCAACTGCCTTGTTTTGAGATGAGAAGTGTTAGTTTGTAAAACTTAATTGAGAATTTTATCGGACAAGTATTATTAAAGGGAAGGTAAAATATAGGTTCGAGAAAGAAGTTGAAAATATATTTTCGTTGTCTAGTCTCTGTGATACTTTAAGAAATAATGTTGTTAATCTTAAATAGTCATTGGCCACTCGAAATTTTACAAATTAGTGCACAGGATAAATATTTTCTGTGTTCCTGGGTTTAATTTGAGCAGCAGTTTTACCCTGAATCGTAACAATTTGGAGGCTTGCCTGTGATTTGAGCTCGTTTGAACAGATTAGACTAGATTTTAGTGTATGATACATCCCAGCAGGTTAAAACCTTTGCAGGTTAGTGTCCTCGATCTTCAAATACAACACAGGTGAGACAATTTGATTAATTGTGGTGACTTGTGGTTGATTAAATTAAAAATTATAGAAATAGCTTAAAATTGCAAAAGAGATTCTGGGATTGAAGAAGACCTTCAAATTTGCCAAGAATGTTTAGAAGAAACGAAAAAGGCCATATTTTCAGTATTAGCACCTAATTTATATTAGGGTTTATCGAAGGAGAAAAGTCAAGTTGAAATTGTAAAGGGGGTTATTCAAACACTTCGCTGTGTTTGAGAAACAGACAAGTGCTATCGGGGTAGAAAAACATAAATTAATACTGAGGAAAATGGAGTGCGTTGATAAACAAAGAGATAGAGAGAAAAAAGAGAGGGAGAGACAAGGAGAAAGAGAGCGCAGAGAGAAATAGGGAGTAAAAGAGAGAGAATGTTCCACTTCCAGAGATGTTGAGAATGAATGTGGAAGAACACCAATTTCAGAAACTGCAAAGGGTAACAGAATTAGCACATGAGCACATGCAGGTGCACAAAGTAAGCTTTTGGCCAGAATTCAGTCCTGTGAGGGATAGGAATTGAGAGAAGCCGAGATCCTACACTAATACACCAAAAGGCGAGCGCACTGGTAAGATTTTAGAACAGTAGAAAAATAAGCTCAGAAGGGTGGAATGAAAATGAAAGGCCTCAGTTGTTTCTACAGTGATAAAGGGGGAGACGGACAGACACAGTGCTGGTCGTGAAAGAAAGGCGCTGATGGAAAAGATGTGGCAAAAGAAGTTCAACCAGGTGCATTAATGAAGGTATTAAATGAGACCCCAAGAAGAGCTGAGGCGGTGCAGCAGACTGCAAAGCGACAGGGGCGGGGTAGGGAGTTAGCATCTGACCTCTTTAAAAAGTCTGCCTCTGTGGGTAAACATTACTCAGAAAGAACGGGGGAGGAAGCAGCAGGTCATAATTTTGTAAGAGACAGTATCTAACCAGTCGCTGATAGTAAGAGATGAGAGAATAGGTATACTTTCTGATCTATTACCCATGACTGTGGTAATTTGTTGGATAGATGGACAGCAAATTAGAGTTTTCCCTGTGGAAGAGCAGTTTGGAGTGCCAACATAGAGAAAGATGAAGGATTTGGGGTTCAGTTAGCAGATACCTATTTGATGTGATGTTGCAGAAAAAACCTGATCAGACATTGTGTCAGACTGAAGTCTTTAGCCCTGAAAGGAAAAGAGACTTGCAACAGAAAGTATATATAGATGCGTACTCTGAAAAGGAGGCAGAGAAAATTTCGGAGGTTTATTATCGGAAGGATAGAATTCCATCGGAAGGATGGAAATGGAGAGCACGGCAGTTGAGTGCAGATGAGAAATGGGCCCAAGGACACCATATAGTGTTGCAGGTACTATACATAGAAGAAGTGTTATTGGTAGCACATGAAGACTCTGGCTACTGTTCAAAACCATTTTTATTCTCCTGGAATGCACAAGGATGAGGTTAACTTATACAGCACGTGTCATACGTGCGAAATGGAAGGTAAGCTACAGGCGGAAATAAAACCAGCACCTTTGTTACCAAATCCCGCATTTGGAGAATCTTTCCCACGTGTTATGATTGATGGTGCTAGTCCGCACCCGGCAACTAAAAGTGGGGATCTTTACTTGTCAACCATAATGCATGTTACTACTAGATGTCTGGAGGCAATTCCATCACAGTGAGTCAAGACAAAAGTGGTAGTAGACGAATTAATAGCTTTCTTCACACAGTATGGGCTACCCAGACAGATTCAATCGGACCAATGGTCAAATTTTACTGCTAACTTGTTAAAGGTGGTTATGGCTAGCTTAGGTATACAGCACATTAAATCTAGTGCGTATCATCCCGAATCTCAGAGACCTTTAGAAAGGTGGCATTCGCCCTTGTAGACCAGTTTAAGAGCATACTGTCAGGATGACCTGAATGATTGGGGGAAAAAAAGATATCCCATTCTTATTTTTTGCCATTAGGAATGCCACAAACGACTCTACTGAGTTCACCCCCTTTGAGTTAACATTCGGTCACGAAGTAAGAGACGTATTAAAATAATTGAAGAAAATTGACAGAAGCAGCGTCAGAGACCTGACAATTCGATTATGTATCAGAGGTAAAGGACAGATTAAATCGAGTAGGTGAGCAAACTAAACAACACCTCAAGAGGGTTTAGTGTAGAATGAACCAGGTGGCAGATAAAAGTGCGAGATCCACATGCTTACACAAGGGGATAACGTGTTAGTACTGGTACTAATCGTATGAGATCTGGTAAAAGTCAGATGTAGTGGTCCCTATCAAATTGAGAAAAAAGTTGAGTCAGATGAAGTGTTTCGTAAGTATGCCAGACAGAAAATAAAAAGATATCAGGTATATCATGTAAACATGTTGAAACCGTATTACATACAAAGAAAGAACTGGAGACAGAGATGATCGTTCATGCCCCACAGATTGAGAAATCAAGTCGAGATGACGTGGATTTTGAGGTTCCTCAAAACATGTTTAAAAACATGTTTAAAAAGTCTTTGAGAAGTGGGATAGATTCGTAAGCTAACTGTCTCTAGAGCACAGAACGGAGTTGAAAGGTTTGTTAGTACAGTGTCAGGGCATATATCAGAATATAATGGGGAGAACTAATGCTGTTGGACATGAAGTAGACGTCGGGAAAGCTGCTCCAAAAAAAACAACGCCCCCATCGACTTTACGCTCTCAAATCCAGACATGTCCAGACGGAAGTTGACGCCATGCTCGACAAGAGCCTTATCGACCCAAGCCAGAGAGAGTGTGGAGTTCGCCGATTGTCTTAGTTCCTAAACCGGATGTGACTTAACGATTCTTTGTGGATTATCAGAAGTTCGACGCCATTACAACATTGGATTCATTCCAATTCCTAGATTGGAGGACTGCATCAAGAAAGTCGGGCAATCCATTTACTCACGATGTTGGACATATTGCGTGGTTACTGGCAGGCATCTTTATCATATTTGGCATCAATTTAAAGTGGTGCCCTTTAGAATGGAGAACGCTCCCATTGCATTCCAAAGACTCATGAGTTGCGGCTGGGTTAGCAAATTGTACAGTCTGTTTGGAAGATGTAACAATCTTTAGCAAGTAAAAGAACAAAGAACAAAGAAAATTTACAGCCCAGGAACAGACCCTTCGGCCCTCCAAACCTGAGCCGATTAAAATGTACTGTCCAAACCTGTTGGTCAATTCCTGAGCATCTGTATCCCTCTGCTCCCCACCTACTCATGCATCCGTCCAGACGCATCTTAAATGAATCTACCGTGCCTGCCTCTACCACCTCTGCCGACAACGCGTTCCAAACACCCACCACTCTCAAGTCAAGTAAAGATCACATGTTACACGCTCGTTGAACGACTTCGAAAAGCAAAATTGGTGCTAAACATTTTTGAAACAGTATTCGTGAAAGCAGGGTGGCGTTCTTGGGACATAACATCAGTAATGAAAGGTTGATGCTACAGAACACAAAGACAAAAGGCTTTCGAGGAATTTCCATGACCAAACTTGAAGAATGAGGTTCTTCATATCTTTGGACTCATCAGATTCTACCGGACTTATGTTCCATACTTCAACAGTATAGTAATATCGTTACCCGACTTGCTGATGAAGAACACAAAGTTTCGGTGGTCAGTACCATGCCAGGCAGCATTCGAAAATATGAAATAGAAATTAAACACCAAAGAATTTTAGCTACACCAAAATTCTCAAAAAAAAAAAAAAGTCAACATCGATGCTAGTAACATTTGAGTTGGAGCTGAACTCTTCCAGGAAAATGAGGATGGGATTGAACTGCCAGTTGGTTACTTTCGAAGAAGATCAACATCCATGAGAGGAAATATTCCACAATCGAAAAGGAACTTATTGAGTTTGGTATGGCCTTAAAACTTTTTATTATGTATGTTAAGAACAATGTGTCGGAGACGGATGTGTACACTGACCACTACTGGCGTACATTATTAGAAGATCTTAATGATAAATAATATGGGACTATTTCATTGACGTCTTATATTACAAACTATTATTGTAAAAATCATACATATTGTGTGTCGGTGGAATGTAACTGCAGACGTGTTATCACAGACTTAACTGATTGAGTTGAGATAAGATTTGTCTTTATTTAATATTTAATGCGTCTGTGTATGTGTATGTATGTATAGATGGAGAAAGTGAAGACTGCAGATGCTGGAGATCAGAGCTGAAAACGTGTTGCTGGAAAAGCGCAGCACGTCAGACAGCATCCAAGAGGCAGGAGAATCGGCGTTTCGGGCATGACCCCTTCTCCAGAATTCCTGAAGAAGGGCTCATGCCGAATCATTGATTCTCCTGCTCGTTGGATGCTGCCTGACCTGCTGCGCTTTTCCAGCAATACATTTTCAGCTCGTGTATGTATACATGAACAAGTTAATGTGAACCTCTATGAACGTTATCAATATGTTAGGGCAATGTGTTTAAAAGATGGAAAAACTGAAAATGAATCCTTATCTTCATTATGAACATTCATTTTTCTCTTTGAAGGGAAGGTGTTATGAAGGTGAGGGTGGACGTTTAAGAGAGTTAAAAGCAGCAGCAAAATTGGACACAGTACCAAGTGCTCTCAAAAAGGCAACAACGTAACACTGGTTCAAACAACTCGATTAAATCATAGCCTGGAGACCAAACACAATTTCGAATTCAACCAAACAGTTTAAATTATACCCTGAAAAAATATCAATTTCCAATCAAGTTTGACTTGAGCATATTGACAATCTTAAAAACCAATGACACATTCGGATGCTCTGGGGTGTATGACTGGCAGGAAATTGAACAGTCGAGAGGAGACCTGCCAAGTGCTCGCACGAAGCAGAGTTGTGTAAAAATGCCTCTCTACATGTATATTTTCGATCAGTAATCTGTGACGCAGAAATTCCTAACAAGGTAAAAGCAGACATGAACCTACAGCTTACTGGTTTTGAGAAATGAAGTATTGTTTTGTATGTTGTAATTGGGAGGTTTTGTCGGACTATTATTGTATAAGCGAAATTAAAAAATAGGTTAGAGAAACAAAAGTCAATAGTGGTTTGTTAATTATTCTCTGGTCTACTTTACAAAACAAAATTGTCAATTGTAGTTTGAGCAATTCTTGGCAACTCAATTTCTTTGCAGATCACTGCACGGGATAAATCTGTGTTCCTAGTTGTAAATTAAGCAAGAGGGTATCGCTAATGTCGTAACAGGTCCAAATAAATTTGGCCATACAAGTGTGCATGTAAGCTGTTCGGTGATTACACTGAAGATTTGGTCCATTCATGATCTGGATGAAGTGATTCCTCTCACAGTGATCTGGATCCCAAAAAGCAAAGACACAAACAAACGCAGACTCAGCCATAGTTGGCAGGATGCGAACCTATGTGGGGAGACCCCAATGGGCTTCAATTCCATCGCCTTAACCACTGAGAAACAACTACAGAACCAGGCACCTTCACTGTCTTTTCAGGCTTTTGTATCCGTGGAGCTTAGCGGCAGTGAATCATTGTTGGGTTTCTTTGAATTCAATCAACACAGCTTTCGAATTGACGAAATGTCAGCACATGGTGGGCATGGGGGTTCCACCCCGATAGATGCCAAGCACATTCAGCTAAAAACATAAGTGGAAATTGAGGAAAATACTCCGCAGATCTCGCAGGATCTGTGGAGAGGAAAACAGTGACAAAGTTTCAGAAATTCTTCAGAACTTTATCAGAACTCTGTTTTCTCACAATAGTCCTGCCAAATCTGCTGATGTTACCTGAATTTTCTGGTATTCTTATAGATTTCCAACACACACAGTTCTTTACGTTAGCCATTAAAACAATGCAGAATCTCCTTTGTAGTTCCAAATAAAATTCTGTTTGGGGAACATTATCCTGACCACATTAAAAGCCCGTAGCTGTGCAGGAAAGGAAAGCAATGAAGTATGAGCAGTGAGAGATCCGTTCCTGGCTGGACCTAATCAATGAACCATTTGGTAAACAGGCAAACACGTTGAGCAATGGCACAATATAAACCGACGTGCCGACTCGTTGCACGATCCGGAACCATGCTGTGAGCCAAATCAAACTACAGCCTGCCCTTTCCAAAATGACTGTTTTCTTCTATCAGATTTTTTAAAAAATAAAGCCTGGGACATAGACTGTCGTGACATGGCAATAGTCCTCCACTCTCGGCAAACTCATTCATGCCATCGGAAACCAGCTGTCCTATAACAGGGATCTGTCTCCGTCGAGCCCTTCAGTAACTTGTCTGTTACCGACTTTTCTCGTGTCCCAGAGCCGAGATGAGTTTTTAATTCCTGACTTGCAGGAACGAAAATCTTTTGAATGTCCAATATCAGCTCATTTCCCGAGAACACCAGAGTCAATGTTCCAGGTTTAAAGAAGGGGTAAGTGTCCAGACTGTCTCTGCTACGTGGGACAGTTTGCCCTTCATTCTCCTCTGATTCCCAAAGCAATTCTAAACATTCCAAAAGTTGGAGACATGCGTTTTCTGTTTTGTTTCATTAATATTTTTTCAACTGCCAACTGACATTTTCCCAAAACGTCTCCACAATCCTTGCAGTATGCCCAGAAATAAGTTGTTTTTTTTTCTTTTGAGATCACTGAGTCTGGAGTTGTTCTCTTTGCAACAAAGAATGATACCAGAGACTTCCAGCGTCTGTTTATTATCATGGGGGAGGGAACGGTGCGGTTGGGATGGGTTGATGTTCAGGAAGAAATGTAGCCACCGATCAGTGTCAGTTTCCAAAGGACTGTGATTGAAGATATTTAATGGAAATTGGCATTTGTTCAGAATATATGAAGCCTATTCTCAGGGGGAAAGTTTACCCATTTAAGCCACAGTTGAGGAGGATATTCTGTCTTTCAGAGTGGTACAAATCTGTGGAACTCTACAACAGAGGGGTCTCAAAGCTAGGTATAATCAATGCTGTGCTCGACAAACATTCAGTCATTTTGGGAATCAAGGGGAACGGACAAAAGGCGGAAAATTGGAGTTGAGGATTAACCAAAGCAGACATGTTCGCATTAAAAAGTGTACCAGACCTTATTGGCAGAATGGATTCCAACTGTTCGAATGTATTATCTATCCATTGGAAGCTGTGACAGACCATTTTGAAGAAACAAATAGTAGGCCAGTGAGAAAAGATGATTGCTGACAAACTGAGTCAACTTAATTTGTTGAAAGGGAAAAAAAACTTGACAACTTTGCCAGAGTTAGTTTAGATTAGATTCCCTACAGTGTGGAAACAGGCCCTTCAGCCCAACCAGTCTGCACCGACCCTCGGAAGAATAACCCGCCCAGACGCATTTCCCTCTTACTCATGCACCTAACACTATGGGCAATTTAGCATGGCCAATTCACCTGACCTGCACATTTTTGGACTGTGGGAAGCAACCGGAACACCCTAACGAAACCCACACAGACACGGGGTGAATATGCAAACAGAAAACCATCCGAGGCTCTAATCGAACCTTGTACCCTGGTGCTGTGAGGCAACAGTGGTCATCACTGAAGCAGAGATGATCAAGCGAGCTGGTAGATGAAGTGCATTTGAAGTTTTAGTCGGCATTCAATAAGGGACAATCTACAAATGCATTGCACAAGGTATGAGGTCACGCGGTTGCGTCACAAATGACCAGGATTGTCCGTTGTTAATTTAACAGAAGACGCAGAATCCGGATTATTCAGTGTTTCTCAAGTTGGAAAGATATTATTAGTGAAGTGCTGGAATGGTCAGTTATCTGACTCCAATTATTTTTCTCTGTTTTTATGACTTGGAGGAAGTGGCAGCGTGAAATGTACCCAATTTTGTTGACGTTACACAATTATGGGAGAGCCTGTTGGAACGAGGACAGGGGAATCTGCAAATAAATAGAGATAGGTTAAGTGACTGGGCCAAATTTTAGCAGATGCAGTTTCATGTCCGGCGTATGAAGTCATGCACTTTGGAAGGAAGACCCAAAAGGCTAACTGGTATTAAAGTCTGGAGAATTTTGTTTTAAAGTGCGGAACAGTGGAGTCTCGGTGCTCTTGTGCATGAAACAAACAATTGTTTGTGACAGATTGATTTTCACAGCAAAATGGATGACTTTGCCTATTGCTCACAATGAAAGCGATGATGTCCCAGAAAAGACGGAAACGATGGAGCATGTAAATTAATTGAAAACCAATATATGCCTCGTGTTGTTCTGTGGGACATAGCTGATATATTGTACGCAGTTCTCTAAACTTCATTTACAATGGAGTCAGGAGTGAGAGAGGAGAGGTTAAGGTTACCCATAATTACTAGCGAAAGTGAGTCCTGCAGATACTGGACTCAACAGTGTGGTGCTGGAAAAGCACAGCAGGTCACGTAGCATCCGAGGAGCAGGAAAATCGACGTTTCGGCAAAATCCCTTCATCAGGAATGTGGCTGGGAGCTTCGTGTGGAGAGATAAGAGGTGGTGGGGCTGGGGAAAGTAGCTAAAAATGCAATAGGTGCATGGAGGTGGAGGTAAACGTCATAGTTTGGAGGGCAGAGTGGTGCAGATAGGTGGGAAGGAAGATGGATAGATGGGACAGGTCATGAGGATGGAACTGAGCTGGAATGTTGGAATTGGGATAAGGTGGAGTGTGGAGAAATGAGGAAATTGGTGAAATCCACATTGATGCCATGGGGTGGAGGATTCTGAGGCGAAGATTATGTATTCTTCCTCCAGGTGTCGGGTGGGAAAGGACTGGTGATGGAGGAGGCCCAGGACCTGCATGTCCTCAGCAGAGTGGGAGGGGGTTTCAACTGTTGGGCCGTGCAGTTGTGAAGTTGTTTGTTACAGTTGTACCAGAGATATTCTCTGAAGTGTTCTCTAAGGAGGCACACTGTCTCCCAATGTAGGGTTTACTGCATCGGGAGCAACAGGTACAGGAAATGCCATGTGTTGAATTTCAGGTGACATTTTGATGAATGTGGAATGCTAGTTGGCGCTTTCGACGGAGGTGAGAGTGGGCGCAGGTTTTGCAATTCCTGTGATGGCAGGGGAAGGTGTTGCGTGGTGAGGATTATTCGGGAGCGTTGACCTGATGAGGTAGTCCCGGAGGGAATTGTCTTCATGGAAAGTGGATGGATTGTGGAGGGAAATGTTTCTCTGGTGGTGGGATTGATTTGTAGTTGGCGGAAATGGCGGAAGGTGCTGCGATAATACACATGATTATCAACATTCTTTAATTCTTGCACGCAATATTGTTTTTGGTCTTGTCAGTTCACGTTGTGGTTACGGTTGGTGAGCTTCCAACTTCCCCACTAGTGACTTCATTACACCACTGTTCTCCATCTTTAACCAAATAGATTCGATATCCTTATTTCCTAAGTCAAGCTATTGTCCAACAATTGTAACACTGATACCACAATTTCAGCATTTCACACGCCTCTGTCAGCCTTGTTGCAATATTAATTGATCATTTAGTCTATTACTATGGCACATATTAAGAGAAAACCAACCAGCAGCAACAGATACTAGTGGGGCTTTGTCTTGAACGCAGATTAATGCACCACAGCGGAGAGTATTGCCCACAACCCAATCACAGAAAAACAGACTGAACTGCTGGGAATTTCAAAATGAGTAAAGTGGCGGATGGCATACTAGGAACAGCACCGGAAAAAAACAACAGAAATATTTTTCTTAGCTACCATATTGGATGTATTTCTCAATCTGCAATCGGGTTTTACATCGGTTGCTTCAAAGGTTTCCCCACAAAAAGAATTAACGATTGCTGCAGATGGTCATATAATCCCAGCGCAAGAATCAGGGGCACTCAGTGCCTTGAGTATACCTAGAAGAGAGAACTGGCAGTGGTATCTAACAACTAATTACTGGTTATGGATGTGGATCGCTTGTGTGTGCCTCTTTGTCCTGTATATATTTTCGTGCAAACTTGCATGGAATCTCGTACAACAATTTGTCCTGCACATGATGTGTATTGGGTATTCTGTTCTGGCGAGTTGTCTGAGTGTGGCTGACGTTTATTGTGCTGGCATCCATCTGAGTCTTAGGAGGGGTCCAGCTGTCAGTTCTGTTACCCGTGGAAATTGCAAGAAAACAAAATAAAGAGTCCAGTATCAGCTATGATAATCTTCAGAAACTCTTTGGGAAGCGGAATCATAGTAGAATGAAGAGTGAAGTGTCCGACTGAGCAGAGTTCGCCGAGTCTCTTTGCCCTTCTTTATGAGGCTGGGACATTGAATCTGATGTTTGATCCGGGGCATTGAAAGGATTAAGGTTGTAATTGTTCTGTCGTTGCTGCTATCGCTGTCAGCAAAGAAAATTCCCTCATCCCCGAGTGAGAATCGAACCCACGCCACCAACTTGAAAGCCCTAAACCCTGGCAACTAGGGTAGCAGAGATAACTAGAGGGCCAAAGTGCACGGGTGGAGTAACAGATCTCAAACTCCTCGTCAGACAAAACCGCATGACTCTCCTTATCGTATTTTCCAAAGTTTGATATTGGTATTGCATGCCTGACTATCACATTCAAATCTAAATACCTCTGAAAGTTATGCGGGTTTCTCCCTCTGAGAATCCTAACAGTGAGTTCCAGATTCCACCACCAGCTTGCTGATGAAGGTTTTCTGTATATTTACTGTATGGCATGAACAAAAACGCCCGAGGTTTCTGAACAGGAATTGAATTCGAGCAGCTGTGCGATAAGTGACGAATCGAAACCACTGGAAACCCCTTCAAATACTGAAGGAAGCTTTGCATCGTTTCTTAATGCAAAACGTTTGTATTTTTCACTGGTGTTAAATTTCTCATCCAAAATGATTGATTCATTGAGTGTTTACAGCTCGGAAAAAAACTGATCATCCCAATTTTCCACACTTGACCTCGAGCCAGATGTGCTCTGACGTTTCAAACGTTCATGTCAATGATAATTTCCCTTTCAGGTTTTCATCTAAAACGGCGCAATTCATGGGATTGAACTGTGATATGAGTAAATTGTATTCAGACCCTATTGAGGAATTGAAGCTCACGTTCACGCAGAGATGATAAAACAGACACAATCCCACAAGTGTGGCAGATGTCAGATTAGAGACCAACGTCCACAGAAAGTAGGATTTCATCCACTTGGCGTACATTGTCCCATTTCAGACTTCAATACCAAGACTGTTTCCAGCAGAGAAATAAAACATCTGGTCACTTATCTACCCGTGTTCCTACCCCATTGGTTCCCCGTTACTCTTCCATTTATAATGCCTCACCTTGCTGCTCTTCCTGCCAAACTGGAATATTGTTCACGTCAGCTAATTCCAGTCCTTCCGAATAGTCTTCCTCAAATTCCTAGGAAGACATACAGGAATGGCGTATTTCAAATACGTTTGTGGTTTACAAGGCCAGTGTTGTAACTACTGTTCTCCAAGTCAATACAGTACCAATTGGTAGAGAAGGTCTCATTCATTAGAATCTACAAGATGAACGGTTAGCCTGTGTACCATAAACCAAGCCAGGGTAATATAACTGAGACAGAGTCAAGGGGATCATGTACAGTTGGATGGGAGAATGCAATGCCAAATCAGGCAGTATCCATGCTGATATAAACTGAAATCTTCCCAGGTACTCCGGGCATTAGAGTGCAGTTCTTTCACTGTCATGGCCTGTTAATGGGTCACATTTACAGTGATCAATATAATATACTTTTGAATCTTTCGAAACAGAATGATGCCGTGGACCAGTCAGAATCGTTTCACTGTATGTTACAGACCCACGTGAACAATGGCAGCCGCTATTGGTAAATGCACAACTGATTTAAACCACAAACAGAGGGGACCTTTGGAAAAGGGAAGGGCAATGGTGTTTTGTGAGAGGTAACTGTGGGCCTAGTGGAGCCAGGCACAATGTGGGCGCTGAAAGCCGGTTTTCCTGTTCACCCTGGTACTCGGATCACTCTGGATCATTCCCTCACAATGACTGTTCTTTGTGAGTAGTGTTTGCACATCTCACCTCGTTTCAGTATCCCGAAGGGATCCATGCGTTTTTAACGTGGAGACTGTAGTCAGGTCAGCTGTGCAGCTTCATATTAAGACCATCCGTTTTGTGTTCAGACCATTCAGCCCATCAGGTCTGTTCTGTCAGTGAGTGAGCTCATGTCTGATCTGATAACACTGAACTGCAATTCCTTGCCTTTCTTCAGAACCCTTCATATTTCAACAGATTAAACATCTGTCATCCCAGCGTTGAATATACTTAATGGACCAGACCCGACAGCCCATGCTGGAAATAGTACTATCGGAATGTGACAGTGGCAGAACAATAGTGTGTCTACCTGCCAGACTGGAAAGATCAGACAGCCCCGCAGCAGTCGGGGAGGGAGAGATGACATGGTGATAGAGAACACAACAGGTAAAGCTAAAAGAAATGGAATGAATGGGACTGGGTTCACAATCACATCATTGTTCAGCCATTCTCACTTAATCTGATCTATTCATCCCTTCTCCCGCAGCAAACCACTCCTCTCCCCATTATTGGAAGTAGGCAATGTTGACGATGATGGGGATTAGATTAGATTCCCTTCAGAATGGAAACAGGCCCTTCAGCCCAACATATCCACAGTGACTCTCCAAACAGTAACGCGCCCATGCTGCTACATTTACCCCAACTAATGAATCTGTCACTATGGGCAATCCACCTGAGCTGCATATCTTTGGATTGTGGAAGAAAACCAACACAGGCACGGGGAGAATCTGCAAACTCAGCACAAATAATCGTCTGAAGTGGGAATCGAAACCGGGTCACGGGCACTGTGATACAGCCCTACTAATCACTCAGCCACCATGATGCTCCAAAATCCATGCTAAGCATCAATAATGAGGAAGTGTCACCTTTCATAGATTCACTACAGCATGGAAACAGGTAATTTGGCCCAAGAAATCCACACCAACCCTTCGACGAGTAACCCACCCAGGCCAATTGCACTTTCCTTTTACTTTGCATTTAGCTCTGACTAATATGGTGAGCCCACACATTCCTGGACATTATGGGCAATTTACTACGGCCAATTCAACGAGTCTGCATATCGTTTCGACTGTGAGAGGAAACTACAACAGCCAGAGAAAAGCCACATAGGCACGTGGTGGGGCGGGAGGGGCGGGGGGGTGGGGTGGCGGGTGCGGTGGGGGGAATGTGAAAATTCCACACAGTCAGCCGGAACTTGTACAGTTATTCCCTCAGTCAGAATCCATTAAAAGGCTTAAAGCAGTTTGAATACGTTGATGGGACTTAATTCCATAGAATTGATATGAGGCTGACGCTTTGAGGCAGCAGTGCTAATCACTGAGCCACCATGACGCCAAGATGTGGTTCCAAGCTCATCTCTGGGTGAAATATTTCACCATGGTTATGGTGTGTGTGGTTCAAACACATACCGTTAACAGGGAGAGGGATGGAATCAGTGGCGAGGCCGTGGAGTTTGTGTTGAGGAGTGAAGGCAAAGACCTCGGTTCTGGCATGATTTAATTGGGGGAAATGTCTGCACCGTTCGCAGTAGGAGCGAAAAAACGAGTTGTCTGGGCGGACAAGGCTTCATCCCATCATCAGAGCTCACAAACCACAAATACTGTTGCATTGGGAGGAATATGTGCAAACGAGGGGATTGTGGAGAAGAATTCATTTTCCCATCTCAGCGGGATACTCATCGACGCAGTCTCATCAGTAGCAGGTCATTCACCTGCCCAACGTGTGGGAAGAGATACACAAACACAGTCGTCTCATCTGCTCAACACCAGCTTTTTCAAATTGAAGAGAGACCTGCGGAAAATGCTTTAAAATCTCCAGAGAATAGATGTCCAAACAATGCACTTATCCTAAGGATTCGACTTTCAAATGCACAGACTGTGGAGTGCACGGAAACACTTATGTGACCTGATGCCCCTGAAGCGTGCTCACACGAAAGAGAGACCTTTTCTAATGCCCGGCTTTTGGGATGCCTTGTAACAGCCTCAGAGACCTAATGTCTCATCAACGTGTTCAATCGGAAGGAGAGAGTGTTCAGGTGTTCTCCCTGGGAACTGTGTTCAGGCGATCATCTGACTTCATTGAACACCAGCAGGTTCACGCTGGGAAGGGATGGTACGACTGCTCCGAGTGTGGGAGGGGATTCACTCGGTCATCCAACCTGCTGGGATACAAGCAATTTCACACTGCAGGGAGATATTTTAAATGCCCAGCCCACGGGACGTGTTGCACGATGTCTGGGAAATCTGAATTGTTGTCGAATGTTCGCACTGAGGAGATACTTTTCAAATGTTAAGACTGTTGGAAGTGCTTTAGCAATTATATGGAATTAAGTCCCATCAACGTGTTCAAACTGAAATAAGATTTTTAATGTGCTCTGACTAAGCACATTCCTGAAGAAGGGCTTATGCCCAAAACTTCGATACTCCTGCTCGTTGGATGCTGCCTGATCTGCTGCACTTTTCCAGCAACGCATTTTTCAGCTCTGATCTCCAGCATCTGCAGCCCTCACTTTCTACTGAGGTAATCACTGTACAAGTTTCTGCTGAATGTTTCATCAATAACGCATTCACATTGGGAAAAGACCTTTCAAATATCCAGCCTGAAGGAAGTGCTATTCAATTTGTGTGGAACTGATGTTACATCAACATGTTCACCTTTTAGGTGCTTTGATTTTGGGAGTGGGTTCAGTGATCAACGCAATGATCAGTACAAGAACGAGTTTACACTGGGGAGAAAGCAATTATCTGCTCCATTTGATTAACAAAAAACTGATTCATCATCACTGCTGAGACAGCAACGAGTTCACATATGTCAGCAGTAATTGGTCTTTCCTGTTCATCTCATTCTGGTCGAAAGGAGAAATTTTAATATTCTGGATAAATGTAAAATAAATTGGCTTTGTGCTAAACACAGTGTGGCTTTTCATTCTAAGGATGTGATCTCAGTGTACTTGAAGAGCCAGCAGGGCTCTTCAACATGTCTGTCAGAATTCGTTGAGGAGGTTGATGAGCAAGTTAGACAAAGGAGAGCCAGTTGATGAGACTAGTTGGTATTTCCAGAATTTGTTTGGCAATGTGGAGAATAGGAAGCTGCTAAAACAGAGTCCATGGTTTCAAGGGCATTGTTCTCGCATGGACTGAAGGTTGGATGACGGGCAGAAGGCAGGCAGCTGGAATAACTGAGTATTTTGCATTATGGCAGCCGATGAATAGTAAAGTTCAGCAGCTGTTTATGTTAGAACTTCAACTATTCACATTACGGATGAATACTCTGGTCAAAAGAACAGAGGACATAGTTGATATATTTGCAGATGACACAATCATAGGTGGACAGTTGGGTCATATTGAGAAGCAGAAAGGCTGGAGAATGACGTAGACATATTAGAAAGTGGGTAAAGAGTTGGCAGATGGAATGTTGTGTGGGAAATTGTGAGTTCATCCATGTTTTTTTTCTGAAGAGTAGAGGCATAGACTGTTTCCCGAAACAGGTCAGGCTTCAGAAATCTGAAGAGTGAAAGCACTTGGGAGATCTAATTTAGGATTCATTTATGGTTAACATGCACGTTCAGTTGGTGGTGAGGAACGCAAATGCAATGTGGGCATTCATTTCAAAAGAGGAAACAAGAGCCAAGATGTATTGCAGAGATTATAACAGGCCCTGGTCACACAACCTTGGAATACAAGGAACAGTTTTGGATCCCATATCAAAGGAAATATGTGCTGGAGATGACCAGAGGAGTTTTACATTTGTAGTTAGGTGGTTAGTCACTGTTGTCTTGCAGCCTCAGTGACCTTGGTTCAAATCCAGCCGGGAGGAGAAAGTGAGGTCTGCAGATGCTGGAGATCAGAGATGGAAATGTGTTGCTGAAAAAGCGCAGCAGGTCAGGCAGCATCGAGGGAACAGGAGAATCGACGTTTCGGGCATAAGCCCTTCTTCAGGGTTAATGCCCGAAACGTCGATTCTCCTGTTCCCTAGATGCTGTCTGACCTGCTGCGCTTTTCCAGCAACACATTTCCATCTCAAATCCAGCCGGGGACAACTGTCCGTGGGAAGTGTGCACCCTCTTCCCTTGTCTGCCTGTGATTCCTCCCGTCGTCAAAACATGCGCAGGTTAGGGGGATTGACCGTGCTACATTGTCAAGAATGTCTAGGAATGGCGAGTTTAGGTGTGTTAGCGATTGTAAGTGCAGAGGTAGAGTGATAGGGCAGAGAGTTGAGTTTGCATGGGATGCTTTTCATCGGATTATTGAGGAATTGTTGGGCTGAATGGCCTGTTCACACATTGTAAGACTTCCGTAAGAACAAGGCACGGTGCCTCAGTGGTTAGCACAGATTTTTCACAGCGCTATGTATCCGGGTTCTATTCGAACCTCAGGTTACTGTCTGTGTGGGTTTCCTCGGATGCTCCGGTTTCCTCCCAGAGTTCAAAGATATGCAAAAGCTTGGGTAAATTGGTTATACTAAACTGCCCACAGTGTTCAGGAATATGAAGGCTAGGTGCATTTGTCAGGGGAATTCTAAAGTAAATGGTGTAGGGGGTTGTAACTGCGTGTTTTACTCTTCAGATTGTCACTGTGGATGTGTTGATCGATAAGGCCTGCTAACATACTGTAGGAATTCTAATTTGTGAGCACCGTTCCTTAGTGGTTCACACTTCTCCCTTACAGCACCAGGGACCTGGGTTCGATTCCTGCCTCGAGCGTTTCTCTGTCTGGAATTCGTACATTCTCCCCACATCTGCGTGGCTTTCCTCCCAGAGTCCAATGATATGCAGGTTAGTTGAATTGGCCATGTTAATTTCCCGATAGTCTTCAGGGATGTGTAGGTTAGGTGCAATAATCAGGGGAAAATGTAGGGGATTAGGTCTGGTTGAGATACTCTTCAGAGGATTCGTGTGGACCTGTTCAGGTGAAGGGCCTTTTTCCACACTTTCGGGATTCTATTTAAAAAGTGATCTCAGAGATGAATGGCTTATCATTTAAGAAAAGAAAAGTCACACATCTGATATTTTAAAAAGTGGTTTCAATTGAATCTGTTGAACAGTATAAAGAGCGTAAGGATATTCTTCAATGGGAAACAGCAAGGCAAGCAGAGGATGTAAGAGAGCTTTCGGAAATAAGGATAATCCAAAGAGATTCCACAAGTGCATGAAAAGTAAGAGAACAAGTAGTACACTTCAGGGATTTTTCTTTCCAAATCGCAAGTTAGAATTCTTACAGTTTGTTATCAGGCACTTTGCCCCAACAAATTCATACTGACAATCGAAAGATTAACCCACACAGATACATTCCCAACACCGATTGGTCCAGACTTCACCTGAAAAGGCAACTAGCCTGATATCTCAGAACACTGTGGGTAATTTAGCATGGCCAATTTACATAATCTGTACATCTTTGAATACTGCAATGAAGCCAGAGCAGCCGGAGGTCGTGCATAAAAATGAATTCATAATAGAATTAGTAAATGGAGATGATGAAGAGTATCAGTATACTTGAAAATTCGTGGCCAAGCCACTAATGTAGAAATTGGAGCAGAGGAAGCCGAAATGGCAGAATAGGGGATTGAAATCAATAAAAAGGTGAAATGTTGTAAGAATCAATAAATTGGAGATTCAATTTAAAGCAACGTCAGATGAAAAATATAATAGTTGAGGCGGGAACCAATACGTGGAATAATTATATCATGGAACCACAACATTGGATTCAGGACATCAACAATTGGAAAATTCAAGCCGGTGCCATTAAGTTAGAAGTGGGAGAACTGGAGCATGATAATACTCAATGGGACACTTAGTGCAAGTCAAAGATTTTCCCAGGATTGGTAAATGTGAGAATTGATGGAGGGATGAGAATCCTAAATGGTGTTACAGATATGATCAACAGGGAAACAGACCCCTCTGTCCAATTCGTTGGTACATAAATTAAAGCACTATGACAGGGGATCACTGAAAGGGAGACTCCTTTCAGAGAATTACTAAATGTAAGGATTGTGCTTGAGCCTATCTGAAGTTGAGAATTGGGAGCAGAACATCTGATAATCGGAGAATCGGTCTAGTGTCGCTGTAAATGAGCGAATTGGGGCAGGGTAATATTTAGTGGGAGAATTAGTGCACCAGTAAATGGAAGAATTGGGTTCTGGTACTGTGTCAATTCCTAGACAATTGCGGAGAACTCACTCTGTGATAGGTCAACGCCACAGGACGTAACCTCTGGCAATAAGTCACTTCTTCATTTCTGACGGCCTGACAAGGATTACTAACTCCGCCTGATTACTAACTCACTGACAGTACTTCAATATCTCAGTGCTGACCCTCTCATGGTGTAGCACTCCCTCAATTCGGAAAACTTACAAAGAGGCACTGAGTATTAACCCTCTGTGACTAATGCAGTCATACAGAGCCTCAGTGAGAATAGAGGCACTACTGAAGATTCTAATTACTGAGCGAGTATTTCGGGATTTTGTCATTGGCACTCTGAAAAGGAAATACTCGCTCAGTACTGACCGTCTGACTTTAGTCCTGCCTCTGTCCTCACCCTCTAAACATGTAGCATCCGTCAATTCTTACCTCATTACACTGAGGCACTGAGGGAGTTCATTCGTAACAGAGGTTAAATACTCAGGCAGTCCCTATTTTAATGATATCAGAAATTAGGGAATGCTGCACAATTAAACTGACAGTACTGAGGCATTCAAACACTGTCAGAGGGTTGTTACTGAGGGAGTACCTCCTTTTTAGAGGGTCAAAAGTGAACAAGTGTTGTCTGAGGTTCATTCCTTTGGGGGTGACTTGTCAGAGCGTCAGTGTTAAGTGATTCTCTGAGAAATGACGGAGCTCCCTCGCCCAAAGTCTCCCATTCAGGGGGTCTCCTAATCTAATTCTCGAATCCTGTATTTTCCTGCCCCAATTCTCCCATTTACTGCTGCACTGCTCTAATTGTCCCACTATCTGTGAGCCTGCTCCAATTTCGCATATTCAGATAAGCCCTGGAACATTTTTCCCCGTCAGTAGAAACTTGAAAAGATCCTCCAAATTAGTGATGCCCTGCCAGCATTATTAAAGTTAGGCATGGGTGAGTTGGACCTCAGTGTCGTTTCCTTGTTCAACATCTCTGTGACTCAATTTAGGGCTCAGCTGCCCTGCACTATTTCTCACACAGAGTATTAAACTGCCCCGATACTCCTATTTAGAAATTAATGGCACCTGCATGAATTCTCCAATTATTGATGCCCAACGTCAATTCTTTTAATTTCGTTGTTCCCTGGTACATTTCCTCCTGTATTGGTGCACTGCTGATTTTTTTGATCACTTAAAGCTGCACTGTACCACATCTCCAGCTGCCGAAGCTTGTAACATGTTTCCTTTTTTCTCGATATCCTTACCTTATTCTCCTATTTGGCCGGTCTCTGCTCTAAATCCCCAATATATTGGTACTCACACTAATTTTGCAAAGTTTCACGAGGTCCACCAAATCTTCCCTTTACTGATGTCCATCAATTGACCCATTTATTCGTACCCCTAAACCAATTTGTGTATTTAAAGATGGCCTCGCGCAATTCTAACATTTGGGGTGTCCTATCATAATTCTCCCATTTGCTGGTTGTGTGTCCCAATTGTCTAATTTAACTCCACTGTGCACCAGTTCTTACATTTAATATTTCTCTGCAACAGTTCTCCCATTTAGTGGTCCACTGCTAGAAATCTTTAATTTTAGCATATCAGGTATCAGATGTCTAAATTAGTAATGCTGCACAAATCCTCCCTTTCATGGTGAACTGCACCAACGCTCCCCCTGGATATTGTCTTGCCCCAATTTGCGCATTCAATTGATCCCTGATGCACATCTTCCACATAATGGTGCCCTGCTCAATCTTTTCTGTCAGTTAGTTGTGCCTTGCATCGGTTCACCAAATTACGGCGACTTTGCCACATTTCCCTAGTCTGTGATTCCCTATCCGTGTTCTTCCATTCACACGTGTTCTGTTCCAGTTCTCGATGTTATTGGCTAACTGCAAAAAAAATCACTCTCATTTACTGATGTCATGCACCAATGCTCCAATTCAGTGGTGCCTTCCTACAGTTTTCATATTTTACTGATGGCCGAGACAAATTCTCCCTCTTGTGGATGCCACAGTCTAATTCTCTGATTTAGTGGTGCCACACTCTTGTTCCATGTGCAATTCTTCCATCTAATTGTTCAAGAACTATTCACCCATTTGGGCTCTCCTTTCCTGCACCATTTCGCCCATTTACAAAATCTGTGTAAATCCTCTTTTCATCGGCAACTGCACCAACTCCGCCATTGACTATTATCCAGCCCAAGATCTCTCACTTAGTGCATCAATTCTCTAATTTAGAGGCACTGGCACAATTTATCCAAGGTTCTATACCCTTTATCAATAGTCCCCTTTATCTGTTTCCTTATACATATGTATCATTTCATTTAGTGGTGATCTGAAACGAATCTCTAATCTCTTAATGCTTGCACTATTTCTCATTTTTTACTGATTCCCTTCATATATTCTCTAATTGAAATGTTGTCTGCTCCAAATTTTTAATTAATTGGTATTCCACACCAATTTTCTAATGTAATGGCACCGCGCAGCAAATCTCCCATTCACTGATGCTCACAAATCCGTCCTCTTTTTGATGCCTTGACACTAATTCACACATTTATTGATGCCCTAGCCATTTTGGTTGTCCTACTCGAATGTTCCAATTTAGTCAAGTTCCACTGGGCACACGTTCTTCCATTTCGTATTTCTGTCCAACGACAATCCTCTCAAAGTTCTCCCATTTACAGCTAAACTACACAGTTCTACCATTTACTTGCAAAACTGCTCCAAATCACTCATTTAATGCTATATTGCACCAATTCTCTCATTTAGTATTTCCCTGCAGGATTTCCCCATTCAGTATTGTCCTGTCATAGTTCTCCCATTTACCGCTAAACTACACCAGTTGTACCATTTAATGCAAAACTGTCCGAAATCTCCCATTTAGCGCTACATTGCCCTAATTCTCCCATTTGGTATTTTCCTGCTGACTTCTACCAGTCAGTCTTGTCCTATCATAGTTCTTCCAATTGCAGCCAGACTACCACCAGTTTTACCATGCAGTATAAAACTGCCCTAAATCTCTCATTTCTTGCAAACCTGCACCAGTTCTCTCATTTAGTGCGCCATTGCTTCAGTTCTCCCATATAGCACAACACTGCCACAAATCTGCCACTTCGTGCAATGTTGCTCAAATTGTCCTATTCAGTGTGAAATTGAACAATTCTCCCATTTATCCAACACTGTTGAAATTCTCCCACTTTGTTCCACCCTGCTTAAATTCTCCTATTCAATTTTACATTGCATAATTCTCCCATTTAGTACAGCACTGCATGAATACTCCCATTTAATGCTACACTGTCCCAATGCTCCCACTTAGCGCTACACTGCACAATTTGTTCTATTTATTTTGGCGACACTGCACCAAATCTCCCATGTAGTGCTTTACAGCACCAATGCTCCCAAACAGATTTAGATTAGATTAGATTAGATTAGATTAGATTAGATTAGATTAGATTAGATTAGATTAGATTAGATTAGATTAGATTACTTACTTAAAGTGTGGAAACAGGCCCTTCGGCCCAGCAAGTCCACACCAACCCTTCCGAAGAGGAACCCACCCAGACCCATTCCCCTACATTTACCCCTGCACCTCAAACTATGGGCAATTTAGCATGGCCAAACTACATAACCTGCATATTTTTGGACCGTGGGAGGAAAAGGGAGCACCCAGAGGAAACCCATGCAGACAGGGGGAGAATGTGCAAACTCCACACAGTCAGTCGTGGAGTTCTAATCTAATCTAGTAACCAGTTAGTGCTACACTACACCAATTCTCCCATTTCGTGGATATTTCCCATTGTTGGATGCCTGGAAATACATAAACGTGGTTAATCCCCAGGAACTGATCAGGTATACCGTAGAACTCTATGGGAAACCAGGGAAATGATTGTTGGGACCATTCCTAAGATATTTGTATCATTGGTAGTCATTTGTGTTGTGCTGGATGACTGGAGGTTGTCTAACGTGGTGCCACTATTAACGAAAGTTGGTAAGGAAAATCTAGGGTACTATCGGCAATTAAGCCTGACATCAATGGTGGGCAAAGTTTTGGAGGGAATCCTGAGGAATTGGATGTAGATGCATTTCGAAACGCAAGGACAGATTCAGGATAGTCAACATGTCTTTGTTCTTGGGAAATCAATAACTTGGAATAGGTTTTGAAGAATTAACGAAGTGGATTGATGAGGGCAGAGCGGTGGCTGTGAGCTGTGTGGATTTCAGTAAGGCGATTGACAAGGTTCCTCGTGTTCGACTCGTTAATATGTTTAGATATCATGGAATACAGATACAGAACATCCAAAGGGTGATGGTGGAGGGTTGAATTTCAGTTTATAGGTGTCGTGAGCCTCAGGGATCGTTGCTAGGCCCACTGCTTTTCGTCGGTTATATAAATTATTTGGATGTGAACATGGGAGGGGTCGTCATTAAGTTTGTAGATGAGACTAAAATAGGAGTTGATGAGTGCAGCAATGAATGTTACTTCTGAGTACAAAAGGATGTTGATCAGACGTGACAATAGGCTGAGAAGTGGTAGATGGAGATTAATTTCAACAAGTGTGAGAAGCTGCATTTTGGAAAAGCAAACCAGAGCAGGTCTTATACTCTTAATGATGCATTCCTCGGGATTGTTACTGAACAAAGAGACCGTGGACTGCAAATTCATAGTTTATTGAAAGTGGAGTCTCAGGTAGAAAGGACAGTGAAGAAGGCGTTCAGTATGCTTTCCTTTAAAGGTCAGAGCTTTGAGTATAGCAGTTGGGAGGCCATGTTGCGTCTGTACAAGACATTGTTTACGCCACTTTTGGAATATTTCGTGCAATTATTCGCTCCTTCCTTGTGGAAGAATGTTGGGAAACTTGAAAGGTTTCCAAAAAGACTTTCAAGAATGTTGCCAGAGTTGGAGGATATGAGCTACAGCGAGGTGTTGAATAGGCTGGGGTTCTTTTCCCTGGAGCATCGGATGCTGAGGGGTGACCTTATAGAGAGATACAAAATCATGAAGGGCATGGACAGGAGAAATAGTGAAAGTATTTTACTTGCAGTGGAGAAGACCAGATCTCAAAGCGCTTAGGTTTAGATTGAGAGTAGAAAGGTTGAGAAGGGACCTGAGGGGCAGTGTTTAAGCGCAGAGGGCAATGTGTGTTTGGAATGAGCTGCCAGATGAAGTGATGTGTAGCTGGTACAATTACAACATTCAAACTTCATCTGGATGGGTATATGAATAGGTAACATTTAAAGGGATATCGGCCAAGTGCTGGCAAAAGAGAGTAGATTAGGTGCGGTTTTCCCGTCGGCATTGACGGGTTGGACCGAAGGGTCTGGTTTCGTGCTGTAGATCTCTATGACTGTATGGTTTGAAATCTTCTGATTGAACCAAATTGAACGAAGAGACTGCCTGGACAGAGGAGGCTGTGAGTTTTTTAAAAAAGTCCGTGTGTAAAATTTTACATCTTACCTCTCACTCTTGCAGGTGTCATTTACCCAAATAAAAGGCATAGCACATCCCTGAAACATCGTTCCGAAGTGAAAGTGACAGCGAAACCTCATGTCTGATCCAAAGTAACCAGAAAGAAGATTTTGATTATTCGGCATACACAGATAACTAACGAATTCGCGATTTACAATCCAGGAATTTGAGCTTTTATTAAGCAACCTGAGCCTGAAGTCATTTGAAAATGAAAATATTCCAATCCAGAGTAAGATATCCCACTGTTGCACCAGAAGCCAAAACCTACTATCTCGCTGCTGTGCAGGATGCAAGGAAGTGATCGTACTGCAATGATTTTAAAAGGAAAACGACAACAGAGGTCAGAAGCTTATGCCTGTTGTGTATCAATTGTTCTTCCGATGTCTCTGAACAACGTCCCCTTCTTTCTGTCTGTCTGTCATACCGACCTTCGCGACTTCATTGTCTCACCCTTTCCCTTCCTTCTTCATACGTTGGGCTCTGAACTTCCAGTGATTCCAGAGTGTATGTCACAGGTGGATCCGGAACTCAGACAACAAGAAAAAAATGGAGCTGTGAGGGGTTTGAAGAAAATGGAATCGGTTCCATTCCCATTTTCCGGTTATTGTCCATTGAAGTCAGCGAGGAGGACACAGTCTCTATCCGAGACTGTGTCCTCCGAGATCGTGGGCACAGTGGCACAGTGGTTAGCACTGCTGCCTCACAGCGCCAGAGACCCGGGTTCAATTCCCGCCTCAGGCGACTGACTGTGTGGAGTTTGCACGTTCTCCCCGTGCCCTCCGGGTGCTCCGGTTTCCTCCCACCATCCAAAGATGTGCAGGGTCAGGTGAATTGGCCATACTAAATTGCCTGTAGTTTAGGTAAGGGGTAAATGTAGGGGTAGGGGTATGGGTGGGTTTCGCTTCGGCGGGTCGGTGTGGACTTGTTGGGCCGAAGGGCCTGTTTCCACACAGTAATCTAATCTATTTTCACCAAGAACATGAACATGAGAAATAAACATATAACATCATAACTGTTGATTCCCCTGAAGCCAGATCCGGAAGTGCCTGTGAGTATAATGTACAAATGTAAATCTCTGGAGATAGAATAACATTCCATTGACTGATTCTGTCCCACGTGATCCACGACTAGTTCATATTCACAGAATTTGCTGGAAAGTCTCAGCACGTCTGGCAGAACCTGGGAAGTTAAATCAAAGTTAATGTTTCGGGAGGCAAGCCCCTTACTCAGAACTGATGGTAGCTGGGAATACGTTGGTTTATGTGCAGAAGACAGAGTGGGGGTGGAAGATGGAGCCGAAGGTGTGGGGTTAACAGTACTTGGGGACAGGACCCAATGAACAAGAAAAAACAATTGGGCTGAAAAAAAGGCGTGACAATGACCTAGTTGGGAGGGTGAATAGCTGTTGATGGGGATTGTTAGTGGCTTAGAGTGGGTTGTATAAAATAACGGGGTGTGTGACGTTAAGGCCTGTTGTATGCATTTGGGTGACAGGACGTAGGAGATGTCAAGCCAGAAAATTATTGAATTAAACATTGTGTCTAGAGGGCTGCAGGGTCACCAAGAGGAAATGAGATATTGTTCTTCCCAATCGTGCACTGGAATTCTGAAGCAAGCTTGAAAAAGAGATGTTAGCCAAGGAACAGAGGGATTGGTGATTGTGGGTGGCACGGTGGCACAGTGATTAGCACTGCTGCCTCGCAGCGCCAGAGACCTGGGTTCAATTCCCGCCTCAGGCGACTGACTGTGTGGAGTTTGCATGTTCTCCCCGTGTCTGCGTGGGTTTCTTCCGGGTGCTCCGGTTTCCTCCCACAGTCCAAAGATGTGCAGGTCAGGTGAATTGGCCATGCTAAATTACCCATAGTGTTAGGTAAGGGGCAAATGTAGGGTATGGGTGGGATGTGCTTCGGCGGGTCGGTGTGGACTTGTTGGCCCGAAGGGCCTGTTTCAACACTGTAATCTAATCTAATCGAAAGCTTTTCTGACGAGTGAAGTGTTCTGAAGTGTAGATTGTTTACCAAAGTGCAAATACCACAGGCCCAATGGTGACAAGATTCTGCTGCACTTCCTTATTAACTCTGCACTTCCACCGCGGTATCTTAGGATGTGATGATGCGGCTGGAAGCCCCAGGGACCTTTCTGAGGGTCAGGCAACTCTGTACCAGGACGCTTTTGGATTGGACGCAGTCTCCAAATTAAAATCCTCGATGCATTCCTCCATTCTTTCTATTTACATTTCAAGACCCATCAAACCGTTGTCTTGCAGGTATGTTTGGGACCATTTATTCCAACTGTTAAGTAATTATTTCTGTGGGCAGTTGGTTAAAGTTTGCTGGTACAACAGCAACACAATTTATGGACTGCATTCCTGCACTTGAATGATTAGAACCTAGATATTCTTAGTTTCAAAGAACGCTGCTAGTGGTTTGCCTTCGTTAACTCCATATGGAGGGAAAAAGAAAAACAGAAAAGTACCAAAATTGCAGTCGATATGCTCCAATCTTTTTCTGTCAGTGATAAACAAAAACGCAGCTTCACTCGTGGTGTACTGTAAATCCATGGGATATGAGATTGTGCAACCCGGTGCAAACCTCCCATTACACCAAGCGCAAGTCAGGAAAATGGAGGGAAATATGTCCTCACCATAAAACGTATGAGCGGCTTTTACAACGGCGTGGTACCAGTAACCCATAAAGGTCACTCACCAACTCCCTAAATGTTATAAACTGCTTATTTCCTTTACGTTATTTAACGACAAACCTTTGCAAATCTGAACGTAACCACTGGGGAGAGGCGTTAGGAAGCGACTTAGGTTCTGTTGTTTGGCTGTTAGGCTTCTCATTCAGTTTTGTCGATATTGAAGTGAATCTGTTTTCAAAGTAAAGACACGGAACATACAAACAACATTAAGTCCAGGCAGAGATGCTGATCAGCCTGATATCATTGCTGAGCAAGGAGAAAACTGGAAACTCAATTATTTCATTGATTCTAAGTCGAAAACATGAGTGCCTTGGTCCTCTGTGATCAATTTAATTCAGTGTATGGCTTTTAAGCAGTTCAATAGCCTTGATACGAAATGCAGATGCAGCCTGACTGTGAGCCCAGTTACCTCACGAAGTAGAGTATGAGATTTTTACAATCAGTTCGTGTGTTTGACACTCTCAATAGACAATGTTCTTTTGAAAGTTTGCTTTTTGAGCTGAATGTTGGCTCATCATTCCAAGTCAGTTTCATCTCTTTAGAAGTGCGTTTGTCTCCTGTTGCGATGGTTAATGTGCCAGTTGCTGGTTTGCGAGCAAAAACTGGAAGTGAATGGCAGGCAAGTTTGTAGCTGTGGCTTAACATTCATTGACCACTGACTCTTCAAATGCTGTTCGTGTCCCAAGGACAATAAATAGTTTAATCACAGAATTATAGTGGCCAAATGCAAAGGGAATCAAATCAACCTGTCCATACCAAAGAACATTGAAATTGACGGAACTGCTTCATCTCTGTTCTGACTCCAGAATGTGATAACTAAGTGTTCACGTGTGTAGTCATAGGAGCTCAGACCAGAGGATTGAAAAAGTCAGGGATTTTAAAGGATGGTGAAGGTCTGCACAACATAGTGAGAGAGAACCTAAAAACCCTTATCCCACGGACTTTGAGGCTCTAGGGGAATACAATAGCCATGTTATTTAGTACCTCATGCAAAATCAAAGATCCCCGATGAACAATCTTAGTGTAGTCACAAACAGCTGTCATAGCTGTTGCTCTGAGACTAAGAGGAGGAAATCGAAGGTGGTAATGACCTTCACCATTAAGATCCACGATCCTTATTCTGACTGTAAGAAGGATGCTCTTGACTTAGTTGAGAAAATGCATTACATTTGTGTCAATTCATTGTGAAAGCAGTCTATTCTCTGTAAACATCAAATAATCACATGAGTTTAAGGGGTAACCTGCGAAGTTTGGAAACAATTGACTTTGCGTTTGTGTAACTGGTTTAAGGTTTCTTTCACAGACTTTTCACTGGGACTCTCACTCACTCTGTCACTCACTCTATGTCAATGTGTCGGGACATTCCTAGTAGGGAGGCATGGTGACTCATTGATTAGAACTGCTACCTTAAAGTGTTCGTTGTCTGCGTTCTAATGCAGTCTTGGGGGACTGTCTGTCTGATGATTCAACAATCTGCATGGCTATGTGCTGTTTTCCTCTCACAGTCCAAAGATGCTTAGGTTAAGTGGATTGGCAATGCTAAATTACCCATAGTATTCAGTGATGCATGGGGTAGCCTTGGAAAATGCTGGGCAATTGGGTAAGTCTCGGAGGCACGCTGGCTCAGCGGGAGCGTCATGGTGCTCCTTGGTTAACATTTCTGCATCAGAACACGAGGTCCCAGGTTCGAATTCAGCCTTGGCCGACTGACTTGTGGAGTTTGCTGATTCTCACCGTGTCTGTGTGAGTTTTCTCCCACAGTCCAAATATGCGCAGGTCAGGTGAATTGGCCATGGTAAATTGCCCATAGTGTTACATGCATTCATCAGATTGGTTGGGTTGCTCTTCATAGAGTCGGTGTGGACTTGTTGGGCTGAAAGACCTGTTTCCACACTGTAGGTAATTCAGTCTATCTCATCTAATCGAATGATCCCGAGAGAATTGGTGTGGACATGTTGGTCCGAATGACTTGTTTCCACACTGTAGGTAATTCAGTCTATCTCATCTAATCGAATGATCCCGAGAGAATTGGTGTGGACATGTTGGTCCGAATGACTTGTTTCCACACTGTAGAGATTCGATAGCACTGAACACGTTGAAAGGTAAAATCTATGTATTGATGAATCAAGTGATTCTGTCAGATCTCAGCATGTCTCATGATTTAATTTTCCGACTCGCAAATTCGCTCTTGGTAATCGACTTGAAAAAAGGATTTATAATATTCAAGTCTGTACAGAAAGAATAGCAATTCAGCCAGATAATTCTCGCTTCTGTTAAACGTTTTTCTTTTCTTTTTCCCTTAAAGTTAAAAAAAATTGATGTCCCCCATTTCCCCCTCTCCTTTGGACGCAATTCAAACTCTGCTTTGGATATTTCTTTCAGAAACGTTTTTAAACGAAAAAATCTGGATCTAGAGACAGCAATATGTTTGAAGATTCACTCTAGCTACGCAATTTATAAAACATTCATCTGATCATGCTTGTGCAAGCGGACAGAAAATCCAGCATTGGATCTATCTTCATAACTGACTGTTTGGAGATTCAATGACCAATTATAATTCACAGAATTGTTAAAACTTGGTCATTCAAACCATTGTGTCAGCGCGATTCTCCTAATATTCTTTCTGTCTTTGTGTCATTTCCCTGATGTCTCACTGCAATCTTGAATGTTCTTCGAATTAAATAATCATCTAATTCCCTGAACTGAACTTAACTAAACCACTGTTCCACACAACGTATCCCATACCTAATTACTGGCTATGTAACGTTTCTTTCTCAAATTATATTTCCTACCTTCGCCACTGAATGGCCCTAACACTTTCTTAATCTATCGCCCAGTTTCAACCTCCCTGTTGCCTTGATCACATCAAACATTTCGCTGCCCATGTGCTTATTCACACTGAGCTTTGTTCTCAAAAACCTGAGATCAGTGACCTGAACGCTCTATCAGTACGAAATTTTACAAAGCATATTAAGTAGAAAGTAATTAAAATATGTATGCTAGTCCAGGGGTTGTGTGAACAATGCATTAAGTGGAAGCTGGTGAATCGCATTGAGGTTCGTATTGGCCTCATACACACTAGTTGTTGGTTGCTTGAGGAACACAGGCTCAAATTTATGAGCTGGAGCCTGAGATCCGAGCACTGCCACACATCAGGATCGAACAAAAAGATTTACTTGGACACTCTGTTTCAGGAGGAAGTCTCACTCCTTAGATTAACTTCCTCAAATTCGATCAGTGGTCAGGAATAAAAGGGTGTGCCTATGAGTGATGTAGGTAGAGGGAACCACACGGTAGTGCTGCAGAAGCCTTAACACTTTTGCTCGCTTAATAGGTTTGACATCCTTGTTCTGTATGTGGTTGAGAGTAGGGGGCTGTCGGGGAGATGATTAAACTGACCACAGCGCCGTAGTCGAGGGAGCCGTTCAAGATGATGAATAAAAGGGAAGTGTAGTCGTTATCAGGGATAGACTAGTTAGGGAAATAAACAGTTCTGTCTGTTGCTTGGATCGAGATTCCGGAAGGCGGTCTTGCCTGGGGCCCGGGTTCAGGATCTCTCATCTGCACTGCAGAGTAAGATTGGAGTGGGAGAAAATGAGCTGAAAATGTGTTGCCGGAAAAGCGCAGCAGGTCAGGCAGCACCCAAGGAGCAGGAGAATCGACGTTTCGGGCATGAGCCCTTCATGAGCCTTCGGACATGCCCGGAACGTCGATTCTCCTGGTCCTTGGATGCTGCCTGACCTGCTGCGCTTTTCAAGCAACACATTTTCAGCTCTGATCTCCAGCATCTGCAGTCCTCACTTTCTCCTCCATGGGAGAAAATGATCCAATTGTCTTTACAGGTACAAAGAGGAAAGACGCTATCATGAAGGAATATGAGCAGCTAAGGGTTAAAGTAAAAGTGCAGACGCAAAAAGCTGAAAACACTGCTGTGTTAAGTGAAAATAATTCTATTAAAAATCATGCAGTGAAAATCTATGGCTTAAAATTATAAATAAGAAATGAATGACCAGTCCAGCCCGCCCCCGCCCCACCCCCAAACATTCAGTGCAAATCTGAGGAACAAATGTGTTGTGTAATCTCAGACGTATGTACAAATAATAACGTTGCAATAGTTGGTGACTTTACTATACCAAATATTGACTGGCACTACCACCGTGTTTCCGGTTTATGTGGTGAAGAATACTTTAAATAATACTTCTTTGTTTTGTTTTTTCTCATCACGTGAGCCATTGATTTAAATACTTATCTTGAGCGTCGGAGACTTCCATTCTTATTACAGCAGCTGGAAGAGTGGGAGCGTCGACCAGGAGGCTGACTGGAAGTGAATCACTGACTTTGTAACAAGTCCATGTCGATGCGCTCCATTTTTGTTTTAGCAGCAGGAAGAGCGGGAGCGTGAGAAGGCAGAGCGCACTCTCAGCAGGAGCGGACACGGGA
Source organism: Chiloscyllium plagiosum (assembly GCF_037043375.1). Classification (NCBI taxonomy): domain Eukaryota; kingdom Metazoa; phylum Chordata; class Chondrichthyes; order Orectolobiformes; family Hemiscylliidae; genus Chiloscyllium; species Chiloscyllium plagiosum. Next base: position 89,363,895 of record NW_028270175.1, on the reverse strand, counting down.
CTGCTGAATAAGTGATGTAATTTATTTGGGAGGTTGCATTGCCTGAAACACCATTTCGGTAGTGTTTCCCATCCATCCTCCTCCACTAACCCAAAAACATTCTCTGCACTGGTTTGGAATGGTACCGCAAATTTAAAAAAATATATACTTTTTCTGCAGTCTGTTTGGGAATTTAAAATCGTGAGAATGACGTTTATGGCATCTGAAAGTGATTTTGGAAGGCAGTCTTTAGTTTATGGATCAACTCGAAATCATCAGGCATTTCCGTTGCTAACCTAGCCATTTTATCTCCTTGCTCTTCCACACGAGTTCATACGACTTCACAAAATGATTTTTTTAAATCGTAATTGTCAATTTCTACAGATCAAACTCCCTCCCTTACTTCCACTCCTTCCCTCTCCTTTTCTCTCTCTTCTCTCGCTCTTTCTTTCGCCTTCTTGTCTCTCCGTTTTCCTCTTTTCTTTGCTTTTAATCATAATTCCTTGTCTTTTCCCTCTAAATCAAGCTGCTTTATTTTCAACTGAATTTTAGCCATCGCTAAAGATTATGAGGCGTTTCCAACTATTTGAAATGATGAGCTGTTGCTGTAATTATCTCTCTTTTCCTTACGGAACGAAGTAGCTCTAACTCCAGCTTGTCTACTAATTCCAGCAGCATGGCCTTAACCACATTTCGCAAAACCGCAAAAAAGTCACTTCTTCCACTGCCAGAAAACTCTTGGAGGCTTAAAGAGCTGTTGCTATGCCAAGTCCTGTTTAAAACAACCAAAATCACCACACGAAACAAAACACTAGCACTGACCATTTGCAACCTCAAGTCCAACAGCCGAATCCCAAATCGGAACTCCAGAACGAATCTTTGACGATCCTCCAGTCTGTTATGGATAAGAGCAGGCCTCTGATAATATTTCAAGAAGGTAGCCCAGACCCTAACATTGTTGTTGTTTTAAGCAGGTCTGAGTGGATATTCCAGGAGAGATGCACTTGGTCAAATCACTTCCTGTTCAATAAAACGGAATTTATTTACAAGATTACTGAATGAAACACAATCAAAGAACAGGATAGGGAATACCTTATTCAATACTAAAACCCAACAGATGATCTCACCTTAACGATACCGTTCCTAAAACCTACAGCAACACTTATAAAATACCGTGGCACAAATGATAAAATCAAATTCCTGGTCTTACAGATTTTAGGTCAGAGAGAGAGTACCAGACTGGACCTTCATCTTTGGCTCCAGCAGCTTCAAAACAATTGTTAAATCCAAAGCAGACCGGAGAAAATCTGAGCTAAGCGAACTGTCCTCCTCGCTTTCATTGTAGGAGTACTTTTTTTTTTTTAACAGAAACATGAAAGCCTTTTGACTGAGGCAGTATCTGTTAGCTACCAGCAAAGGCAATAAAACCCTTCAACTTACATTTTCAGAGTCTGTGTATTTTACGACACTTCTGAAAAATAAATATGTGCAACATAATCTTGTTCAACGAGCAGCTTATTCTCGTATAGAACAGAGAAACCTGTGAATTCAGGCATAATTTTTTGACGTTCACGTCAATGTAGACAGGGTTGTATAGAAGCGTAGAGCTTGGTTGCCTTCATTGAATACACCTTTGTGTATCGTGGTTGGGCCGTTATATTCATGTTGTACATGGCATCCGTGATGCCTCTCCTGGAGTATTGTGTGCGTTTCTGGTCGTAAGCTGGGGAGAGTTCAGAAGTGACTTACCAGGATGTTGCCAGAAATTGAGATTTTGAGTTATAAGGAGAAGCAGGATACGCTGGGTTTTTCTTTCCACTGGGACATAGGAGGTTGAGAGGTGACCATATGGAGGTTTGTAAAAGAATTGTTAATGGTGAAAGGCAGGTGCCTTTTCCCTGGGGTGTCGGCTTTTCAAGACTGGTGGACAGTTTTATGTTGAGAAAAGAAAGTTCAACAAAGCACACCGAGTCATTGCAAAGCACAGCATGGAAATAAATCCTTCTATCCAACTCGTCCTTGCCGACCAGGTACACTAAATTAATCGAGTCCCATTTGCTAACCCTTGGACAATACCACTCTAAAGCTTTCCTGTTCATTTATCTATCCATATTTCATTTAACTATTTTAATTGTACCAGATTGTACGGCATTCTCTGGCAAATCGTTGGAAATGCACCACTCTCTGTAGCAAAACGTTGCCCACGAGCTCTCTTTAAGTTCTTTCCACTCTCACGTTAAAATTTTGCTTAATGGATCTGAACTGCCCTACCCCAGGTAAAAAGACCACGCCTATTAATTTTATCTATGCTACTCATGATTTTATAAACCTCTAATGTCACCCTTCAACTGTTGATGCTCCAGTGAAAACAGGCCCAACCTATTAGTAATCTCTCTTCAGCTCGAATCCTTCAAACCTGGTAACATCCTTGTAAATATTATCTGAAACCTTTCAAATTTCATAAAATCCTTCCGATATCAGAGAGACCAGAATTGCACATACTATTCCAAAATTTTCGTAACCAATATCTTGTCCATCTGTAATACGACCTCCAAACACCTATGTCCTCTGCACTGTCTAACTTAGGCAAGCATACCAAATGCCTTCTTCACTGTTCTATCTATATGCAAACCCATTTCCAAGGAAAAATGAAACTGTACTCCAAAGTTCTCTTTGTTCAGCAACATTCCCCAGGACCTGCCCAAATGTGTATGTCCTACCCTGATTTGCCTTTCCAAAATGCAGAATCTCATTTTATTTTCTAAATAAAAATCCATTTGCCACCCCTCGGCCCATTTGCCCACCTCATCAAGTTTCCATTGTACTCTGAGGTAACCTTCGTCAATGTCCACTGCCTCTCCAGTTTTGGCGTCATCTGTAAACTTCTGAACGATATCTCCTGCGTGCCCGTAAGGGCATTGATATAAATGACGAAACGCATTTAGACACAGTACCAATCCTTGCAGCAGACCATGGCCACAGAGCTCCAATCCGAAAAGCAATCCACCATTCCCACTTTCTGCCTTCTACCTTTGAGTCACTTCTTTATCCGAGTGGCTAGTGCTGACCGTGTTCCATGAGATCTACCTTTGCGAAGCAGTCCACCATGAGAAACCTTTTCGAATGCCTTACTGAAGCACATAAAGATCGCATCCATCGCGATACTCTCATCAATCATCTTCGTGACTTCTTCAAAAACTTAATCAAGTTGATGCAATACAATTTCCCACAACCAAGGCCATGTGCATTGTCCCTAATCAGTCCTTGCCGTTCCAACTATATGTGCTGGATCAGTGGCATCGCAGAGCTAGGGACCCGAGCTCGGTTCCAGGCTGGGGCGACCCTCTGTGTGCACTTCCCTCTGAGTACTCCGGTTTCCTGTAATCTTCGAAAGATGTGCATGTTAGGTGAATTGGTCATAGTAAATCGCCCATCCTGTTCAGGGATATCTGTGTTACCCCACGGTTAATGCAGGGAACGGAGAATGGGTCTAGATGGGTTCCTCTTCCGAGGGTCACTGTGCACTTTTTGGGCCGAAGAAACTGCTTCCAGACTATAGAGATTCTATAATCTATGTTCAACTTGTCACCCTGGATTCGCTCCAATAACTTATACAACTGGACCAGGAACAATGTTCAGCGAAGGGCAATTCTCACTTTAAACACATCGTCATTTTCATGTCCCCTGGCTCAACTTTGAAACTGTAGCCCTGATGCCTTCGCTGTTTTATGTCAAGGTGGCACAAATGGAATTTCCACGGTCTTGGTGAGCAAGAGGGTTGCTGCAAAATACATCAGCTCCTTCACTTCCCATGAAGGGAGCACAGAGGCTTCCCTCCTGCATCTCCTTCTGTAATCAGCTCAGATACTGAAACTAATCTGTGATACTTACTGCTATCATCACTTGTCCTGACATCTAAAATACCCTGTGCTCTTATACATCCAGACCTCCAATCCGAAAAGCAATCCACCATTACCACGTTCTGCTCATGCTTCCTCTTTATAACAGTACAACCTGTTTTATATTGTCTTTCAGTATTCTTCCGACTTAAGTGCATCACCTCACACTGCTGTGCATTGTTTTCCATCTGACATATGTCTGAACACTGCACCAACGTCTCACTGTGCCGTTGCAGTTCCACACTGTCGTCCACACTTATGAAATTTATTTCAAGTTTGCTGTGTGCAAACATTGAAATTGTACTACTTTCACACTCCACGCAGGACATACCCACAGATACAAGCACACATAATGACACAAACAGAGACAAATTGACAAACAAACACATACACACACGCATACACACACACACGTGAGCGCACACACTGACACACAAACATATGCACACACCATTAAGAGGATTGCAGTTGCACAGGCTATGAGAGTGGAACATGCTAATGTGGACATCTGCCTGTTCTGTCTCTGCAACATGAAATGTTTTGTCTTTGGTCAGCATTCCTGACACACAATGCACACATTAAATTGTATACCCATTGCAGTATATCCACGTCACTGCGAGTGAATCAGTTCGAATGGAAAAAGATTAATTTAATTGCACTTTGCGTCACTTTCAATATTTATTAATTGCCCTAACAAGTAATCTTACATGTGAGAAAGGATTGAAAATTCCAAAAACAGTTGAGCAGAGTGCGGCTCTTTATCTGGTTAAATAAAATAGGCAGAGAGAGACAGAGGGGGAGAGGGAGGGAGAGATGCGTTGATCCTCATCTCAGTGGTTCACCCCCAAAACACAAGACTTCCTATTGTACACAGATTTAGGGACAGAAATATAAACTTGAAAATACAGGCTAATGATGGAACATCCACACACACACACATATATATATTATATATGCAGAGAGAGAGATAGAGAGAGAGAGAGAGAGGCACACAGAGACATATGTTGTTATTAACATGTGGGTGTACTGTACCTTTAAGAAAGTTAAAAGCTAGCAGAGCTACCTGACAGCAGCAAGTTTTCTGAACAAGATACAAAGTAATGTGGCCCATGTAACTGGTTGCTTGGAGACAAAAGCAAATTCAAATTAGGCCAATCAGATTATATCATGACCCAAAAACTGCCAAATTCCAATCAAGTTTAAATTTAATATATTGACAACCTATGCTTTGTCGATATAAGACCGGGAAAATTTGAAAAAATGAGGTTGATCTGCCAAGCCACTAACAGATGCAGACTGCCCAGAGAATAGTTCGCTTAAAGGTAAATTGACTGATCACAGACCTGTGAAACCGAAACCCTAAGAAGAGGACATGAAGGCAAAGAAAGATATAAGGAGAAGATTCGATTGTTGAGTGGTTTTTTTGCATTTTTGGTAAATCTTAATCGCTGTTGTGGATGGCGTTATTGTAGACGTGGAATGAAAAGATAGGTTAGGTAAACAGTTGTAAGTTAATTATTCTCTCTTCCACATTTCGAAATCAAGTTCTTAACTTTTACTTTAAATAGTGACCTTTGGGGTAGTTTTTGCACTCTCAAACTTTCACGGACTACCACACGGGGTAGCACTTCGCTGTGTTGCTGGGTTAAATTTGTCATAACAGTTTGAACTGATTTGGATAGATTTTAATAGATTCATTGTTATGGAAATCCAAGCAGTTTTAAACATGGGTAAACTGTCCTCGATCTTAAAATAAAACACAGGAGAGAAGATTCGTTTATTTCCGTTGCCTCGTGGTTGGTTCAATTAAAAGTGACAGAAACGGCTCTTAAAATAGCTGAAGACAGTCTGGGATTTGAATATGATTCTCAACGTTGCCAAGAAAGATTAGAGGGAAAGAAAGACGCCATGCGTTTAGAATTAGCAAATAAGATATATTTGGGTTTCGCAAAGAACAAAAGTAAGGGAGCAATTGTAATAGAATTACTCAAACACTGAGATATATCAGATAAACAGGGAAATGCAGTAGAGGTGGAAAACAAAAGTTGCAATTGAGGAAAATGGATTGAGCAGATAAACAAAGACAGGAAAGAGAGTGAGAGAATCTCAGCTGATCAAAGAAACAGAAGAAAAGGAGAGAGAAAGAAACAGAGCAGAGATAGAAAGAGAGTGGGGAAAAAGAAATCGAGACAATGTTCTCAGCTGAACAAAAATAGGGAGAATTTGAACTTGACAAGTTGTGAATTAGTCAGCACAGTCAAGTTCATTGGATGGAGATTAAAAGAGAAGGTCGCGTTATATAGGAGTAAGTCAATACTCTGGCAGATTTTGATGAGAAAAATGTTGAAGCCGTCTTTAATTCATTTAAAAAATTGGCTCGGCAGATGGTGTGGTCGGAGGATTTATTGGTAATGCTCGTTCAGACTAAACCGATAGCAGAGCTGGTTAAGTAATTCGCTTATGAATTGGTATCAGAAACATATATACAGCATCTCAGAAACAAAACGTAAACAGGTCAGACTAATATGCTGCTCGAAAGAATTAAACACAGATATTTTGAGAGGTGAGTGCCTGCTTTAAAAATAGATAACACCGTTGACGCTCTGCGAGTGATTATTCTGCTGGAGGAATTTAAAAAGTCATTCCCAGAGACGGTCAGAATTCATATTGAGGAACAGAAATTTGAGGAAGTGAGAAGGGAGGCAGAATTAGCAGATGAACACATGTTTGTGTTTAAGGCAAGCTTCCAACCAGAATTTCGTTCTGCAGGCACAGAAGTTCGTAAAAGAAAAGAAGATTCTACGCAACGAAAGAACGATTGGAGAACACTTGTTAGAATGTGCAATAGTGTAAGGAAGACCAAGAGGGTGAAAAGATGGTGAAAGGCCTCAGGTATTTTCATTGCAATGGATTCGGACAGAGAAAATTACAGTGCTGGTGGTTTCAGAAATCTACTGGGAAAAAAAAGTTTTTGTTTTCACTGCCAGAAAGTGAGACATTTAAAGACACAGTGCTGTTTGCTAAAGAATTGCACAGTGGGAAAATACTTGGTAAAAACCGCTAACCCAGTGGCATTAGTGAAGGTGTTAAAGTAGAGCTCAAGACGAGCTGAGGAGCTGCAGAAGAGAGCCCAGCTGAGGCAGTGGCTGAGTATGGATTAGTACATTATCTCTATAAAGAATTCTGCTCTTTGGGTAAATTTTACTCAGAAAGAACGGGTGGTGAAGGAAAAGCTGTTATAATTTTGATTGTTGCAGGATCTAACCATTTGCTCGTAGTCAGGGATAAGTGAATATGCACTCTTTCTGATCTGTTACACAAGAGTTTGGTAAATCTTTGGATAGATGGGCAGAAAGTTAGCGTTCCCCGATGTCAGATTAGATTGGAATGTCAACTCAAGCCTGCAGAAGTTACAGTGGGAGTGATCGACACCGTGTCAGTTCCAGGAATTCAGTTTTTCCTTGGGAATGATTTGGCAGATTCCAAAGTACGAGGCACACCCCTTGTTGTGAAAAAGCCCAAGGAAGACCAAAAAACAGGAGTTACAACAAAAATACCCTATTATTTCGCAGATTGTGCGGTAACCAGATCTCACTATCATAAGTTACAGCACCAAGTGAAAAGTAAAGAGAAAGATTAAGCAGGTGATTTTCGGTGAGCAGATACCCGTTAACCATAATGGTGCAGAAAAAAAAACCTGAACAGGTCAGACAGAATGGCTTAGTCCGGTGTGACGAAGAGCCATGCAACATCAAGACAAGATAACAAAAAATATGTATGTAAATGCGTACTCGAAAAATGAGGCAGAGAATATTCTGGAGCATAATTATCAGAAAAATAATATCCTAAGATGGAAATGGAGAACATGGCAGGTTTGTGCAGAAGACAAATGGGTCAAAGTACGTCGGATTATGTTGCCAGTTTCGTACAGACAGGAGGTGTTACCACCATTCTCTGTCAGGAAACCAACTTGCACACATTGTAAGTACTCGAATATAGTATTTCCAGTCAACATTTGGAAAGACAGAGTCCCCCACAATAACGACACTATTACAGCCGCTCCTACCCAGAAGAATATTTGCTTTCTTTTCCTCGACATCTCTGGGTCTATTCGAAGGCCTTTCAAAATCTCCCAACAGGGTGACTTCTCCTTTCCCGCTTCCAATTACAACACATACTACCTCAGTAGACGAGTCCTAAGATGCCCTTTCTTCCATTTTAGCACTGTCCTTGACGATTAATGCCACACCTCGCCTCTTTCACCACCTTCTCTCTTCACTCATCTTACTGACCCATCTATATCCCGGAAAATGCAACAACCATTCCTGTCTCTGCTCTATCCACGTCTCCACAATGTCGACGTCTCAGGTACCAACCCATGCTACAAGTTCAAATATCTAATTCTGGATGCTTCTGACGTTGAAGGAGACACACTTCAAAACACCTTCCTGCTTGCCGGAGAACTTTTCCGACATGAAAACTCATTTCTACCGTCACTACACTAAACCTCTTCGACACTGGATGTACACTTTAGATTCCCACACACCTGTTGAATTAGTTGAAACTCTCCCGAAGAGAATTTGCAAATTTCACCCTCAGGATATTGGTACCCCTCTGTTTCAGGATTAGACAATACTCCTGTCCCAGCTACACCACAATTAGTCCCAACTATTCAGGTATCCGAAAACCTGCCTCCTGCACCATCCCTGTAGCCACGTTTTCATCTCTTCTCTCTCTCCCCACTCCTCGCCTCGCTCGCACGAAGCACGGGCAAAATACCAGCGACAACAGCTCTGCTTGTTTTCGTACTCAGCTTCCAACCTCGCTCACTGAATTTCTGTCTTAAATTATCATGCCTTTTCCTACCTTATCGTTCATACCCAAATGCACCACGACTTTGGGCTGCACTCCCTCCCCTGAAGGATCCCGAATTGATGATCCGAATCATCACAAACTGGTATCTGGAAAGCAACACATCAAATGTGAATCTTTCTTGTCTGTGTTGGTTAGTCTTTGAAATGTAGCTGGCATATTTATCATATCAAACAATCCTAATATAAAGTGGCACATTCTACTCAGTGTCACAAACGTCTAGATAAACGTACCTGCCACAATTCCCTGAGTAAGTCGAGGTTGACGAGGTTGAAATAAATGCATTAACAGCTCAACACTTCCCTATTAATTCACACATCTCTGCCGATGCGGTTTTAACACATTTTGAGCATGACAATTTTCCTCCGGATGGTATCTCAATAATTTATTCAATTTTTTTTCAACTTCCTCATTGTCCAATTTATTTACAGCATTGCCTAAATCATAATAACGTAAACCCAGTTCTTTATTCTGGGTTATTAACAGTAACACGTTCTCATTTCTTCTTTCTTCGATTTCATTGTACCTTCTAAGTGTCTACACATGACAGACCATGTGAGATTTGTTCCTCATTGACGTTCTTATCAAACCGTCAGCTCAATCAATTTCCTTTCGAATAATTTGGTCCACTCATCCTTAGCTTCAAATGTGCACCTATCAGTACGGGCGATACTAATACTTCGTCTTCACTTGCCAAATTAAGAACATTGATTTATTCTCTGCATACTGTTTTTACACATGTTGTGCTACTTCCTACTGCTGTCTAAACAATTCAAACCTCGAATTAATCTTTCGCAAAAAGCTGATACACAATTCAAAGTTGTGATCTCTGAACACGTGCGCTCTAATGTTTTCTTTAAATGTTAGTGGTCCCCTCACCTCATGAGCAAACACTCATGCCAATGGAGAAAATTCAGTTGACTTGTTAAGTGCATACCTAATTGCTAAAATTACAAATGGAATGCCTGCATCCCAATCATCTGGATAGTCTCCAATTTAAGCCCTCAACATATTCTTGAAAGTTTGAGTACGCTTTACTAATGCACTTTGACTTTCTGCTTGATACGCGATGAAATTGAATTCTTTCATTTGTAACCTATCCAAATCTTCCATGAATAAGTTAGCTAAAAATTTTGACACTTGGTCCATTATTTTTATGTCAGTAGTCCACATCCAGATGAAACGAAATGAGTAAGTTTGGAACAATCCTTTTCACTGTGATAATGCATAACAGAATAGTTTGATAAAATCCAGTAAAACAAATCAAAATGGTCAATAACTACAAATTCCCACCTTTTGTATTTCAGACGAACATCCTAAAAAATAAATTAATACTCGCGTGAATGTTTCCTCAAATTTATTAAGGGTACTATTTTTGTCGTTGCTGAGGTTTGACAATGATCTGACACGTCTGACGTAGCCAACAAATTTCAACCACATCGTTAGCCAGACCAGAGAAATTAAAATATGTTGGCTTTGGCTTCAGATTTAATTTCTCCATAATGACGTCCTCTTGGTAATTCATGTGCTATCTATTTCACCCTCTTTCTATAACACATTAACAATACAATTTGGTGAACTTCTTTCCATTTTTTCTCCAACTGAAAATTCGATAATCGTCATTTCGACATCAAGACGATACTTTTCAAATAATAGCATAAGACCATAAGACATATGGGTGGAAGTAGACCTTAATTCCTTGTGACATCAAGAATTTATCAATATCTGCCTTGAAGACATTTAGCGCCCCGGCCTCCACTGCACTCCACGGCAATGAATTCCACAGGCCCACCACTCTCTGGCTGAAGAAATGTCCCCGCATTTCTGTTCTGAATTTACCCCCTCTGATTCTAAGGCTGTGTCCACGGGTCCTCGTCTCCTCGCCTAACAAAAACAATTTCCTAGCGTCCACCCTCTCCAGCCATGTATTATCTTGTAAGTTTCTATTAGATCTCCCCTTAATCTTCTAAACGCCAATGAATACAATCCCAGGATCCTCAGCCGTTCCTCATATGTTAGACCTACCATTCCAGGGATCATCCGTGTGAATCTCCGTTGGACACGCTCCAGTGCCAGTATGTGCTTCCTGAGGTTTAGGGACAACAACTAGACACAGTACTCCAAATGGGGCCGAACCAGAGCTTTATAAAGTCTCAGTAGCACAACAGTGCTTTTATATTCCAATCCTCTTGAGATAATTGACAACATTGCATTCACTTTCTTAATCACGGACTCAACCTGCATGTTTACCTTTAAAGAATCCTCAACTAGCGCTCCCAGATCCCTCTGTACTTTGGCTTTACGAATTTGTCACCGATTAGAAAGTAGTCCATGCTTGTATTCTTTCTTCCAAAGTGCAAAACCTCGCATTTGCTCACATTGAATTCCATCAGCCATTTCCTGGACCACTCGTCCAAACTGTCTCCATGCTTCTGCAGCCTCCCCACTTCCTCAGTACTACCTGTGTGTCCACCTAACATTGTATCCTCATCAAACTTCGCTAGAATGCCCCCAGTCCCTTCATCCAGATTATTAATATATAACGTGAACAACTGCGGCCCCAACACTGAACCCTGCAGGACACTGCTTGTCACCGGCTGCCATTCCAAAAAAGAACCTTTAATCCCAACTCTCTGCCTTCGGTCAGACAGCTAATCCTCAATCCATACCAGTAGCTCACCTCAAACACCATGGGCCCTCACCTTAATCAGCAGCCTCCCGTGTGGCACCTTTTCAAAGGCCTTTTGGAAGTCTAGATCGACCACATCCACTGGGTTTCCCTGGTCTAACCTACTTGTCACCTCTTCAAACATTTTGGAATACATTCAGATTCGCCTTCTGTGCATGCTTTTTGAAACAAAGTATTTAATTTATTTTCCATCTTTTCCTTGTAAATCATCGATTTTCACTGCATTCAAAATATCTACTGTTTCCTCTTTTGCTCTTGTTTTTGTTTTATCCAATATTGGTTGATCTGTCTGTGTGAGTTTTCTCCGAATTCTCTGGTTTCCTCCCACAATTCAAAAATATGCAGATTAGGTAAATTGGCCATGCTGAATTGCCCATCGTTTCAGGGATGCGTCGGTTAGGTCCATTCGCCAGGAGAATGAGATGGGAATGTGTTTGGGTGAGATGTTGTTTGCAGGGTCGGTGTGGACTTGTTGGACCAAATAGACTGCTTCCACATGTCGTGAGTCGATGATCCTAACTAACAGTTCCAATGTTGGAACGTTCCACGAAACCTTTGGAAAAGGCTAATTCAATATCAATAGGTGAAACACTATCAATATCAATTCAATAGGTGCAACACTTGCGCCCACACCTCCCCCCTCACTTCTCTCCAAGGCCCCAAAGGAAACTTCCATATCCGCCACAGATTCACCTGCACCTCCACCCACATCATCTACTGCATCCGCTGCAGCCGGTGTGGCCTCCTCTATATTGGGGAGACAGGCCGCCTACTTGCGGAGCGATTCAGAGAGCACCTCTGGGCCACCCGGACGAACCAACCCAACCACCCTGTAGCACAGCATTTCAACTCCCCCTCCCACTCCACCGAGGATATGCAGGTCATTGGACTCATCCACCGCCAAACCACAACAACGCGACGGTCGGAGGAGGAGCGTCTTATCTTCCGACTGGGAACCCTCCAACCACAGGGGATGAACTTGGACTTCACCAGTTTCTTCATCCCCCCTCCCCCCACCTTGTCTCAGCCGAATCCCTCAAGCCCGGCACCGCCTCCCTGACCTGCAGTCTTCTGCTTGACCTCTCCGCCTCCATCCTACTCCGACCTATCACCCTCACCTTGACCTCTTTCCACCTATCACATTTCCAACGCCCCTCCTCCAAGTCCCTCCTCCCTACCTTTTATCTTCTCCTGCTGAACACTCTCTGCTCATTCCTGAAGAAGGGCCTGTGCCCGAAACGTCGAATCTCCTGTTCCCTGGATGCTGCCTGACCTGCTGTGCTGTTCCAGCAATAAAGTTTCAACTTTGATCTCCAGCATCTGCAGACCTCACTTTCTCCTAATTCAATATCATATATTGCTAGTCATGCATCTGCCAGAGAAACCAGCGTTTTGCTGTATTCGAGACACAAATAAGATCTTTGACATCCTGCTTTAGGACACCAGCAACTGCAAAAGGCTAAGACTAAAAGTTCTGATTCTGTGCCAGCTTGACACCGACCATTGAATCTGATGCAATTGTTCCGAATTGCAAAACAAAACGAGGCCTCAAAAGATCATTACTTTTTTGGCTTTGAGCATACTCACCTGCACCACTTTTTCAACGTTTCTTCATTATATTTAAAAAAATCTGGAAAAAAAACCTATCTTACGGCCATAGTGAAATCCGAGTGTTTTAACTAAAGGATCTCTACACAGAGTCGTACAATAGCAAGATCCGACTCCTTCACTCCAATCTGCTCCATGCTGATCTAAATATCAATTCACAGTAATCTCATTCCCTGAACTTGACACTAATACTCCTGAACGTTTCCTACCAATGTATTTGTTGAAATGCTTTTACTTGTTGTTAAAGAACCGCCCTCAGTCACTTTCACAGATATCTTATCCATACACATACCACCTTTTGCGTAAACCTGTTGCCCCACAGGTTCCCAATCATTCTTTCCCCTCTTACCTTAACCTGGTCTGTTCTCGTCCTCGGTTCCCAAACCGAAGGAAAGAACTGAGTTCATTCACACCATCCATTTCTTCCATGATCTTGCACACTTCTGCAAGATTCCCTACTACTCTCCAAAGTAAATGTCCCAGCTTGGCCATCCACGCCCTATAACTCAGTCCGTTGAGTCCTTGCTAACATCCTTGTAAATGTTTGCTGTAATTTCCAATTGAACATCCTTCCTGTAGCGAAGCGACCAAATCTGAATACAATACTCGAAATGTTGCGTCAGCGTCATCCTATACGATCACAACATAACTGACCGAATTCCTAACTCAATACGCTGACTGATGTGCCCAAAGCGTCCTTTATTAGCTATGTTGTTTGTCAGCTCGCACATCTGGTTGGTTTTTGTCAGACATTTCGGACACTTTTTATATGACGTCATTAGTGCTCAGTTGCCTCCTGTGAAGCGCTGTTGTCCGGTTCAGCTTCGAATTAAAGTGACTTTATTTCAGCTGTTTTCTGACTGCTGCTAGTGCTTTTATTTTTTGCAGAGATACGTGGCAAGGTCCAAAAGAATTGTTGGCACACTAACAATCCAGGCAAGTGGGAATTGTTTAACTACTGACAAATAGATAATGATAAGAGGCCAGTAATGATGTCTGCACCTGGCATATCTCTCAGGTAAGTCTGTAAGGGACCCATATTCAAGTAGATGGCCTCAGAACGATGTAATCAGGATTTCAAATGGCAGCAGATTAGAAGATTTCGTGACAATGTTTCTGATGAGATGAGATTTTTGCTGCAAACGCAGTGTCAATAATTGAAAGATCTCTGCCAATGTATCTTAAGAGCTTCTGCAAGCCCAGCCAATGGCAAGCTGAGTTGAATATATTGCTGCCTTTACCTGAGTGAACTGAACAGGTATTCTAATTAATTTTCAGAAAAAATAATCAGAATTCACAGCTTTGTATTTGAAACAAGTTGCCCTTTATTAACTGATGCATTGTACATTTCCAGATCCCGTAGGCTGAGAGCTGGCTACTAGAACACAGAACCTCTGACATTCCCATTTGTATAAGTCAGCCAGGACTTCCGATTGACCAGGCTAGTAATGGCTATTAGGAGACTCATTCGCTATATTATCCACCTAGCTGATCAAATCGCAATCACTACATTCCTCCCCATCTGAGATCTGGGATTTTGACCTGTTCTTTTATCTTTCGCTTCTACCGAGACATCTTTGCACCACGTCTGATTCATCTTACTCTCCGTCAGAGACTGGTGACTGGACCATAGTCCACCTCTTGAATCCATACCATCACGTTCTTCATGTGTAACAGCGTCGGGGCTGTGAGGTCTGATGTGTCCATTATCGCCTTAGAGATTTCTTTGATCATACAGTATCTGACAGCCTTTTCGGATGTTCTCAGAGGCCAAGGTATATTTTGCTGCTCCCTGTCTCCGTGATTTCGGCTTTCATGTGGTTCACGTCATTGTTCACGACTGACACTCCGACCCAAACTTTGTACATCACCGGACATGGCCTCAAGTTCACTATGCCTCTCAATAATGCAGGGCCATTATTTTGGTTTCTACACCAAAGCTTTCCCCCGATGTAAACTGCGTCTCTCGCTTACGATAGTATCACATATGTTATCTCTATTACTGATGCCTTTTCACACCCTTAACCCCCACTTCCTGCTTCGAAGCCCAGGTCCGGAAAGATCAGACGTATTCTTTTTGTGGAGACTTCTCCGCATGCACAACTCTGTTGGTGACGTGCCTTTAGTTGTGTGAAGGATGGACATATACTTAAACAGGAATCCAGACAGTTTGATATCAATTGAAGCTTTGGCTGCTTCCTTAAACGTGCCTTCAAAGTTTGGACTATTCGTTCAGCTAGACCATTGGAAAATGCATGATATGAAGCTGCCGTTACACGCTGAATGGTATTCAACTTTATCTTACTGGCAAATAATGGCCCATTTTCTGTGGCAAACAATTCTGGAAGTCTGGGTATTGAAAAAGATGTTCACAACTTTTCAATCGTCTTTTTCCTTTTTGCCGAATGATCTCTACACCCATCCACCCACTGTGAATGGGCGTCCACAAATAATTAAAAACATGGGACACATGAAAGGACCGACAGAGTCGGCGTCTAACTGAGATCAGCATTCATCTGGTTTCCACGAATGAAGAGAAATTCCTGGTAGCAATTCGATTCCTTGCTGGCACGGTGGGAATTGCCCCATAAACAAGAGCTACATCAGCATCCAAACTTGGCCGGCAGAGAGAATGACTCGCCAACAACTTCATTTTGGAGACCCCTGGATAACACCTGGAGCGATTCAGCCAGAATGAATCAACGACGTTTGCTCAGGACAATACCTCCTGCTCGCCATAATAAAACGTTGTACATTATGGTGATCTGTTCTCGCCGGGTCAATGAAAGTTTCAATTACAGTTATGATAACCATTGCTGAACCATTACAACCAGGTGCATTAGGTTGTCCATGGCAGGAATTTTTTATGTCCACAGTAGGATATTTTCAGCTTTTACTGGAGGGGTAAGTGAAGACTGCAGATGCTGGAAAGTCAGAATCGAAGCGTCTGCTGCAAACAGCACAGCAGATAAGGCAGTATCCGAGGCGCAGGTGAGTTGGCTTTTTCTGCAAAAGCCCATATTTCCTTCTCTTCGGTAGGTGCCAGACTTGCTGTGCCTTTCCAGCTCAAAACGTTTTGTCTATGAATGGAGGACTGCCCACAAAATGTGAAACTGTTCTTCGGAGGTCCTCTTCCTGTGGTGGTACCGCAACGGTGTCGTTGCGAGAGTGAAGTAGCACAATGCATTATCATTTGCCTATTAACTACTCGGACTGAGTTCCCACTTGTATTTGTATGCACTCAGAATAGGAGTCCACCAGTGAATTTGACTTGAATCTATGCGCAGCACAGTCCAATCCTCTTGAAGAAACATAACAGGGATTTGTGGTTCGTTGCTCTTACAAATTTATATCTGCAAAGGGGTCAGTGGAATTTTCTCACATTAATGATTACAACCAAACCTTCCTTCTCTCCACAGGCATACGCTCGTTCGGTATTAGCCAAGTTCTAGAAAATATACGCTAATGCTTGGTCCTGTCTGTTGCGCCATCAGTGAGCTGAAAATACCTCGATACCATATGGGGAGATATCGCATGTTAGCACCGCATCTGACTTGAAGTCGTAGCGTGCCAATAACTCGGACAGCGATAGCAGCTTCTCCACTTCCTCTTGGATAAACCTCTATATAGAATGCTGACATTTTTAACAGAAGATATAAGTTGGACACAGTTGGTGCCAGGTTATGTATGAGCTTTCTTCAATAAGTCAACACCCAAGGAATGACCTAAGCTGAAATGCAGGCGGAGAAGCTGAGGCACCTGTTTTGGCCCACACGTTATGTTTGAACTTGTTTACATGGTCTTTTTGTCTCCATAGCCGACGTCAATCATCTGGGGTGCCAGAAATATACAGTTTACCCTCCTAATGCGTGTACCCGCCTTGGAGAAAAGTTTAAACGTATCAAGTTCTCTGAATGTCCTTTATTTGTCTTCCCAATTATTAGCACATCATCCAGACAAATTACAACCTGTGTTGGACCTTGGAAAATGGTCCATCGTCCAGTGGAAAATGGCATAAGCTCAGTATAACCCAAAAGGCAGCCTTGTATACTGCTGCATGCCCTTAAGGTAATAATTAGGTAACCTCATCGATTTCTAATTGCAGCTACGAATAGCTCCTGTCCAGTAGCCCAGTTCTTTCCCCGCAACTCCAGTCAATTTTGACTTTAAGTCCTCGAGGCGAGGGATTGAGTGTTTATACAGCTACAAGACATGCTTACCGTCTGGTCGAAATCACCACAAAGGCATGCCAACGATGAGACTTTGCAATTGGTATAAATGGTGCTGCCTGTTCCAGAAACTGTACTGGTTACATGATTCCTGAGCTTTCTTGACTCCTTATTTCTGCCTCTACATTTACTTGCAAGGCAAATGGCGTTTGCAGAATCATTGACTTGATTCTTGGTCACGACTTAAAGTGGTCTAAACCACTTTGATAGCCCTTAGACCTTCATGAAAATCTTCCGGATATTTGAAGAGTACTTCAACCAAGCAGAAATTTGTCAATTAAACGCTGTTGAGCCAATCAAGTTTAACCTTTCTCAACCAATTGCACCCCATCAAGATTTGGCTCGAGGTATTCACGACAAACAGTGCTAAGTGAATCAACTGCTTTTCAAAAGAGACCAGAAACGAAATCGTACAGTTAATCTGCCAGGTTCTCTGATATAAATTCTCGGCCTTCTGAGATCTTAAGCAAATGTAATCGTTGCTGTACAAAGCAAGTCTTGTTTAAGACTGGGACCGTGACCTCCAAATATGGTCATGCTGGTATCGTTGTCCGTGCGAACTATGTGACCAATTAACCAGAAGTTTATTTCACTTTGTTCTGATTTCGATCTGCAAAACCATTTAACTGCACCAAGACAGTATTAGGTGCAATTTTCAGGACACACACGACCCTTGCTTATCAGTTGTCTTACTCAGGTCAGGGTGAGAGGGACACTTCTGATCTCTCGAGTTTACGTATCAACAGCAACTCCAATTTCGTCAGAGAACTTTGAGAAAATGCAACGTTTTGGTGAAGGTTTGACTTTATTTTGGTGTTTTAGTATGGGCTCACATATTATTTCTCGGTTCAGCATATGCCCTGAGTGAGGCAAAGCAATTATTTTTCATCTGCCACGATGATATTTGTGCAGTAAAAATAATGAATTCTTTCCACAAACTGGGCCAGGTCTTCGATCGCATAATCGAACGAGTCAAGTTCTGAAATAGTGGCATGACGACAGAAATTGTTACACCAACTCAAAAATAATTGTTGCGGGAAAATCTCTGCAGAAGCAGATAGTTATCTCGTCAGCACTAAAATAGCTCCATGAAGTTTGGCATCCTTTCGTGAATTCTCCCTTTATTTAAACGTGCATAGTACACTGACAGAGTTAGAATAATTAAATTCCTACAGTGTGACAACAGGTCATACGGTCAAAAGAACAACGCACGCAGACCCATTCCCCGTACACTACATTTACACATGACTAATGCATCTAACTTGAACATTAAATGCAATTTGGCACAGCCAATCCATCTGACGGCACTGTGGGAGGAAAACGGGGAACCCAGAAACAGGCCACGCAGACATGAGAGAATGTGCTTTTCGCATCCAGGCTGACGACAGAGACAGTGTGCCGCTCTATGGTGCAGTAGTTTGCACAAATATTTCCAACGGGTGTTTTTATTTTAACAAATATTTCCCTTAACTCTGTTTGATATGGAACATACGACGTTGGGTGGTGCTTTGCATTTAGGTGAACAATTCAAGTAATTCCGAGACAGCAGCTGGGGCGAGAGACAATTCCCGTCCCTAATTGCCCAGAGGTCCTTGAAGAATTAACCATATTCTTGTGGGTCTAGAGTCAAATGCAGCTCAGCCCAGGTAAGGATGGTCGTTCCCTCCCCTAAAGAACATTGATGAAATAGATGGTGTTATTCCAACAACAAATTCCTTGTTATCATTAGACTCCCAGTACCAGATTGCACAGAATTCGAATTCCAACATCTGCCATAGTGGATTTCGAAATGTTCGTCTCCAGACAACTAGATGGATCACTGGATTAACATTTCAACGAGAGTCCTCCTCGGCCATTGTAGACCCGCGATGGCGAGTGAATGGGGAGGGTGTGAGGGATTGGAATGCAGTGGGGGATTTGAATCGTGTGAGAGATGGGGATGGTATCCCGAATGAGATTATTTTGTGGGAACACGATGTCGATGGTGTGGGTGATGAGGTTGGCCTGAGCGAAGTGCAAGTGGAGGCAGATGGGGATGGTGTGCGGAGGGGATTGTTTGAGGGTTAGAGATGATGTGAATGATGGGGATGGTGTGTGAGTTGATGATGCTGTGGAGATCAGGGATGTTATGGTGAAAGAGGCTTTTGTGGTGGAAAGGACTGGTATGTTAGAAGGAGATATTATGGGCAGTGGGCAGCTGTCATGGATGGTGCGCATGTAGTGCATGCTGGTGGAGATGCTATGAAGAATGACGATGGAATGGCAGATTTGGATTTTGACAATTTTGGAAATTTTGTGACGGATAGGAATTGAGTAAGAATGGAATGGGTTTGGGAATGTGGATTTTGTGGGGAATGTAATTGGTGTGAGGAATAGGGATAGATCTTCCCAGAGAAGTGGGGATTGTGTTGGAGGTCGGGATGATGTGGTGGATGTAGATGATGCAGAGAATGCGGTTTGGGATGGCATGGTGGCAGGTGTTGGCTGTGTAGAGTAATGGATTTCTTTGCCAATAGGTGGGAAATAGGAGAATGTAATCCTTGGAGATGACGTGTGGGATGAGGATGGCGAAGGTGATCAAGATAGCATGTGTGTGACAAATCTGGGGGAAGCGAATGTTGTTGGTGTGGAGCATGGGGATCGTATCAGGGATGGGGACAATGTGCCCAAACCGGTTAAAATAGCCATCAAATACCAGGTGCTGTATTCTCCAAACAAGAAGTATATATCATCCATGTCTTTATCCAAACAAATCCTTAAAATACCCTTAAAGTTGGCGAGTCCACTACTATTGTTGAAAAGTGTGGTGCTGGAAAAAAGTGTGGTGCTGGAAAAATACAGCAGGCCAGGCAGCATCCGAGGAGCAGGAGAATCGATGTTTTTGGCATAAACGTCTGCTCAAAACGTCGATTCTCCTGCTCCTCTGATGCTGCCTGGCCTGCTGTGTTTTTCCAGCACCACACATTTCAACTCTGGTCTCCAGCCTCTGCAGTCCTCACTTTCTCCGTGTCCACTACTATTGCAGGCTGGTTATTCCACACTTTACTTCCCTCTCTGTAAACAACTTACGTTTGATATTTGTCCTATATATATCCCATAGGATTCCTGATGAACTTATTATTCCCGAAATGTCTATTCTCCGGCTCATCGAATGCTACCTGAACTGCTGTGCTTTTCCAGCGCCACACTCTTGATCTTTATCTATCACGCCTCTATTTAAAGATATGTTCCCGGTGGTAGCCATCACCATACGAGGTAAAAGGCTCTCACTGTCGATCTGATCTATTCCTCTAAGCATCTGCTATGTCTCCATTAAGTTACCTCTCAACCTACCTCTCTCTAAAGAAAAAAAACATCAAATCCCTAAGCCTTTCCCCACAAGATCTTCCCTCCACACGAGTCGACATTCTGGAAAATCTCTTCTGCACACTTACCAGCCTTCTTCGTGCTTCTGAAAAGTGGCAACGAGAACTATCCACAACACTCGAATTGCAGCCTCACCAGAGATTTGTACAGCTGCAACATATTCTCATGGCTTCAAAACTCTAACCCTCTACTAATAAAAACTACCAATACCGTAAGCCTTCTTAACAAACCTTTATCCTGGGTGGAAACTTTGAGGGCTCACTGTACGTAGACTCTGATACCTCTCTGCTCATCCACACTACCAAAAATCGTACCATTAGCGCAGTACACTGAATTCTTTTTTTCTCCATACAAAGTGAATCACCTCACGGTTTTCTACATGAAACTCGATTTGCCATCTTTCAGACAAGCTCTGGAGCTTTTCTATGTGCTATATAACATGCAAAGTTCTTCTGCACTGTCCACAACTCCACCAACCATTGTGTCACCCGCACATTTACTAACCCATTCTTATATGCCTTCATCCAGGTCCTTATAAAAATGACAAACAAGCTGTGTCCCTAAAAGGTTTCTTTGGGTCCACCAGTGGTAAGTCAACTACAGGATCACCATTTCCAATCAACCACCTCCTTATGTCTCTTTAAACCAGCAACATTTCATTCAAACAATTGAATCGCCCACAATAAGCCTGCCTCTTTCCGGCAATAGTCTACCGTGGCGAACCTTATCAAACGTTTTATTAAATTGTATATATACCACATCAATTTCTTGACCCTCATCCATCAGTTTGCTCACATTCTCAAAGAATTCTAACAGATTTGTGGCACAACCTACACTTCAAAGAACCGTGTTCACTATCCCTACTCAAATTATTATTTTCAAAAAGATTTTAAATCATACCATTTGTAAACCTTTCCAACAATTTACCCACAACCGGTTGAAAATTACCAGCGTTATTTGAACTCCCCTTCTTGAACAACGGGAGCAAACTTGCTGTCTTCCAGTCTTTTGGCACTATTGGTTTAGACAATGATGACATAAAGATCTAAGCCAATGTCTCTGTTAATCTCCACCCGAGCATCCCAGAGTATCCGAGAAAAAGTCCCAAATGTTCTAGGGGACTTATCTACTTTCACACTTCCAGAATTGCTAATACATCCCCCTTTTGACATTTAATTTTGTCTAGTCTAACGTCCTGTATCTCAGTTATCTCATCGACAAAATTTTCTTTTTCCTGTGTGAAGACTGATGAACACTTTTCATTTATTTCGTGTCCAATTTGCTCGTTCCCACCGCACAACCTCCCACTAATGTCCTTGACTGTCTCTAATCTTACTCTGTTCTTTCTTTTATTCCAGACTACCAAGAGGAAGCATTATGCGTCTCCTTGATCCTATCTGCAATATCCTTCTCATGTTTCCACCTGGATCTTATTAGCTCTGACTGGGTCTCCTTCCAGGCTAACTTGCAACTCTAAAGTGCCGCTAATGAACCTTCAAGTCTCATCTTTGCATAAGCATGCTTCTGCCATGAGAGAAGTGATGCCACTTCTTTGGTGAAACACGGTTCACTCGCTCGTCCACTTCTCCCTTCCTGACAGGGACAGAACTGTCAAGGACATACAGTAGCAGTTCCTTGAACAATCTCCAAATTTCAATTGTGCTCATCACCTGCAGTTTCATTCCCCATTCTGTGCATCCTAAATCCTGCTTCATCCCATCATAATTGCCTTCCCCCACATAAAAATCGTGCCCGGCCGTATATACCTATCCCTTTCTATCTCTAAAGTAAATGCAACCGAATTATATTCACTACCATCAAAGTGCTCACCTCCTTTCAAACCTAACAGCTGGTCTGGTTCATTACCAGTATCAAATCCAGTGTGACCTTGCTTCTTTATGCGAATCTATATACTGTGTCAGGAAATTCTCCTGCACACATTGGACAAAGAATGACCCATCTGAAGTACGTGAACTGTCGCATTTTCAGCAAATACTTGGAAAGTTGAACTCATAACAACTCATCAGAAGAATGAAGACGGATGCATTTCAATGACATTATGTCGTCGCAGCTTGTCAGGAAGGTAAGAGGAAACGAGAACAGAAATTGCTGGAAAAACTCAGCAAGTCTGTGATCGCCCGTAGAGAATAACCAGAGCTAACAATTCGCATCAAGTGACCTTTTCGCAGATCTAGAGTCAGGGTCTCTGCAGCAGCAATTTCGGTTTCACTTTGACACTGATTACCAACTTCTGTAAGTCTGCCTATTTTTTCTCCGGCAGGAAGAAGAGTCAACACGCAGTACTGATAACTTCTGTCTACCTCCTTGCTGCCTGGGTAAAGGACGTAAGAGAACAGCTGGAGGAAAGTTGACTGGAGCATGATTGAAAGGCAGATGCAGCTCGCTTCTACTCTGTACCAATGAGTTGTTTTACATGATGCAGGCAGCTGCAATGAACGAGTGTTTTACCGCTCGGAACTGAGGGAAGAGTAGAGTCAGCAGCTCGTTTGAAGATTCAAACATCACGTCTTGGTGATGGTGTGAACGTCTTTATGAATTAACTTGGGGTTCAAGCATTCGGTGACAACTAAATAATAATTTAATAAACAACCGAATGCTTTTGGATCCTATGTCATATTCAGCCTCATCCTGAAGGTTTGATACGCAACTCACTTCAAAACTCTAACTGGGCTTGAATTTCTCCCACCAACGCATCGCCTGATACATAGAAATAAACAAATGAAAGAGATAGTTATGAAACATTCGCTAAGGGTGAAGTGAATAGAAACAAATAAATAAATTCATTTCTGAAAGCAATTTAATATTCAAAATACATAGAATGATGAGTCTATGTGCTTTCTTAAAATAAAATATGCATGCTATTTGTTTCCTTTTATTAACTTTTGAGCAGACTTTTAAATCAGAGAATTCAGCGTGAAAAAGAGGAATGGAGACATTGTTTTTTTTCCTGCAGTTATGGCCGTACCATAGAACTTTGCTGCAGGCCTTTCTTCTTGTCTGCATGTGGTCACTCGCCGAGAACAGATTGTTTGTTGTTTTTTTTGTTCTGGATCGACTGTTTATACATTCAGCTGTTTTCCTCCAGCTTTCTGCTGACTCTTGTTCATTGGTAGAAACGTTTGCTGTACTTTATCCTTCAGTCTCGTTCCCTTCAATTTCGTTCATTGCTCAAGTGAAAAAGTAATGTTATCATATCACTGGCCCTCCTTTTCATTTCGTATCATTTTCACACCTGGACACCTCGTTCCATTATCAGCTGCATCTGATGTCGACGCTCAATCATTACATTTAACAATCAACTGAATAATTTTTGCCATCGGATATTTCACGGCATACTTTATCTGGTCTCTGAAGTCTTTCTGTGTTATCACATAAATAAATGCGTTCGTACAACAACTTAAGTTCCGCAGCATATGCCCGACTTGTTCAACGAGATCAAAATCATACTCATCCATGTAATAAAATACATTAAAGTAATACAAAATATACAACAACCAGAGAAGAATGAAGCTGCCTGATACAGCAAACAGCAAAATTACAGAGTTCTTTCTGCTGTCAACTTTTGGTCATCCTCTATTTTCCTCTGACCCCGCAGTCCCTTACGCACCTTAATTGCCTGAAAGGTATGTCTAACTGTCAGAATGTTGAGCAGGACAATAAAGGCGAATGGGAAAATTGGCGTTAAAAACTTTCCAAAATATCTAAAACTAATCCATTGAGGGTTTTTACGATAGCTTCTCTTGGTAGAACAGAGCCATGGAGTATTGTTGATGACTTCATCAGTCTCAAATCGAAAGTAAATAGGAATGTTCCTTAAAATGAAGAAAATACATATTGTTGATAAAACTCTCATTGCAGTTTTCTCTGTGCAATATTTAGTTTTCATTTCATGAAAACAAATGGCGACAAAACGGTCAAACGAAAAAGCGACAGTGAACCAGACAGAGCAATCCATACATAAGCGATTCAGGGCAAAAATAAGACTACAAACAGGAAAGAAAGTGGGTAATAATAGTAGCTAAACCGATCGAGTATGACATCAAAGATAATGAACAGGAGATCTGATGCTGCCATGGCCATCAGATAGCGAGTGGTCCATGTAGACAGACCACACTTGCCCCTAGACAGGAATATAATTGCTGCGAGATTAACTACAATAGGAATAAAAAAGGAAAGTTAATGGTAAAATATTTTCCATGCCTGACCAAGCCTGTAGCAATGGATTTTAACATAAACGTTATTTCTGTTCATGTCATAACAACTTCAAATAGTCTGAATTGCAAAAGCAAACTTTTACTGAATGAAAGATTTGCACATTTAGTAAAACGACAATGAGGAAGAACATGAGCAGCAGATTACTCCCAGAAACATGGGAATTATTCAATATTTCATTCAGGGCGTCTTCTGCTGATTTCATTCAGTTAAAGGTAACTCTGACTGGCTTAAATTTCCCTTTGTACCACAACATCCACACAAAGACACAGAGGTTTGGTCAAACAAAGAATGGGGTGCACCTGACACAGGTAAGGATTTCAAAATTTCCATTTTCGATTTTGTTGTCGCCACAGCTTAGATTGCCTCGATACTTGCTGACACAAATAAGAGATTCCCCAAATCTATGAACTTTTAAACTATTATATTCTTCATTCTATTAAGCGTCGTGTCTGGCAATATGCAACACACAAAATATAGATGATCATGAGGATCGACAAAAATAGATCAGCAACAGTCGGGAAATGTACTGCAGTCTGCAAAATTATCAATGGTACGGACGACTGTGTGGGATAGTTCATGCCATTTCATTGGCAAGACCAGAGAATCAAGTACCCACTCTTTCACTTCGAATTTCAGACGTTTTCTGACATACACGGGGCTCTCATTGCAACATCAAAGAACACCACATTCAGATATTTTGTTTTTCTTTCTAGATTTAAAAGTACATATAACATAGAACAGAACAGCACAGAACACGCCCTTCAGCCCACGATGTTGTGCCGCCCACTGATCCTCATTTATGCACCCTCAAATTTCTGTGACAATATGCATGTCCAGTAGTCTCTTAAATGTCCCCAATGACCTTGCTTCCACAACTGCTGCTGGCAATGCATTCCATGCTCTCACAACTTTCTGTGTAAAGAACCCGCCTCTGACATCCCCTCTTTACTCTCCTCCAACCAGCTTAAAACTATGGACCCCTCGTGTTAGTCATTTCTGCCCTGAGAAATAGTCTCTGGCTATCGACTCTATCTCTGCCGTGCATTATCTTGTATACTTGAATTAGGTCCCGTCTCCTCCTGCATTTCTCCAGTGAAAAAGCTCCTAGCTCAGTCAACCTCTCTTCATAAGTTAAGCCCTCCAGTCCAGGCAGCATCCTGGGAAACCCCCTCTGAACCTTCTCCCAAGCATCCACATCTTCCTTCTAATAGTGCGACCAGAACTGGATGCAGTATTCCAAGTGCGGTCGAACCAAAGTTTTATAGGGCTGCAACAGGATCTCACGACTCTTAAACTCAATACCGCTGTTAATGAGAGCCAAATCACCATATGCTTTCTTAACAATCCTGTCCACTTGGGTGGCCATTTTAAGGGATCTACGCACCTGCACACCAAGATCCCTCTGTTCCACCACACGGCTAAGAATCCTATCATTTATCCTGTACTCAGCTTTCAAATTCGACCTTCCAAAATGCATCACCTCGCATTTATCCAGGTTGAACTCCATCTGCCACCTCTCAGCCCATCTCTGCATCCTGTCAATGTTCCGCTGCAGCCTACAACAGCCCTCTATACTGTCAACGACACCTCCAACCTTTGTGTCGTCTGCAAACTTGCTGACCCATCCTTCAATCCTCTCATCCAAGTCATTAACAGTAGAGGCCCAAGGACAGAGCCCTGTGGAAGACCACTCACCACAGACTTCCAGGCAGAATATTTTCCTTCTACTACCACTCGCTGTCTTATCTTGGCCAGCTAATTCTGCATCCAGATCGCTGAGTTCGCTTGTATCCCATTCCCCCTGACCTTCTGAATGAGTCTGCCATGGGGAACCTTATCAAATAACTTGCTGAAGTCGATATACACTACATCGACATCTCATCCCTCATCAACCTTCCTAGTCACATCTTCAAAGAAGTCGATAAGGTTTGTGAGGCATGACCTGCCCCTCAAAAAGCCGTGTTGACTGCATTCATTCAAGCCATGCTCTTCCAGATGGTCACACATCCTATCCCTCAGAATCCTTTCTAACACGTGAGACTGGCTGGTCTGTAATTGCCTGGGATTTCCCTATTTCTTTTCTTGAAGAGAGGAATTACATTTGCCTCTCTCCAGTCCTCAGATACGACTCCAGTGGAGAGGGAGGATGCAAAGGTCTTCGCAAGTGGCGAAGCAATTGCATTTCCCGTTTCCCAAAGCAGCCGAGGACAAATCTGGTCCGGGCTTGGTGATTTGTCAATCTTAATATTTGACAAAAGTTTCAGCACATCAGCTTCCTCTATCTCTATCCATTCCAGCATGCACACCTGCTCTTCAAAGGTTTCATTCACTACAAAGTTCGTTTCTTTCGTAAAGACAGAAGCAGAAAAAACTCATTTAGGGCTTCCCCTACCTCCTCAGACACCACATACAAATTCCTGATGGTCTCCCTGATCAGCCCTACTGTTTCTTTGTCCATTCTATTATTCCTCACATAAGCGTAAAATGCCTTTGTGTTCTCCCTAATCCGTCGTAGTGATTGTTTTTAAATAGTTTGGGAAAGTGAAAATTGACTGCTAGTATTTTTTGCCCAGTTTTATTCGCCTAAGTGATGATAATAGACAACAATCATTCTGTATATCAGTGTAACCTGGGATGTAGGAAAACCCTTGTTTTTGAATCCAAGTTTCACTATTTCGGCCCAACAGCTTTAATGGATCAATGACTTATTTCTAAGTTAGAATGAAATCTCGTTTGAAAGGGAGCTTTCACGTGATGATGTTTCTATTCTGCTGCCTTTGTTCTCCTATTCGTTTTGCGAGTAGACTTGATGTGTTGCTGTTTTACATCTTGTAGTCAGCATTCATGGCTAGTTATAGGTGTCGTCGGCAAAGGGAGTGAGTATCAAATGTGTTGGCAGCCGAAAGGACAGCTTCTTCTCCAGCACAACTTCGAGGTTCTTCAGTGTTGTGGGCGGTACAGTTGTCCATGCAATTGGGAGGCTTTGCGTTCTGAATTGGACAGGCAGGCAGATTTTCTACTGTTTATGAACCAGTTCTTCGTCCTCTCAAATTTTGGCTCCGGTGTTTGATACACAGGCATTCAGAGAAAGCAGTGTCACAGCAAGCCAATGGGAAACTGATTGATTGTCACATTTTGGAGTGCTCATTGCCTGACGCTGTTAGGTATGAAAGTTACTTGCCAATTATCAGATCAAGCAAGACACTTTCGTACGGCGTATTGGCACATATATTTTAATTATCTGAGGAGCCATGATTAGTGCTGAACAATAGCAAGCAAGCATTTTAACTTTGGAACTGATGCTGGAAGTAAGGCCATTTTTGGGATACCTGCAGACTTTGTGTCCTATGTTATGACCCTGAAGATCTGCTGCATGCACGCATGATTGCTGAGAAGATTCATCTGTTGCAACCAGTTTTGTCTTCAGTATAAAAAAGGAATGTTATAATGTTTCAAAAGGACGCAGTATTTGGAATATGTGTTCATAATTTAAAGATCAAATGATTTATTTTAATAATAAAAACGTTTTAAATACTGGCATAATATTAAGTTAAAGATCGTCAATGTTTTTCTAAAAGAAAATGAAACAATACTGAGTTTGTCATGCTCAGAGTTAACTTGAAGTGTTGTTTTTTGATTCGAGGTTGTGGTACGAAGCAAAGTCTCTGACAAGGTTTGCCAAGTCGGGTCGAGTCAGTCTGCTTGTCACTGTCACATTAAGTGAAGTGAAAGCTCCAAATTGTGGAAATGTAATTCGTAAAGTTTTCCCAGTGACATGAAGTGGTGGGTAGAATCGAATCGCTGTGTTCAAGGTAAGCGATCTCATTCACGATGTTCTATGTTTAATTCACAACACCCAAATAAATGTGTATATCTCTATCCCCTGAATGTCCCTGAGAGTAAACGAAATACAGTCCTCGATTGTGGCATGAAACTATTTTGTGATGCAAAATACGAAAATAATACTTCCACAAATGAGACAGATCATGCTATATCAATTAATAGAGAATACACATTAATGCTTGGATCTCTTTGCCATGGCAGAGTCTTTCGTGGTATATTAAAACACTGTGTGAGTTATTTGTATGCTGCACTGATGCTTCTTTTCAATGCTCTCCAATTCAGTCATTAATCATAATGAGAATATTACAGGCGCTGAAGCCGGATACCTGATGAAAAAGATATCTTTATTTGCTATGCTATTGGTATTTTGTGTTATTATAAATTTCTTTAAAACCGATTGGCGTACATTCCCGATCAAAATTGTTTCCTCACTCAGGGGAACATACATGAGACAGCGAAGAGTGACGACCACGGCAAAATTAAGTCTGAAATTGTTATGTTTAACTGTTTCATAAATGTTAATCATAAATGTTAATCAAAGTGTAATCAGACGTCAAATCTCGATACTTCCAATTCCATATCCATTTTATTTAGTCTAAATAATAGATTACATTCACAACATGTCACATACTGTCCTAAACGCGCTCAACAATTAATCAATACGAAATATATTATTTAGGCAAACATAATATGGATACGGCACGTTTTGTTCAATTTGTATAAACGTTCTGCTGCTTTCTGCTGATAAGAAATATCACATTTATTTATTCCAATGGGACATCATACTTTGTAAAGTTGCTACTAAACTAATTCAACTAACTGCGAATATCTTCCACACTGCACTCCACTGCCTTCCAAAACAGCGTTGCTGGCACATTATTAAATAGAACAGAAATGAAGAAGCCAATATATATGTTTCACAGTATCATTCTTATCATGTAATCGTCCTAGTTACTGTTGCATTCGGAGATTCTATTTCAATTAGCTCCTCACAAACAGTCACCTTCTTTGGTCAGAAATACCCCTAAATATGTAAAACCACTGGTGCAAGTTGTCCCTCTACACATTCTACCCACACTCATTGGGATTCTACTTTGAGGCAAGGTCCCAATGAAAAGTGGACTTCGGATTTAGTTAAGCCCGTTTGGCTAGGAATGCACACGTGGTAAAATTTTAATTGAAAAAACCACATTGTCACTCAAATCAACTGTTCACTTTCAACAAAAGACCCACTTACCGTTCAGTTCTACAGTGAAAAGTATTTCCAGTGATAATAGCAATTGATATCAAGGGCGTCCTCCCGTTAGCGATACACGTTGATTGAAAGTTTGCACGCAAAGTTCCCCAGAGAAAGCAATGTTACTTAGTCAGATATTCGTACTCAGGCTATTACACACTCTCGGTATAAGTATATAATGACGGACCCTCCCAGGATTATAAGGTCACTGCACTTAGCTAGACTACATTAAGCTTCCGGATTGCCATTTATAACAAATCAATTTCTAATGATCTCATCATTCAGATTGATTTCTGCAGGCATTGGTCAACAGTAAAGAACATTTCAGTAAAACACTGGTAATGCAGAGTCCCCTTGAAATACAGACACAAATTTGTTTTTTTTTCTGCACAGGTGAGGAATTGCACAGTACAGTCAGTGTGAGTAAGTTGTTTCGTTACAACGATGTCAAGAAATTGCAACGGTATTACTCGTCTATTGGCAATTACCTGTAAAGTCTAACTGTTTTCTTAAGTCAAAACAATGGTTCAGTATTCACGTAGCACCCCAGATCAGTGAGTAGCATTCTTGGGAAATTAACAACTAAACTTCAAGATCAGAACAAAGGACTTCAAGGGAGCCATGATGGAAAGCTGGTCCCTCAGAATGTCAGTTTTCTGCATTATACTAACTGCTGTCTTTATTGCAAATGTGCACGCTCTCTGATCTAACGTAAACTTACCACTCGGGAAATGCCATTTGATTATGACTTTGCAAACCAACATTCCACCGAAGCAATTCCATCATTTTAGCATTGAATTAACATGACGTTATTGCATCAGATAGCCTGCTCAAATGCATAACTCTCTTCATGTAAAACACAACAATAAAAGACCTGACCACATAGCACTATTTATGGGACTGCCCAGACAATGTAAATGCCATTTGGCAATTTTCATATTATCGATACTGCAAATATTTGAAAATGTCCAAATGCTAGCAGGCAACAGCAAGTCTACTTAAAACTGTCGCACTCCCACCAAAAAAACACATTCGCTCTGTCAGGCGTCACCCAACTGTCTGGGGTTACTCTTACCTAAACATAAGCGGCAATAAACTACCTCATCTTGATACAGCGATCCCAATGTCATGCAAAATATATTCATCCAACCATAAGGTTTCGGATATAGTCAATTGAGCCGAGAGGGGTGACCCTCCTGAAAAGACCACCTGAAACCAGCAATATTTCCAGTCATGAACGATTGCACACAAAATGAATATAATTCAGCTTTCCTTCCCACTTGCACCCGTTTTCTAAGTCTCGAAAGTGTAACGAAGGTGCAGGTGAACTTGTCAGAAGTAAAAATCACACAACACCAGGCTATAGTCCAACAGGTTTAATTGAAAGCACACTTGTTTTCGGAGAGACGCTCCTTCATCAGGTGATCAGTTGATTCACCTTATGAAGGAGCGTCGCTCCGAAAGCTAGTGTGCTTCCGATTAAACTTGTTGAACTATAACCTGGTGTTGTGTGATTTTTAACTTTGTACACCCCAGTCCAACACCGGCATCTCCAAATTTTGTCAGAAGTAGATTGACTACAAATCACGACAGAGACTTGAACTCCATTATATCACGCTTGCAATTTCATGAAATGACTCAAATATCCGTAAGAAAAGAAAAGCATGCAACATCAGGATCATACGATTGCTCATATTCTGTTTCAACAAAACTCTGCTAAAGGACTTTGTATCAACGAATAACGCCGAAAGTATTTTAATGAGTGAAACCCTCAAAGCCGCACACCAGTCAAATAAAGTTCACACTGGTCAGGCAACCTTTTATGACTATGTGTTGTTTTGATCCAGATTCGTCAACTTCAAGATCACGATAAAATTCAAATGATGAAAATTGTGCAACTGTCGTCCCAAAAAGGCACTTTCAATAAATAAAATAAATATCTGTTCAATCGCCGAATCTCCAGATTTCAGAGTTCTGTTGTTCAGTTATTAAAATAGAGATATCATAATTTCGATGGAGTACAGCAATCCGAGGTGTAACATTGTTATCTCGAAGTAAATCTGTCTAAAAATATATACGCAGAGTTTCATCTCCAAATGTCAGAAACAGCATCACGACCATTTGACTTGGAAGATGCATTTTTGATGTTTGAGAAACTGTCTCTCTCTTCCTGCTGCAGCCAAACTTTCAGAATTGAAGAATTCTCTTGGAATTGGTGATGAGACAGTTCAGAGAATTTATTTTAAAATGTCAGGAATTTCCGCTGGGAATCTGTAATTGTAACTTCATTCTCGTCATCATTTGAAAACACAGATGGTGGCAAATTTAGATTGAAGTTCTTAATTGAGTACCTAAGGAATAGGTAAAGCTGATCCTGATTTTCAAATGTTAATTGCAACTTATCTTTACACAGCATCACTGGCACTATTTCACCCACTACCAGTCCCATTCATATCCAAATGTATTTTGGTGTTCTTTATTTGCATTTTGACTTGCATTTTCCTGAGACTATTCAGTCATTGTGAGGAGCAAAAAGTGATTAGAATAAACAAATCTGAATTTCAATGCACAATCATACAAGGGTGAGATGATAAAGAACAGAGGAAGACCTTCTGCCCATCAAGGTTGTACTGCCAAAATTACGCTAAAGCTACACGGATCCCATTTTGCTCTACTTGGACGATAAACTTGAATGTTGTAACATTTCTGATCCAGGTAATTCTTCAAAAACAGGTTGTGAGGTTTTCCATCGACTAATGACTCCGCAGAGAGAAGATAAATCTTCATCTCGCATCAAAGTGTACCGCCATTTAGACAGAAATTACGCTACCTCTTATTGATGCTTCAACTGATGCAATCAAATGATTTCTATCCTCCATGTTCATGTCCCTCATGATCACATCTGTCACAATTTTGTTCCCAAGAAAACAACCATAGTTTTTACAGCCTCCTTCATTTTCGTTAAAGTGCTGCAACCAAAGAAATACCCTTGCTAATATTCCAGACATTCATACTAATGCAATCAGAAGCGTCCCACGGTGCACTGATGTTAACAACACTCCACTGTCCATTTGAAATTTAACCAAAGTCCTATGCAGCTCGAACATAACCTTCTTCTAATCAACGTTTCAACTGGTAAAGATACATTGCAGCATGCTGCTATGCAGAGGAACCTGGATGTCCTTGTACATGAATCACAGAAGGTCACAGTAAATTAAGAAGGCAAATTAAATGTTGTCCGCCTCTATTAAAGGGATTGAGTTGAAAATCAGATAGGTTATATTGCAGCTGGAAAGGGTGCTGGAGTACTGCGAATAGTTTTGGTCTCCTTACTTGAGAAAGAATGCATTGGCACTAGAAGGGATGTCGAGAAGTTTCAATTGGTGGATTATAGCTTATGACGACAAACTGAGTAGGCTGGTATTATATTCATTGAAATTTAGAGTAATTAGAGGGGATCTTATAGGACTTATAAAATTATGAAGGTTATTCATAATGTAAAAGTGGAGAGGATGTTTTCACTGCTGGGGTAAAATAGGGCAAGATGGCATAACCTCAAAATTAGCTGGAACAGATATAGGACTATATTCAGGAGGAATTTCTTCATCCAGAGTTTTTTGAGTCTATGGAATTCCCTGTCCAGTAAAATAGTTGATACTTCCTCGGTAAATGTTTCAAAAGCTAAGACAGACTTCTTTTTTGAAAAGTATGTGAATTAAGATTAAAGTGAGAGGGCGGCTAAGTGGCGCCGAAGCCATTAAAAGATCAGCCGTGATCTCGTAGTATGACTTAGCATGCCTGAAGGGCTAGAAAACCTATTCTTGCTCCAAGTTCTGATGTCCTTATGTGTGGCCTATATGCATACTTCTCGAGCGGATGAATGTGTTCTGCGCCATGAAGGATCTCTGGACAAGCTTCTATTTGCCTTGAAGCTTCATGTGTCCAGCCACTCATTTAGTACTCTTTTATATTGCTACTTCTGCCAATGTGCATGACCTTACACTTAACGTGGTTAAATTTTATCTGTTGCTATGCTCCCCATTAGACCTGAAGAAGGGCTAATGCCCGAAACGTCGATTCTCCTGTTCCCTAGATGCTGCCTGACCTGCTGCGCTTTTCCAGCAACACATTTCCATCCCCATTAGACCAATTCTTCAACATCTGTCTGTCAACTTACACATCTGTCCTCATTGTCTACCACTTGAAAATAATTTGTGGCATCCAAAATCTTTCTTACCATGACGTCCCTGCAAACGGCTCACTGCATGCCCCTCTACAGAACACACACACAAATTTGAATATTGCAAACAAACAGGAAGTTTCATTGATCCTTGTGTTATGCTGGACAAAGCAGTCAGTCACGAAAACGACCATCCAGCAACACTTTCGGTCTCTTTCTAAATCACCCGATTTCGAGCTGACCTGCATAACCTCCCATTTGGGACATTCGGCAAGGCTTTGCCATATGTCAACTAAACTAGCCAATCTTCATCTGTATGATGGTAAGCTTGTGGTACCCGTGCACCAGGTTTCTAAAACAGTACAGCTCCCTGACAAAATCATGCTGACTATCGAAGCTAAAATCTTATCCCTCCAACTGAAAAATAATTCTCTCTTTCAGAACATTCTCCAATAATTTCCAAATACTGATATGGCATTTAGTGGTCTATCTCCTACCACCCTTTTTCAATAGTGAAGCATAATCTCTGTCCCGAAAGCTCCCCTGTCTAAACATGTGTATTAATATTTCTGGTCAGACTCTGTGTAATTTCCTCCTTCATCTCCCACAACGTCCATGGTTAGAAATCTCCGGATTTGTCCGCTTTTGAGCTCACAAAAAACATACAATACTTGCTCAAAAGACACTTGAAAGCAAGTTTGCTTTTTTCCTCATTCCTAATTTTTCTTTTGCCCAAGTAAGACAAAACGTGCCCAAAGTAACCTGGTGTTCTAATTCCATGTGTCAAAACGAAACACTTTGTAAAGTCCTTTAAGACTCAGGAACAGAATGAGGACACGCATACACACACGCATACACACACACACGTACACACACACACACACACACACCGCCTTCATACATTTTTGCTTCGTATCTTCATTTCTCTGCGAAATACTTCACATTTCCATAGTTTCTTCAAAATGTTCCATTGATAGCATACACGACCATTTCAAATCGATGCAAATCAGAAGGTGTCACAATTGTTCACAATCAAAACATAGTAATTAATCTCAATAATACTGCCGTCTGTCATGGTATTTGCTATTATGGAATTGTAGAATCCCCATAGTGCAGAATAAAGCTATTCCTTCTGACAAGTCCAGCATTCACAAGGCTTTTTGTAGCCCTGTACGCCTGCATTTCCCATGGCTAATCCACGATGCCTACACATCCCTGAACACTGTGGATAATTTAATATGGCCAATCCACTAGACTTGCACATGTTTGGAATTCGGGAGGATCGTGGAATATCTGGAAGAAACCCACAGAGACACGGGGAGAATGTGTTAACTCTATGCGGATGGTCGCACGAGTTGAAATTGAACCCGGGTCAATAAGACAGCAATGCTAAACACTAAGCCCCCGTACCACCCAATTAATTTCCAAAAGTTTGCCAACATTCCTAACTCCACAGGCACTGAAGTGTTATCATTGTATTTGGCAGTAATGCCGCAAAAATTGCACTCCATTGTACATAGTGCAACCAAAGTAACTATGTCCAAATACCTCAGAGACAGGATCGAAACAAAGGTGAACTGGGCTCACCATGTAAGTACCTTATCTACAGGTAATAGGGCAATACTATTGCAATGAGTTAAGCATTCCCTCGCAACCACAACTTTTACACCCTCTGCAATGCACACACCCATGTAATTACCATACTTGTCTGGTCGAATTAACTCCAATATAGTCAAGAAGTTGGAAAGCAACGTGAAAAAGCAGCCACATAAATGCACAAAATCATGCATATTTAAAACGTAAAATAAAAGCAGAAAGTACTGAAGAAGCTATGGTTAAAATTGTTGAGTTAACATTTCAATTACAATATAACTCTTCTTCCAAATACTTCTAGAAGACACGTGTAGGGATAAAAAATACAATTCTATTTCTCATTTGGGAGATTTTGACAGGCCCGCTGAATTTCACGAACGCTTTCCATTTCCAGATTAAGAAGTCAGCTTGATTGACACCGTATCTGAAAAACTGCATGCAATTTTCAGCAGCATCATTGTGAATTACTAACAAGTTTCACTGCAGAAATTCATCAACGTTTCTCAGGCAGCATGCTCCAAATCGACGGCCATAAACACCTAAAGGCGAGGGATTAATGCAGAACAGCAGCGCGATCTGCATGTTCCCTTGCAATCTACTTAACTTGCTGCCTTGGATATTTGCCTGCAGTGAAGTTGCAATGCTCCCATGTGGACCATATGGCTGCACTCTCATTACAGGCAGATGACGAGTGCTGAGTCTAACTTCAAGGCCAGCAAGTTTCAAGTCGGGGAGAGTGCTTGAGATATTCTGATTTCCAACATAATCCTATCCATTGTGGGAACTAAACAGCCATGATGTTGTTATTGTACATCACAAAACAACTATACAGGCAATTCCACTGCAAGGGTTTCATCAGTTCATTTTGCAGCTCGGTTTGAGATACCCAGAGAGGTGCAGTGAATGAAAAATGGGTAAACTAGGAGAACAAGCATTTCAGACGACTGAGAGAACAAGCATTTCAGACGACGTTGTTTCCTTTGATCGAACTTGGTTAAAATCATGGATGCTTCCCACGATCTTCGCCTGGCAAGGGCACAGTACGAGGCATGGAATTGCACAAAAAGGCAGCTTCGCTATTACCAATCATATCAACAAGAGTATGTTCCACTAACGAATGGTGAAGTTGAGTTATGTCTGGTCGAATCGAAAAGCAACAGAATTGTTGTGGTTCTGTTCGCCGAGCTGGAAGTTTTTGTTGCAAACGTTTCGTCCCCTGGCTAGGCGACATCATCAGTGCTTGGGAGCTTTCTGCGAAACGCTTCTTTGAAGTTTCCTCCGGTGTTTATAGTGGTCTGTCCCTGCCACTTCCGATTGTCAGTTTCAGCTGTCCGCTGTAGTGGTTGGTATATTGGGTCCAGGTCGATGTGTTTGTTGATGGAGTTTGTGGATGAATGCCATGCCTCTAGGAATTCCCTGGCTGTTCTCTATCTGGCTTGCCCGATGATAGTAGTGTTGTCCCAGTCGAATTCATGTTGTTTGTTTTCTGTGTGTGTGGCTACTAAGGAGAGCTGGTCGTGTCGTTTCGTGGCTAGTTGATGTTCATGTATGCGAATTGTTAGCTGTCTTCCTATTTGTCCTATATAATGATTAACGCAGTCCTTGCATGGTATTTTGTACAATAGATTCGTCTTGCTCATGTTGGGTATCGGGTCATTCGTTCTGGTGAGTTGTTGTCTGAGGTAGCTCAGACAACATGAATTCGACTGGGAAACACTACTATCATAGGGCAAGCCAGACAGAGAACAGCCAGGGAATTCCTAGAGGCATGGCATTCATCCACAAACTCCATCAACAAACACATCGACCTGGACCCAATATACTAACCACTACAGCAGACAGCTGAAACTGACAACTGGAAGTGGCAGGGACAGACATCTATAAACACCGGAGTAAACATCAAAGAAGCGCTTCGCAGGAGGCTCCCAAGCACTGATGATGTCGACTAGCCGGGGGACGAAACGTTTGCAACAAAAACTTCCAGCTCGGCGAACAGAACCACAACAACGAGCACCCGAGCTACAAATCTTCGCACAAACTTTGAGCAACAGAATTATTAGGTACTCATACTAAATTCGAGAGTGAACAGTTCCAAATTAGAATGCAAAAAGTTTAATACCTACGCAGATAATGGTCAGACATGAATAAGGTGGGACCTCTTTTGTTCTGGCGGCTGTATGACAGCAGGTCAGTCGATGTTCCACGCTGGAGACAAACAGCTCTCATGTTTTTTGGAAACATGCAAAGCTCGGCAATGGACAGTATGCCGAATGAGCATGTGTTGTCACGTGGCATATAATGAGTGCAAACATCTGTACATGCAACTGAAGTTGCAATGACAAATGTTATAGACGAATTGATCCTCACGTTAGAAACAAACATCCTCAGAAAAAGTGAGATAAATTAAGAAAAGAACAAATTACATTTTAGCCATTGAGAAATTTTATGGATGTTGACCTCAGTCGTTCAAACGAAAACATTCAAACATGTCACAAAATATTCATTAAAGCAGGATAAGATGCTTAAGATTTGCACAGAAAATTGAGCAACAAAGGTTGGGAAACTCACGCACATTTAAACATTAAGTTTTTTTTTTCCTCATCACGTTTCAGTAATCCAAATCTGAGGAGACTATAGGTCTGCGGGAGAAGAATAAAAATCTGCATGATGCTTCTTCCCTGGACAGACATGTTCCATTTCAGTCAGCGATATTAAATACCTTATGGCATTCAACACTTAATGCAATCCAGACATTAGTTCGTCTGGCAACTTTTAGTAAACTAGCTGAAAATGTTTAAAATGATGGCATGGAGTCCTTAAATAAGAACAGATGTTTTCAACTATTGCTTTTCACCATTAGGAAGATTTTGTCTTCGTCTCAGGGAGAAGATGCCATTAATTCAGAAAAGTCTGAGAATTAGATTGATAAGCAGATAAGAACATCATGGACTCAGAGATCAAATTTCTGGAATCGAGGGGAAGTGGGCAATGCCTCAGACATACAAATTAAAAGTGAATTTCGTGGACATGAGAAAACACAAGTCAAACATATCTGTGATTCTTCATACTTATAGACGTCTTGCCGCTCCCAGTTATCGCTGCTCTCTCATTGAACAGAGGTAACTGCTAGTGCATTAACCTGACAGACACCATACCTCAGAAGAGGAGATAATTTAAGGAGAAGAGTCCTTCTCGGAGATCTCGGCTGGTGTGGGAATTAAACACACGCTACTGGCATCCTCCTATTGACACAAACCAGTCGATTAGCCAACTGAATTTACAGATTCCCGGACAGCTGTTAGAGAAACAAAGCGTTGGGAAAGCGAGATTGGAAAAAGCAGATTGAGCATGGGTAGCGTGCTTTATAGTGAAATAGACTTTGTCAAGTGTTACATGTTGATGGAAACATGAATGAGTTCATTTGTAATTCAACAGCTACGAAGAGAAAAGTGATTTAATGAAGACTTTAAAATTTCTGAACCGTGAGAAGTAATCCAACTCATTGTCAAGGTAACATAAAAGGACGGTTGAATTGAAAAGGACGCACCAACAAACTGATCGGAGAGTTTTCATCAAAACCTGCTGTCATTACTTGGCAGCTACGATAATGTTTATGGAGGATTAGACTCATGTTCAAAAGTAACTATTGTTTTCTTATTTTATATGGTGGGAAACTTGAAAAGAATCACTGCATGATCTATGGAAATAATGCGAAGATTTATAAAAATGACAAATAATAGTGATCCCAAACAGAACCTTGTGGCACACCACTCGAAATCGGAGAATATTTTCCATCAACCACCACTCACTGCCTTCTTACAGAAAGCCATTTTCTTATTCAAACTTCTAAATCACCCTCAATCCCTTGCCTCAACATTTTCTCCAACAGTCCAGCATGTTGAACCTTATCAAAGGCATTACTGAAATCCATGTGCAGCACATCAACTGCCTTACCCTCATATACATGCTTGGTCACCTTCTTAACAAGCTCAGTCACGTATGTCAGACATGACCTGCCCTCGGCGAACCTATGTTGACCATTTGAAATCCAATTTTTGCTTGTTAGATGACGCTAAATTCATGTCTTTTATTCCTTTCCAAAACCTTTCCAGCAACAGACATAAGGTTGACTGCTCTGTAGTTATCTAAGTCATCTCTACTGCCATTCTAGACCAAGGACACAACATTTGCAATCCTCCAGACCTCTAGTTCTACACCTATAGAGTATAATACCGAAAGATCAAGGTTTAAATATCTCCTCCATAGCTTCCCAGAGAATCCTCTGATAAATCCCATCCAGCCAAGGGGACTTGTCTACTTTCACTTCTTGTGGAATTGATAGCACCCCTTCCTTACTGAACTCGATCCTTCCTAGTTTAACATCCCGTATCGCATTATTTTCCAGCACAATATTCTCCTTTTCCTGAATGAAAGCAAATGATAAATATTCGTTTAGCACCTCTCCGAATTCAACAGGATGCACACACAACCTCCCAATTCTGCCTTTGACTGGCCCTATTCTAACCGTAGAGGAGAAAGTGAGGACTGCAGATGCTGGAGATCAGAGCTGAAAATGTGTTGCTGGAAAAACACAGCAGGTCAGGCAGCTTCCAAGGAGCAGGAGAATCGATGTTTCGGGCATGAGCACTTCTTCAGGGCCTGAAGAAGGGCTCATGTCAGAAACGTCGATTCTCCTGCTCCTTGGATGCTGCCTGACCTGCTCCGCTTTTCCAGCCACACATTTTCAGCCCTATTCTAACCCTAGTCATTCTTTTGTTTGACACATGCCAATAGAATGCTTTAGATTTCTCCTTTATTATAACTGCTAAACACTGCTCATGTGCTCTCCTTGTTCTTCTTAATTCTCTCTTGAAATCCTTCTGAGCGAATCTGAACTATCTCTGTTCAACTTCACATTAGCCTCCTTCTTCCGATTAACAAGAGATGCAATGTCTTTAGTAAACCATTGTTCCCTTACCTTATCACTTCTTTCCCGCCCAACAAGGACATATTTATCAAGTACATGCAGTATCTGTTCCTTAAACCACGTCCACATTTCGATGTTCCCCATCCCTGCATTTTGCTACCCTTTTCTATGCGTCATACGTCTCGCCTAATCGCATTATAATTGCCCTTCCATCATCTATATCCCTTGCCCTTTTGCATGTAACTATCTCTTTCCGTGGCTAAAGCAAACGTAAACGAATTATGGCCACTGTCCCCACACTGCTCACCTCCCAATAAATCAAAAAGCTGGCCTGGTCCATTACCAAACACCAAATCCAGTGTGGCCTCCCTTCTTGTCGGATTTTTGATGTACTGTGTCAGGAAACCATCCTGAACACATTGCACAACAACTGATCCATCCGATTCCAGACGTTCAGCATTTCTAGTCAATTTTGTGGAAGTTAAAGTCGCTGAAAATGACCACATTGTTCCTCTCACACCTACCCAGAACTGTTTTGTTGTTCCTCTCCTCCACATTCATGGAACTCTGCGGAGGCTTATTAATAACCCAGCAGTGTGACCTCTTCTCTCCTGTTTTTAATCTCAGCCTATACTACCGCTGTCAACGATTCCTCGTAAAACGTGTGTCATCCACCATTATACTGTTCTTGACTAACAAGGCCACAGCTCGCACTCTTTTACCACCTTCCTCGTTCTTAATGAAAGATCTCATTCTGCAAAACGCAACATCCATTCCTGCTCTATCCATGTCTCCGAAATGGCAAGCAAATCGAAGACCCAGGTATCCATCCATGCTGCAAGCCCACATACCTTATTTCCGAAGCTTCTGGTATTAATTTAGACACACTTCAAACCAGCTTGCTATCTGTCAGCATTCCTATGTCCGTGAAATCCTGTCCATGACCTTCCTACTCTCATCTCCTGTGCAAAAGAACTACATCTCAGGTTTCCATCCCCCTCTGTGCTAGTTTAAACACATCCCCTGATGAAATGATAAAAAGCAGTGCGTCCAGCACTGCTAAACCGAGATCCTTGAAACGATCTGCCTTGCCAAAATTACTGCCCTCTTTATCTTGGATTGCACACGCAAAAGACTGCGCCCGCTCTGCATGATTGCAGACATTGTTCCTGTGCTTTGCAGGTTGTGAGAAAATACACTTTTATGGATAACACCAGATAGCTTCATAATATTTTATGAACGTCGCCTCGGGCCTAGATTCTGATGGTTAAAGACTAATGAGCAGTTGCTACAGATGCAATGCAATTGCTCAAACTCATTGACGTTTAGCAAGACACAATTTATTTCAACACTGTGGTCAAAATACAACAAATGAAAAAGGAATTTTAAATAACTTAACATGATTGAAAACCTTACCATGTATCATATACTACAACTATCACTAATTAATTGTTTCAATATAAAAATATCCCCAAAACACAGTATTTGGCCAAACGAAAGAGTAAAAAATCAGACAATGATTCGCACATGCATGATCCACTCGAGGAGGAAAGACTATCAAGAGAAAATCCAGACATGGTTGCAGTCAGTAGACATTCACTGAAGATTTCAAATCTGTTGAGACCCCAGTAGCTTCTGATGCGATTCGGACAAAAAAATCCTTATCTGTGCGTGGTGGCCGTACTCATTCAGGCCTTTGAAAACGAATCTAAATCCTCCCAAGCTGTTTAGTCAAACGATCTACAGGAACCAGACCGTCACTCTTGTTCAATTTCTCTTTTAGAAGAAAGGAGAACACAACAACGTATTCAAGTGAAAGAATTTTCACACCTCCACCCACCTCCCTTCAAAATCCCCCAGCACGATACAAGGATGACTGCATTTTTAAAAACATTTGGTTTTAGTCCATTAGGATATTGTGATACATTTAATTTAATTTCATTCCATGCATGCAAACAATCACGACAACTTCCGCATCACTTGCATCGATAGCCACCTTCTATGGCGTTATGTAATTCGGAGTGGTTAACTCTGGGGCATTGGTTAACGCTCAGCAATTCCCACCCTACGTCTTGCAGAAATGCCATCCCGTATTCCCAATTCCTCCGCTTCCGCCGTATCTGCTCCCAGGAGGAGCAGTTCCACCATAGAACACACCAGATGGCTTCCTTCTTTAGAGACTGCAATTTCCCTTCCCACGTGGTTAAAGATGCCCTCCTACGCATCTCATCCACATCCCGCACCTCCGCCCTCAGACCCAACCCCTCCAACCGCAACAAGGACAGAACGCGCCTGGTGCTCACCTTC
Source organism: Chiloscyllium plagiosum (assembly GCF_037043375.1). NCBI lineage: Eukaryota > Metazoa > Chordata > Chondrichthyes > Orectolobiformes > Hemiscylliidae > Chiloscyllium > Chiloscyllium plagiosum. The sequence continues at coordinate 89,320,930 of NW_028270175.1, read as the reverse complement.
CACCCTACCAACCTTCGCATAAACCAAATCATCCGCCGACATTTCCGCCACCTCCAAACAGACCCCACCACCAGGGATATATTTCCCTCCCCACCCCACTTCGCCTTCCGCAAAGACCGTTCCCTCTGTGACTACCTGGTCAGGTCCACGCCCCCCTACGACCCACCCTCCCATCCTGGCACTTTCCCCTGCCACCGCAGGAACTGTAAAACCTGTGCCCACACCTCCTCCCTCACCTCCATCCAAGGCCCTAAAGGAGCCTTCCACATCCATCAAAGTTTTACCTGCACATCCACTAATATCATCTATTGTATCCGTTGCTCCCGATGCGGTCTCCTCTACATTGGGGAGACTGGGCGCCTCCTAGCAGAGCGCTTTAGGGAACATCTCCGAGACACCCGCACCAATCAACCAAATCGCCCCGTGGCTCAACATTTGAACTCCCCCTCCCACTCTGCCGAGGATATGGAGGTGCTGGGCCTCCTCCACCGCCACTCCCTCACCACCAGACGCCTGGAGGAAGAACGCCTCATCTTCCGCCTCGGAACACTTCAACCCCAGGGCATCAATGTGGATTTCAACAGTTTCCTCATTTCCCCTTCCCCCACCTCATCCTAGTTTCTAACCTCCAGCAACTCGATCCCCTGACTTGTCCGGACTTGTCCGACCTGCCCAGCTCCTTTTCCACCTATCCACTCCACCCTCTCCTCCCTGACCTATCACCTTCATCTCCTTCCCCACTGACCTATTGCACTCTATGCTACTCTCTCCCCACCCCCATCCTCCTCTAGATTATCTCTCCACGCTTCAGGCTCTCTGCCTTTATTCCTGATGAAGGGCTTTTGCCCGAAACGTCGATTTTGCCTGTCCTCGGATGCTGCCTGAATTGCTGTGCTCTTCCAGCACCACTGATCCAGAATCTGGTTTCCAGCATCTGCAGTCATTGTTTTTAACCATTGGTTAACGCTGTCGAATGCCCTCTGACAGTACTCCGCCCTTTTTAATTTTTGTGAACTTCTTTAAACTGCTAGAATGTGGAATACTACTAAAGGTCAATACAAACTTCCAAAAAAATACACTCAATCTTACGACTCGGAGCGGGTGCAGTCTTTTGCGTGCGCAATCCAAGATAAAGAGGGCAGTAGCGTCGGCAAGGCAGATCGTTTCAAGGATCTCTGTTAAGCGGTGCTGGACGCACTGATTTTTATCATTTCATAAGGGGATGGGGTTAAACTAGCACAGCAGGGGGATGGAAACCTGAGATGTAGTTCCATTGCACAGGAGATGAGAGTAGGAAGGTCATGGACAGGATTTCACGGACAAAGGAATATGCTGACAGACAGAAAGCTGGTTTGACAGTGTGTCTACATTAATACCAGAAGCTTCAGAAATAAGGTATGTGGGCTTGCAGCATGGATGGGTACCTGGGTCTTCGATGTGTTCATTGTTCTTATTTTCTCATTCCCGTATGTCATTACTCAGTTGTATTTTTAATACCATATTCTCTTCTGTTCATTTTTGTTTCGTTGTCATTCTGTTATTCTCTTATCCTAATTATTTTATTCTCTTTTGATTTTTATTCTGCTATGTTTTCTTTTTATTACTCTTACGCTCTTGTTTTCTTATTCCCTGACGTTTATATTCTCTTACGTTCTCATTCACATATAATCCTCTGCTCTTCTTCTCTAATGCTATTGCTCATGTTCATATTCTCTGATGTTGTAATGATTATGCTCACTTATGTTCTTATTCTGTTGTCTTGTTATTTGCTTATGTTCCTTTGTTCCTATTCCCTTATGTTGCTCGTTACTTTTGCTTCTTTTCACATTTGTTATTACGATTTTATTCTCTTATAAAAATGGAATAGTGTAGGATAGATAAAATAAACACTCTTCAACATCCATCATTTGTTCTTATTAAGCTCCTATTCTCTTATGTTCTTATTCGAATATTAACTTATCTTCTGATTTACTTATGTTCTTATGCTCTTCTTCGCTTTTTGATTTCACGTTCCCATGCTCTTATGTTCTTATTCACTTATGTTCTTATTATCTTTTTAGCTTGCGCACTTATTCTCTTCTGGTCTGACTATTTTATGTTCTGTTCTGTTCTCTTTGTTTTCTCGTGTGTGCTATGTTCTTTATCTGTTTTGTACATATGTTCTTTTTTCCCTATATTCTCATTATTTATAATCATATTATCTGATTCTGCTTCGTCTTTTTATTGATATATTCTCACTATCGTCTTTTGTTATTCGCCCATGGTCATATTCTGGATAATTAGGGCTCATTCTGGGACAGGACAGGCATCTAAAAACAGGACTGGACAAAACCTCAACAAGAGGGGTACCAGTATCCGAGTGGTGAAATTTGTTAATGCTTCTCAAGAGAGTTTAAACGAATTCAGGACGGAGATGGGAACCCAAATTGCAGTTCCAGTGTCCAGGAGTCTTAGAGCAGTGTGATCGGAGATTAGGGTTCAAGATCACCAGATTTCACCGGCATGCAGGAAGGTGGTTTGAAATTCTGCGAATAAAGATCACATGTTAGTATTCCGTCCAGCGAAAGATGAACCTTTAAAAGCAGAGTTTAGCCGGCCTTATCAAGTCGAACGGGAATTATGTGATGTTAAGTATTTCATAAGATTGCCAAATAGAGATTGCCAAAAATCTCATAGTGTGTCATGTGAATATGCTCAAAAGGTATTTTGAGAGGCAAGCAAAACAAACGGGGAATATCTTATTGGTTGCAACACAGAATAAATGACCGAGTTTAGATGATTCTGAATGGGCTTTCCTCAAATTAATTTGAACAATGAAGAACCATGATGTTGCGCCGAGCTGCGGAAAGATGCTGAAACCTATCTATCATTCACTATTCCATTTTTATCCATATATTTATCCAATTGCCATTCAAATGCCCTTAAAGTTGGCGAATCTACTATTGTTGCAGGCAGTGCATCACACGCTATAACTACGCTCTGAATAAAGAAACTAACTCTGACCTCTGTCCTATCTCTGTTTACCTTCAATTTAAAGCCCCCTTCATGCGACGGCGTCACCATTCAATGTAAACACCTCTCACTGCCCACCCTATCTAACCCTCTGATTATCTTATATGTCTCAACTAAGTCACCTCTCAACCTTCTTCTCTCTGGGAAAATCAGCCTCAGGTCTCTCAGACTTTCCTCATAAGGTATTCCCTCTATCAGGAAACATCCCAGTAAATCTCCGCTATACCCGTTCCAAAACATCTGCATGCTTCAAATAATTTGTTGACCAGACCTGTACGCAATACTCTAAGTGCGGTCACACCAGAGTTTTGCACAGATGCAGCATGGCCTCGTGGCTCCGAAATTTCATCCCTCTGCCATAAAGCCTAATACACCATTCTTGACAAGCCTATCAACCTGGATGGCGACTTTCAGGGATACATGGATACAGTGATGTATCATCTACACCACCAAGAATCTTACCATTAGCCCAATCCTCTTTTTTCCTTTTGCTCCTACCAAAGTGAATAACCTCACACTTTTCCAAATTAACCTTCATTTGACACCAGTCAGCACAAACTTGCAGCGTGTCTATGTCCCTCTGTAACCTGCAACATCCTTCAGCAATATTCACAACTCTGACGATCTTAGTGTCATACGCCCATATCTGAAAACATCCTTCCACAACTTCATCTAATCATTTATAAAAATGACAAACAGCGCTGGAATTAGAACAGATACTTGCGGTCCACCACCAGTAACAACTCTAGGAGTAACATTTCCTATCAACCACCACCTCCTGCCTTGTTTCAGCGAGATAATGTCTGACCCAAACCATGAAATCACACTCAATCCCACACTTCAGTATTTTGGGGAATAGACTACCGAAGGGAACCTTATCAAATAACTTACTGAAATGCATATACAACACTTTAACCATTTTCTCCTCATCCACCTGCTTGGTGAGTATCTGAAAGAACTCAACGAGATCTGTGAGGCAGGATCGAATTTTAACAAAACCGTGTTGACTGTCCTAATCAATTTATCCATCTATGGAAGATTATATCATCCAATCTTTTATAATTTTTTTTCCAACACGTTATCCACAAGCGAAGTATGGCTTACAGCTTTATAATTATCAGGGTTATCTCTACTGTCCGTCTTGAACAAGCTGACAACAGTTGTTGTCCTCCAGTCATTTGGCGCTATTCATGTGGACAATGACGACATGAAAATCAAAACCAAAGGCTCTGCAATCTCCCGCCTGGCTTCCCACAGCATGCTAGGATAAATCCCATCTGGCCCAGGGGACCTATCTGTTTTCATAGTTTCCCGAACAGTTAACACCTCCTACTTGTAAACTTTAATCCCGTCTAGTCTAATATAGCCTGTATCGCAATATGCTCTTCGAAAAGATTGCCTTTTTCCAGCGTGAATAATGACAAACAATATTCATTCAGTGCTTCCCCTATATCCTCGGACTCCGTGCACAACGTCCCAAAATGATCCTTCATTGGCACTAATCTTTCTCTAGTCATTATTTTATTCCTGATATACCGATATAATATTTTGAAATATCACGAGCATTACATCTATTTGTGTCAGGAAAAGTACTTTTAAAGAAATTAGGCTATAGACATTAGTTTAATTTATCCTTAGAATTTGAGGTTAACACACTTCATTTTGAGGCCAGAGTCAATTTCGAAATATTGTATTAATGATAAGAAAATCTTCCATTCCAGAAATGAAATCTTTTTTCAAACTAGATTTTGGTGAAATATTCTTACGTCTGAGAAACCTGATGATGTGGAGGTCACGTTAAATGATTTTCCTGTCTTGAAGGAATTGCGGGCACATCTGCCCTTGTATGTGCTGTGAAAGATCCATAGTCAGTTAGCTAGCATTACAAGAGTCTGTTTCAGGTATTCTTAAGTAAAACTCTCCTTCGTCTGGAAAAAGAGTGCATTCTCTTGCTGTTTCAGAAACATAGAACATAGAACATAGAAGAATACAGCGCAGTACAGGCCCTTGGGCCCTCGATGTTGCGCCGATCCAAGCCCACCTAAACTACACTAACCCACTATCCTCCATATACCTATCCAATGCCCTCTTAAATGCCCATAAAGAGGGAGAGTCCACCACTGTTACTGGCAGGGCATTCCATGAACTAACGACTCGCTGAGTGAAGAACCTACCCCTAACATCAGTCCTATATCTACCCCCCCTTAATTTAAAGCTATGCCCCCTTGTAATACCCGACTCAATACGCGGGAAAAGGTTCATACTGTCGACCCTATCTAACCCCCTAATCATCTTGTACACCTCAATCAAGTCACCCCTAAACCTTCTTTTCTCTAGTGAAAACAGCCCCAAGTGCCTCAGTCTTTCCTCATACGATTTTCCTTCCATACCAGGCAACATCCTGGTAAACCTCCTCTGCACCCGTTCCAATGCCTCCACATCCTTCCTATAGTATGGCGACCAAAACTGCACACAATATTCCAGATGCGGCCGTACCAGAGTCTTATACAACTGCATCATGACCTCAGGACTCCGGAACTCAATTCCTCTACCAATAAAAGCCAGTACGCCATATGCCTTCCTCACCGCACTATTTACCTGGGTGGCAACTTTCAGAGATCTGTGAACATGGACACCAAGATCCCTCTGCTCATCCACACTACCAAGTATCCGACCGTTAGCCCAGTACCCCATCTTTTTGTTATTCTTCCCAAAGTGAATCACCTCGCACTTAGCTACATTGAATTCCATCTGCCACCTTTCTGCCCAGCTCTGCAGCTTCTCTATATCCTGCTGTAACCTGCCACATGCTTCCTCACTGTCAACAACTCCTCCGACTTTCGTATCATCCGCAAACTTGCTCACCCAACCTTCTAACCCCTCTTCCAGGTCATTTATAAAAATGACAAACAGCAATGGTCCCAAAACAGATCCTTGCGGAACACCGCTAGTGACGGCACTCCATGAAGAAACTTTGCCATCAACTACTACCCTCTGTCTTCTTCCATCCAGCCAATTCCTAATCCAAACCTCCAACTCACCCTCAATGCCATATCTCCGTATTTTCTGCAGTAGCCTACCATGGGGAACCTTATCAAACGCCTTACTAAAATCCATATATACCACATCTACCGCTTTCCCCTCATCAACCTCCTTCGTCACCTTTTCAAAGAATTCAATAAGGTTTGTGAGGCACGACTTGCCCTTCACAAAACCATGCTGACTATCCTTGATCACATTATTCCTATCTAGATGTGCATAAATCCTATCCCTTACAATTCTCTCTAAGACTTTGCCCACAACAGAAGTGAGACTCACCGGCCTATAGTTACTAGGGCTATCCCTACTCCCCTTTTTGAACAAGGGAACCACATTTGCTATCCTCCAGTCTTCTGGGACTACTCCTGTAGACAAAGAGGACATAAAAATCAAGGCCAATGGCTCTGCAATCTCCCCCCTTGCTTCCCAGAGAATCCTAGGATAAATGCCATCAGGCCCAGGGGACTTATCTATTTTCACCTTTTCCAGGATTTCCAACACCTCTTCTCTACATACCTCAAAGCCATCCATTCTACTTATTTGTGCCTCAGTATTCTCATCGACAACAATGCCCTGTTCCTGAGTGAATACTGAAGAAAAGTATTCATTCAGTGTCTCCCCAATCTCTTCCGCCTCCACACGCAACTTCCCCCTACTATCCTTGACTGGACCTATTCCTACCCTAGTCATTCTTTTATTCCTAACATACCTATAGAAAGCCTTAGGGTTTTCCCTAATCCTATCGACTAAGGACCTTTCATGTCCCCTCCTTGCTGCTTTTAGCTCTCTCTTCAGGTCCTTCCTGGCTACCCTATAACTCTCAATCGCCCCAATTGAACCTTCACGTCTCATCTTGAGATAGGCCGCCCTCTTCCATTTAACAAGGGATTCCAATTCCTTATTAAACCACGGCTCCCTCGCACGACCCTTTCCTTCCTGCCTGACAGGTACATAATTATCAAGGACACTCAATAGTTGCCCCTTGAACAAGTTCCACATATCATTTACACTCTTGCCTTGGAGTCTACTTTTCCAAGCCACACATCCTAAGTCATGCCTCACCGCATCATAATTTCCCTTACCCCAGCTATAATTCTTGCCCTGTAGTACACACTTATCCCTCTCCATCACGAGTGTAAAAATCACCGAATTATGGTCACTATCCCCAAAGTGCTCACCTACCTCTAATTCTAACACCTGGCCTGGTTCGTTACCCAGAACCAAATCCAGTATGGCCTCACCTCTTGTTGGCCTGTCTACATATTGTGTCAGGAAACTCTCCTGCACACATTGAACAAACACTGACCCATCTAACGAACTTGAGCTATAGCTTTCCCAATCAATATCAGGAAAGTTAAAGTCCCCCATAACAACCACCCTATTACTGTCACTCATCTCCTGAATCACCTTCCCAATCCTTTCTTCAATGATTCTAGGACTATTAGGAGGCCTGTAAAAGACTCCTAACAGGGTGACCTCACCTTTCCTATTCCTAACCTCAGCCCAAACTACCTCAGATGGCAAGTCCTCATCCATCGTCCTTTCCACCGCTATAATACTATCTTTGACAAGCAATGCCACACCTCCCCCTCTTTTACCCCCACCTCTGACCCTACTAAAACATTTAAATCCCGGAACCTGCAACAGCCAATCCTGTCCCTGTTCTAGCCATGTCTCCGTAATAGCCACAACATCGAAGTCCCAGGTACCAACCAACGCTGCAAGTTCACCTACCTTATTTCGTATACTTCTTGCATTGAAGTATACACACTTCAAGCCACTTCCCTGTTTACAGGCACCCTCCTTGGAAATTGATGCCATGTTCCTCACCTCCCTACACTCCAGGCCCTGCACCCTGAAGCTACAATCTGGGTTCCCATGCCCCTGCCGAGTTAGTTTAAACCCCCCCCAAGAGCACTAGCAAACCTCCCCCCAAGGATACTGGTTCCCCTCAGGTTCAGGTGTAGACCATCCTGTTTATAGAGGTCCCACCGTCCCCAGAAAGAACCCCAGTTATCCAAAAACTGGAACCCCTCCCTCCTGCACCATCCCTGAAGCCACGCATTTAATTGTTCTCTCTCCCTATTCCTCGAATCTCTATCACGTGGCACGGGTAACAAACCAGAGACAACAACTCTGTTTGTTCTAACTCCAAGCTTCCAACCTAGCTCCCTGAAACATGTCGGCATTTCACTCATTGTTCGTATTTCTGGACTTTTTTCAACTTCTTGACTTTTTCAGTTCGTTTAATATTCAAATGTGTCATTTACTCTTAATATTTAACTGTGCCGATTATGGTTGACAACGTAGCAGGCATTTTGGTTTTATTGGTGTATTCCAATGGAACTATTCAGCTCCCTTCAAAATCAGCTGAGATACAGTTTAAGAGCAAGAGTGCCAGACTTGCACGAGATACAAAAATACATGGAGAGGCCAACGCTGAGGAGCAAAAACTATTGACTCAAATGGGATGCACCAAACCAAGCTATGTGTTACCCCTTGTGGACTCGTTTGGGTTCTTTCTTCGTTCCTACCTATCCTAAGTGAATATGTTCATACTTGTAAACTCTCGGGCAAGAGGTGATGGTTAATATTTTACTACAAACTTGGAGCACCTCCAGAAAGCAGTTAGGAAACGACTTTAACCACTCATAACTTGTGAAAAGACAAACGCTGGAAAAAAGATGCCCAGCGCTTCTGAAACCAACTTTTGCCTGCTGGACTTTTATCTGTCTACAACTTGAATTTATAGAATTACTTAGAATACATTGTTAAGACATTGCTAGTAATAGTACATATATTTAATAGATGGATCAATGCAATCACAACGACTGGTAATACTGCTGCAAAAGTGGTGAAAACTCGGGAAAATGTTTGCATACGATAATCAAAAATCTTCGAAGTGTACATTCGCCGGTACATCAAGCCGAATATTTTCCCTACTCTGCCCTACTCTGCAACCTGGAGATTTGTCCTGATTAAGAACTGGATCAGCGAAACTACGAGCAATGTTGGAAAGAAACGTTTCAGATGTTGCTGAACCGTATCAGGTGTTGTAAACGCGCAAGGACAACTCCGTCGGATCCACAGAATAGAGTTCAAAAGAGTTAATGAAGGAACGGATAAGGACTAAAAAAGAATGCATTGCATACATGGTGACATTGATGACTTTGGGTGATTTCCTTTGTGGGGAAGAATGCGTCAATGCTGACAGTACATTGACCCCGTGAGTGCGACCACGATGATCGATACATCATAATGTGTTTTTCACCTGGTCTCTCAAAGATCCCAAATGATGCGGAAAGTAACGGATTATTGGGTATGTGCTCATATTGAGCCCTATGCACAGGGGAGTGGGTGTGTTCCTTTGTGGCCTGCCTCCGTGAGATGGCCAGAGGTAGCCGAATGGCTAATATGCCTGGACTCTTCTGATGATTCCGAAAAAAATGAGGTAGTACGGGAATGGCAGTTGGCAAGGTAAGAAATTACTCTTTTCAGAGATATTGACTAAATTTGTCCACAACGGATCCCACCGACCCATTTTCCTAGTTGTCCTTAATATTGCTGTTAATGACACTATTTGCTTCAGTGAAGGCGAAATCTTCTTCTGTGGCGTACACATGGGGACCAATCGATGCTGCTTCACTATCCCACTGATTGAACCGAACATACATTTGACTAAATTTATTGCTTTCTCATATGTTATACCAACGTCCTCATTGAGACATCACAGCACTTCTGGAATTGCCCTCCTCCCTGGACATGGAGAGATGTATATTCTAGCCGAACCATCTGTAATGACACCTGCCTAGTTAGTGGACTCAAAGACAATTTAGGACGACGCTAGAACATTTCACCAATAATATTGCAAAAACCTGAACTAATATCGATGCCGTCTTTGTTGCAATCAGGACAGTAACCTTTCATAATCGTTTGGCCTTGGCTTTCTGCTAGCTAAGTAGGATGGCACATGTGTCATGATAGAAAAGGAATGCTGTACCTAAATTGCTGACAGATCCTCCAATATCACTGATCTGTCAAAGCACATTCTCCAGAACATCCAGAAACTCAGAGATGGGTTCGGTCGTATTAGAGGACACATCAGGAATATATTACTTCCTTTAATCGCCTATGTTCTGACACTTAAATGCTTTTGGTTACTGAAATCTGGTTGCTATCGTTATCGGGTTGAAGAAAGGACCGGTTGATCATGAAATGATCAAACTGAGAGAATGAAAAACTATTGGGGAAATAATATCTAAAATGCTCTGTTTTAAAATTCTCCATTTTGCAGGATTAATTTGCCTAACAGGTTCAAAGTGACTGCTGCAGTCACAGTGACGGTGACACCATGAATTGCAAGAATGCGGGAGATTCTGCACAACCTTAGAGATGTGTCTGTATACATTGCTTTCCTGTGCTATGATTAAGCTAATCAGTAGAACATTGTTAACTTGTTTGCATTACCTACTTTTCACTGAAGACAACCTAACCTGGCATTGTGTGGAAACTCGAACATGAAAACTGTTGTGCACTTTAGGCTGTAAAAATGCTCTTTTTTGTGAAAAAACAGAACTCTAGCATTGATACATTCAGACATATATGTGACTAATACTCTGGATTATCGACTTTGGATCTCTCACAGGCTTAAAGTGTGTTTTGTTTGTAAATTGTGTGTTGTTCAAGAATTTCTGTGTTAACAGGTAAAGTTAGTGTGGTACATCCATCTGTATCACTGATGGTATCTGGGGCGTCTAAAGAAGAAAGGCATCGTAAATGCATATGAACTTGCACTAGAGCATGCACGCAATGCTTCAGGAAACTAAGGAGAGACGCAGATAAAACATGCATTGAATTAGAAAGTATCAAACAAAGTAATGTTGATAGTTTGGCAATGGGATTAAAAATAGATCCAAGATATGAGGCTCTTAGAGAGACGATAATTTTTGAGGAGTTCAAAAATTCCCGTCCTGAAGAAACGAGAACTCACGTGGATGAATATAGAGTTCAAACCGCAAGATTAGCATCTGAAATGACTGATGATTATGAATTGTTTCATGAGTAAAAGTTTTGCTTCCAACATGAATTTTAATTCGTGAGGATTAGAAATTGAGGAAAAAGAGTAATCCTCAGACTGTAAGGGAAAAGTAGATCTTGGTGAACAACACAAAGATAATTTACTGCAGGATAAAAAGACAATCCATGATTGGGAAATAGAAGTTTAAAAAGGGGTGGTGTTTTCACTGCAATAAAGCAGGCTCCATGAAATCACACCGTTGGTGAGTGAGAAACGCACTGGGAAAACGGAAGGAGGAAAATGAGATAAGTCAGTGAATTGTGTTGGACTGATTAAAAAAAAGCAGAGTGGAAGCTTAAATGCTACAGCGTTAGCACAGTGGTTAGCACTGCTGCCTCACAGCGCCAGAGATCTGGGTTCATTTCCTGCCTCAGGCGACTGACTGTGTGGAGTTTGCACGTTCTCCCTGTGTCTGCGTGGGTTTCCTCCGAGTGCTCCGGTTTCCTCCCATAGTCCAAAGATGTGCAGGTCAGATGATGTGGCCATGCTAAATTGCCTGTAGTGTTAGGTAAGGGATAAATGGGTGGGTTGCACTTCGCCGGTCGGTGTGGACTTGTTGGGCCAATGGGCCTATTTCCAAACTGTAATGTAATCTGTAATCTGCTACACCAGCATGTACAACGGGGTCGGAGGTTGCTTAATGAGGAAGTGCCAGATATTCTTATACCATTCACATGCCAAGGTAAGGGTAACTCGGATAGGCAAAGAACAGCAGGTGTAGAGGTTACAGTTTTAAGAGATATTGGATTATGTCAATCATTGATGTTGATGGAAGAGGAGATATGTAAATCAAAAGGATTAGTGCCAGAAAACAGCTTTAGTTATGTTGAGTTAATGATGGGACAAGCAGTGCACAAATGCATAGAGTGAATTTAGTGTTCAGTGTATAATAGTGAACTAATGGCATGAATACTGGAAGAACGGTTGGCTGCAGGAATACAATTTCTATTTGCTAATGATATAGCTGGGTTGCGGGAAGTATACAATCTACTGCGGTTGAAAAGCCAGTGGAAAATCAGCAACTGAGGTTTTACAAGAAGCAGATCGTGGGACTTTTCTTGACTGTGTGATAATGAGGTCATAAATTCTCCAGTTGTAAAAGGAGGACAAATCAAAGTGTTTAGATAAGAACTGTGAAGTAACATTTTCAGAGACCATATTTGATCAAATGATTCAGACAAAACAGGCACAGGTGGAGGACAGTGTTCCTACTTTTAGCTCAGAAAAATTAACCGAGTCGCAATACAAAAAGAGAAAGTGAAGCAACTGTATCAAAAGCGAATATGAGTGTAGCCCTGATTGTTAAAATCATAAAAATGATTTCTTAATGAGGAAATTGAGACAATCACACATTCAGACAGACGATAAATGGGCAAAAGCTAATCAAGCCATATTATCAGTGGGTGAGAGAAAGTATGTTTTGCGGGTAGAGCAATAATTTGTCGTCGGAGGTCATTTAGGGGTAAAAATAACTCAGGCTAAAATTGAAAAAAAAAACAGCTTTACTGACCTAGACGGCATAAGAATGCAATGGAATTTTGCTGACATGTTATACATTTCAGGTAACTGGACAACTGCTGACAGAAATAAAACCCACACCCTTCATACGAATTCCTGCAATTGAGAAAACTTCGACAATGATCTGAAATGATTACAATGGATTGCTACACGAAAAAAAAGTGGCAAACAGTATCTGGTAACAGTAATAGAGGCGTTCACTGGACTTTTAGAGACTATTCCATTCTGAAATATCATAGTAAAACTGGTTCTAGGAGAAATACTCAAAGACTTCATTCGATATGTATGACCCAGAGATACGATCAGTGAAAGAACATAGAACATAGAACAGTACAGCACAGAACAGGCCCTTCAGCCCACGATGTTGTGCCGACCACTGACCCTAATGTATGCATCCTCAAATTTCTGTGACCATATGCATGTCCAGTTGTCTCTTAAATGTCCCCAATGACCTTGCTTCCACAACTGCTGCTGGCAATGCATTCCATGCTCTCCCAACTCTCTGTGTAAAGAACCCCTCTATACTTTCCTCCAATCAGCTTAAAACTATTACCCCTCGTGTTAGTCATTTCTGCCCTGAGAAATAGTCACTGGCTATCGACTCTATCTATGCCTCTCATTATCTTGTATACCTCAATTCGGTCCCCTCTCCTCCTCCTTTTCTCCAATGAAAGAAGTCCGAGCTCAGTCAAACTCTCTTCATAAGATAAGCCCTCCAGTCCAGGTAGCATCCTGGGAAACCTCCTTTGAAACCTCTCCAAAGCATCCACATCTTTCCTATAATAGGGCGACCAGAACTGGACGCAGTATTCCAAGTGCCGTCGGAACAAAGATTTATAGAGCTGCAACAAGATCTTACGACTCTTAAACTCAACCCCCCTGTTAATGAAAGGCAAAACACCATATGCTTTCTTAACAACCCTGTCCACTTGGGTGGCCAATTTAAGGCATCTATGTACCTGCACACCAAGATCCCTCTGTTCCTCCACACTGCCAAGAATCCTATCCTTAATCCTGTACTCAGCTTTCAAATTCGACCTTCCAAAATTCATCACCTCGCATTTATCCAGGTTGAACTCCATCTGCAACCTCTCAGCCCATCTCTGCATCCTGTCAATGTCCCGCTGCATCCTACAACAGCCCGCTATACTGTCAACGACATCTCCAACCTTTGTGCCGTCTGCAAACTTGCTGACCCATCCTTCAATCCTCTCATCCAAGTCATTAATAGAGCCCTGTGGAACACCACTCACCACAGACTTCCAGGTAGAATATTTTCCTTCTACTACCACTCGCTGTCTTATGTTGGCCAGCCAATTCTGTATCCAGACAGGTATGTTCCCCTGTATCCCATTCCTCCTGACCTTCTGAATGAGCCTGCCATGGGGAACCTGATCAAATGCCTTGCTGAAGTCCTGATACACCACATCCACAGCTCAACTCTCATCAACTTTCTAGTCACATCCTGAACGAAGTCGATAAGGTTTGTGAGGCATGATCTGCCCCTCACAAAGCCGTGTTGACTGCATTTAATCAAACCATGCTCATCCAGATGGTCATAAATCCTACCCCTCAGAATTCTTTCCAACACCTTGCAGACGACAGACGTGAGACTGACTGGTCGATAATTGCCTGGGATTTCCCAATTTCCTTTCTTGAAGAGAGGAATTACATTTGCCTCTCTCCAGTCCTCAGGTACGCCTCCAGTTGAGCGCGAGGATGCAAAGATCTTTGTAAGTGGCGAAGCAATTGCATTTCTCGTTTCCCAAAGCAGCCGAGCACAAATCTGGTCCAGGCCTGGCGACTTGTCAATCTTAATGTTTGACAAAATTTTCAGCACATCAGCTTCCTCTATCTCTATCCATTCCAGCATGCACGCCTGCTCTTCAAAGGTTTCATTGACTACAGAGTTTGTTTCTTTCGTAAAGACAGAAGCAAAAAACTAATTTACGGCTTCCCCTACTTCATCAGACTCCACCCACAAATTCCTTATGCTACCACTGATCGGCCCGACTCTTTCTTTGACCATTCTCTTATTCCTCACATAAGTGTAAAATGCCTTTGTGTTCTCCCTAATCCGTTCTGCCAAGCCTTTCTCGTGCCCAACCGTCAATTATTCCATGAACATTATTCAAGGAATGTATGGATAGTTTACAAATAAATCAATTCAATTGCAGTATATGCAATCCGGATTCGCACACAGTGCCAGAAAGATGACATCCAACTTTAAATATTACGTTACGGGTCACAGTATAGCCTGTCCAGATGATTGGGGTAAAGGAATTGCGTTTGTTCTTTTCGTTGTGAAAGATGAACCACATGATTTGACCAAATTCACTCTATTTGAATTTCTTTTCGCATCAAGTGAGAAGAGCATTGAATTTGATTAAGGAGAAATTGGAGAGTCAGAATTCAAACATCACATTTTGGAACGAGTGACAAAACTTAGAGAACGGTTAAATAGATCCGTTTTTTTGAGTCGACAGCATGTAAACGTATCACAGCATATGACAAAATACGGTCAAAGAGAAAGCAGTCAAGAAACCAGAAGCTCGCAATGTTTCTAACGGAGATAAACTGTTATTGTTGTTTCCAGTGATAAATGAATCTTTAGAACAAAGTGTTAGTGGACATTATCAAGTAGAAATTAGATTGAGAAATGGGAACTACTTGATAAGGTCTCTAGAGGGAAATAAATCACACAGAGTGCGTCATGTGAATATACTCAAAAGGTATTTTGGTAGAGAAGGAAAGTTAAAGGAGAGTTTTACTGGTTGCAACATGAAGTGAATAGCAAAGTTCACAGAATTCGAAAAAGGACATTCCTCAAGTTAAATTGGACAATGATGAACTTGTCAAAACCTGAGGCAAAAGATTGAGCTACAGTCCAGATGAAATTCAAAATGAACTGAAAAAAAATTAGCTATTGCATGGGGAGACATGTGACAATACACTGGAAAGTACTCGTCTAAATGTGCGTGATTTAGATGTCCTAAACGCTGTTCCACTTAACTAACACCCTTATTGACTCAACTCTCGAAGGTTGCACACGATACGCAAGTCAGCATGTCCAATACATTTAACCAGCACATCTTTGGATTGTGGGAGGAAACTGGAGCAGCCAAATGAAACCCGTACAGACACAGGGCGTATGTGCAAATTCCACGCAGACTATCGCCAGAACCTGAAATGGAACCTGGGTCGCTGGCCATGTAAGGCAAAAGTGCTAAACACTGACCCACCATGCAGCCCCTCTTATTGGGGAGTTTCACATGCCATCAACGTAGAAAGTAATGCTATGCTTCTGGAAGTGAGTGCTCTTCATCAGAAATTCCGGCTGAACGTTAGCCCTGTGGCTGCTCCAATCACTGAATTACCAAAAAGATTAGCAGGACGCTTCAGTGGATGGCCGGGTTAATTCCTGATCCAAAATTATGTACCTAATTAGGCAAAGCCAGTCAAGGTGGCTATCAATCCGAGTGTTGTTGGTTTCATTAGATTCCCAACAGTGTGGAAAGAGGCCCTTCGGTCCAACAAATACACACCGACCCTCCAAGGAGTCACCCATCCAGATCCATTTCCCTCTGACTAACGACCTAACCCATGGGCAAATTCGCATGGTCAATTCACCTGACCTGCACATCTTTCGACTGTGGGATGAAACCGGAGCACACAGAGGACACCCACGCAGACAGGGGAAACAATATGCAAACTCCACAAAGACAGTCGCCTGAGACTGGAATCGAACCTGGGACCCTGTTGCTGATTTTCTGCAGTGCTAACCACTGAGGTGTTGCACTCTTCCAAGAAGAGAATAGGAAGAAAGCAAGAGTATATTTCCACTGGAAATTGAAAATTCATCAAAAGAAATATTCGCCTATTGAGAAGTAGACTGTATACTTGGTGTTGGTGTTACAAGATTTCAACATTTATTTGCCAGTCATGTGTCTGAGACAGTCATATAAACTGTTCACAAACCGTTACATATTTCAGAGAAATTTAAGAACAAGTATTCCACACTGTTGAGATGGAGCCTATTATCACAGCCATTCGATTTGAAAACTGCATATGCTGCAGGGCGAGAAAACATGATTGTTGATTCATTGTCGCGATTATGGGGGGAAACGGAGGAGCTTGATAGAAGGAGTAATCAGACTGAAATAATATGTAGTCGTTCATATTTGCATGTTTACAGTCAATGTAAAATATATGTACTGCAATGTACCAAAATGTTAAGAGTAAGTAGTTTTAAAATGAAGAGACGATGCTTCTCCTTTAACTAGTTTATTTTATCTTGCTTTGTTTTCAAGAAGGTCCTTAAGTGCAGACATGGGGCAATGTCTGGGTACAGCTGCTTTCGTATTACAGGTGATTAGCCAGTGTCTCCCAGTTCAAGCTTTTTCTCGGTTGTATTTTAAACAGGAGAAAGTGAGGACTGCAGTTGCTGGAGATCAGAGCTGAAAATGTGTTGCTGGAAAAGCGCAGCAGGTCAGGCAGCATCCAGGGAACAGGAGAATCGACGTTTCGGGCATAAGCCCTGAAGAAGGGCTTATGCCCGAAACGTCGATTCTCCTGTTCCCTGGATGCTGCCTGACCTGCTGCGCTTTTCCAGCAACACATTTTCAGCTCTGTATTTTAAACAGGCCGTCAAAAGCTGTAAGTGACAGAGAAACAGCTACAGTGGTTAAAAAATGTTTCTGTCGGAAATTTTTCTTTGAAATCACTGCTGCCTGTAAGAACTTGTGTTTGAATGTAGTTTTTGCCAAAGTGTGTGTTTGTGGGCTATTGCGGGGAACAGAACCTTCCTTATACTGCTGTATTGAGTCGGTTAGATATTCAGATCCGAAATTCTATTTTCATGTGTTCGTTTTCATCCGTGATGTCTAACTAAGTTCTGTTTTGCTTCATTGCAGAATGCCTTTGTCATATGCGCAAGATCCACTCAAATCTCGCTGCATTTCGCATCCCTCTTCTGTGCAAATACAGGTGCAGAGTACCTATTTAGGATCTTGTCCACATCATCTGTCTCCAAACACATGTTCCCTCCTTTGTTCTTGATTTTCTTCCATGTTGTCCTCTTGTTTCAAATGTACAGATAGAATGCCTTGTATTTCTCGTGTCACAGCATTTCCATGGCCCCTTCTTATTGCCCAATGCACCAGCTTGAGTTCTTTCCTGCTTTCTACATTTCCCAATGTGCACTATCCGAATTTACCCTTTCAAATCTTACAAATGCTTCTTTTATCTTTTGACTAAATTCACAATTCCCTCGATATCCAGAGGTCCCTTAATTTGCCAACCTTTTTCGCTACTCCTGACTTGTCTTGACCTTTGATCAGCAGCTCTTAAAACAACTCGCACAAGTCAAATGTGAACATGTCTCCTAATAGCTCCTCTCCAGTACCCCCAACTAACACGTGTAAAATACTGGCATAATTTGTCCAAACCAATTTTCGATCTTACAACAAGGTCCTGATCTATCCTTCTTCATAGCTATCTTTAAAACTGAGAAGTTGTGGTCAATGTTTCCAAATGGCTCTCCCAGTGAAAGGCCAGTCACTTGGACAGGCTCTTTCGCAAGTACAAGTTCCAATATGACTCCTTCTCTCATAGGGCTGACTGCATCATGTTTCGAGACACCATTTTGCATGCAGCTAACGAATTGTACCCCACCTAACTCTCTTGCTCTGAGGGAGCCCAAGTGAATATTGAGGAAGTTTAAGTCACCCACGATGACAAAACTCTTGTTATTGCCACTTTCCATAATCAGCACATAATTGCCTCATTAATGCCTCGATGACTATTAGAAGGCCTACCATATAATGCAATCAGAGTGATTGCAGCTGTCCTGTTTTTAAGGTCTACCCATACTTCCTCGTTGGTTGAACCATCTCGTATGTCCTCTCTGAGTGCAGATGTAACATTGTCTCTGATTAATAGTCAACTCCTCACATCATAGAGTCTTGGAATCATCGATTCCTACAGCAAGGACACAAGCTCTTAGCTCAAAATGATGCATGCCAATTAAAATGCCCGTTCACGCTAACTCCATTTCCCTTCACTTGGTCCATTTTCATCTCATTATTCCCTGTCCATGTACTGGTCCAAAAGCTTTGTAAAACTTTTAATGTACCCATCTGAAACAGTTCCGTTGGCAGCTCAATCCGTATGTGTACCACCCTCTTTGGAAAAAAAGATTCCCCCGAAAGTTCTCTTTTTTTTCCCCTCTCACCTTAAACTAATGCAGTCTCGTTCTTTATTCCACAACCCTGGGAAAATACACTGAGTACATTCATCCTATCCATGCATATTAGGATCTTATACACCTCGATAATGTCTACCCTCACTCTCCCATTCTAAAGAAAAAAACAGAGCTTAATCAGGCTCTCCCTATAAGTCACACCGTTGAGACTAAGCAACATTATTTTTTTTCTGCACACTTTCCACTTCAATAGGATCCGTCCCATAACATGGTGATCAAAACTAAACACAATGCTCCAAGTGCGGAGTCAACAACGTCCTGTACAAGTGCAACATAACTTCTCAACGTCTATCCTCTTTGCCCAGACTCATGAATGGAAAACTGTGGATCTGGAAAGGCACAGCAAGCCAATCAGCATCCCTGAAGCAGAAAAGTTGATGTTTTCAGTATAAGCTCTTCATTAGGAATTCCTCTTGACGGCTTTATGCCACAAAACGTCGACTTCCTGGCTCCTTCGATGTTGCCTCAGCAGCTTTGCTTTTCCATGGGTTCACTTTCGACTCCGACTCTTCAGCATCTGCTTTACTTACTTTCTCTTGTGAATGCCAATGTGCCAAATGTCTTCTTCATTGACCTGTCTACATTTGACTCCGCTTTCAGAGAACTGTGAAACTGAACTCCAACTGAACTCTGCCTCACTACAATTCTTAAGGTCCTACCACTCATCATGAAACTTGAATGAACTCTCCAAAATATAAGACCTCACACTCACCGATACTGAAGTCAATTTGCCATTTCTCGGCCCACTTCCACAGCTGTTCAAGGTCCTGCTGCAAGTTTGATAACCTTCCTCACTGCCCACATTACTACCTATTTCAATTTCATCAAAGTTGCTAATCATGTCACATACTTCCTCGTCTAAAACATTGACATGTTTATTGAGCAGTAATGGCCCCAACACAAAACGTTGATGCACTACATAAGTCACTGGCCTCCAATACGCCAAGAATTCTTCCATTATTACCCTTTGGTTCCTACACGTACCTTGTACCTTTACATCCAAATCATTTTCATAAATGACGGAAAGCAGGGGAGCAAATCACCAATCCTTGTGGCACACTGCTGGTTACTGTCCTCCAGTCAGTAAATTAACTCTATCACCCTTTGGATTATGAGTCTGAAAGCGCTGCTCCTCGTCTGAGTGTTTGCAGCCTTGGAATGGAGTCCTTGAACAGTACTTACAGTTTGGGAAGCTGTTGCATTGTTTCAGGACTTGGTGAAAAAAAAAAGATCTGTAAACAACGGCATTTTAAAAATAAAGAAGGGAGGCAAAGTGAGTGACCATGTGGTACGTGAATCAAACGAAGAAACAAATCTGCAAAGCGGTCTGACCTACAAGTGAACCGTCACAACTGACTGCCTTAGCTGCTTGGTTTCAAGTATTTCTGGAGATTGGAGTTCGTCTGAGCAAAAAAAAAAATGGCATGTTTTAAATTGGGCATTTGTTTTAGTAGGACCGGTCGATTTACTGTTGGCGTGCAGCCCACTTCAAGCTGGTAATATACACAGTTTGAGGGCTTCGGATTTTTTTGCCAATTGAAATAATAGGAGTCTGAATGTTTGAGAACAAGCTGCCATAGATTCACGACTTAAAGTTTCGCCTTCAATAGCTATCAGGCTTGTGAAAGCGGTAAATCTCTCTTCCTGTCTCTGGCTGCACTAATTGTGACGTTTGATGTGTCGGATCACCTTTATCGGGATCTTAAACAAACAGGACGCCACATTTCGCTGCTGGATACAAGCACAATTCGTTACAAAGAGGACTTACACACAAAGCGAGAGGAGTGACCGTGTCCTTCACGAAGTTGGATACCAATCATGCATACCGGGCATTACAATTAGCTAAGAATTCGAAAACGTATGCTTAAAGTACTGTCTAAAAGCATTTCTAACAATATTCGTCACTGTAATTTGGGGTATCATTAGCCTGCGCCGTTTTGCAGTGGATAGTGGAGAACAGTTTACAAGGACTACCACAGGTTACCATTCAACGGAATGACTTAATAATAATTTGTAAAAATATTAATTAGCATTTAAAGAGCTTGGACATCGTCCTTATTTATTACTCCTTGACAGAATTTACCTTAGAAGGAAAATGTGTGATCTTGGTACCACAAGTGATCGACTTGGGCTACAAAGTTGACAACATCAGGTTACATTCGTTGCAAGAAAAACTGAGGGTGATTATGGAAATTAATATAACATGTGTGTAATTATATTAATGGAGCAATACATATAGCTATTTGACAGATGAGCAACAAGACGATCAGAGACGGAAAATAATGGTAGCACAATATGAGAGGTTCGTCAAATCAAATGATGAATGAATAAATGTTGAATACAATTGGAGGAAAATGCGACAGGTTAAATGTAAAGTAGAACACCATTGTGGCCGAAGATGACTAGTTTAGAAAGACAACATACATTAATGTGATTATTTACGCTAATGACACCGGATACGCGGAGCAACGAGAAAACTATGGAAACTAGGGAGACCCAAAAATCGGGAGATATCAGGAAACCTTTTTCTGATCGATGCAGCTGTTGTTTGCAACTAAAAGTGTAACTTTTTGAAGAATTCCCTGCGTCTCCTGGTGACTGTCACAGAGCATCAGGCGTAAACACTCCACAACAAATTTGGCGCAGCAAGCAGGGTCAAAAGAGCCGTACACAAAGAAGAGGGCAGCCCGAGGACGCTTCCCTGTCCATCGGGGACCCTCCCGAGCCTGACAGAAAAATGGTTGCCCACCCATAAAAAAAATAAGTATTTTGCTGATAATTCCGATTATATTCTGTTGAGTCAATGAGGTTTTTAGGCAGACGCTTAAGTGCACAAAAGCTGATGAATCTGCTCTCCGATCAAAAGAAATGAAGGGTCTGTTGATAAATTGAATTTGAGGAGACTCAGAGGACTGGGCAAGAAAACTGCGCAGTGAGAAAGTGGAAGCAGGAATGAGAAATTGCCTGAAATAAAATTCCACGTTGTGTTGTTAAATCCCGGGCACACCGCCTCTGAGGTAACGAGGGGGTGAAGGGATAGTGCAGAGAAGTAGTCGTCTGCCTCGGCACCATAGAAATTAATGTGGATACTGCCCTGGAAAAGTCGGGGTCTACATTAGTAGGAGAGAAACTCCTGGGATACCGTGCTGGAAAAGTAGGAGCCGTTATAGACAGAATGAATGATGAAAGATGGCCTGCATTAATTCGGTGAAACCTCGGAAGTTTGCCGACTGACTGTTTCATACGGGACGAATACATGTCGTAGTGTTAGGGATTACTAATAAACATTGACGCGGCCCTACCAGAATTGCAAGACAACTGAGAGTGAACTGTGAGTCAACACATTAGCTGCACTAAAATGGATGTCAGGATGAGTAAAGTAACTGCTGTTGAAATATTGGGTAAAAATTCACACTATCAAAAAAATTGCATCTTTCAAATTTTCGAGAAATGGGAAAGGAGTACTCAGAACGTAGGTAACAAGTGGCCAAAAGAAAGTAACTTTGGTATAATTCTGGGTGATGAGATGGAACGATTAATTAAAAAATATAAACCAAAAGATAGCTCCAAAACGAGGAAACTGAAAAGGGAACAGGAGGCAGAAATATTAGGTCTTTTCAGACGAAAGCAAAAAACCGGATAAAAGTGTACCAACCAGGTGTTGTGACTAGGCATGATGCCAAAGAAAAACAAAAGCATCTCTGGAAACAGAAGGTCAGGGTGACAAACTTCCTTTGCGTCCAGACTTGCAGAAGCATGGCAAACCCTACTGTAACACAGAAAACGCAAAGCAATGTCCTTTGATGAATGGAACGGTAGCTATAGTACGTGAAATTGAATGGATTGAGAACGAAGACGACAAAAATAAAGTGAACCACAAAAGCGTGAAATTGACTGTTAATATAGGAAAGGCAGAACAGTAGAAAAATGTTACGGGAGGAAGTGGAATAAAGAAATAGACAATAGGAGCATTTGGAACAGAAACGCAGCTTACTGTGGACAGTACGGGAACAAAACCAGATCGAAGAGTGTCTCAGCTATAAAAGAAGTATTCAACGCGGTCAGATGCAACGTGACGCATGGAAGGGTCAAAAAGAAGTAGAAAAGCATGTACAGAGGAGGGCCTGATCGGTACTAACAGGGTGCGGATGCGATGAGTAGGAGTTTGCATCAGGATCAGAAGGGGACTACCTGGATGAGAATGCTAGCAGTGAGAAGAGCCTACACATGCAAAGCAAATGATGCCTTTCCTCATAAAAGGTGGGAAGGGGCTTCGGGAAGAGTCACCTGGGTGGCAGATGAATGCAGAGGCATGGTCAACTTCTCGTCACTATATTGTTAGAATTGCAAGTGGAATGGCTGAGGGGAATGAAGATTTTGCCCACTTGTCGTGGCATCTAGAAATCACAGTCAAGATCCATGATGCTAAATTTCCTTACTTTGACTGTTCTTAAATGTGAGTGCCTCTTTATCCTCACAAACGATGAATAAACTAAAAACAAAGTTGAAAAATGTTCGTGTGCGTCTGTGAGTGTATGCGTTTGTGCATGTGTGTGTGTGCGTGTCTGAGAGAGAGAGAGAGCGAGAGAGAAGAGAGAGAATGCCACAGTCCTGAATCGCTGCAGCTCGCTGAGAAGTTAATTGTTTGTGGTCTTGTTTGAATGCACATTTGTTTGTTGGTGATTGAATGTGTGTATTTGGTTCCCTGGAGCTCGAGATCCGGGACTGTTTCGAATTATTATTGATTTTTGTGAACTTAAGATTATTTCTTTTAAGGGATTGAAAGAACCATCTGTGATTATGAAATGCAAGTTTTGTTTGAAGTGGTGATATTAATGAAATATGAACACACCTGCCCTTCTTATGCTCCATGACTGCCCTACTGTCAACTTCTAACTAGTCACATTTTATGTTTACATGAAAGACGTTGTTAAAACAAATTTGAATCAGTTTAGTAAGGAGCAAGTCGCAGACAATGCGACTGGCAGAATTAATTTGATGTTGTTTTATTTTGGACTCGTTTGTTTCCGCTTAATTTTAAAAATGCTATATCTCTTTCGTGATTATGGATTGCCAGTCGTAGCCTTATACTATATCAATTTTCCCTACCTCACTGAAAATTGCCAGTCGTAGCCTTATACTATATCAATTTTCCCTACCTCACTGAAGTTGCAGTTCAACATTTTGTTGTGAACATCGTGTAACAAAAAATAACATAAAATTGTTAATATCTGTGTCGCTGGATTCGGCCATGATTTGTGCAGTAAAATTATTTTGTTTTGTTATAATTTGTTACCATTCCACAAACTTTTAATGCAGGTGCAAGCATTTCACAACCTGTAACATTGTAATTGAGCAACGAATGGTCAGGACCACTTCATGAATAAATTACAGGTTTTCAGTTAAGGGTCTAGAACCAGTTAATTATACTGTTTGTCCAATGTAGTATTTGTTTGAGTACTTGCACGGTATTTCGGAAATGACATTAGTTTTGCCTGTTATCTGTATAGAGTCTTCCCTAAAGAAGCTGCTTCAGAACATTATTTCAACGACCCAACAGACACTGCAGCAGAGCATAGGAAAATCCCCTATATCATGTGTTCAAAAAGAATGGGTACTCAATGAACACAGTCCGCTGGTTTCTCAGCAACAAATCTAAACAAGCAGGCAAAACACCTCTTGCCTACCTCAAAGACTTCTCGGAAATGACTGCCAGACTACTCAGACCCCTTGACATCACGGTGGCTCACAAACCCACCAACACTGAAACAACAGCTAATGAACTTGAAAGACCCTATACAGAGAACAAACAAAACTAATATCATTTACAAAATATAGTGCAAGGACTGTAACAGACACGACTTTGGACAAACAGGCAGAAAACTAGCCACCAGGATACATGAACGTCAATTAGTCACAAAAAGACGTGACCTTCTCTCACTAGTATCCTTACATACAGATAAGGAATGGCACCACTTCGACTGGGACAACACGTCTATCCTTGGAGAAGCCAAACAGAGATACGCACGAGAATTCAGAGAAGCATGGCATTCCAGCCGGAACTCTACAAACAAACACATCGAGTTAAACCCCATCTACCACCCACTTAAAAAAAGAACAGGAACTGACATCACCACAGGAAATGGCATCACCACAGAAAATAACATCACCAATCCACAGAAACACACGCATATGAATACAAAGCAGGAATCAGCAGCATCAGTGCTTCGCCAAGTGATCCACTGAAGACTTTACCTAGTAGGGTGACGAAACGTCTGGAAATGAACCTACCATTTTAGCTAGCAAACCTACGTCTAGAACCTCAACCTGAGCGAAAAATCTTCTTAAAACTCGCTAAGGTTCCAATGCTCTATTAAAATGTTCGGATGGCCATTGAAGTGCAGAGGTCTAGTCTAGGCAAAGGTGCCTCAACTATTTTTATTTATTGCGTTAGCTTAGATTGTAAGAGTCATTGAGTCTTTTTCTTCTCTTACAGCTATTTGAAGGCGGGATATTGGCCCAGTGACTTCAGGAATGGTAGAAGAATCCTTTGAGAACAGGACGCCAAAATTATATCTGCCCCCTTTTGAGCCTGCAGTTTCCGAATTGGCCATTGTGGCTTCAACCTTATTGTGTTTCTTCTCTGAATGAGACCAGTAGGTTTCAAACGGGGGAATATATGGAGGTTAATATCAGAGTTGTGTAACTAAACTAATGGAGCAAATCATAGAAACAATTCACAGAGGAGCAGCAGATGAGCACAGGCTGAAAACAATTGTAGCACAACATGATATTTTAGTCAAATCACGTGGGAAATTAGCAAATGGGAAAGGCAATGGTGGCATACGGTGATAGATTAAGTTGCAGAAGATGATTAGCTTGGAAAGACAATATAAGATGATGTGATTGGTTATGACAATGACACCAGAAAATCGTGACATCTAGAAAAAAGTAGCAAACCTCAAAAATCAGGGCATTCGGGAACTTATTTTCTGAATGTCACAGCTTTTGTTTGCAAATGAAATGTTAAATTCTTGAGAAATTGTTAGCGTCCCCTGGGGATTCCCACAGAGCATCGGGTATGTGCTTTCCATTACAGTCTCAGCACATTGTGATAAAATGAATTACAAACAGCTCAATGTCCGTAAATGTCACTGATTCAATTTCAATGCTCAACCCTTTGAGCTTCGGAGAGTGAAGTGAAGTCACTTCACACAGGCAGCTCTTCAGCTGCAGATGGAAGAGACTGTGAGTCTTCACAATGAACACAGCCCTGGATCGCCACTGACACCGCTCAGAAACATCCACTCTGTAGCTGGTAGTGTAAGTTCCGCCTGTCGTCGTGGAAATCGGCAGGTAATGGCAGTTAATCATTGGTGAGCAGCATACACTTCCAATTCGCCACCGCCCACAAATACTGGGGAGGTCAGAGATCAGGAACATCACACAATGTTAAATATGCAGTTCTCTTGCTTACTGTTGCGAAGCATTAAAAAATGCTGAACAAATCGTCCGAGGCGAATGCCAAATTTAAGTAAAGGCAATAAAAATTACACATTACCGATTATGAAAATCTGAATTAAAAATAAACTGCTGGTGAAGCTCAGTTATTCTGGCAGCATCTATGAGCACATTGGTCTAGAATTGCAAAGGAAAAATGCAATGTTTTACTGAAAGGGATTTAAACATTAGCAAGTCATCTGAGAGAGCGTGAATGTAATTTTGTCAATGTCATGAAGCAAAAACAGTTAGCCCCACTGACTACGAAACAATCAGTTATAACTGGCAACGAACACGTTCATTCATGCCATTTAAAGGAGGGAAATTTGATGTCCTCACCTGGTCTGGTCTACATGCAACTCTAGCCCACAGTAAATTGATCAACTCCGCAGGTTAACATGAACTAATAGATTCCTTCCGATAGAATGATCAAAACTAAAGCCAAAAATAGCTGTAATACAGGATAAATTCATATTTGTCCTCGAGCAAGGGCAGGATATGTTCAATGTGTGGAGCATTTTTATTTCTTATTGTTCGAATATGAGAAGTGGGTGTCATCTGCTGCATCAGCATTTTACTGCCCAACACCAAGGTACTCCGGAAAGTGAGGGTGAGTTGACACTGCTGTTCAACTGTTGTATGAATGTTGTAAGAAGGATGGTCAATTACACCATAGAAAATAACAGATGGCTTCATTCTTCAATGACCATAAATTCATCGACGATGCCCGACAGCACATCTCGCCAACTTCCCAGACCTCTGCCCTTGAACCCGAACACTCCCAACGCAAGAAGGACAGAGCACCGCTGGTCCTCATCTTACAACCAACAAACGTCAGAATTCATTGCATCCTCCTCCTCCAATTCCACCACGAAAAAGTACCCAACACTGTGGATATATTTTCATCCCAACCTTTATCAGTTTTCTGGAGAGATCATTCCCTCTGCGAATCCCTTCTCACATCGGTGCCCCAATCCAGCCATCAGCCCAGTTCTGGCACTTTCCCCTGCCATTCAGAAGCATGAATATTTACTGACCGTTACGCAATTTTGAGCGCCTATCCTGACTCTGAAGGAGTGTTACACCTGAAACGTTAATTTCTGCAAGTTCTGATACTAGTTCTTTTGTTGTGTTCTTACAGCCTCCTGCCTGTCTATCCTCAGCTACTGAAGCTTTCCATGTCAAATGCCATACGACCAGGGCAATATCCACGCTTATGCTGAAATGTGGTAAGTGATATATGTCCCACAAAGATGCCAGGAATGTCCAACACGAGCCAATGTAACCAGTGCCCCTTGATATCTTTTATTATCACTGAATCACTTAATAGGGTTACAATTGACGAGAAACTGAGCTGAAAAGGCTGCCAAAATGCATTGCCAACAAAATAAGTCAGAGGTTCGGAATCTTGAATTGCATGAGTCCCCAGTGGCTGTCCACCATCTGAAAGGCAGAGGATAGAAGAGTGATGGAATAATCCTCAATTTCCCTGATTAGTGCAGCTCCAACAACACTAAGTAAGCCTGACACAACCCAAGAGTAAGCATCCAGCTCAATTGCCAGCATGCCCTGAAACAACCAATGCTCGGTAAGATATATAAGACACACTGCAGAAATACGCGAATGCTACGCAGCTCGTGCCTTCCAACTCAATGACAACTTCCACCTCGAGGGACAAGCGCATCAGATCCATGGGGACACTACCCCCTTCAACTTGAACTCCAAATCACTCATCATCCAGACTTGGAAATATCACTGTTCCGACGGTGTCATTCAGTCAAGATCCTGGCCTTCCCTGCCGAACTGCAGTATCGGTCAACATATGACAGATGAAATGCAGTTGTGAAAGGTGGAAGTTCATCCTCACATTCCGAATGTCCTGAGGGATGGGCAATTCTTACCGAGTTCGTGACACCCACTTCTCACCAGTGAACAATAAGAGATAAGAATGTTCAACGTGTTGAATATTTCCTGCACTTCCTCTCAGACAAATATGACTCTATCCTGTTGGAAAGCTATTTCTTATTTTTAGTGTTTATTCGAACATGCAGACAGAGGTAAAATGTTTGTTCTTTTTATCCTGCCGTGTTTATCACGTTACTGTGGGCTGGAGTTACATGCCGGCCAGACCAGGTGAGGTTATCAAATTTCCCTCCTTCAAATGGCCTAAATGAGCTTGTTCATTGACAATTATAACAAACTGTTTCATAGTCCCTAGGACCAACTTTTTTCTACATGGCATTGACCAGATTACATTCATCTTACCCCAGATGACTTGCTAAGATGTCATCCTTTTCACCCGATTATTGCATTGGTTCGTTTGCAATTTTGCATCAGTCTGTTCACAGGTGCTGCCAGACTAACTGGGATTCACCAGCACTGTGTTTAAAGTTCAGGTCTCCATCGACGCCCAGATTGCATTTTATTGCATTTATTTCTGCTGATGCCGTTAAATTTCGTATTCGCCTGAGATCATTTCTTCACTTTTTTTTGTTTCGCACCATTGAACAAGAGAAATCTGTATGATATCCCTGATCTCCGATCTCTCCGGTGTTTGGGAACAGTGGTGAATTGGAGGTGCACGCTACTGACAAACTCACACACTGCCATTACCTGGCTATTTCCAGGACTACATTAGGGAGTTACACACTCAGCTACAGTGTGGATCTGTCTGTCAAGTGTGTATGGGGACCCGTGTCTGTGTTCATGATGAATACACAAACCCTCTTCCATCTCCTGTTGAAGAACTGCCTGTGAGGAGGACTTCAGTTAACACTCTGATTCTCAACCAGTTGTGAATTGACGTTCTGTCAGGGACATTGTCGATCATTGAGCTGTTGTTTTTAATTTTATCCCGGCGTGCAGAGATTTGGAAATCTCAGTGTGAACAAACAGAATTGTCCACCTCTGCAAACTGTCAATCTCAGTATGAACCGCGGGATGGTACAACCCCCTCAACTTGGAATTTTTGTGTGAACAACCGGGATGGTCCAGCTTTTCTCAACTGGCAATCTCATTTTGATTTGCTAGGATGGTCCAGCTCTCCAAATGGGAATCTCAGTGTGAGCGGCTGGGATGGTGAAGCTCTCAATGCTGAAATCTCACTGTGAACATCTGGGATTGTCCAGCTCTGTAAACAGGAAACCTCGGTGTGAACAGCCAGAATTGCCCAGCTCTCTAAACTGGGAATATTGGCGTGAACAGCGGGATGGGCCAGCTCCCTTAATTCGGAATCTCTTTTTGAACAGCGAGGATAGTCCAGACCTCTAAACTGGAAACCTCAGTGTGAACACTTCACATGTGGAATTTTTCGAAGTTGCATCTCTGTACCTTTCCACTGGAATGGTGGCGGGGAGGGGGGGGGGTGTGTGCTACTGACAACGTTTGCCTGTTGGAAGAGCGATTAATGGTAGGGATTGACAGAGTGGAGTGGATGACTTTAATCAGGGATAAAGAGTCATTGCCGGAGGAATAAAGGGTGAGGATGGTGAAGTGCTTGGGTGTCACTGGAGGGTGTGAAAGAATTGAAAACGTGGATTGATAGAGTCGCTGGCGAGTTTGCCGGTTTTGGGTGTCAGCGGGGGGAGAGTGTCAATTCAGGGTGTCAGGGTGCTGGTAGGGATACAAGGAGGCTGGTGATTAAGAGTGTCAATAGCATTGTGTGGGTGTGGATTCAGGAGGTGGGCGGAGGGAGAGTTTGGATTGAGGATACAGGCCAGGGCAGGATTTGGATTGAGATGGTGTGGGGGTGATCTGGATTGAGGCGGTGGGAATGGGAGGATATGTATTGGGGTGTGGAGCGAGGGTGTGGATTGCGGATGCCGTGAGTAGTGGGTGTGGATTGAGTGGGCGGGTTCAGGGTTGGACTGAGGGAGTGGGTGAGGGTGTGGATTGAGGATGTGAACGAGGGGAGGATGTGGATTGAATGGGTTTTAACAGCGTGGATTGAGAGAGCGGGAGTTGGGTGTCGATAGAGGGGCACAGGATAGTATGTACAGAGTGGACTGGGGGCGAGGGGATGGGAAGAGCATATTAAGTTGGCGAGGTGAGGTTTGCATCTTGAAGTAATAGAGGAATAGCGTTGGACTGGTGGTAGGAGAGGGTGAGGTTTCATGGAGCAGGAGAGCCGGGTGTGGATTTTTGGTTCAGGGTGCTTGGATTGAGAGGGAGGGGAGGGTTGTGGTTTTGGGGGCAGGGGGAAGGGAGTGAAATGCAGGCGTCAGGGAGGGTGCAGGTTGAGCAGGAAATGTGAGCAGGTTTCTGATAGAGGAGGCGTGGGAGCTGTGCTTGACGTTACAATCTTTAAATGGTCAGTGTTGTGCTGGGTGTCGTGATTAACAATATGGTCTATGAATGGTAAGCTTTTTTGTGCGGAGTGAAGTTTTTAACATTGTGGTCTATGAATTGTCTGTTTTGTGTGCGTAGCTGTTTTTAGTATTACAGTTTATTAAAGTTCTGTTTTGTGTGCACATCTGCGTTTGCCTTCATGGTCTATGGTCACTTTTGTGTGAGACATGTGTTCAATGTTGCAATCTCTGAAAGGCCAGTTATGTGCAGTATGCTGTTTTTAATATTACTGTCAATTGATGGATAGAGCTGAAAAATGTGTTGCTGGAAAAGCGCAGCAAGTCAGGCAGCATCCAAGGAGCAGGAGAATCGACGTTTCGGGCAGGGAACAGAGGGATCTGTGATTGTGGGCGGCACGGTGACACAGTGGTGAGCACTGCTGCCTCACAGCGCCAGAGACCCGGGTTCAATTCCCGCTTCAGGTGACTGACTGTGTGGAGTTTGCACATTCTCCCCGTGTCTGCGTGGGTTTGCTCCGGTTTCCTCCCACAGTCCAAAGATGTGCAGGCCAGGTGAATTGGCCATGCTAAATTGCCCGTAGTGTTTAATATGTTAGTCTATGAATGTTCAGTTGTTTTGCGTGGAGCTATGATTAATATTCCAATCTCTCAATGGTTAGACTTCAGTGGACAGTTGTGTGCAAGTTTGTTGTGTATGTATGGTCCATTAAGTGTGGCTGAGCTGAGTTTAGTATTATCGTAAATGAATAGTCAGTTTTGTGTTAGGGAGCTGTGTGTAATAGTGTGGACTGTGAATGGACAGTCTTTTTTGCAGGCAGCTGTGTTTATTATTAAGCTCTATTAATAGTCAGTGTTGTGCAGGGTGTTGTATTTAATATTTCTGTCTATAAATGGTTGGTTATGAGTGGGGGCTTGTGTATTTTATTATGCTGTATGATTAGTCCATTGTGTGTGGAGAGCTGTGCTCTTGACATTACGGTCTATCAATGACCAATTTTGTGTGCGGGGAGCTGTGTTTAATGTTGTACGCTGTGAATGGTCAGTTTTGTGTGGAGAGATGTGTTTAATACTAAGGTGTATAAATGGACAATTTTATGCTGGTATTTGTTTTTAATATTACAGTCTGTCAAAGGTACGTTTTGTCCATATAACTGTGTTTAGTATTATGAATGGTCAATTTTGTGCTGAGAACAATCTTTAATATTATGATCAATTAAAAATATGTTTTTTATGAAAAACTATGTTTACTATTACTGTCTAATATCCGTCAGTTTTGTGTTGGGAGCAGGCTATAATTTTTTTTTTTAACTATCAGTTTTGTGAAGGGAGCTGTGTTTTATATTACAGTGTATGAGTGGTTGTCTTTTTTTTCACGGGGTGTTGTGTCGAATATTTTGGTCTTTGGTCAATTCTTGTAGCGATATATATTTAATACTATGGCCATTGCCTCCCTCGCACAATAAATCTCTTTTCCTCTTTCACGTTCCCTTAGTCTGTCTTAGTCCATCACGGTGGCACAGTGGTTAGCACTGCTGCCTCACAGCGCCAGAGACCCGGGTTCAATTCCCGCCTCAGGCGACTGACTGTGTGGAGTTTGCACGTTCTCCCCGTGTCTGCGTGGGTTTCCTCCGGGTGCTCCGGTTTCCTCCCACATCACAAAGATGTGCAGGGTCAGGTGAATTGGCCATACTAAAAAAATGCCCATAGTGTTAGGTAAGGGGTAAATGTAGGGGTATGGGTGGGTTTCGCTTCGGCGGGTCGGTGTGGACTTGTTGGGCCGAAGGGCCTGTTTCTACACTGTAATCTAATCTGTTAGACTCTGCCTCTCTCACTTTCTCCCTATCTCTGGTTGCTTCTCTTTCCATATCATTCATTTCGACCCACTGGCAGTCTGTCTCTATCTTTTGCTCTCCCCCTCCCCCTGTGTGTCTCTCATTCCAATCATTCCCCTCCCCTGTCTTTCTTTCTTTTTCATAGCCTCTCTCTTCCCTCCTCCCTCTCCCTGTCTCTCTCCCTCACTCGGTACCTCCCGCACTCTCCCGTCTGACTCTCTCTCTCTGGCGCTCCCTCCACCTTCCAGTCTGGATTTCTCTCTGACACTCATGCTAGCCTCACTTCCTCTCCTTCTGTATGAATCTCCACCTTCATCACCTCTCTGCCTCCATCGCTCCCTGTCCCTCTGTCTGAATCTCTCGCTCCCTCTCTCTCTAACTCCCTCCCATTGTCTGTCTCTCCCTTTACCTCACTCCTTACATCTCCCCGGTCTGACTCGCTCACTCTTTCTTACTCCATCTCCGTCTCATTCTGTCTCTCTCTCTCTTTCTCTCTCTCTCTCTCAGTCACTCACTCTCTCTCTCACACACACACATACATACACACACACATGCAAAAATATGCGGTTTCTCACACGCTTCATCCGTGCCTCTTCCTCTGTCTGGCTCTCCTGCACTTTCGATCAGGCACTTGCTCGCCCTCCATCTGACTTCTTCGCTCCCCCCTTCCCTTTATTTCCCTCTGCCTGACTCTCCCTGCCCAACCCTCGTTCCCTCCATCTTATTCTATCTCTTTCTCTCCGTCCCGACCACTTCCTCTGTGTGAGTCTCTCTGTCTCTCGCTCTCTCTCGCTCTCTCTCTCTCTCTCTCTCTCTATCTATCTCTCTCGCTCTCTCTATCTCTCTCTCTGTCTCCCTCTTCCTTCCTCTCCATAGGTCTGACCCTAACTCTCTCTCGCTCTCTCTTTCTCTCCCCATCCCTCTCACCCGGACTCTTACCATCCCTTCCTCTATCTCTGTCTGACTTTGACTCTGTCTCTCTATCTCTCTCTCGCTTGCACCCTTTCCTTCAGTCTCATTCTGTCTCCCTCCCACCGTTCCTCAGTTTGCCTCCTTCTCTCCCTCTAGCTCGCTCATTTTCTACCTCTCCCTCTCTGTCTTTCTCTCCCTCGCTTCCTCCGTCCCTCTTCCTCTGTCTGACTGTCTGTCTCTCTCTGTCTCACTCACGCTCCCTTGGCCCTTCGTTCGATTCTGTCTCATTCTCTCTGTCTTCATCTACCTTTGCTTGAATCTCTCCTTGCATCGCTCCTACTCCCCCGTCTGAAACACTCTCTTTCTCTCGCTCACTTTATCCCTGAATCTTTTTGTTTGTTATTCATTTCCTCTAGCTCCTCCTGCGTTACTTTGTGCCTCCCCCTCTCACTCCTTCCATTGCTTTCTGTCCCTCTGTCTAACCAACTCTCTTGCTTGTTCCGTTCCTTTCTCCCTCTCTCCCAGTCCCTCTTCCCTTTCCCTTTATCTGACTCCCCCCTCACTTGATTTCTCCCTTGTTCTCCCTCTGTTTGACTTTCTGTTATTAGATTCCCCTCTACCTTTCTGTTCCCCGTCTGCCTCTCCAACTTGCTCTCCCTGCCGGCCTCCACCCCATGTTATGAATACCTTTAAGAGAGTTGAAACTTTAGCACAACTACCTGACACAGTGCAAAGTGTTCTGAGCAAGGTAAGAAAGTAACATTTGTTGCAACAGCCAGATTAGTTTGGTTGCTACGAGACAAAAACAATTTCAAATTCAACCAATCTGTGAAAATTATGCCCGAAAGTATCAAATTCCGATCAAGTTTGAATTTAGTATTTTGATGAGCTTAAAACTAATGAAACCATCCGATGCTTTCGGGTAAAGATATCCGACACTTTGAGCAGCTACCCATAACGGCAAAGTTTAATGCCAAAAACCCACAGAGGTAAGCTGCTCAGAACTCTCTGAGAGAAACCTCTCTGGAGAAGAAGTTTGCACGGAAGAAAAGTCGATAACGACCTCGATAGAAAATCAACATAGTAAGATATAAAGAGAGGATTCAAAAACTGGTTGGTATTTAGAATTCAATTTTATTTGCTGTAAATCTTAATCCGGCGTTTTATCAGACCAATGTTGTAATGAGGAACGAAAGATACGTTCAAAGAACGGAGTTGCAAATAGGTGTAGTTATTGTGGGTTAGATTTTTGGGCGGCACGGTAGTACAGTGATTAGCACTGCTGCCTCACTGCGCCAAAGACCCAGGTTCAATTCCCACCTCAGGCGACTGACTGTGTGGAGTTGCCTATTCTCCCCATGTCTGCGTGGGTTTGCTCCGGTTTCCTCCCACAGTCCAAAAATGTGCAGGGTAGGTGAAATGGCCGTGTTAAATTGCCCGTAGTGTTAGGTGTAGGGGACTGGGTCTGGGTGCGCTGCGCTTTGGCGGGTCGGTGTGGACTTGTTGGGCCTGTTTCCTCACTGCAAGTAATCTAAAAAAAATAAAGTTTTTTTTTCTAATTTTGCGTTAAATAGTGACTATTGGATTTGTTCATTGTCTTTTCGAATTTAAACAGAATCCAGACCGGGTGAATCGTTTCTGTGTTGCTGGTTTAAAATAAGAGAGGGATTTAACCCGTGTCATGACACTTTCTCCCCCTTCTCTCTGCCTGATTCTCTCCCTCTCCCTTTCGCTCTGCCTGACTGTTTCTCTGTTTGATTCTATCACTCTCCTTCTTCCTCTGTCTGACTCACTCTCTCCCTCACACTCTGCCGGACTCTCTCTCTCTCACAATCACCGTCCCCCTCTCTCTGACTGTCTCTGTCCCTTTCCTTCTCTCTGACTCCCTAGGTCTATCCGTCCTCCCACCCTCTCTCGGACTCTCTCTCCAAATCTCACTCTGTGACTCTCTCAGCCCATGTGACTGTCTCTATTTATCCCTCTCCTTCTCCACAGTCTGCCTCTCTTTCTATCTCTAACTCTGCCTGACTCTCTCTCTCCTTCTCTCTCTATCTGACTCTCTCTCTCTGTCTTGACTGTCTATCTTCCATTCTCCCTTTGTCCAATACATTCTCTATCTCTCTGCCTCTCCCACTGATTGACTCTCTCTCTCTTCCTGTCCCTCTACGTGTCTCTCTCCATCCCCATCTGTCTGACTCTCCCTCTCTCTCTCTCTTTATCCCTCCCTCTTTTTCCCTCTGTCTGGCTCTCACTCACCCATCCGCTCTATCTGACTCGCTCTCTCTCGCGTTCTGTCCAAATCTCTCTCTCTCCCACTTTCCCTCTGTCTCACGCTCTGTCTCTCTTTCTGCCTCTGTTTGGATCTCTCTCCCGTCCTCTGTCTGAAACGCTCTCTCTTACTCTATCAGTCAGCTTGATTTTATCTCTCCCTCTCTCGCTCGCGCTCTCCCTCTGTCCGAATCCCTCTCTCCCCCCTCTCCATTTGTCCGGTTCTCTCTCTCTCTCTTTCTCCGCCTCTCACTCTGTCTGACTCACTCGCCCTCTCTCTCCGTCTTCCTCTCTCTCTGTCCCTCTGTGTGACTCTGACTGTATCCTTGGACCTCTGTCTGAGTGTCTCTATCTCCTTCTCCCGCAACCTCTGTCTGACTCCGGGCCCCTCCACCTCTGTTTGACTCTGATCTTCTACCTCTCTCCTTCTCCCTCTGTCTTGCTCTCCCTCTCTCGCTCTTTCTCCCCTTTTCTCTGCCTAATTCTCTCCCTCTCTCTGACCCTCTGTCTGCCTCACTCTCTCCAACTCTCCCATTCCCTCTCTGTGAGTCTCTCTGTCTGACTCTCCCTGTCTCTCAGTCCCTCTGCCTGACTATCTCTACCAACTCCGTATGTCTGAATTTCTCTCTCTCCCTCTCCCTCTGACTGACTCTCTGTCTGACTCTCTCTTTCTCTCACACTCTTCCTCTGCATGACTATTTTCCCTCTCCCACTGTCTGACTGTCTTTCTCTTACCCTCTCTTTATGTCTGTCTCTCAGGGTCGCAGGTAGATAGGATAGTGAAGATGTTGCAGCTGTACAGGACATGGATTAGGCTACTTTTGGAATATTACATGCAATTTTGGTCTCCTACCCATCGGAAGAATGTTGTGCAACTTGAAAGGGTTTAGAAAAGATTTACAAGGATGACGCCCAGGTTTTGATAATTTGAGCTTTAGGGAGTGGTTGAATGGGTTCGGGTTGTTTTCTCTGGAGAGTCGGAGGCTGATGGTAACCTTATAGTGGTTTACAAAATAATGAGGGGCAGGGATAGGATAAATCAAATCTATATTTTTCTGGAGTGGCAGAGCCCATAGCTATACGGCAGAGGTTTACGGTGAGAGGGAAATATGTAAACGAGATCTTAGGGGCAAGGTTTCCACGTAGACAGAGGTGCGTGTGTGGAATAGGCTGCCAGAGGAATTTTTATTGGCTCGTACAATTGCAACATTTAAAAAAAAGCATTTGGATGGGTATACGAGTAGGGAAGGATTTGGAGGGATAAGGGCTGGGTGCTGGCATGTGGGACTAGATTGGTTTTGGATATCTGGTCGGCATGGACGAGTTGGACCAAATTGTCTCTTTCCACGCTGTACATCTCTATGACTCTTCGACTCTACCTGTCCCCCTCCCTCTCCATCGGCCTGATTCTATCTCTCCTTTCCATTCCCGGTCTCTCTATCTCCCCAGCTGTGTCAATTTATCTTTCCCTCTATCTGCCTGTCCTACTCTCGTCTTCTTTCCTTCTGTCTAACTTCCTCTATCCCTCTGCCTCACCCTCTGTCGGAATCTCTCTATTCCTCTCCCTCTTCCTCTGTCTGACTCTCTCTGGCTGTGCCTCCCTCATCATTTGTCGGAGTCTATCTCTCCCACTCAATCTGTCTGACGCACAAACTCTCTATTACTCTCTCATTTTTTCTGACTCGCCCTTTCTGTTCCCAATCTATCTGACTCAATCTCTCTCCCTCGTATGACTCTCTCTCGCTCCATCTGACTCTCTAACCCTCCCGCTCCCTCTGACTGACTCTGTCCTTCCCTCCCTCTCCTCCGTCTTACACTGTCATCCTCCATCTCCCAATGACACACCCACTCGAGCTCCCTCTTCCTCTGTCTGACTCACTCTCTCGATCACCATCTCCTTCTGTCTGACTCTCTCACATTCACACTTTGTCTGACATTCTCTCTATCTCTCCCTCCGTCTGACTCACCCTTTCACTCTCCCGATGTTTGATGCTCTGTCTTTCTCCCTATCCCTCTGCCTGACTAATTCACCTCCCTCTCCCGCTGTCAGAAACGTTCTGTCCCTTTCTCTTCTCTCTCTGAATATCTCTCTCTCTGTCTCCTCCCCCACCTATGTCGGAGTCTCTCTCTCTCTCATCACCTCTCCGCCTGTCTGTCTGACTCCCTTTCTCTCACACTCGGCCTCTGTATGACTCCCTCTTCCAGTGTTATCAATCAATATCTCCCTCATTATGAGTTTCTCTCTCCCTCAATCTGACACACTCTCTCTTCCACTCCCTATCTCTGATTCTCTATCCCTATTCCTCTCCTTCTTCCTCAATCTGAGACTCTCTCTGATCCCGTCTCTTTCCCTCTCTCTGTCCTTCCAACCCTCTCCGTCTGTATGACTCTGTCATCCTTCCTCTCTCACTGTCTGACATACACTCTCTTTCCCTCTCCCTCTTTCCGGCTCTCTCTCCCTCTCCTTCTGTCTGAAACACTCTCTCGCCCCTCTCCCCCGTCTGTTTATCTATTCCTCTCCCCTCACCCTCTGTCTGAATCTTTCTCCCTCTCCTCTCTCTTTGTCTCTCGCTCTCCCTCTCTCTGTGTGACTGTCTTTCAACAGTTTTCATGCGCCCTCTCTCTGAGACGCACACACTCTGTCTCTCTGACGATCTCTGTGTATACCCTCCTTCCACTCTATCTAACGCTTCCCTTTCTCTCTCTCTCCTCTTGCTCTCCACCTATCTCACTCTATTTCTTTATTTCTCCCCAACAATCTTCGCTCTCTCTCTATACCATTCTCCCACTCTCTGTCTCTCTCTAACCCTTCACAATCTCTTTCTTTCCAAACGCTTATCTCTCCCTGTCACCCTCCCTCTCTCTCTCCCAATTTCCCACTCCTACTTTCGCTCCCTCGCTACTTCGCTCCCACTCTCATTCTCTCTCGATCTCTCTACCTCCTTCTCTCTGTAGATCCCTCCCTCGCTAACTCTAACGGCTTTCCACTCTCTCTCTACCCTTCTTCCTGTGTCTCTCTATCGCATCAAACACCTCCCACCAACTCTCTCCACCCTAATCAAGCACTCTCTCTCATTATCCCCCTCCCTCTGTCCCTTTCTCTCTCTCGACCTTCATCTCTGTCTCTGTCTCCACCTCTCTCAGCATCGCGCACCATCTCCATCTCTCTTTCTCACTCTATCTTTCTATCCAATCCCACTCTCATTCTCTCTCTGCCCCCTCTCGCTCTTTCTCTCTCTACACCCTTTCCCCCATTTATACCTCCCTCCCAATTTCTCTCCCTCTCCTTAACCCTTAACAGCCCGTGCACTCTCTTTCTACCGTCCTCCGATGCTTTCTCT
This sequence comes from Chiloscyllium plagiosum, assembly GCF_037043375.1. Classification (NCBI taxonomy): domain Eukaryota; kingdom Metazoa; phylum Chordata; class Chondrichthyes; order Orectolobiformes; family Hemiscylliidae; genus Chiloscyllium; species Chiloscyllium plagiosum. Next base: position 89,281,862 of record NW_028270175.1, on the reverse strand, counting down.
CTCTCAACATCCCTCCCTCACTCTAACACTTTTCCAATCTCTCTACCAACATCGGGCTCTCGCACCCCCTCCCTATTTCTCTATACCTGCCTCCCACTCTTCCTCTCTACTCCCCACTTACTCTCTGTCTCGCTCACGCCACTCCCACTCTCTCTCATCCGCCCTGCACCCATCCCACTCTCTCCCACGCAATCACCCTCTCTCTCACACACTGCCCCATGCCACTCTCTCCGTTTCTCAGCCCATTCCATTCTCTCTTTACACCCTCCCACTCTCCCGACCCCATCCTCTCTCTGTCTCTCTCTCTCTCTCTCTCTGTCTTTCTCCTCTTCCCACACTTTCTCTCTACCCCTTCCCTCCACCAGTCCCTCTCCCGCCTCCCAGTCCTATCTCTCTACCTCTGTACCACTCATTCTCTTTCTCTCCAGTGTTATGGACTCAACAAGATCATTCATAATATTCTTAACAAGGCAGCTCAGACCATACATTTTAAAATTGTTTCTGTAAGTGTGCAGTGAATGACTACGAGATTTTAAAACTGACAAGAACGTATTCAAAAAATTGCATAATGAAACAAAGAAAAGATTAAGGAACCCCTATCCTTAAGAAAGCCTATCCAACTAGAATTCATTATGCTGTTCTGAATATGCACAAAAGTCCCACTGAGCAACGTCCCTTTAAAAAATAGTATCAATGGAACACATGCTTGCAGGTTGAAGTTTTAAGGCGGAAAGTGTGAGAGAGTTTCACACAGTTCCCTGTTGATCTGCCAACCAGTTCAAAAATAAAGTAAAATATCTCAGCTCAGCACGAGAGTTAACCACTCCCCTTTCTTTATACAAATCACCTGTAAAATATGACCACTTTGGCCTGAAGTCTCATCTGTTTACATATAAACAGAAGGCCTCTCAAAATCCTTTTCATCTTTGTACCAAACTAGACTGATCAGAGCCCAGCCCGGTTTGTTAACCCTCTGAAGAAAATCAAGGATGCAGTCTCCTTGAGCCAAGCAACAGCTTTTCGAATAAAAGGGACGAGCTTTGTGTGACCAGCTCCCTCTCTTTCTCTCTATACACTCCTCCCAATCGCTCTCCAGCTCCCTTCGTCTCTCTTTCTCCTAACACACACATGTCCTCTCACTCTCTCCAAACCCGTCCCTCTCTATCTCTCCAGCTCCCTCCCACTATCTCACTCTCCCTATACACCATTTTTCTCTCTCTCGCCTCTCTTTCTCCCTCTCCCTTTACCCCGCCTCTCTTTGTCGCTCTCACTAAGCTGCTGGCACTCTCACTCTCTCTGAACCCCTCACTCTGTCTCTCTCCCGCCCTCCAAATCTCTGTGTCGCTCAATATACCATTCTTCTCTTTCTCTTTCTTTACCTGCTTCCCATTCTCTCTGTACCTGCCTCATACTCTTCAATCTCTTCGCACCTCCCACTCTCTCTCTCTCTACCCTCCTCGCACTCTCTTTCCAATTCTCTCCAAGTCTGTCCATCTCTATTCCCCCTGCCACTCTCTCTCCCCGTACTCCCAGATCTCTCTCCCTCTCTCTCTATAACACTCGCACTCTTTCACTCTCCCCCACTTTTTCTCTCTATCGCTCTCGATCACTCCATCTCATTTTCTCTCTCTTTGTACCCCCTTACCAATCCGTCTCTCTCTCTCCCTCCAAACCAGGGAGAGTGGGAGCGAACGAGAGAACTCTCTCTCTAGTTCTCTCCCACTTTCCCTCTTTCCACATCTATACCCTCCTCACACACTCTCATTCTGTAATTCCGCACTATCTTTCTCTCTCTCTTTGCATCCCTTCCTCTCTCTTTCTCTAACCCTGTTCAACTCTCTTCCTCTCTATTCATCTTGCCCAGTCTCTCTCCCCAAACACATCCCACTCTCTCTGTAGCTCCTCCCACTCGCCTTCTGTCTCGCTCTACCCTGATCCCACTCTCTCTGCCCCACTCCCACTCTCTCTACTTGCTCCCTCTTTTTCTCTCCGTCTAACCGCTCCCACCCGCACTCTGTCAAGCTCGCATTCTCCCGCTTTTCACACCCGACGCACTCTTTCCCACAATCCCACCCACTCTATCTCTCTCTATCATTGTCACTCTCTCCCTCTCTACCACGACTTACTTTCTCTTTCAGAACCCCTCCCACTCTCTCTTTCAACGTCTCTCCCATTCTCTGTCTATCACCACTCCACGCTCTCCATCTCCCTCCCTCCCACACGCTCTCTGTCCAACCTTCTCCCTCTCTGTCTTGCTTGCCCTGACACTCTGTGTCTCTTTCAAGCTCACTCCCACTCTCCCTTACTCTACGTCCTCCCACGTTCTCTACCTTCACTCCTCCCACTCCGTCTCTCTGTGCATACCCACATTCACTCTCTACGCTCCTCCAACTCTCCGCCTGTCTATTCCACTGCACACACTCTCATTCTCCCTATCCCCATCCCTATCTATCTGTCACACTTGTAACACACTCACACACTTTCTCTCGACTCACCTCACTCTCTGGATCAATGGGGCTGGAAGAGCACAGCAGTTCAGGCAGCATCCGAGGAGCTTCAGCAGAATCGACGTTTCGGGCAAAAGCGCTTCATCAGGAATAAAGGCAGAGAGCCTGAAGCGTGGAGAGATAAGCTAGGGGAGGGTGGGGGTGGGGAGAAAGTAGCATAGAGTACAATGGGTGAGTGGGGGAGGAGATGAAGGTGATAGGTCAGGGAGGAGAGGGTGGAGTGGATAGGTGGAAAAGGAGCTAGGCAGGTCGGACAAGTCCGGACAAGTCAAGGGGACTGGAAGTTTGAAACTAGGATGAGGTGGGGGAAGGGGAAATGAGGAAGCTGTTGAAGTCCACATTGATGCCCTGGGGCCCACTCTCTGTGTACTTCTCTTCATTCCCATTCTCTCTCTATCACTCTCTCTATTTCTCTCGAAAACCCTGCCTCCCATTCTTTCTCTCTTTACCTTACACATACTCTCTCCAATCACTTCCCACTCTCTCTCTCCATAGCTCGTTCCCACTCTCTCTATCCACACTTCCCATTCTCATTCTGTACTCCCCACTCGCTTTCCCTCTCTCTATCCCTTTCCACTCTCTCACCCTGTAAACTCCTCCCACTCTCTCTGTTTATCACCCTCCAATTATCTCTCTGTTCGACCCTCCAACTCATAAACACTCTTTCTACAACTCCCTCCCACTCTGTTTCAAGCTCCGCCCAACTCTCCCTCTACCACCCACTCTCTCTATCTCTACCTGTCTCCCACACTCTCTCTCTCCCCAAAACCCACAAACTGTCTCAGTCTCGAGCACATCCCAATCCATTTCTCTCTCTGTCTCTACCCTCCACCCATTCTCTCTTGCTGCACCCCTTCAAAACTCTCTCGATATCGTTGTCACATTCTCTCCTTAAAGCCCACTAACTCTCTGCCTCACTCGCTCTCTGTCGTGACCTACAGCCTCTCTTTCTCTCGATGTCTTACTTTGCAACCATCCTATTGTTTTCACGCTCGAATTCCATCTCTCTCGCTTTGTCTCCCACTCTCTCTTGACAAATTTCTCCCTCTCTCTCTGTCTCTCTATTTTCTCTCTCTACCCCAATGTCTCTCTCTCCGATCCCCCTCCCCCACTCTTACTCTCTTCAAAGCCCTCCCACTCTCTCCTTCTCGACCACTTCCCAATATCATTCTCTCCGACTCTCTCTCCGCAATTCTCCCAATCTCCCTCCCTGTACCCTGATCAAACTCTCTATCTATCCCCAACTCTGTCCCTGTCTATCCCCTCTCCCGACACCCATCCCTCTCTGTCTCTCACTCTGTCACACTCTGTAACCCTCCTTTTTTCTTTCTCGATACCTCTGCCTACGTCTGTGTAACTCTCTCCTTCCCCTACTCACTCTATATCTCTCCGTTTCACTCTCTCTTTACCTCCACTCTCTCTCTATTCCTCCTCCCCAACACAATCTCTATAAAACCTCTCACCCCTCTCTTTCTCTCTCTCGTTCCCACTCCCACTCTGAGTCCCTATTTCCCCCTACCTCTTTATCCCACTTTATTCCTCTAACTCCATCCCACTCTCTCTCAAACCCCCTTCCACTCCATCTCTCCACGCCCTCCCTTTTACTCTTGAACTCCAATGTGTTGTAACCGCCATGAGGAACTTGTCCTCGTTTTCAGCCACAGAGAGAGGCACACAGACACAGAGACACATGCCGGGGGAGCGGCAGATGCCTCAGTATTCTCCAGCCCCTTGTGCTTCAATTCCGCTCTGTTCCACACACACAAGTTTCGCAGACAAAACGCAGTCGAACAGTTCAACAGAAAAGGAGAGCCGCTGTGGTGTGCTGGAGTTTAAAATACTCGTGAGACCGAAATGCAACCGCTCAATGCGAAAGAACACCAACCAATCCATGCAGATGAAACAACATGCCTTTGATACAAGGAACAGGCACCACAGGGGATGCATGTTAACTTGACAGGCGCTTCAACCAAAAAAGCCACGGCACCAGCCTACCACGGCCTTTACTCATCCATATGTGCAGTTCCTTAACCACATAGTCACAGAAAGCTGGAAATGTGTTTTCTGTATCAATGTTGTTCAGTGAAAATTGCAATCAATCCCCACATTTGCAAAAACAGTTTATTGCTGAACATTCTCCTCTGAAATGGCACAGAAAAAGACAATCTCATCTTGAATTGGCTTCAAACCGATATTTTAATTTGTTTTAACCGACAAGTTAAAAAGGGTGTGTTTATCCTCTTGGGGTCCATTAACCATTAACCATTAAACACACAAGGAGCCTCCCAACAAGAGGGACAGAGTCATTGTGATGAATTGACCGGGGGGGGGGGGGGGGGGTGATTCAATGTAAACATTGGAGAGTAAAGGCTGAAATGTTAGCACCGACACTACCAATTCCACGCTCACTTTCTGCTTTATGCCTCCAATCATCATTGCCCCTCCCTTTTATTTCACTTTCCCTCTACACTTCTCAAATTCTCCCCGACCAATTGCAGGTGTCTAATTCGAACCAGCCACTTTTAGAAAAGCATTTTTTGAGATACAATCGTCACTCAATTGGATATGATTCATTACCCAACACCAATTATCCCAGAGTTGGAGGTAATGAGTTAGTTTCTTGAGCCCGTGATTACTTAGCACGAAGTTACAGCCAAGATGCTGTCAGTGGTGTAGCTCCAGGCTTTAGACCCGGTTGACACTGAAGGAGAAAGTGACGACTGCAGATGCTGGAGATCAGAGCTGCAAAATGTGTTGCTGGAAAAGCGCAGCAGATCAGGCAGCATCCAAGGGGCAGGAGAATCGACGTTTCCAGCATAAGCCCTTCTTCAGGAATCAGAACAGGACCGTGTCGAGATATGCAGAGATGAGTTCTGTGGGGCAGGAGCAGGCTAGGACAATGGGTCGGCCGTGGCAGTCAGGATTGTGGATTTGGGGCAGGAGGTAGAAACAGGCGGTGCGGGGTTGTGGGACTATAAGGTTTAATGCGGTGGATGGAAGATCCCCTGAGGTGATGAGGTTGTGGGTGGTCTGGGAGATGATAGTTTGGTGGTGGGAGGTGGGAACATGGTCAAGGGGGCAGTAGGAGGAGGTGTCCACTAGCTGGCAGTTAGCCTCAGAAATATAAAGATTGGTGCCCCAAATTACCACCGCGCCTCCCTTGTCTGCCGGTTTGATAGTGAGGTTGGGGTTAGAGTGACCGGAGTGGAGGGCTGCACGTTGCGAGGGTGAGAGTTTGGAGTATGTATGAGGGGTGGACATGTTGAGCGGTTAATGTCGCGGTGGCAGATGGCTATGAAGAGATCGAGGGCGGGTAAGAAGCCAGAACTGGGTGTCCAGGTGGGTGGGGTGTGTTGGAGGAGGGAGAAGGGGTTGTCAGAGGGTGGGCGGGAATCCTGGTTGAAGAAGTAGCCACAGAGGTGAAGGCGGCGGAAGAATTGTTCAATGTCTCGCTGTGTGTTGAACATGTTAATCCGGGAGCATAGTGGACGAAGGTGAGGCCCCTGCTGAGGACTGATCTTTCATCCTCAGATAGGGGGAGATCTGGAGGGATGGTGAAAATATGGCAGGGCTGGGAGCTAGGACCTGGTGTGGGGCTGGAGCTGGCAGTGGGGACAGGGTTAGGAGTGGGAGCGGAGTTAGGCGTGGGGGCGGAGTTGGGCTTGGGGTGGGGTTGTGCAAGGGTCTGGAGTTGGTCGTGGGGGCGGAGATCAGCATGGGGGCGGGGTTAGAGGTGGAGGCGGGTTTAGGCGTGGGGGAGGTGTTAGGCGTGGGGGTGGAGATCGGCGCAGGGACGGAGATCAGAGAGGGGGCGGAGATCGGAGTGGGGACGGAGATCGGAGTGGGGGCACAGGTCGGCGTAGATCCGGAGATGCATGCGGCATGATCGTTGTGCAGGTGAGTGGGCAACTCTGGGGACGGAACTGGTTGCAGCGAGGGCAGAAATGGTGTTGTTCCCGGTGGCTGTGGACCCCGCCGAGGCCGCAAATCATCGGCGATGGTCTTCCTGGCGATCGTGGAGGCAGTTGTCTGGGCGGCGATCGCGGAGGCTGCATGGTCGGTGGGGGCGGAGTTGACATCATGGTTCGCAGCGGCAATTGCTGTAGCGGCCGCGTGGGTGTTGGCGCCCGAACGGTTCTGGAGGCCGATAGAAGACACTGGAACAGTTGAGTATTCCGGAGTGTGGGGATAAGTACATGAACGTTTTTGGTACTTACTGTCTTTAATTTCCGATATGGCTAGGAAGAACTGTTTGTTTAGTGTATGGATTCTTCTGAAGATGAAGAACAATAGATGTGCTTTGCAGGTCTGTGAGAGTGTAGGTAGCGGCGCATGGCTACAAGCGTGGCGCGGAGGATCCGTAGGGAGGTCTGTTGCTGGAAGCTTCGGATTTGTTGTCGGTACTGGTTGTCCTGGTTGGGTCCAAATTTTGTTGTTCTGAATGTAGTCCGGAGTCCATGCGGGGTCAGTCGGTTCCGTAGACAGGTGCTGAGGTAGGAGATGTGGCTGTGGTAGCGAGTCTGTTTGAGGACGTGGCTGAAGAGCTTCAGGACAGAGGAGATGACCTGGAGGGTGCAGTGAGAGAGGGACTCACTGAGATCCTTGTAAATGGAGGAAGAGAGCTTCCTCAAGGAAGGCATCCTTGCAAGAGGATTCGCAATAAGTTAAAATCAACTAGGAGAAAGTAAGTACTGCAGATGCTGGAGATCAGAGCTGAAAAATGTGTTGCTGGAAAAGCGCAGCAGGTCAGGCAGCATCCAAGAAGCAGGATAATCGACGTTTCGGGCATAAGGCCTTCTTCAGGAATGGCTTCCTGAAGAAAGGCTTATGCTCGAAACGTCGATTCTCCTGCTCCTTGGATGCTGCCTGACCTGCTGCGCTTTTCCAGCAACACATTTTTCAGCCAGGGATACTGAAGCAATAGTGAGATATTTAGAACTCAGAAACGTGATATGATTGGAGGTGGATTTGAGGTTGTAGTTTTCCCATGTATCTCTTCCCATGTATCCTTCTCTTTAATCGAAAGAAAAAAAATCACTGGACTATTTCTGGCAGGATTTGGCTGGTTATTCTGTGTGTAAGCAGGAATTCGTTTTCATTTGGATAAAAAAATAAATAAATCTTCATTACTTGACAGGGAATTTTATCTAGGACAGAGTGATGCAAACATGGTCACCTAAGAATGGACCCTCCAGTGATGCTGACAGTACCCCTTGCGACCTGACTTGTACACAATCTTGTGTCCGTATTTCACATCATACTACCTTCGGCAGTAATTTCCAAGCAGTTCAAATTATTGTCCTGAGTTTCAACGTGCAGAAAGCAGAGCCGTGACAGTCTGATGTGGTTCATCACATGCACTGAAGGAATGAACAGGACTGGCTGATTTTGACAGGAGCTTATTTTGCGGCACAGGGTTGCGGGGAAGGGTGGACACCAATAAAGATGTCACACAACTCATCTGATTCCAGATTCCGGGCTGGAAATGAACATAGCATTTTCGCTGAATTTGTCCGGTATCTTGACTGGAACAGAGCTGGACACAATGCCTGAAAGTACATTTCACAGGAGTGGATCATGAAATGGCGTCGTGACTGTGAATAAAATGATGGAAACTAACAGCAGATCAACTGGCGAACATGAATCAGATACTTGAGGGTAAATGTGTTTCCTTTGCGAGTGAAAGGCGATGCTTCACATTTTGAGGTCTCAGAAGTGAAACAATGAGGGTGATTATCGCTTCTGGTTGTTCACTTTGTGAATGCTGTTCCTCCAGCAGTCCATCTATTTATCACAGACTCACAAGCTGTGGAGTCGGTGGCTGAACTTTCGGCTATTATCACAATACATAACATACCTGAGTCGGATAGGGAGGTTGTATGTTGGAGTCATTTTTGCTCGAGGGCAATATCGACTTTTATTACACTTAGAAATAAATCTTCCTCATTGTTCTGAAGCCGAGTTCAGGTTTGAATTCCTGATCAGCAGGAACTTTCAGTAATTGTCCCTGAGTACATCAGAGTCAATGTCCGAGCGTTATCACAGAAGGTGAAGCTGAAGTAGTCCCATATACTTCTCATTGGCACGTTTCCATTTTGCAAACCTACTGGTCCAATGACAGTGGATCTTCGGAATGGCAACCAAACAAAATTAGTAGTACTGCCTCAGCTTTGCGAATGTTTAGAGACGTTTTGCAAAACGGAATCTGAGGAGAATAAGGATGAACTGTCTGGCTGAGTGGGGACTGCCGACGCACTTTACCCTTCTTTGAGAAGCTGGGACATTGACTCTGATGTTATCAGGGACGTGAATTCATCCAAGGCTTTGAAAGGATGCCGTCACAAATGCTCTGCTTTTGCTCTTGCCAGGAATAAAATACACTCCATTCCTGATCAGGAATCGAACCTGCGCTGTGGTGGCAAAAGAAAGGAATCCTAAACACTACCGGGGTAAATAACGAAGTGAGGTGCACGGGTCGAGTAACAGTCCTCAAAATGCTTGTTCATGTTCTTGTCAGAAACAACCGCTTGACTATCCTCATCCCATTTTACATCTCTTGGCCTTGTGTGACTGACAACCACTAATTCACATCTGAATGCCTCTGTAAATTATGTGGGTTTCTGCCGCAGCGAATCCTTACAGTGAGTTCTGGATTCAACCACCAGCTGGCTGATAATGCTTTTGTGTGTGTCTCTACTGTATGCCAATAACAAAAGAAGCCCTGATTTTTTTGAGCGGGAAGTGAACTCGGGCGGCAGTGGTTCAGTGCCGAATGCCAACCAAACGGTATCCAGGGATGACTGCAGGGATCCCTGTGTCGTTTCTTCATGGCCAAGCCTTTGCCTTTTTTCGCTCTGGAGATAAGTTCCCCTCAAAAATGATTGAGTCATTGAGTGCTTACAGCACTGAAAAGACACATCATCCCAGTTTTCCAAACCTGGCCTGTAGCCTTATATGCACTGGGGTTCCAAATGTTCATCTCAATGATATTTTCGCTGTCATGCTTTGAGCTAAAACGGCAAAATGAATGGGACTGAAGTGTGAGATGTGAAAACTCTGCTCACGCCACATTGAGGAGTTGAAACTCATTTTCAAAGAAAGTGTGAAACACAGAGACATTACCCGAAGAGTTACAGAGGTCCGATGAGAGGTCAATCCCAAGAGAGTATGATTTCACCCACTTGGGTTATGTTGACCAGGATCGTTCCCAGCGTTGGATTTTCATGTGCCTCTATACCATCATGGAGGAGTCGTGGGCTACAGGATCACGTTACTGGAGCCACGGAGTAGTTCTTCGTGCTCATTACTATTCCTATTTCTGGTTCGGATGGTCCGGGAAGCGAGAAAGGAGGCTGCGAAGCCGCTAGCGAAGATCTTTGCTTCGCCACTCTCCATGGGAATCACACTGGAGAATTGGAGGATTGGGGGTGGGGGGAGAATGTTATCCCTCTTTTCAAGAAGTGTAGTATGGAAATCCCGGGAAATTGCAGACCAGTCAGTCTTACGTCTGTGGCCATCAAGGTTTTGAAAGAATTCTGGTTGGAATGATTTATGACTGTTTGGAAAAGCATAGCGTGATTAAAGGCAGTCAGCAGGGCTTTGTGAGTTCTTTGAGGAGGTGACACAAAAGGTCGACGAAAGTCGATCAGTGGATGTGGTGCTTATGAACTTCAGCAAAGCATTTATTAAGGTCCCCATGATAGGCCTATTCGTAAAGTCAGGAGATATGGGATATTGGGAGATTTGGCTGTCTGGTTTCAGAACTGGTTGGGTGACAGAAGGCAGAGTGTAGTTGTAGATGGAAGGTATTTTGCTTTCAGTGGTGAGTGGTATCCCGTAGGCTGTGTTCGTGTGCCTCTGGTCTTTGTACTTTTTATAAATGACTAAGATGAGGGGGTTGAGAGTTGGGTTGGTAAATTTGCCGATGACACAATGGTTGGAGGTATTTTTGATAGTATCGGGGACTATTGCAGGCTGCAGCACTACAAAGACAGGATGCAGAGCTTGGCTGAGAAATGGCAGATGGAGTTCAACCCGGATAAATGCGAAGTGGCGCATTTTGGAAGGTCGAACTTAAATGCTGATTAAAGAAAGAATTCTGGACAGTATGGAAGAACAGCGGGATATTGGCGTTCAAGAGTATAGATCCGTCAAAGTTGCCACTATGGCAAATAAGGAGCATGAAAGCGCAACCCACCCAGACCCATTAACCTACGTTTACCCCTTCACCTCACACTACAGGCAATTCAGCACGGCCAATTCATCTAACCTGCACCTTTTTGGATTGTGGCAGACACGGGGAGAATGTGCTAACTCTACACAGAGAGTCACCTGAGGCGGGAATTCAATCCGCGTCTCTGGCGCTGTGAGGCAGCAGTGCCACCATGCCACCCACAAATAGGGCAAAAAATATAAGGGGAAATTGATTTCCTCAAAGCGCTAATAATTAGAAATCCAGCAGATTGGGCGTGGATCATTAAATAGTAAAGAATAGTCATAGTGTTGAAACGTTTCTAGACAGTTAAATGTTTTAGACAAGGCCTGTGTGGTAATTAGACTGTAATTTTGGAAATTAACAAAGGGTTGGCTCGCAGCAAGGCTGTGCTTGAGAGAGAGAGAGACATTGATTTAATGCTGAATTCTTTTGGTTGCTTGCTGCAAGGGTCGGTCTGAGAGAGAGACTCTATATTTTAATCACTGTGTTGTGGTTTGTATGCATAATTGGCTATTGGTCATTAAACTGCTTCTGTTTTGTTTTCCTGTAGCTCGAGATCCAGGAGTAATTTAATTTAATTTTGTACTGTAAGAATTTTACATTGTTTTGTTGGAGAGATTCTTCAAGTAATTGTTAGTGATTAGTGAATTTTGTAGAGGTAGTGGTAGATTGGTTTAGGCTGAACGAATGAGAATAGGTTGTTGGTATTAACAAGTGCAATTGAGGACGTTTTGGAATTGATAGATTGTTAAAGGACAATTGCAAGTTATGAAGTTAGGGATTGCTTACACTTTTGATGAAGCTCTACCAGCCGTGAATATCAGGAGGAAGTAATTTGTGACAGCAGAGGGAATACATTAGCTGACTGAAATACATGTTAAGATGCATAAAGATCGGCAGTTGAGGTACCGAGTAAGACATTTCCAGTGGCAAGAAATGATATTGAAAAATTTCTGAGAAATGGGAACAAAGAACTAACGGTTTATTGACTAAATGACCAAGCGAAGGTATTTTTGATATACACATGTGCAAGGACTAATTAAGAACTATAAGCCGAAAGATAAATCTAATAATAGGAACCAAAAGAGGGTGCAGGAGATGGAACTACACAAGCGTTTTAAGAAAGAGCGTGAGGAAATAAAGTTAGCTTATCAGGCATCCGCGGTGACGAGGTAAGCTGAAAAGAACAAGCTGAGCAGATCCAGGAAACAGAAACGCATGAATCAGCACTCCCTTACACCCAGGTGTGGAGGATTTGAATAGACCCCCTCTCTACTCGAATGAAGAGAAATTGAAGCAGTGTCCAGTCACAAAATCAATGGCAGAAACGGATTTGGAGATGCCAGTGATGGATTGGGTGTACAAATTTAAAAATCACACAACACAACAGCTTTAATTGGAAGCACACTAGCGTTTGCAGCGTTGCTCCTTCATTAGGTGATACTAGAGTGCTCAATCCTAACACACAGAATTTATAGCAAAAGTTTACCGTGTGATGTAACTGAAAGCATACATTGAAAAATTGCTTGTCAGTTAAGTCTTTCATCTGTTTGAATACCATGATAGTTTCACTTCTTTCATGTGCAAATCACAAAATCTTTTTTAAAAAGTTGCATTCTCAGGCTAGCTGTTAACAGTGGTTACAGCTAGACAATGAGGGTCACGCTCTCTCAGAATTGCAAAGGACCCACTCTGTACTACATCCTCAGGAGAATTCATACTCTCAACAAAGAGTATTTCAACTCCATCTCAAACATCAAAAACTGTGAGTACAACAAACTTTTATCTACCCACCTCCATAACTAGTGCTCCTCAAACATTCCAGAAGATTCCCCCGGCCTCTTGAACTACTGTGATTCCATTAGCCATGCAGCTGGTGCAGCTGCTGCCGCCCCCACGCTGATTGATGATGTCACTTCATCCCCCATGATGGCCACTCCCACAACCAGTTCCGCCCCTCACAATTCCTCATACATCCCACGCGACATCACTTCCGCCCCTCTCATCATCACTGATGTCACACGCTCAGTGACTTCCGTCACCCCACTGCCGTGTCTGCCATCACTTCCGCCCCCACCAATGCCACTCACCTGCATTCTGCAGACACGACCCCCACAGATCCCACTGTCACCATTCCCGGCCCCCAGAACCCTGAGGGGAACTCCACGCCTGCTCATGACTCCACCCTATTCCCCTCACCATCACACCCACTCCAGTTACTGGCTCCACTCCCACTCCCAGCTCCACACCCACACCAGATCCCAGCTCCCAACGCTGCCGAGTATTCACCATCCCTACAGACCTTCCCCTCACTGAGGACGAACGATCAGTCCTCAGCAATGGACTCAATTTCATCCCCCTACGTCCCCGCAGTAATGAATTTCATACACGCCATGACGGCGAACACTTCTACCGCTGCCTCCCCCTCCGAGCTTACTTTCACAATCAGGACTCCCATCCACCTGCCAAGGACCCCTTCGCACACCTCCGACACACTGCATCCACCTTTGACACCCCACGCTGGCCTATTATAGGCCACGCTGGCCTATTGTGGGCGGCACGGTGGCACAGTGGTTAGCACTGCTGCCTCACAATTCCCGCCTCAGGCGACTGACTGTGTGGAGTTTGCACGTTCTCCCCGTGTCTGCGTGGGTTTCCTCCGGGTGCTCCGGTTTCGTCCCACAGTCCAAAGATGTGCAGGTCAGGTGAATTGGCCATGCTAAATTGCCCGTAGTGTTAGGTAAGGGGTAAATGTAGGGGTATGGGTGGGTTGCGTTCGGCGGGTCGGTGTGGACTTATTGGGCCGAAGGGCCTGTTTCCACACTGTAATGTAATGTAATCTAATCTAATCTAATTACCCGCCTCGACATCTTCATTTACAACTGCCGCCGGGACATTAACGGCCTCAACCTGTCTAGCCCCTCCCCCACTCCAACCTCTCACCCTCACAACGCGCAGCCCTCCAATCCCTCTACTCCAATCCCAACCTCACCATCAAGCCAGCAAATAAAGGGGGCGCAGTGGTAGTCTTGCGCACTGACTTCTACACCGCTGAAGCCAAACGCCCCCTCGACCATGACCCCACCCCCATCACCAAACCATCATCTCCCAGACCATACAGAACCTCATCACTTCAGGAGATCTTCCAACCGCAGCTTCCAACATCATAGTCCGGGAACCCGCACTGCCCGGTTCTACCTCCTCCCCAACATCCACAAACCTGACCACTCTGGCCGACCCATTGTCTCAAAATGCTCCTGCCCTACTGAACTCATCTCTACCTACCTCGACACTGTCCTATTCCCCGTCGTCCAGGAACACCCCACATACGTTCGAGACACCACCCACGCCCTCCACCTCATCCAAGACTTCCGTTTCCCCAGCACCCAACGCCTCATCTTCAGCATTGATATCCAATCCATCTACACCTCCATCCGCCAAGATCAGGGCCTCCAAGCCCTCCGTTTTTTTCCTCTCCCGACGTCTCCAACAGTACGCTTGGACCGACACTCTCATTCGTTTGGCCGAACTTGTCCTCACCCTTAACAATTTCTCCTTCGAATCCTTCCAAATTCCTCCAGACCAAAGGGGTAGCCATGAACACATGTATGGGCCCCAGCCTGTCTCTTTGTTGGCTACATAGAACAGTCGATCTTCCGTAATTACACCAGCACCACTCCCCACCTCTCACCTCCACTACATCGATGACTGCATTGGCGCCACCTCATGCTCCTGCAAGGAGGTTGAGTAATTCATCAACTTCACTAACACATTCCACCCTGACCTTAAATTTACCTGGACCATCTCTGACACCTCCCTCCCCTTCCTGGACCTCTCCATCTCCATTAATGACGACCGACTTGACACTGACATTTTTTACAAACTTACCGACTCCCACAGCTACCTGGATTACACCTCTTCCCACCATACCTCTTTCAAAAATGCCATCCCGTATTCCCAATTCCTCCACGTCCGCCGGATCTGCTCCCAGGAGGACCAGTTACACCACAGAACACACCAGATGGCCTCCTTCTTTAGAGACCGCAATTTACCTTCCCACGTAGTTAAAGATTCCCTCCAACACATCTCATCCACATCCCGCACCTCCGCCCTCAGACCCCACCCTCCTAACCGGAACAAGGACAGAACGCCCCTGGTGCTCACCTTCCACCCAACCAACCTTCGCATAAACCAAATCATCCGCCGATATTTCCATCACCTCCAAAAAGACGACACCACCAGGGATATATTTCCCTCCCCACCACTTTCCGCCTTCCACAAAGACCATTCCCTCCGTGACTACCTGGTCAGGTCCACGCCCCCCCAAACAACCCACCCTCCCATCCTGGCACGTTCCCCTGACACCGCAGGAACTGCAAAACCTGCGCCCACACATCCTCCCTCACCTCCATCCAAGGCCCGAAAGGAGCCGTCGACATCCATCAAAGTTTTACCTGCACATCCACTAATATCATTTATTACATCCGTTGCTCCCGATGCGGTCTCCTCTACATTGGGGAGAATGGACGCCTCCTAGCAGAGCGATTTAGGTAACATCTCCGGGACACCAGCACCAAAGAACCACACCGCCCTGTGGCCCAACATTTCAACTCCCCCTCCCACTCTGCCGAGGACATGGAGTTCCTGGGCCTCCTTCACCGCCGCTCCCTCACCACCAGACGCCTGGAGGAAGAACGCCTCATCTTCCACCTCGGAACACTTCAACCCATGGCATCAATGTGGACTTCAACAGTTTCCTCATTTCCCCTTTCCCCACCTCACCCCAGCTCCAAACTTCCAGCTCAGCACTGTCCCCATGACTTGTCCTACCTGCCTATCTCCTTTTCCACCTATCCACTCCACCCTCTCCTCCCTGACCTATGACCTTCATCCTCTCCCCCACTCACCTATTGTACTCTATGCTACTTTCTCCCCAACCCCACCCTCCTCTAGTTTATCTCTCCACACATCAGGTTCTCTGTCTTTATTCCTGATGAAAGGCTTTTGCCCGAAACGTCGATTTTGCTGCTCCTCGGATGATGCCTGAACTGCTGTGCTCTTCCAGCACCACTAATCCAAAATCTGGTTTCCAGCATCTGCAGTCATTGTTTTTACCTTATATGTTGAATGTGTTAGCCCTCTGTGTTCTCTGTCTATGCCATGATGTTTAGATTGATTCTAATCTAAAAAGTCTTACACGAATTCATGCAGTTTGTGAGGTCAGAGTTCTACATGAATGCATGCAGTTTTTGAGCAAAGTACAATGTAACCCTGTAAGTACAAATTCACCCCACAAAATATATGTGTGCATGTGGTCTTGGTCTGTCTATGGGTGTGTGCGTGTGTGTCTGTCTGGGTTGGGGGTTGTGAGTGTGAAAAAGTGTATGTGTGTGTAGTGAGTGCAGAGTGTCTCATGTCTGTGACGGTTTCATGTGTGACAGACACACACGCCTTAGGACACCTCCTCACCTGTACTGACCATTTGCCTATCATAATACTGGTCACTTCTGAAACATGATCACTTTGACCTGAAGTCTCATCTGTTTCCCTGTGAACAAAAGAACACTCAAAATCATTTTAATCTCTGCAAAACCAGACTGATTGGAGTCCGGCTTGGTTTATTACCCCTCTGAAAAACATTAAGGACAGATTATCCTTGAGCCAAGGAACAGCTTTCCTAAAAAAAGGACTTGCTTTGTGACAACACCTGCAGTGTCAATCACCTTTAGCATCCTTCAGACATCAGTGAAATCTACTCTTATTCTTTTAACGTGCAGAGAGTACAGGCGTGAACTGCTCAATCTTTCTTCAGAGGACATACTCCTTATTTCTTGAATCAATCTTGTTAACATCTTCTGAAGTGCCTCCAATTCAACTACATCCCTCCTGCAATCAGGCCATCCAAACTGTACACAGTATTCAATTGCGATCTCATAAATACCTTGCATTTTTGCAGCAACACCTCCCTCCATTTATACTCAATAGTTTTGGAAATAAATGACCAAATTCCATTTGCCGTTCTCATTAACTGCTGTACCGGTGTCTGAGTTATCTGTGATATAGACGAGGCCACCCATATCCTTCTGCACTGAAGCACCCTGATGTTTCTCTCTATTTCTATAATAAGTTGACTTTCTGTTCCACTGACCAAAAACAGATACCCTCATACATTTCATTGTTCAGATTGAACTGCCAAATGTTGGCCCATCTATCCAAATGCACTTTCAGATTTCTGACATCTTCATTGCAATTTCTCGCCAGAGTTAGTGTCCTCTGAAAAAATTGGTTATAGCATGTTCTATCTCCTCAAATAAGTCGTAGTACGGATTGCAAATGGATGTGGCCCGAGGACTGAGCCCTATGGGTTCAAAAAGATTGTATCTCCCAAACAGAAAATGACTGATTTATTCCACTTCTCTGCATTTTGTTGGTTTGCCAATCCTGTATCCCCGCTAACAAATTATTTCGAAACACATGCTGTCGTATCTGCAGGTTAACTTTTTGTGCACACCTTATTCAATGCAACTGGAAATCCAAATATTAAATTTCCAGGATCCCCAGTATCCAGCTTGCTTGTCACATCTTTAGAGAGCGCGAGATAATAATTGAAACGCGATTAGTTCTTTCTAAAATTATGCTGATTCTGATGAATTGTGAATTGTCTTTGCACATCTCCTTTAATTAATTCCTGAATAGTCGATTTTAATAATCTTTCTTCAATTCTTACACTTTTCTCACTGCTGTATATCTCTTCGTGAAGGCGATAATTGTAAATTCCTACATCACCATAACCTCTTCATTCCCGTCAATCCTGTATAATTGGCATGTAAAGCAAGATGCTCTGAATGTTGTTTGAGAAGCATCAGTGCCTGAATGGACTTATCCATTTCCTTTCGGTAAATAAAATGATGAGCTGATATCTTTCTGGTGTTCCCACGTTATCATGTCGATGGCTTGAATGTCCTTTTTCTGTTGATGAATAAAATGCTGGAGCGCTCATGGAATCTTGGTCTTGCAACGTAACAATTTGAATGGCTGAAGAGCCTTATACTATTCCACATAAGGCTGGAGATACTGAAAAGTCTCCTCCTGCACATCTGAAATGGGACTGAGGGAGTGTATGGTCTTCTCGAGATCCATGCAATAGGCACTAGAGGTGAACTTCTTCCTCATATCCAATAAGGGTTCTAATATAGTTTGCATCCTTCTCAAATTCCTGTGGGACTGAATGGCCTCCTGTTATCCTTGTGTACCAATCTCCAGTCACTATGTGACTTCTTCCAGTTCCTGTGTTACAGATCTGAGGAGGCTGAATGGACTGATCCTGTTGGTGTGAATCTGGATACTGTTGCTGCAGGGTCTACTCTGGGTCCAGTGTTACAGGCCCGAGGGGCTGATTGGTATCCTCCTGTAACTGTATATCATGTTGCATGGGCTGACTAGCCTCGCCCTGTTCTGGTGTAACAGGGTCGAAGGCCTGAATATACCTCTGCTGTTCCTCTGTAAACAGGCTGCAGAAGTGGAATGGATTACTCCATTTGCTGTGAAAATGGCTTCTGTTGCTGACTCCTTACAGTTTTCGATGTAAAACTGAGATCATGCTTCTTTCTTTTAAACTCCAATGGATATTAGATCAACCTTATAATCCTTTCCTTATAAAATAACACCTTCATTACTGGAATCAGTTGACGGAACCATCTCTGAGCTGCATCCAATGTCAGAAGACCCTGTCTTCAATGAGGACACTAAATCTACTCACAAGACTCCAGATGTGATCTCAATAAGATCCTGTACATCAGCAGCAATACTTTGCCACCCTTCTATAAGGTTCCCCCACCCCCTCCCAGGTTAGAGCAGGAACAGCCGACTGGAGGAACGTGCAGCACTGTTATATCATTGTCCTTCTGTACTCATCAGCGTAACGGGAGACCTGGTGAAAAATCACAATGACACTTTAGAAGGACAGATAAGATACAGAGGGATGATCTCAAAACAGGTCAAAATAGGTCAAGATGAATATCTCAGCTCAATGTACAATTCATCTCCCCACAGCCGAGGTTGCTCAAATTCAACTGAATCTGGAAACATCAAGAACATACTAACATTGTTGGGAGGTATATTTCAAAATGAAAGCTGTAATACAAATGTAGAGCATGTTACAAAGACAGGAAATTGGATGCACAAGTCTGTCGGTAAAGCAGTAATAATTCAAGATACAAGGCAAATTCCGGTTATATCTAAACGCAAATAAAAGCTAATACTGGGTAAAATGGACTGCATGAGTGTATATTGGATGGTTCTGTTTATTAGTATATTCGCCACCAAGGTGGAGATCAGGCTGTTTTGGAACTGGTGTTGTGTGATCAAGAGAATTAATTGAAAATCTTGCGATAAATGAGCTTTTGCGAATAGTGATCTCAGTATATACGTTTTCTTTTAATGATGTTTATGTACACGTCGGTTTTTGGTTTTGTTTTTGACATTATGTTTATAAACCTGAAGCGTACAAGTCATAAAGTCGTGACGGCAAGGTGGCTTCAGTGAATTGGAAATTTACATGAAATAGATACTTTGGAACACAGACAATGTCTGACATTTATTTAAACACCATAAGATTTACAATATACATTTATCCCTCCAATGTGAAAACAGTAAAACACAAAGGTTGACGAAACAATAGTTGACACAAGTTAATGTGACATTAGGTCGAAGGAAGCAGCTTAGATAAAATGGCCATATTGTGAGAAGCCATGGATTCAGAGAAATGTAGGACTCAGTAAAGGAGGATGCAGAAACTAATAAACAAGTTATAAAGAGAGCAAGAAAATAAATTAGTTAGATACATAAATACTGCGAAAAACTTTCGACCCATATTTGAAAGGAAAATTTTACCAACTTTAATTGTGGAAGGGCGAGTGTGCGGACAGGATAATTAATTGCAGTGTATATTGAAGTTAACATGACAGTTGTGTAATTAAATTAATGGAGCTATACATAGACTCATGTGATAGATTAGCAAAAGAGGAGCACAGGCTGATAATAATAGTAGTACAATTTGACAGGTTAAGTGTAAGTTAGAAGACCAGTGTGTCAGAAGATGACTCGTTTGGAAAGACAATGCAAACTAATACGATCGGTTATGCTAATGGCACCAGATATACGCGGCAACTAGGAATGTAGAAAAGGTAGCGAACCCCAAGAATAGGCTAGCAGTTGGGAAGTTATTTTCTGATTGTCGCATCTTTTGCTTGCAAATAAAAGTTTAATTTCTCGAGGAACTGTCTGTGTAACCCAATGATTCTCACAGAGCATCGAGTAAAAGTTTCCACAATAAATATGGCGCTGTGAGCAGGGTCTGAAAGAAACCTACACAAAGGATGAGGCAGTCCGAGGGAACCTCACGGTCCATTGGGGACCCGCCTGAGCCTGACAGAATAATGGCTGGCCACACACAAAAAGATATAAGCGTGTTACTGATAATTCAGATTAAATTCTATTCAATAAGAGAGGTCCTTGGGGACCTAAAAGTGCTGAATATCTGGTGAAAGAACTCCTTGATCCAAGAGCCAAGAAATCCGGGAATTAAATATAATCTGAAATAAAAATTCACTTGGTGTTAGTAAGTCTCTTCTGATACCGCCCCACTGGTCGCGATGGCCCGCAAGGGAGGACAGATTTAGTCCCTGCGGATATCAGCTTAGCAGTTGCAAGGGTTTCCACAAGCAGGGCAGAGTAAGTTCATGTGGATATCACCTCGACCATTACAAGGGTCTGTACAGGCAAGGCAGAGTAAGTCCCTGTGGATGCCGTCTCACCAGTCACGAGCATCTGCACGGGCAGGGCTTATTAAGTTCTGTGGACACCTCTTCGCTGGTCGACAGTCTTCACGGGCAGGGCAGATTATGTGCCTGTGATTACCGCTTCGCTGGTTGCAGAGGTCTGCACAGTCAGGTCAGAGTAAATCCCTGTGTATACCACTTTGCTCGTCGCGAGAGACTGCATGGGCAGAGCACAGAAATTCCCTTTGGCTAGCGACCGCAGGGAGCGAGGGGCAGAATGGACCAGGCAGAATATATCCCTGTTCATACCGTCTCACAGGGAGCGAAGGTCAATGCAGGTAGGCCACAGTTATTCCCTGTGGATACTACCTCACTGGTCGCGAGGGAGGAGACGGACAGGATAGGAAAAAGTCCTCGTACATCCTGTGGATATTGCCTGATTACAGTAGGGATCTGCACGGGTGGAACGAACTAGGATAAATTGTCTTTGTTAATTAGTTGAATACAAGCTGCCAAAGAACAAGAAAAGGCAAACTTCTTTTATATCCAAACTGGACAGACTCCCTCCCTACTCAAACACAGAAAACACAAAGCAATATCCTTTGATAAAGGGAACGGTGGAAATAGAAGGAGAAAATTAATGGGTGGTGATAAAGTTAAACTGAAAGTGAGAAGGGAAGAAGTGAAGGGGTTAATCAAGGGAAGGCAGAACGAGAGGACAATAACACGAGAGGAAGTGGAGAAAAAACACAAGCGGAGAATTTGGAAGAGGAAATCGGGCTACTGCGGACAACATGAGAACAAAAGCAGTTTGAAAAGTTCTAAGCAATAAACAGAGAATTGAACGGGGTCAGAGGGAAAGTTGCCCGTGGAAGGGGCAAAAGGAAGTAAAACAGCGTGTTCAGAGGAGAGCCCTAAGGCGACCAGCAGGGGAACGATGGGATGAATTGGAGTTGGGATCAGGGTTGGGATCGGTTGGAGACTCTCTGGATAAGGATTACAGCAGGGATATAGACCTCCCACATGTAAAAAAAATGATGTTTTTGCTCATGAGAAAAGTGGTGGCGGGCAGTCACAATATGTTCACTGGGGGAACCAGGATCTGGTGGGGTGAGAAATGCATTGCCCCAGTATGCATGAATGTGCAGGGAACTGGCTTAGAGCCTTTGAAGATAAGAAGAATGTTGGAAAATGTTCATCTGTGTGTGCGATGCGGAGGGAGAGAGAGAGAAAAAAAAGAGAGAGCCTGACTCAGCTCTGATTTCCTGAAGCTTGCAGAAAGTTTAACACTTTGTGCTCTGGTTTGCATGCACATTTGTTTGTTGGTGATTGAATGTTCATGATTTATTCCTTGGATCCAGGAGGGTTTTGTATTTAATTTGCACTTTGGGAATTTGGGATCTCTTTTAAGAGTTTTTAAGTAACCATTGGTGAATATGAAATTAACAATTTGCAAAATAAAGTAATAGTAATGAAATATTAACCCACCAGTTCTTCTTACAGACCGTGACTGCTGTGCTGTTAATTTCCAACTGGTCATATTTTAAATTTACATGAAAACCAATCTAATTTACATTCGAATATGTTTAATATGGAGAAAGACGCCATTACAATTTGACATTAGTATAAGCCTGCTCTCAAATCCCCCATTATTTCCTGCGACAGTCAATGTTCATGTTCACACCTTTCGACCTCATTGGACTAATCAATGATTTGACTGAAGGCAGTCAACGCAGGAGCACTGTAAATCCTGGCTTCAGCCGATGTCTGCTCATTGTTTTTTACTAATAATCCAGAAGTAACATAGAGAAAAATCACTTCAGACTTTAATATTTGCTCATTGAGTGTAGGAACAACGTGAACTTTATAGAATGTAGTTTTTGAAATAAATCGAACTGAAACAATCACCATACATCCCAAATGTCTCAAACCAACAATATCAGATTTGTTTCTTTTTTGTTTGTTTCGGACTCCTATGTCTCCACTCAATTTTAATACGGTTGCAGCTCATTGGTGTTTACGGAGTGCCAGTTGTTGCTTTATTCTACATCAATTGCCCTCCCTCACTGAGAATTGAAGTTTTGGTTGAACGTTGTGTTGTGAAAATCATGTCCATATCTTAATATCTGTGTCTTTGGATTCGTGATAAGTATTTTGTTACCATGTGAGTAGACAAGACTGTTTAGATTAGATTACTTTACAGTGTGGAAACAGGCCCTTCGGCTCAACAAGTCCACACCGACCCGCCGAAGCGCAAAGCAGACACTTTAGAATGGCCAATTCACCAGACCTGCACATCTTTGGACTGTGGGAGGAAACCGGACCACCCGGAGGAATCCCACGCATACACGGGGAGAATGTGCAAACTCCACACAGTCAGTCGCCTGAGCCACTGTGCCACCGTACCGCCCACAATGCAGCCACAGTCATCTAACAGCCTCTAACAGTGCAAATGTGCAATGACTGATCAAAACTGCTTAAGGTATCTAGTCTGGGATTTAAATTCAGGGACTAGAACACGGTAATTATCATGGCTTTCAGAGTTGGAAATTACGTACTTTTATAATCAATAATTTTACACTTTATATTGATGACTTCTAAAATGTATTATTCACTTGTTATTTTCCACCTCCGAATTAAAGATAATGATTATATATATATATATATATAAAGTAACCAATTGTTTTAACCCTGAATCACAAAATCAGAATTAATTGGCAAGACGGATTGATTTTATACCTTTTCACACTGTCATTGATTTGTGTCATTGCCTCGTAGTTACTTTGAAACAGTGCTGCATTGATTAATTATTCATAAAGAAAGGAGGGATAAAGCCGATCGTAAACGAAACGATACTTTCCTCTCCAGTTAAATGAGTTATGCATGTGATAGGGAATAGTGGTATTTACAGCATATGGAACTCACAAAGGCTGGGAGATGTTAAAATATGAGCGTGAATAGCAAGATGAAATCAAAGGGACAGTCGGAACAGTGTAAGGCCGCTATTGTTGAGGAATGTGAAAAAGGGTTAAAGCAACAACGCTATAAAAAAATTTTGCATTTTACTCGGAATCCCGAGCCGATGTCGAGCATAACAATCCTATGTAAGGATAGAGATGAGAGATTGGGATTTTATTTCCGGTACCCAATGGGCCCCAAACAATTTCTGATTCTCCCCAGCATACCACCCTCATTACGACCTTTTCCTTGCTTTGAAAGTGAAACGTCCAGACTTTATAGCCGATATTATTGGGGTGAGTGGCCTGAGTCATTCTAAACCGGGGCCATCCCGGGTACCAGAGTAATGCGCAAGAGCACAATTTGCTCAATATGTTCGAAGGATGATACAGATGTACATGCAGAAACATTCTTGGAGTGGCCTGAATACGAATGGCTTGTGTTATGAGATTGAAATAAGTGACCATCTCTCTGACAGAAGTGGTATACAGCGCACGAATGAAATATAATCCGAAAAACTGGCTCACCTTTGTTTAACCTTATGCTTTTGCTATGTATTCCTTCTGGTGTCGTGATCATTGCTGAGCAACCTTTTCCCGAGGAGTCTTCTGTCAGACGCTACATTTTGCAAACAGCACATCAAATATTTGGGAAGGGTGGTTGCTAAGGGAACGAAGGTAACTGCACCAAGTCATATTGACGCAATTTTAAATATTATTAGACCAGAGATAGTAAAGAAAATAGTGACATGTTTGGGTATGACAGGATTTCACGCAGATTGGATTGAGGAGTATGCTGAGATTATGACACCCTTAAGGATGATAGAACATAGAACATAGAAGAATACAGCGCAGTACAGGCCCTTTGGCCATCGATGTTGCGCCGATCCAAGCCCACCTAACCTATACTAACCCACTATCCTCCATATACCTATCCAATGCCCGCTTAAATGCCCATAAAGAGGGAGAGTCCACTACTGCTACTGGCAGGGCATTCCATGAACTTACGACTCGCTGAGTGAAGAACCTACCCCTAACTTCAGTCCTATATCTACCCCCCCTTAATTTAAAGCTATGCCCCCTTGTAATACCCGACTCCTCCATACGCGGGAAAAGGTTCACACTGTCAACCCTATCTAACCCCCTAATCATCTTGTACACCTCAATCAAGTCACCCCTAAACCTTCTTTTCTCTAATGAAAACAGCCCCAAGTGTCTCAGTCTTTCCTCATACGATCTTCCTTCCATACCAGGCAACATCCTGGTAAACCTCCTCTGCACCCGTTCCAGTGCCTCCACATCCTTCCTATAGTATGGCGACCAAAACTGCACACAATATTCCAGATGCGGCCACACCAGAGTCTTATACAACTGCATCATGACCTCAGGACTCCGGAACTCAATTCCTCTACCAATAAAAGCCAGTACGCAATATGCCTTCCTCACCACACTATTTACCTGGGTGGCAACTTTCAGAGATCTGTGTACATGGACACCAAGATCCCTCTGCTCATCCACACTACCAAGTATCCGACCATTAGCCCAGTACCCCATCTTTTTGTTATTCTTCCCAAAGTGAATCACCTCACACTTAGCTACATTGAATTCCATTTGCCACCTTTCTGCCCAGCTCTGCAGCTTCTCTATATCCTGCTGTAACCTGCCACATCCTTCCTCACTGTCAACAACTCCTCCGACTTTCGTATCATCCGCAAACTTGCTCACCCAACCTTCTAACCCCTCTTCCAGGTCATTTATAAAAATGACAAACAGCAATGGCCCCAAAACAGATCCTTGCGGAACACCGCTAGTGACGGCACTCCATGAAGAAACTTTGCCATCAACTACTACCCTCTGTCTTCTTCCATCCAGCCAATTCCTAATCCGAACCTCCAACTCACCCTCAATGCCATATCTCCGTATTTTCTGCAGTAGCCTACCATGGGGAACCTTATCAAACGCCTTACTAAAATCCATATATCCCACATCTACCGCTTTCCCCTCATCAACCTCCTTCGTCACCTTTTCAAAGAATTCAATAAGGTTTGTGAGGCACGACCTGCTCTTCACAAAACCATGCTGACTATCCTTGATCACATTATTCCTATCCAGATGTGCATAAATCCTATCCCTTACAATTCTCTCTAAGACTTTGCCCACAACAGAAGTGAGACTCACCGGCCTATAGTTACTAGGGTTATCCCTACTCCCCTTTTTGAACAAGGGAACCACATTTGCTATCCTCCAGTCTTCAGGCACTACTCCTGTAGACAAAGAGGACATAAAAATCAAGGCCAATGGCTCTGCAATCTCCTCCCTTGCTTCCCAGAGAATCCTAGGACAAATGCCATCAGGCCCAGGGGACTTATCTATTTTCACCTTTTCCAGGATTTCCAACACCTCTTCTCTACATACCTCAAAGCCATCCATTCTACTTATTTGTGACTCCGTATTCACATCGACGACAATGCCCTCTTCCTGAGTAAATACTGAAGAAAAGTATTCATTCAGTGTCTCCCCAATCTCTTCCGCCTCCACACGCAACTTCCCACTACGATCCTTGACTGGACCTATTCCTACCCTAGTCATTCTTTTATTCCTAACATACCTATAGAAAGCCTTAGGGTTTTCCCTAATCCTACCGGCTAAGGACCTTTCATGTCCCCTCCTTGCTGCTCTTAGCTCTCTCTTCAGGTCCTTCCTGGCTACCCTATAACTCTCAATCGCCCCAATTGAACCTTCACGTCTCATCTTGAGATAGGCCGCCCTCTTCCATTTAACAAGGGATTCCAATTCCTTATTAAACCACGGCTCCCTCGCACGACCCTTTCCTCCCTGCCTGACAGGTACATAATTATCAAGGACACTCAATAGTTGCTCCTTGAACAATCTCCACATATCATTTACACTCTTGCCTTGGAGTCTACTTTTCCAAGCCACACATCCTAAGTCATGCCTCACCGCATCATAATTTCCCTGACCCCAGCTATAACTCTTGCCCTGTAGTACACACTTATCCCTCTCCATCACGAGAGTAAAAATCACCGAATTATGGTCACTATCCCCAAAGTGCTCACCTACCTCTAATTCTAACACCTGGCCTGGTTCGTTACCGAGAACCAAATCCAGTATGGCCTCACCTCTTGTTGGCCTGTCTACATATTGTGTCAGGAAACTCTCCTGCACACATTGAACAAACACTGACCCATCTAACGAACTTGAGCTATAGCTTTCCCAATCAATATCAGGAAAGTTAAAGTCCCCCATAACAACCACCCTATTACTGTCACTCATCTCCTGAATCACCTTCCCTATCCTTTCTTCAATGATTCTAGGACTATTAGGAGGCCTGTAAAAGACTCCTAACAGGGTGACCTCACCTTTCCTATTCCTAACCTCAGCCCAAACTACCTCAGATGGCAAGTCCTCATCCATCGTCCTTTCCACCAATGTAATACTATCTTTGACAAGCAATGCCACACCTCCCCCTCTTTTACCCCCACCTCTGACCCTACTAAAACATTTAAATCCTGGAACCTGCAACAGCCAATCCTGTCCCTGTTCTGTAATAGCCACAACATCGAAGTCCCAGGTACCAACCCACGCTGCAAGTTCACCTACCTTATTTCGTATACTTCTTGCATTGAAGTATACACACTTCAAGCCACTTTCCTGTTTACAGGCACCCTCCTTGGAAATTGATGCCATGTTCCTAACCTCCCTACACTCCAGGCCCTGCACCCTGAAGCTACAATCTGGGTTCCCATGCCCCTGCAGAGTTAGTTTAAACCCCCCCCCAAGAGCACTAGCAAACCTCCCCCCAAGGATACTGGTGCCCCTCAGGTTCAGGTGTAGACCATCCTGTTTATAGAGGTCCCACCGTCCCCAGAAAGAACCCCAGTTATCCAAAAACCGGAATCCCTCCCTCCTGCACCATCCCTGTCGCCACGCATTTAAGTGTTCTCTTTCCCTATTCCTCGAATCTCTATCACGTGGCACGGGTAACAAACCAGAGACAACAACTCTGTTCGTTCTAACTCTGAGCTTCCAACCTAGCTCCCTGAAAGCCTGTCTAACATCCTCGGCACTCCTCCTACCTATGTCGTTGGTGCCAATATGGACCACGACTTCGGTCTGCTCCCCCTCCCCCTCCAGGACCCGGAAAACACGATCAGAGACATCACGTACCCTTCCACCTGGGAGGCAACATACCAAACGTGAGTCTCTCTCGTTCCCACAAAACCGCCTATCTGTGCCCCGAACTATCGAATCCCCAATTACTACTGCTCTGCTCTTCTTCACCCTTCCCTTCTGAGTAACGGGGACAGGCTCCGTGCCAGAGTCCTGAGCCCCGTTACTTACCCCTGGTAAGTCGTCCCCCCCACAAGTATCCAAAACGGTATACTTGTTCTTGAGGGGAACGGCCGCAGGGGGTCCCTGCACTGGCTGCTTCCTCCCAGTCCCCCTCACTGTCACCCATCTATCTTCCATCTTTGGAGTTACTACTTCCCTATAACTCTGATCTATGACCCCCTCTGCCTCCCGAATGATCCGAAGTTCATCCAACTCCAGCTCCAGTTCCCTAACACGGTCTTGGAGGAGCTGGAGATGGGTGCACTTCCTGCAAGTGTAATCGGCAGGGACGTCGATGGCATCCCTCACCTCATACATGTTGCAGGAGGAAGATTGCACTGCCTTCACTGCCATCCCTCTAAAGCTAACTTTTATTTTAAAAAAAACTGGGTCTAAAGAATCCAACAAGCAAAATTCAGCACTTACCTACTTACCACAACAGGTGTTATTATTAGGTGAGAGGGGGAGGGCGGGTGGGAGGCACTACCCGTGTAGTGCCTCGGGTTCCTCTCCTTCGCGCTTTTAAAGGGGGAAAAAACCTACCCAGGTAAGCTTACACTAACTGCTTCCGGGTCTCGGCTGCCCCTCTGGTCGTCGTCACTTCCCCCTGGTGCTCCCGCTCTTTCTGTGAAGAGAGAGTGAAAGAGAAAAAAAAACACCGCTGCCCGCTACCGGTAAGCACTTTTAAAACCAAACGGTCTTACCTTCGCTGCTGCTCGCACTGGAAATGACCGACGGCTTCGAAGGGTGAGTATAAATACTCACCGCTTTCCTTCCCGGCTGCCCCTCTGGTCGTCGTCACTTCCCCCTGGTGCTCCCGCTCTTTCTGTGAAGAGAGAGTGAAAGAGAAAAAAAAACACCGCTGCCCGCTACCGGTAAGCACTTTTAAAACCAAACGGTCTTACCTTCGCTGCTGCTCGCACTGGAAATGACCGACGGCTTCGAAGGGTGAGTATAAATACTCACCGCTTTCCTTCCCGGCTGCCCCTCTGGTCGTCGTCACTTCCCCCTGGTGCTCCCGCTCTTTCTGTGAAGAGAGAGTGAAAGAGAAAAAAAAACACCGCTGCCCGCTACCGGTAAGCACTTTTAAAACCAAACGGTCTTACCTTCGCTGCTGCTCGCACTTGCCAAGTTCTTCACATTCTTAATGATATGCCCTTATCTTCATAACAGATTGATACACCATGATTCCTAAAACACTATGTGCAGTCAATCCGAAAGCAAACGGCATTAGCCTGACAAAAAGTTGTGAAACTGCTGGAGTGTATAATAAAGGATATGACAAACAACTACTTTGAAACAATGGGAGATGCATGACTTTATAAAAGGGGGATACTTGAAATCTGTTGGATTTTAGGCTTTGCTGTGGTCATAAATAGCAGAATACATACCGATGGAGGATGGCAGTAGCGGTAAGGAGACATTTGAAGTTTCACAAAGATTTTGACAAGTTTTATCAAGGGCTAAAGTTTAGCTAGGGCGAGAATATGGCCCCTTAAAAGTCAATGGGCATCTCTATGTGGAAACACTGTTGATAGGTGAGATCCAAAACAAATGTTTTGCTTCAGGATTGATGGTGGAGAAAGACTTGGAAGCTCGAGAATGTGGAAAAATAAATTGTGATGTCTTCAAAAATAGTTCAAATTGGAGAAGGAAGGTGCTCGATATCTTAAAATACAAAATTGTACATAAAACATTGGGATATGATCAGATGTACCCCAAAATCTTGTGAGAAGCTATGCAAGAAGTTGTGGGGCAAGTTGTGGGGCTCGAAAACAGCGAGTGCTTGCTATCTGGATACAAATTGGATTGACGGGAGAACAAAGAATGTATTCATAAAGGATGACTGCTCAAAATGCAGGTCTGTGACCAACGGTGTGCCATGGGGTTCGTTGCTGGATCCACTCGTGTGCATCATACGATTAGGATGAGTATAAATGAATCAAGTTTATGGTGACACTGACGTTGGCAATAAAGTGTGCAGTGAAGAGGGGTATCTAAAGGTACAGCGGGATCAACGGGACAGCTTGGCTAGTGAGTTTAGGAATAGCTGGTGGAGAAACGCACGAGATTGCAGTTTGCTAAGGCAAAACAGGGCAGGACGTCTAAGTTAATATTAGCACCCGAGTAAGACTTAGGGATGCAGTTGCACAGTTTGTTGAAAGTTGCATCACAGCTTGACAGACTGATGAAATAGGCGTTTGGGATGTTTGCCTTCATTGGTCAGAGCATTGGGAAGAGAAGTTGAGATGTCCTGTTGTGGTTGTACAGGACATTATTGAGGCCACAACAAATGCATTGTTGATCATCTGGGAGAACACATCTGAATCAAGTAGGTCCTTTTGGGAAAGATATCCGACGTTGTAACGTGGCCTGGCTAACGTGTGACTCCAGACACACAGCAATATGGCAGACTCTGAGCTGCCTCTAGGCGGTGGAGCAAAGAATGTTGGTCCAATCAGAAATATCCTCAGCCAACGAATGACTAAGTAAAAATTCCTACTTCCATTGCTACCTCTGCACACTGCTCCTTCTGCAAAAATTCATACTGGCTTTGTAACATTATTCAGGCCCTGGCTCCTGTCTGTCACACTGTCAACACCTCCAGCACGTTCAACTCTCCTGGCTCCTATTATTGCATTACACCCTGACAATCGGTCCTCTTTCTACAGCGTTCCTCCTGCTAGCAGACTCCTTACTAACCCCTTAACAAATAAATGCATGTTTCTGAAGCATTGGTATCTGCAGAAAGTTTTTTTTCTTTTGCTCATCTCTTCATCAAATCCGATCCTTTACGTCCTGCATGAAGACAGTGGGAATGTCTTGCTGAGGTGTTGTCTTTTTGTTGAATATTTTACAGTTCCTTCAGATGTTTTCCACTGTTCATTTCCAGTCACGCATTTCATTCTGTTTACCTTGCTCAAATCTTCTCTCAAACTCTTGTTTCCGATTATAGGATGTGCTTTATGGTCATTTTAAAACTTCATAATCTCTTTGAATTCCACTACACTACAATTTCCTAGAGGATCTCTCAGTGTGACATGATCACTTCACTCAGCTTCCTCACTCATTGGTCGATCTGAGAAAGTTATGTCCCTCTTCGATTGCGCAATGTGTTACTCAAAAGAATACCAGCAGAAACAAGTTCTGATACTCTCTTCAAAAATCACTGTTGCCAGTGTGACGATCCCAGATTATACAAAGATTGAACTCTTCCAAAATATCAGTGTTTTTGTTACAAATTCCAATGAATTTCTGTAAAATGCAGAGATAAGCAATAAAATGCTGTGAGGTAACCTAAAAACCGTTTTCCTGCTTCTGCTTTTGACACGTATTTCGCAGAATTTGCATTGTGGCTGATTCAACCGAATGCTCTGAGGCCACATGATGCCTCTGTAATGTTTTCGCAATCCATTAATGTCATGATTTACCCATCCTGCTTTCTCATTCTGCCTGAATACCTGCAAGGTGTGTTACCATTGTATGCGTACGTTCCACCTTTTTTCACCCTATAGTCACGTCTCTCTGGTGACTAAGTCTCAATGAACTGTGGCACAAGGCCGTCCATCTTATTGCACATTTTTTTCATTCCAGAGAAGAACATTATAATTTATGTTTTCCCCAATTAAATGCCACAAACTTATTTGCTGATGTGGAGTTTTAGTTAAAGTTTGTCGCTTCTTGTTCCTTTCTGCTTGTCTTCAGCTTCTTTGCCATGCTGTTCCGATGTTTCACCTTTTCTCTTTGGATTTAGAAAGCTCCTTTTAGTTGAATCCTGTCCCTGCATCCTCGCTGTCAGTTTAAAACCCTGTCCATAAATCGACTGGCATGATTAGTCAGGACAATGCGTTCCAGCAATGTTACGTCTCATTCACTTGGAGAATGTGTGTGTTTCTGGCTGGCCAGCTTTTCTTCCTCACCACTAGCTGATATTGAACTGAGTGGCTTGCTGGGCCATTTCACATGGTTTTGGTCTGGAGTCATATGTAGTCCAGACCGCCTTGACTGTAGCAGATTTAAAGAGTATTAAGCAGTCAGATGTGTATCATTTTCACTGGCATTAATTTCTTCATGTATAGCCCAGTGAGAATAACACTCGGCCATTGCCTCTGCCACTGAAAGGTCATTCTTCCTTGAGTGCTGATACTAGTGTGTCATAAATCAGTCCCCCTCTTACCTGACCACTGTTTGATCCTGATACCTCGCTGCACATTGGTGATATCTATACGTATCTCTTCATTTGGTATCTACTACCATATGTGTCTAATTGCTCCTTCTGACTGCACATTTTGCAGCTACCCCAGCTTCGAAGGTAACAGATTTCTCCATTCCAGAGCATTAACGCAGCACAGCTCAGAAATGGAGACCGGAAATTTCCAGATCAGTTATCCATATGTAATCCTGACTGCATCAGTTGAATTTCCCATTTTGTCTATTTCTCTGTCTCCTGTAGGTTCGCAGGAAGTTCGTGACTCAATAAACTTCCCAACTGCCAGGTGGTTCGTACATCACCTTATGAATGCACTTGGTCAATCAGAAAGCAATGAAACCTTTAGCCTTCAATAAGTCTGGGAGCAAAGTAGGGTCACACATAGTGATGAAAGCATAGAGCATTTAAATGGCTTCAAACATTGGCCTACATATCATGATATAGATCCAAAGCTGAAGAGAGAGAACAGACCATGAACGTCCCTTCTCAATTCCCACCCTCTTCTGAGAGAATTTCCTTCAGCTCTGCTGGACTGAAACTTGCTGAGAGAGCATAGGGAGTTCACCGTTAAGAATCCACGCCTATGCTGCGTTAGTGAGCATCAGTACAACAAATGGGAAACACGCCTCCCCAAAGAAGGTTATATTAACGTTTGGGACGTTTCTGTTCTCTATTTCCTCTCCAACACTCTCTGTTATTGTATTATAGATTCAAACAGCAAAAACATACCTTTTTGTCCACCTCATCCGAGACAATGCCTTGAATGTTTCTAACTCCGAGAACAACTCCGATATCTGTAATCTCCTCCGTATCTCTTTAACTTCGATCAGAAAGCACTCTCTATTTTTGAAACCTCCCAAAGAGTCTCCAACCCTCCGTATTTCATTAACCTGCTGCAGACACTCCACCTCTCCCTATCTCTGTAACCTCCTGATAACACCCCAACCCTCCCTATATCTATGACCTCCTCCAGTCCCCACAACTATTCCTCTCTCTGTAGCCTGTCCCATTCACTCAATCCCTCCCTATCTCGGTCACTCCTTACATCCTTATCTCAGTGACAACCTCAAATTCAGCCAGTTTCTATATAGGGTGAAAGCAGGAACAGGGCACTGCGTTATATTGTCTATCGTGATCATATTGGAAGGGAGGGAAGGCTCGTGTGGTTGAATGGCATCCCGCTCCATCTCTGTCCTATGTTTCTGCGTAACGCTCCCTGTCTCAATAACATCCTTCGGTCCCTACCATCCGAGATGACAGTGCAACCTACTCAACCTGTTTTCACTGGAACTTCCCTACCTGTCAAACCTCCCGTAGTCCCTAAAGCTCTCCAAAACAGTTTCCTCCTTCAGCCCGATAGCCCTTCATAGCTTTGTAACTTCATTTAGATGCTGGAACCCTCCCCATCTCTGAAACATCATATCCTACCGCGTCCATACAATTGTGTGCTCCTCCAATCCCTGCAGTCTCCACTGCCTCTGTAACCTTATCCCACACACAGAACCACCTTCCAATATTGAAACCTTCTCTGTTTATTTTACCTTCTTCTGCTCCTACGTGCCTTCCTGTCTGTACGATCTTCTGTAGTTCATCAGCTCACACGATATCTGCAATCTTTACCAGCCCCTATTGCCCTCCTTACATCTGTAAACTGCTCCCGTCCCTTCAAGTTTCTCTGTCTGTCACCATTCCAGAAGCTAAATCACTCCCCATCTGTCCGGGCTACTTCAGTCCCTACAGTCTCTGCCAGAATGTGCAGCCCACTCTCTGTATAACCTCCCCACAGGCCCAGCAAGTCTCCCTCTAGTTAGTGTGCATTTACAGCCACAGCCCTCCACATCTATGTTTGCTCCTCCACTCCCTAAATCTCTCCCACCACCTCAAAAACTCTCTCTTTGTCTAACTCTACAACTCTCCCTCTGTATTCCGTATTACTCTCCTGAAATTATCCCTCTATCTGGATGTAGGTTTGCTCGCTGAGGTGGAACCTTCCAGCTCAACGAGCAAACGTACATCCAGAAACTTAACCTGAGCTACACATCTTCTCACAACTTGCTAATATCCCTTTATTGGTAAACAGCTTCAAATTTTCTAAACGTCCCCATTTCTGAAAACTCCCACAACGCCAATATTCCTCCTTATCTGCGCAACCTCTTCCACTCCTGAATCCCTCTCAAAATATGGATACCCTACAGACCTCCATCTCTGTGCATTCCTCTTAGGACCCTGCAAATCTCTTGATCTAGAGAAGTCACTCCAATGCCTGCGAATGTCCCAATCCCGTTCCAGCAAGACCCATTATCTATGTAGCACCTGACTGTCATTATCACCCATCCCACTTTTGTAAGCTCCTCAAGTGTCTGCATCCAGCTACTCATTATTGTAATCCTCTCCAGCTCTAACACCCCTCTCTGTGTAAGCGTCACCCTCCTCTTCAACCCTCCCTATTGCAGGAATCACTGCAGCATGGTAGCTCAGAGGTTAGTACAGCTGCCTCCTTACGCCAGGGACCCGCGGTCGGCTCGAGCCTCAGGCGACTGTCTGTGTGAAGTATGCATATGCTCCCCGCGTCTGAGTGGGTTTACAAAGATTTGCAGTAAAATGGGCCATTAGACATTGTCTGCACTCAGTGTTTCTGTGATTCTATGAAACAGACATTGGAGTAAGTCATTTGGGCCATCGAGTCGGTTTCACTTTTTAATTATGGCTGAATTGTTTCTCAACACCATTCTCTCACCTACTCCTTCTAATGCAAGATCCTCATCAAGAACCCATCTATCTCTCATTTAAATACACTGAATTACTTTGCCTCCACAGCCTCCTCAGGCAGTGAGGTCATTGGTTTATCACGCTCTACCTGAATGAATTCCTCTACACCTCCATGCAAAAGGTCGCTCCTTCATTTTGATGCTGTGTCCTTGGGTCGAAGTCTCTCCTGCAAGTGGAAACATCTTCCTCGCGTCCACTCTAACCAGGCCCATAAGGTATCGGTAAACTTGCATCAGATTCCATCGCCGCCTACGAAATGTCATCGAGTACAGACCCCGAGTCTTCAACTTCTCGTTATATGACAAGCATTTCATCCCTGGGACCTTTCTTTCATGCTGGCCCAGTGGTTAGTACAGCTGCTTCCTTGTGCTAGGGACCCGCGGTCGGCTCCAGCCTCAGGCGATTGTCTATGTCAAGCATGCATATTCTCCCCACGTCTGAGTGAGTTTCCTCCTTTTCCGAACCCTTACATCTTTTGTCCAGACTATTCATCTTTAACGTGTCAAGTGTGACCCAACACTGACTCGCCTGCGGCTGCACTTGTCTCCGACTGACTCTTTTATACTTACTCTCTGTCTTCTGACAGTGCCAAGCACATTCTTCTGAAAGCAAGATTTAATTTCACAAACAGTACTGAGTATGTTTTTCTGTCTGGTTGTAGACAGCAGTGCAGACAAAAATGAGGAATTTTTTTGAGATTTTCAGAACACTTTCACAAAGGTCCCACTGAAGAAGTGGAGAAGCAAGATTTGCACATGTAAGATGTGAGGCAATGTACTGGCATGGATTGAGAATTCTTCAAAAGACAGAAAACTAAGCACAATAAATGGATTAGTGCTTGACTCCTAAGTATTCACAAATGGATTCGATGCATTTGATGGATGACAAAATCTGATGTGTCTATATTAGTTGATGACACAAAACTAGGTGGGAATGTGGATTGTATCCAAGAAGCATACTCCGTGAGTTTTACTATTTTTCACTATTTGAAGAAAATATATTGGGGACGTGGCCATCACTGGCGTGGCCATCATTTTCTTCCCACCTGTGATTAACAGGAGAAGGTGGTGGTGAGCTGCCCTCATGAACCCCTGCAATCCATTTGGTGGAGGGACAGACGCAATGCTGGTAGGATGGAGCGACGCTTGGAGGGGAACTTGGGAATGCTGGTGCTCCCGTGCACCTGGAACTCCTGTCCTTCCAGGTTATAGTTTTTCCGAGTTTGTGAAGTACTGTTAAAAGGGCCTCCCTGACTGGACTCAGTGCTGCTCGTCGCTCTTTTTTAACTCATTAATTAATTCATTCATTCATCACTCATTCACTCATTCATTCATTCACTCACTCACGCCCTCTGTGTCTTCTGTTAGATGAGCCAGCATTTGTTGTTGATGTTGATTTGTCCCTGAGAAGCTGATGTCGAGCTGCCTTCTTGAGCCACTGCACTAGCCGTTGGAACTGTTGTTAACTGTGCATCCTCCAGCAGGCGCGACAACAATCCTCACCACTTTAACTGCACACAGACCTGCAGCTCTCCCTTGAGAAGGGAGGTGAGTCTGGTTTAGATGCTCTTAGGAGGGTAGGTGTGGACTTTTCGGGCCATGTGGCCTCTTTTCATATTGTCGGGAATCTAATCTAATCTGTAGAGTAAGTGGGAGGAGGGTGGACAGACAGAGGGAGATGGATGAGACAGTGCAGTGGAGAGAGAAACAGAAAGTGGTAGGGGCGAGAGACACTGTGGGAGGGGTCTGGAAACAGAGATTGGGAGGTGGTGAGAGACAGGGTGGGGTTATATATATATCGAGAGGAGGTGGTTAACGAGAAAGAGGATGAGGGTGTATGGAGAGAGATTGGGAGCAGCTAGAGAGTGAGAAGGAGAGTGGGAGGTGAGAGAGTGAGACAGATATACCGAGAGAGAAATTGAGAGGAGGGTAAACAGAGACAGTTGGACATGGAGAGATAGGGGCAGAGAGAGTGCTGGTGGGGAGGGAAGGTGAAAGAGAGGGGTGGTGATGAAAAGACGTAGTGGGGAAGAGAGAGAAAATGGGAGGGGGTAGAGAGCGCGAATGTACAGGAGTTTAGATACAGTGTTTGGAAGGGGTAGAGGGAGAGAGAGGGGAGGGCATGGAAATTAAGTGGGAAGAAGTAGTTAGCGTTGTGGAGTGGAGAGGTGTGGAGAGAGAGAGAGTTGGCAGAGGGTGGAATGGGGCCAGGGCGAGGAAGGTAAAGAAAAGAAAAGTGAGTGTGGAAGGGGCAGAGGGAGAGAGAATGGCGGGATGCTGAGACATTTGCAGCAGGGTGGGGAGAGTGTGGGTGGAGGGCTAAGCAAAAGTGATAATGTGGTAGATGGAGGGAGGGAGAGTGGAGTTGGGGTATGCACAGTGTGGTTCTGGGGAGAGAGAAACAGTAGGGATGGAGAGAGAGACTGGCGGGGTGGTAGAGAGAGTGGGAGATGTAGAGAAAAAGTGGGATGTGGGCAAAAAGAGACAGACAGAGATTGTGGGTCGGACGCACAGAAAGAGTGGTGGGAGCAGAAAGAGCAAGAGTAGGATGAGGGTCGAGCGGGAAGAGTCAGAGGGTGGTAGAAAGTGAGGGGGGAGACAGTGGGACGGAAAAAAATGAAGCAGTACAGGGGCGTGTGTCGGAATACAACTAGTTCCCAGGGAGTGTTCTGACATTTGCAGGAGGTCCTGGGGAGTGTCTTGGTGTTTATAGATGGTTCCAAGGTGTGTTTCTTTGTTTAGGGGGCCTCGGGGAGTGTGTCGGTATTCAGGGGGGTTCCTGGCGACGATGACTGTATTAATAGTGTGGCCCAGGCATAGTGTCAGGATTTGCACGGGCTTCCCAGGGAGTGTGTCTGTATTTACAGGGGTTTGACTGGGAGCGCGTTAGTATTTGGACAGGAGTCCCAAAGAGTCTGTCAGTATTTAGAGGGAGGTCCCAGGGACCGTGTCAGATTTTACGGGGAGTGTTCACAGGGAATGCGAAAGTATTTACAGGGAATATCACGGGAGTGTGGTCGATTTTACAGGGGTTTCCCAGCGTGTAAGTATTTACAGTGAGGTCATGAGGGGTGTGTCGGTATTTGCATGCCGGGGTCCCTGGAGAGTGTGCCCGTCATTATAGAGGGGTCCCGGGGAATGTAGCGGTATTTGGAGGGTCGTCCTTGGGAGTGTGTTTGTATGTACAAGCGGATCCCTGTGGAATGTGCAAGTCTTTGCAGGGATCCCAGGGAGTGATTCAATATTTACATACGGTCCCCGAGAAGTGCGTCAGTATTCAGAGGGGAGTCTCAGGGAGCATGTTGCAATTTATTGGGGGGAGGTCCCAGGGAGTCTCTCAGTCCTTACAGGGGTCTTCTACGCAGTTAGTATTCACAGGGGAGTCCCAGGAACATGTTCGCTACAGTGAGTATGTTTGTATTTACAGACTGTGTCCAGAGGAGAGTGCCTGTATTTGCAGGGCTGTTCTTTGGAGGTACCGGTGACTGCATTGATATGTACAGGGTGTCCCAGGGAGTTTCACACATGGGTGGTCATGATGGTAGTGTCAGTAGTTCCAGGTAGTCCCGGTGAGTTGCAGGTGAGACTTAGGGATATGTGTCAGTATTTACAGGAGGGGCCCTTGCAGTATGTCGCCATTTAAAAGGGTGATCCTGGCGAGTGTTTCGGTATTTACATGAGGTGCCTGTGGAGTATGTCAGTTTTTTCAACGAAGGGGCGGTGAGTGTACCGGTTTTTACTGGGGCTGGGTGTCCCGGGCAGTTTGTGGGCATTTAAAGTAGGGGACCCGGGAGACTGTTGGTATTCACGGGAGCTGGCCCGGGAGGTGACAAGGGTGTCCCAGGACATTTGTTGATATTTACAGGGTGGTCCCTGTGTAAATGTCATTATATGCGTTGGGGTACCGGGGAGTGTGTGTGTATGTATTGTGGAGTCACGTGTAGTGTGTTATTATTTATAGGAGGTCCCGGTGAGTGTGTCAGTATTTGCAGGGAGCCGTCCAGGGAATGTGTCAGCATGTATAGGGAAGACCAGGGAGTGTATTATTACTTACAACGTGGTCCTGAGAAGTGTATAAGCATTTACATGGATGTCAGGGGAGTAAGTCAGTATTGACAGTGGGTTCCCGGGGAGTGTGCCTGTTTTCACAGAGGGTGTCCCGGGGAGTGTGTCAGTATTTTCAGGTGGGTCACTGAGAGTTGTTGGTATTTATACGGGGGAGCGTGGGAGTGTGTCGGTTTTTTACATTAGGTTCTCCAGGGTGTGTCAGTATTTAAAGCAGAGGTCCCGTGGGGAGTGTTTGTCTTGACAGGGAGGTTCTGGGAACGGTATTGGTGTTTTCAGGGGAGTTCTTGGACACGTTTGAGTGTTTACAGAACTGTCATGTGGAGCATTTCGGAACTACAGGGTAGATATGGGGATTGTGTCAGTATTTTCAGTTGGGTCCTTGAGAGTTTGTTGGTCTTTACATGGGGGAACGTGGGAGTGTGTCAGTATTTAGATTAGGTCCTACAGGGTGTATCAGTATTTACAGCAGAGGTCCCGTGGACAGTGTTGGTCTTTACAGGGAGGTTCTGGGATGTGTATTGGTGTTTACAGGGGAGTTCTGGGGCACGTGTGAGTATTTACAGAACAGTCATGCGGAGCGTGTTGGTAACTACAGGGGAGACATGGGGATTGTGACAATATTTGAAGGGAGTTGGTCTCAGGGAGTGTTTCGCGATTTACAGGGGTTTCCCGGGGATTGTGTCAGTATTTACAGGGGAGAAGTCGGCAAGTGTCTCTGTTTTTACGAGGGGCTCCTTGTGAGTGTGTGGTTATTTACAGGGAGGTCCCGGGGAGTATGTCATTATTTACAAGCATGTTCGCTGGTGTGTGTCTGTATTTACAAAGGGATCACGGGAAGTGCATCGGTATTTCCAGGGAGGTCCCAGGAAGTGTGTCGATATTTACAGGGGGTTCCTGGAGAGCATGTCGGTATTTATTTGGAGGAGAGTGTCCCGGGGCAGGTGTCAGTATTTCCAGGGGGGTCCGGTGGAGTGCATGACTATCAATGGGGTGGTCCTGGGGAGTGTGTCTGTATTTACATGGGTGGTCCAGGGGACTGCGTCTGCATTTCAGCATTGTCCTGGGAATGGGGCAGTATTTGCAGTTGTATGTCAGGAAGTGTACGGTATTTACAGATATGTCCTGTTGAGTGTGTTGTTATGTACAGTTGTGATCGCAGGGAGTGTGTCAGTATTTACATGAGGGTCCCGGTGAGTTTGTTAGTATTTGCAGATGTGTCCGACGGAGTGAATTGGCATAAAAGGCGGGGGGGGGTCATGGGAAATTTTTCTGCTTTTCCAAGGGTGCCCCAGTGAGCGTGTCAATATTATTAGGCAGGTCCCAGGAAGTGTGTGTGTATTTAGAGCAAGGTACTGGGGAGTGTGTCAGTGTTTTCAGGGGCGTCTAGGCAAGGTGTCAGCATTTTAATTGTGGTCCAGGAAAGTGTGTCAGTATTAACAGGGGTGTCCAGGCAGGATGTCAGTATTAACTGTAGTCCTGGAGAGTGTGCCGGTATTTATAGGAATGTCCGGGGGGTGTCAATGTTTACAGGAGGTGTCCTGGTGAGTGTGTCAGTATTTAAAGGTGGGTCCCTGGGAATGTGTTGGGAAATAAGGGGGATTAGGGGAATGTATCGGTATTTACAGAATATTCTCGAGATTGTGTCGATATTTGCAGCAGTGGTCCCAGGGACTGTGTTGGACTTCACAGCGAGCCTGTCAAAATTTTACAGGGTTGTCCTCGGGAGCGTGACGGTATTTACTGGATGGATCCGGGGATTGTTTTGGTTTTAAAGGAGGGTCGCTTGAAGTGTGTCATTACTTACGGGTGGATCCCCAGGATTCCATCAGTTATTACAGGGAAGATGTCGGGGAGTATCACGGTATTTTCGAAGAGTCCTGAGGAATGAACGGCATTTTGGGGGGCCCATAGGGACTTTGCTGATATCTACAGCGGGGTCCTGGTGAGTGTGGAAAAATGTCGGGGAGTATCACGGTATTTGCGAAGAGTCCCGAGGAATGTGCGGCATTTTGGGGGTCCCATAGGGAATTTGCTGATATTTGCAGCGGGGTCCTGGTGAATGTGTCAGTTTTAGTTGTGGTGTTCTGGGGAGCATGCCATTATTTACAAAGGAGGCACAGGGATATATGCCAGTAGTTACAGGGAAGTCCCAGGGAGTCTGCCGCTATTTACAGGCGTCCTGGAAAGTGTGTCAATATTTACAAGAGTCCCAGGGAACTTGTCAATATTTCCAGGTGTCATGTAGAGTGTGTTGGTAATCACAAGCGGGCTCTGGGTAGTGTGTCAGTGTTTACAGGGCAGTCCTTAGCAGTGTGTCAGTATTCACAGGGGTGTTCTGAGGAGTGTGTCATTATTTATAGGGCAGTCCTGATGAATGTGTAAGTATTCACAAAAGTTCGGTGGGAGATGTGTCGATATTTACCGGGGGTTTCCATGGAGTGTGTTGGTATTCTCAGGTGTGTCCCAGGGCTGTGTTCATAGTTTCTCCGCAGTAAAAAGGGAGAGGGTCTGCATTTATGGGGTGTCCCAGGGAGTGTGACTGCATTTAGAGGGGAGGTACTATGGAATGTGTCGGTATTTACAGGGGTTCCCGGGATGTGTGTCAGTATCTATAGGGGTGTCCAGGTAGGGTGGCATTATTTACAGTGGGGCCCTGGGGAGTGTGTAGGTATTTATGGGGTGTCGCAGATACTGCATAAGAATTTGCAGCAGAAATCCAGGGATTGTGTTGGTATTTAGAGGAGAGATGTCAAGGCTTGACTCAGTAATTACAGGGGGTCGCAGGGATTGTGCCAATATTAATGCAGGTCATGGGAGTCTGGTTTTATTTACACTGTGATCCCAGGGAGTGTGTCGCTATTTACAGAGGTTGCCAGGGAGTGTGTCAACTTTTATTTGGGTGCACCGGGAGTTTTTCAGAATTCACCGAGGGCTGTAATAAGTGTAAATACATTTACAGGATGGCTCCTGGGGACTGTATCTGCATTTAAAGCAGACCACCGGGGAATGTGTCAGTATTCACAAGGGAGTCGGGTGTTTTGCCATTTACATAGGCTGTCCCGGGACTGTGTCTGCATTCACAGAGGGATCATGAGGAGTGTGTCCGTGTTTTGAGGGTAAGTACTAAGGTATGTGTCGGTATTTACAAGACATCCTGGGGAATGGGTAATGTGATACAGGCGTGGTCCTGGACAGTGTGTCGATATTTTCAGGGGTGTATAGGAAGTTTGTTAATATTCACAGTGATGTCCTTGGGGACTGTGTGTGTTGTTATTTACAGGGTGTGTGTTGCCATTTGCAGGGGTGTTCCCAGGCAACGTGTCTGCATTTATTAGGGGTTTCCGGGACATGTGTCAGAACTTTCAGTGATGTTCCAGTGAGTCAAAACACCCTACTCCCTTCTGAATACTGACACATTCTCCGGTGGTCTGCTTTAAATGCAGATACAGTCCCCAGGAGCCATCCTGTAAATGTATTTACACTTTTTCGAGCCCTCGGTGAATTCTGAAAAACTCCTGGTGCACCCAAATAAAAGTTGACACAATCCCTGGCAACCTGTG
This sequence comes from Chiloscyllium plagiosum, assembly GCF_037043375.1. NCBI lineage: Eukaryota > Metazoa > Chordata > Chondrichthyes > Orectolobiformes > Hemiscylliidae > Chiloscyllium > Chiloscyllium plagiosum. The sequence goes on along the minus strand of NW_028270175.1, from coordinate 89,239,445 downwards.
TAAATAGCGACACACTCCCTGGGATCACAGTGTAAATAAAAACAGACTCCCATGACCTGCATTAATATTGGCACAATCCCTGCGACCCCCTGTAAATACTGAGTCCAGCATTTGAAAGGAGGGGTCCTGAGGAGAGTTTCAGAATTTAAAGTGGACATCCTGTGCATTGTTTCGTAATTATAGGGCAGATGGCATGAAGTGTGTCAATATCTTCAGGGTTGGTTTGGGGATTGCGTCGGCTTTTATAATGGGAGTCCCGGGGAGCGTGTCAGTATTTACGTTTGGCGTCCAGTGAGTGTGGCATTACAAGTGCTATAGTTGTCATATACATGGACTTTAGTAAGGCGTTTGATAAGGTTCCCTGTGGTTAGTCAAAGGAGAAAATGAAGTCACATGGTGTGCTCGGGTGTTCTAGCTCGGTGGATAAAGAACTGGTTGAGCAACATAGAGAATGGTAGTTGATGGGAGTTTCTCAAAATGGAGAAAGCTGACCTGTGGTGTTCCACAGGGTTCAGTTCTGAAGCCACAGTTGTTTGTAATATATATAAATGATCTGGAAGAGGTCTTTTTTGGTCTGATCAGTAAGTTCGCAGTTGACATGAAGATTGGTGGAGTATCAAAACGCATAGGGGAAGTTAAAGAATACAAGAGAATATAGATAGACTGCACAGTTGGGTGGAGAAGTGGCAGATGGAGTTCCACATAGCAAATGTGAGGTGATGCATTTTAGGAATTCTAATTCGACAGCAAACTATACTGCAAACGCAAGAGCCTTTGGAAAAGTTGCTGATCAGAAAGGTCTGGGAGCTAAGGTCCATTGTACCCTGGACAGGTGGACAGACTGGTCAAGAATGCTCATGGCATGCTTGCCTTCACCGGACGGGGTATTGAGTGCAAGAGCTGGCAGATCATGTTAAAATTGTACAACACATTGTTTCGGCTGCATTTAGAGTACTGCATATAGTTTTCGTCGACACATTACCAAAAGGATCTAGACGCTTTGGAGAGTGTGCAGAGAAAGTTTACAATGATCTTATCTGGTATGGAAGGTACTCGCTCTGAAGATAAGCTGATTAGGTTAGATTGTTTTCATTAGAAAAAACAGATTTGTGGGGAACCCGATTGAGATCTACAAAATCATGAACGTGAGGACAGGGTAAATAGAGATTCTTTCCCAGGGTGAGGGATTCAATAATAGTAGATCATGCGTTCAAGGTGAGAGCTGAATAGTTTTAGGTGGATATATACAGCAAGTACTTTATATAGATCCCCTACAGTGTGGAAACAGGCCCTTCGACCCAACCAGTACACACCAACCCTCCAAAGAGTAACCCAGCCAGACCCATTTCCCTCTGTCTAATGCAGCTAACACTACGGGCAATTGAGCATGGCCAATTCACCTGACCTGAAGTCCACATCTTTGGACTGTGGGTTGACACCGTAGCACCAGGGACAAACCCACGCAGACAAGGGGGCAATGTGCAAACTGCACACAGACATTCGCCTGAGGCTGGAATCGAACCTGGGACCCTGGTGCTATGAGGCAGCAGTGCTGACGACTGAGCCACTGTGCCACCCACAAGAGGGTGGTAGATGGAACGCTTTGCCAGTAGAGGCAGGTATGGTAGATTCATTTAAGGTGCCTCTGGACAGATGCATGAGTAGGTGAGGAGCAGAGGAATACACATGCTTAAGAATTGGGCAATAGATATAGATATATGCAGGATTTGATTTGGGTCAGGCTTGGACGGCTGAAGGGTCTGTTGCTGTGCTGTAAACTTTCTTTGTTCTTTGTTCCATTTACCTGGGGGGGGGGGATCACAGGCAGGGTGAGGCATGGTGAGTGTGCTGTTATACCCAGGGGGTGTCACGGGAAGTGTGTGGGTATTTAGTGACCTTCTCGGATATATACAGTGGGATCCTGGAGAATGTGTCAGTACTTACAGGGGGCTATTGGGGAGTATCAGTATTTAGTTAGGGGTCTCAGTAAGTGTGTCGTTATTTACAGTGGGGCCTTGGGGAGTGTGTCGATATTTACAGGCAGTATCAGGAAGTGTGTCGCTATTTACAGAGCTTCCCTGGGAGTGTTTTGGTGTTTGCAGGGGGGGCGGGGACAGTGGCATTTACAGACTAGGTCCCAGGGAGTGTTTCAGTATTTACAAGGGGCCCTTGGGGAGTGTGTCACCGTTTACGTGGGGTCTCGAGGACTGTGTCGATATTTACAGAAGGTTACAAGGAGTGTGTCGGTATTTACTGGTGGGGTCCCAGGGAATTGGTCCACAATTAAGGGAAAGGTTTCGGGGATATATCATTTTTTACAGTGGGGGTCCCTGCGAATGTGTCAGCATTTATAAAGGGTTTCTGGGGAGTGTGTAACTATTCCAGGCTGCTCCCACAGAGTGTGTCAGAACTAACAAGGATTCCCAAGGAGCATGTCAGCATTTACACGGGGGTTTGGGCTGTGTGTAAGTATTTAGTTGGGGAGGGGGTTGATCTGGAGAGTATGCCGGTATTTACAGTGGGAGTCCCTGGCACTGTGTCGGCAGTTACATTGGGGATCCCGGGAGTGTGTCAACATATGCAGGGGGTCCGGGTTGAGTGTCAGGATATACGTTAAGTGGGGTACCAGGGAATGTGTTGTTAATTACAGGTGCGTACCGGGGACTGTATTTGCATTTACTGCAGAGGTTCTACGGAGTTGTCTGTATTTCAAGGAGAGATCCAAGCGAGTATGTCAGTATTTGCAGTGGGGTCTCTCTGTGGAGGGGGGGGCCGGAACTTACAAGAGGGATCATGGCAGTGTGTCTCTGTTTCCAGGCTGCTCTGGCGAGTGTGTCCGTGTGTGCCGGTTGGATCCCGGGGGTGTGTCGGTATTTACCAGGAGTGGTTTCCTGGGAAGTGTTTTACAATTTAGATGAGTGTGTTGTTATTTAGTAGGGTTTCCCAGGGCGTGTGCCCGCATGTGGAGGCCAAGTCTCTGGATACTTTCAAGAAAGAGTTGAATAGAGCTCTTAAGACTCGTGGAATCAAGGGTTATGAGGATAAGGCAGGAACAGGATAATGATTGAAGATGATCAGCCATGATCATAATGAATAGTGGTGCTGGCTGGAAGGGCAGAATGGCCTACTCCTGCATCTACTGTCTATTTTATTATATTTACAGGGTGGATGCCCAGGGAGTGTGTCGATATTTACGGGAGGGGGCTTCCAGCAAATGTATTGGCCTTGAGAAGGAGATACTGGAGAATGTGTCGGTATTCACAAGTGGATCCCAAGGAGTGTGTTGCTATTTACATGTTGGTGACACAGAGTATATTAGTATTTAGAAGAGTGTCCAAGGGATTCTGTCGGTATTAACATGGGGTGTTCTGCAGAGTGCGTTAGTATTTACTGGGGGCTGGGACCCCCGGGGTGCGCCAGTATTGCAGGGGGTTCAAGGGGAATCTGTCAGTATTTTCAACGAGGGCACGGAGCATGTATTGGTAATTACAGGGGGCAGTGTGTGAATTCACAACAGAGATTCCGTGGATTATGTTGGTATTTACGGGCAAGGGTCACGTAGAGTGTGTCAATAGATACAGGGGGTCCTGGCGAGTGTGTCACCATTTGCAGCGGTCATCTGGGGGAGTGAATCAGTATTTGTAGGTGGGTTCTGGGAGATGTGTTGGTATTAAGCGGGGGTCACAGGGAGAGTGTCTGCATTTACAGGATGGTCACAAGGAGTGTCTCAGTATTTAGGTTCGATATGGGGGAGTGTGACTGTTTTTACAGGGGAGGTTCCAGGGGAGTGTGTCCGTATTTACTGTTGTGGTACTGGGGAGTTTGTCTATTGTTGTGGTTCTGTTCGCCGAGCTGGAAGTTTTTGTTGCAAACGTTTCGTCCCCTGGCTAGGCGACATCATCAGTGCTTGGGAGCCTCCTGCGAAGCGCTTCTTTGATGTTTCCTCCGGTGTTTATAGTGGTCTGTCCCTGCCACTTCCGGTTGTCAGTTTCAGCTGTCCGCTGTAGTGGTTGGTATATTGAGTCCAGGTCGATGTGTTTGTTGATGGAGTTTGTGGATGAATGCCATGCCTCTAGGAATTCCCTGGTTGTTCTCTGTCTGGCTTGCCCTATGATAGTAGTGTTTCCCAGGGACTACTATCATAGGGCAGGCCAGACAGAGAATAGCCAGGGAATTCCCAGAGGCATGGCATTCATCCACAAACTCCATCAACAAACGCATCGACCTGGACCCAGTATACCAACCACTACAGCGGACAGCTGAAACTGACAACTGGAAGCGGCAGGGACAGACCACTATAAACACCGAAGGAAACATCAAAGAAGCGCTTCGCAGGAGGCTCCCAAGCACTGATGATGTCGCCTAGCCAGGGGACGAAACGTTTGCAACAATAACTTCCAGCTCGGCGAACAGAACCACAACAACGAGCACCCGAGCTACAAATCTTCGCACAAACTTTGAGTTTGTCCATATTTCTATGTGGGGGCATGGAGTATGTCGGTTTTTACAGTGGCCGCTCGTGAGTTTGTGTCAGTATTTACAGGGGTGTCATGGGAAGTGTATCGGTATTTAGATGGGGTACGAGGGAGTGTGTTAATATTTACAGGGTGTTCCGGGGGGGTTGTCAGGACTGACAGAGGGTCTTGCAGAGTGTGCCTCTATTTAAAGTGGGGTCTCCTGGAGAGGATGTCAATATTGCAGGGGGAAGCAAGGGAATTGCGTTGCTTCTTACAAGGGGCTCCAGTGGACTGCGTCTGTATTTGCAGACATTCCCTGGGAGTGCGGTTGCATGTACCAGATGGGTTCCTGGGGATTGCGTCGGTACTTAAGTGGAGGTCCTGGGAGGTGTGTCGGTATATACAAAGTGGGTCACAGAGAGTGTGTCAGTATTTACAGAGGGTCCCGGAGAGTATGCCGGTATTTACTGGAGAGGGGTGCCAGGGAGACTGTCAGTATTTGCAGGGAGTCTCACGGAATCTGTCAGCATTTACTGGGTGTCTCAGGGATTATGTTGTTATTTAGTGGGTGGTCCCACGGGGTGTGTCTGTATTTACAGGCTGGGTCCCAGGGAGATTTTCAGCGGGACTGGGTGAGTGTGTGGATATTTACAAGGAAGTGTGTCAGTAGTTACAGGGGCGTCCCAGGGAATGTGTCCTCAATTAAAGGTTGTGTCCTGGGGAGTCTGCTTGTGTTTACAGGGAGTCTCAGGGAGAGTTTCAGTATTTAGAGAGGTCTCCTGAGTAGTGTGTCAGTACTAACATTGGGATGCCCTAAGCGTGTTAGCATTTACGGTGTGGACCTGGTGAATGTGTCGTTATTTACAAGTGGGTCACGAGGAGTGTGTCAGTAATCAAAGACGTTTTTCAAGATGTGTGTCAGTATTTACAAATGGCGTCCTGAGGAGTGTATCTGTATTTAAAGGGTAGGTACCAGAGAGTGTATCGGTATTCCAGGGAGAGTCCATGGAATGCGTCAGTGATGTTTTCTTCTGGAAAGTGCCAGGAGTGTGTCTGTATTTACAGGGGAGGTACCAGGGAGTGTGTCGGTATTACAGGGGGAACCCAGGGAATATGTCAGCATTTTTAGGGGGCGTTGAATTTGTCTGTTTTTACAGGGTTCTGGGGAGTGTGTCTGTATTTACAGATGGGTTCCAGTGAGTCTGTCGGTATTTGCAGTGGGCTCTCTGCGAGTGTGTCGTCATTTACAAGTGGTTCCCAGAGAGTGTGTTGTTATTTATGATGGGCAGTTTCGGGGAGTGTGTTGGTATTTACAGAGTGTGTCCTGGAGAGTCTGTCAGTATTGAAATGGGGGACCCAGAGTGTGGGTCCGTACTTGCAGGGAGGGTCCCAGGTGCGTGTCAGTAATTACAAGGTATCATGGCAAGAGTGACCGTATTTTCAGGTGGTGTTGTGAGGGTCCCAGGGAGTCTGTCTGTATAAAAGTGGGGGTCCCCGGGACTATGTTGGTATTTACAGGAGGTTACTAATAGCATGTATTCAGAGGGAGGCACCAGTGAATGTGTCAGCATTTATAGGGGTCCCGGGGAGTGTGTTGGTACTTACAGTTACATCCCAGGGAGTGTATCCCTAATTACAGTGGGGGCCCCGAGGACTGTGTCCGTATTTAAATGTGGGGTCCCGGGGACTGTGTCAGTATTTGCAGGAGGTTTCTGGGGAGTGGTTCAGTACTTACAGGGGTTTTCCGTGGAGTGTTTCTTTCTTTTAACAGGTGGATCCAGGAGTGTTTGGTGGTATTTATGGAGGGCCCCGATGAGTGTGTCAGCACTTGCAGGAGGTCTCGAGGAGTGCGTCGGTATTTAGAAGGGGTTCCCAGGGAGTGTGTCGGTATTGACAGGGAGTGTACCGCAAAGAATTTCCCTCCTTACAGGCTGAGTCCACGGGGATGATGTGTTGATAGTTACAAGGGGTTCCCGCTGTTAGAATCAGAAGCGGAGCAGTCACATTGTTGGAATTTTTAATAGTGCTCCGCAGAGTTCCAAGGAGGTGGAAGAGAGGATTGGCAAAATTATTCTGGGTAGGAGTGAAAGGAAAAGAGTGGTCATTATGGGGGACTTTAACATCCCCAACATTGACTGGAAATGCTATACCTCCAGAATAATGGATTGTTCAATTTTTTTGTCCAATATGTACAGGAGAGTTTCTGACACAGAATGTCGAAGGGCCGAAAAAGAGAGGAGGCCACACTGAATCTGGTGCTTGGTAATGAACCAGGCCAGATGTTTGATTTAGTTGTAGGTGAACACTTTGGACAGAGTGACCATAATTCAGTTGCGTTTAGTTTAGCGATAGAAAGAGATACGTACATGCCACAGACTAAGTGTTATCGATGGGGCAAGGGCAATTATAATGCGATAAGGCAAGAATTAGGACGCATAGAATGTGTTAGCAAAATGCATGGGATGCAGACAATAGAATGTGGAGCTGGTTGAAGGAACAGATATCGCATGTCCCTGATAGTTATGTCCCTGTCAGGCAGGGAGGAAGTGATAAGGTAAGGAAACCATGGTTTACTGCATAAATTACATTTCTTGTTAAGCAGAGGGAGGTTTATGTGTTGTTGAGGCAAGATGGTTCAGATGAGGCAATGGAGAGTTATAGGTCAACCTGGAAGGTTTAAAGAGAGAGTAAAGAAGAGCTAAGGGAGGACACGAGCAGACTTTAGCAAACAGAATAAATGAGAACACTAAAGTTTTCTACAGGTATGTGAGGAATAAAAGGATGACTCGGATATGAATAGGGCCAGTCAGAGACAGAAGTGGGAAGTTGAGTGTGAACACTGTGGACATCGGAGAGATGCTAAAAGAACATTTCTCATCGGGATTCACTTAGGTAAAGGAGAATATTGCAGAGCAGAAGAATGAGGGACGAGATGTTAGACAACAAGGATCGAGGTTAGTTATCAACTTGTGATATCATTTCTAGAAGGAGTGAAAGTAGACAAGTCCCCTGGGGCAGATGGGATTTTTCTGAGGATTCTCTAGGAAGCTAGAGACGAGATAGCAGAGCCATTGGCTTTGATATTAGAGTAGTCGTTGTCTACAGATTTAGTACCAGATGATTGGAGGATTGCAAATGTTGTGCCATTGCTAAAGAAGGGCAGTAGAGATTCCCCAGGTAATTAGAGACCACTGAGCCTTGCTTCTGATGTCGGGAAGGTTTTGGAAAGGAGTATAAGAGATAAGATTTATCATCATCTAGCAAGCAACAAATTTATATCAGATAGTTAACATGGTTTTGTCAAGGGCAGGTCGTGTCTCACAAACCTCACTGAGATTTTTTTCAGAAGGTAACCAAGCATGCAGATGAGGCAGGGCAGTTAACGTGGTATACATAGACTTCATTAAGGCCTTTGATAATATTCCACATGGTAGGCTATTGGAGAGTATGCACAAGCATGGGATTGAAAGTGATTTAACAGTTTCGATTAGAATCTGGCTTTCTGAAAATAAGCAGCGAGTGGTGGTTGATGGGAAATATTCAGCCTGGAGGCTGGATACTGGTGGAGTACCACAAGGATTTGTTTTGGGATCATTGCTGTTTGTCATTTTTATAAATGAGGCAAGCATAAGTGGATGGATCAGTAAATTTGCAGATGACACCAAGATCGTTGGAGTAGTGGACAGTTTGGAAGCATGTTACAGGTTGCGGGGGACTTGGTTAAACTGCAGAATTGGGTGAAAGGTGGAAAATTGCGTTCAACCCAACTAAATGTGAGGTGATGCTCTTCGGGAAGAATAACAGGAAGGCTAACTACTGGGTATATGGAAACATTATTGGTAATGTGGATGTGCAGAGGGATCTTAGTGTCCATGTACATAGATCCCTGAAAGTTGCCACCCAGGTGTTTAGTGCGGTTGAGAAGGCAGTCGGTGTGTTAGATTTCATTGGTAGAGAGATTGAGTTCCAGAGCCACAATATAATGCTGCAAATATACAAAACACTCGTGCGGCCACACCTGGAATACTGTGCACACTTCTGATCCCCATATTTCGGAAAGGATGTGGAAGGTTTGGAAAAGGTGGAGAACAGATTTACCAGGATGTTGACTGGTCTGGAGGGAAGATCTTATGAGGAAAGCTTGAGAGACTTGAATCTGTTCTCATTGGAAAGATGAAGGCTTAGAGTGGATTTGATAGAGACATAAAAGATGATCAGAGTATGAGATATCGTAAACAGTGGAAGTCTTTTGCATAGGATGATTTCGTCAGCTTGTACGAGGGGACATAACTCCAAATTGAGGGATGATAGATTTAAGACAGATGTCAGAGGCAGGTTCTTTACTGAGAGAGTTGTAAGCTTGGCTTACATGTCTGCCAATGTAATTAACTTAGCCACATCAGGGAGATTGAAACACTCATTGGATAAGCACATGGACGATGATGGGTTAGTGTAGGAGGACGAGCTGAGAGTAGTTCAAAGGTCGGCACAACAGTGAGGGCCGAAGGGCCTGTACTGCACCGCATTGTTCTCTGTTCTACATTCTATCTTGTCAGTATTTGCAGAGAGTGCTGGTGGGTGTGTCGGTAGATATGGCGTTGCCCCAGAGATGTGTGTCGGTATTTTCGTGTGTGGCGTACGGGGCAGAGGGTCGGTATTCCTAGAGGGCCACAGGTGCAAGGTGTCTTGGGGACTGTGTTGGTATACAGGCGGAATGTGTCTGTATTTGCAGGCTGGGTGTCAAGGAGTGTGTTGGTATTTACAGGGGTGTTCCCAGGGAGCCTGTCCTCATTTACATGTGAGTCCTGGGGTGTGTGATGGTATTTACAGCGGATGCCCTATGCAGTGTGTTCATATTTACATGGGTGTCCCACGGACAGTGTTAGCATTTGCATGGTATCCCATGGAGTGTACTAAAATTTACCAGAATTTTGGGATATGCGTCTGCATTTGGGGTGGGGGGTTTCCGAGGAGTGGGTCAGTCGTTACAAGTGCGTCCCGGGAGGTCTCAGTTGTCACAGGGAGAGCCTGGGTTATGTGGCGGTATTTCTGGATGTCCTGGGGAGACTGTCAGTATTTAAATCGGTGTTCCAAGAAATGAAATGATATTCACAGGTGGATCGCATGCATTGAGTCGACATTTAAAAAGGACTCCCGGGACTGTGTCCGTATTTATAAGTGGTTCCGGTGGAATGTGTTGGTGAATCCTTTGAATCCGCTCATACTCTGCTTATTAGCAACGGCATCTCAACACACACTCAAGCTGTTTCCCTGACAACGGCCTGGGAGTCCAACCCAACTCTCGTCCTGTGTCAACGACCTGCTTACCCATCCTCCCTGTTTTCTAGAAACGGCCTCTGAACCAATCACCACACTGTTCCCATGATAATGTCCTGCTGTTTCACTTCTGTGCTGCTTCCAACGGCCTCTGAACCATTAACCGTTCCGTTCGCCTGGCAACAGTCTGTGACGCCATCCACCCTGTTTCCCGAGCAACATCCTGTGACCCCATTCCAACCATGTCTCCCAATCATTGGCCTGTTAGCCTATCCACATTATGTTTACCCAGCAATGACCTGTGACATATCCCTACTCTGTTCTCCTTCCCACAGTCTGTGAGCTCATCCCAACTCTTTTCTCCTAGCAATTGCTTATCAAACCATTCCCAATCTATTTCCCGAGAAATGGTCACTGAAATATTCCACACTTGTTCCCACAGTAACCCCCTTTGCTCCCACTTCCACTCTCTTCTCCTCGCAACGTCCTTTGGACACATGCCCGCTCTGTTCCCTTATCAACAGCATGTGGCCCTATCCCCACGCTGCTTCCCTTGCAACAAGCCCTTAGGAAGTAGCGACCATAATATGGTAGAGTTCAGTCTGGAGTTTGAAAGGGAGAAGGCAAAATCGGATGTAATGGTGTTACAGTTGAATAAAGGTAATTATGAGGGCATGAGAGAGGAACTGACTAAAATAGACTGGAAGCAGAGGCTAACCGGGAAGACAGTAGAGCAAAAATGGCAGGGGTTTGTAGGTATAATTGAGGACACTGTACAGAGGTTCATTCCCAAGAAAAGAAAGATTAACCGGGGAGGGACTAGACAACCTTGGCTGACAAAGGACGTCAGGAAATGTATTAAAGAAAAAGAGAGATCCTATAAAGTGGCTAAGAACAGTGGGAAATCAGAAGATTGGGAAGGATACAATAGCAAACAGAGGACAACAAAGAGTGTAATAAGAAATGAGAGGATCAAATATGAAGGTAGGCTAGCCAGTAATATTAGAAATAATAGTAAAAGTTTCTTTCAGTACGTAAGAAACAAACGACAGGCAAAAGTAGACATTGGGCCACTTCAAACTGATGCAGGAAGCCTAGTGATGGGAGATAATGAAATAGCAGGAGAACTTAACAAGTACTTTGCGTCAGTTTTCACAGTGGAAGACATGAGTAATATCCCAAAAATTAAAGGGTGTCACGGGGCTGAGTTGAGTATGGTTGCCATTACGAAAGAGATAGTGCTAGAAAAGTTAAAAAGTCTTAAAATTGATAAATCTCCTGGCCCCGATGGTATACACCCGAGAGTTCTGAGAGAGGTGGCTGAGGAAATAGCAGAGGCATTGGTTGAGATCTTTCAAGAGTCACTGGAGTCAGAAAAGGTGCCGGATGATTGGAGGCTGGCTGTTGTAACCCCCTTGTTCAAGAAAGGATCAAGGCAAAAGATGGAAAATTATAGGCCAATCAGCTTAACCTCGGTTGTTGGTAAAATTCTAGAATCCATCATTAAGGATGAGGTTTCTAAATTCTTGGAAGAGCAGAGTCTGTTTAGAACAAGTGAACATGGATTTAGTAAAGGGAGGTCATGCCTGACAAACCTGTTGGATTTTTTTGAAGAGGTAACAAGTAGGTTAGACCAGGGAAACCCAGTGGATGTGGTCTATCTAGACTTTCAAAAGGCCTTTGATAAGGTGCCACACGGGAGGCTGCTGAGCAAGGTGAGGGCCCATGGTGTTCGAGGTGAGCTGCTGGGATGGATTGAGGATTGGCTGTCTAACAGAAGGCAGAGAGTTGGGACAGAAGGTTCTTTTTCAGCATGGCAGCCGGTGACGAGCGGTGTCCCACAGGGTTCAGTGCTGGGGCCACAGCTGTTCGCATTATATATTAATGATTTGGATGAGGGAACCGGAGGCATTCTAGCGAAGTTCGCCGATGATACGAAGTTAGGTGGACAGGCAGGTAGTACTGAGGAAGTGGGGAGGCTACAGAAGGATCTAGACAGGTTGGGAGAGTGGTCCAGGAAATGGCTGATGGAATTTAACTTGAGCAAGTGCGAGGTCTTGCATTTTGTCAAAAAGAATAAAAGCATAGACTACTTTCTGAATGGTGAGAAAATTAATAAAGCCAAAGCACAAAGGGATCTGGGAGTGCTAGTCGAGGATTCTCTAAAGGTAAACATGCAGGTTGAGTCCGTGATTAAGAAAGCGAATGCTCTCTTAATCTCAAGAGGGTTGGAATATAAAAGCAGAGATGTACTACTAAGACTTTATAAAGCTCTGGTTAGGCCCCATTTGGAGTATTGTGTCCAGGTTTGGTCCCCACACCTCAGGAAGGACATACTGGCACTGGAACGTGTCCAGCGGAGATTCACACGGATGATCCCTGGAATGACAGGTCTAACATATGAGGAACGGCTGAGGATACTGGGATTGTATTCGTTGGAGTTTAGAAGATTAAGGGGAGACTTAATAGAGACGTACAAAATAATACATGGCTTGGAAAAGGTGGATGCTAGGAAATTGTTTCCGTTAGACGAGGAGACTAGGACCCGTGGACACAGCCTTAGAATTAGAGGGGGTCATTTCAGAACAGAAATGCGGAGACATTCCTTCAGCCAGAGAGTGGTGGGCCTGTGGAATTCATTGCCACAGAGTGCAGTGGAAGCCGGGACGCTAAATGTCTTCAAGGCCGAGATTGATAGATTCTTGTTGTCTAGAGGAATTAAGGGCTACGGGGAGAACACTGGTAAGTCGAGCTGAAATGCGCATCAGCCATGATTGAATGGCGGAGTGGACTCGATGGGCCGAATAGCCTTACTTCCACTCCTATGTCTTATGGTCTTAAGATCTAAGCCATGACCCCTTACCAACTCTGTTCCCCAATAACGGCCTGTTAGTTCATTCATGCACTGTTCTCTTGGAAATGTCTTGTGATCCCATACCAAATTTGTTCCCCTCGCCACGGCCTACGAACCTATGCCTAAACCGTTCACCAGGTGATGGCGTTTGATATCATACCCACTCATTTCTCCCAGCAACGTCCCGTGCCCATCCCAACTCTGCTCGCTCAGCAACGTCCTGTGATTCCATAAATTCTGTTCTCCTACCCTGTCACCCCCTCCCTACTCAGTACTTCTAAAAACGAACTATAAACCCACATGCACACTATTCCCCTCGTAGCTGCCTGGGACCCCATTTCTCTTCTTTTGTCAAAGTAAGGGCCTGTGAACCCATTCCCATTCTCTTCTTCTATCAACTGCCTGTCAACCGATCAATACAGCATTGTCCTGGCAACGTTCTGTGAACATATCCCAATTATGTTCCCTTTGCAACATTCCCTGAAACCATCCTGACGCTGCTCTCCAAGCAAAAGCCTGTGAAACTATCATTATTCTCTTCCCCACGGAACAGCCTGTGATACAATCCGCACTCTGTTTTCCTGGCAACAGCCTGTGAAAAACCATCTGCAATCTGTTGTTCGAGCAATTGCTGTGGCCCCATCCGGACTCTGTTCTCCCAGCAAAGTCCTGTGAATCCATCCTTACTGTGCTGGTCTCGTAATAGCTTGCGACACCATCCCCAATCTGTTCACCAAGGAAATACATGTGATCACGTGCCAAATGTGTTGTCTGAACAACGACCTGCGAAACCATTCTCACTCTGCGCCCCCAGCAACGGCCTCGGAACTCATTCCTACTCTTTCTCCATAGCAACCCCTTTAAAACCGTTCACATTACGTTCCGCTGGTGACGTCCTGTCAATGCATTCTCACTCTGTTCTCCCAGCAAGGGCCTTTGAACCCATCCCCACTCTGTTCTCCTAACGACAGCCAGTGAGCCAACTCCCACAGTTTCCCCAACAACAGCCTATCAATCCTACTCTGTTTCCCTAGCAACTGCCTGAGAACCGATCCCCACTCTGTTCCACTGGCAACGACCTGTGAAACAATCCCGACACTGTTCTACTATTAAAAATTCGTGAGCCCATTTACACACTTTTCTCCGAACAACGGCCTGTGAATGCAAACCGAGCGTGTTTCCCTAGCGACTGCAGTTGAATCCATAAACAGTTTACTAGCCACAGACTGAGACCCCGTCCCCTCAGTGTTACGTTAGCAATGGCCTGTGAACTCATGTCATCTCTGTTCTCCAGCTAACGTCCTGAGAAACAATTCGCAAACTGTACTCACAACAATTACCTGTGAACCCAATGCTATTCAGATCAGCTAGCAACGTCTGTGACCCCATCCACACTCCATTAACCCAGCACCGGTCTCTGAGGCCATCTTCAATCTGTGTTGCAAACAGATGCCTGTGAACCCTTTACTACAATGTTAATCTTGTAGCGGACTTTAAGCTCATCCATACTCTGATACCCTAGCAACAGTATTGAAACCCATCCCCACTTTTTTTTCATCAAACGTCCATTGAAAACATTCCCCTCTGTGCTCCTCACGTTTGCCTGCGAACCCATCGCACTTCTGCTACCCAAGCAACATCCGGTGAATCCATCTCCAGTCTATTTCCCCATCCATAGCCGTTGAACCAATCTCCAGTCTTGTTCCATAGCATAATCTTTGAACCCATTCCCATTATCTTCTCTTAGCAACGGCCTGTAAACACATTGCCACATAGTTCCTATGGCAGTGGCCGGTGATTTCACTCATAGAGTCATAGGAATTTACAGCATGGAAACAGACCTTTCGCTCCAACTTATCCAGCTGACCAGATATGCCTACCCAATCTAGTCCCACCTGCCAGCACCCGGCCAATATCGTTCCAAACCCTTCCTATTCATATACCCATCCAAATGCCTCTTAAATGTCGCAATTGTACCAACCTCTACCACTTCCTCTGACAGCTCATTCCATACATGGACCTCTCTCTGGTCTCTTTTATATCTTTCCCCTCTCAACCTAAAACTATGCCCTCGAGTTCTGGACTCCTCGATACCAGGGAGAAGACTTTGTCTATTTATCCTTTCCATGCCCCTCATAATTTTGTAAGCCTCTATAAGGTCACCTCACAGCCTCCGACGCTCCAGGGAAAACAGCCCCAGCCAGTTCAGCCTCTGCCCATAGCTCAAATCCTCCGACCCTGGCGACATCTTTGTAAATCTTTTCTGAACCCTTTCAAGTTTCACGACATTTTTCCGATAGGAAGGAGCCTAGAATTGCAAGCAATACTCCAACCGTGGCCTAACTATTGTCCTTTACAGCCGCAACATGAGCTCCCAACTCCTCTACTCAGTACTCTGACTTATAAAGGAACGATTACCAAACGCCTTCTTCACTATCCTATCTATCTGCGACTCCACTTTCAAGGAGCTATGAACCTGCACTCCAAGGTCTCGTTTTTCATCAACATTCCCTAGGAGCTTATCATTCAGGTGAAAAGTCCGGCGAAGATTTGCTTTCCCAAAATGCAGCACCTTGCATTTATCTGAATTAAACTCCATCTGCCACTTCTCAGCCCATTGGCCCATCTGGTACAGATCCTGTTGTAATCTGAGGTAACCCTCTTCGCTGTTCACTGCACCTCCAATTTTGTGTCATCTCCACACTTATTTACTGTACCTCTTATATTCGGATCCAAATCATTTGTGTAAATGACAATAAGTATAGGACCCATCACCGATCCTTGTGGCACTCCACTGGTCACAGTCTTCCAGTCTGAAAAACAATCCTCCACCACCACACTCTGTCTTCTACCTTTGAGCCAGTTCTGTATCCAAATGGCTAGTTCTCCTTTTATTCCATGAGATCTAACCTTGCCAATCAGTCTCCCATGGGGAACCTTGTCGAACGCCTCAATGAGGTCCATATAGATCACATCTACTGCTCTACCCTCATCAATCGTCTTTGTTACTTCTTCGAATAACTCAATCACGTTTGTGAGACATGATTTTCCACGCACAAAGCCATGTTGACTATCCCTAATCAGTCCTCGCCTTTCCAAATACATGTACATCCTATCCCTCAGGATTCCCTCCAACAACCTGCCCTCCACTGACGTCAGGCTCACTGGTTTATAGTTCCCTGGCTTGTCTTTACCAGCCTTCTTGAACAGTGGTACAACGTTTGCCAACCTGCAGTCTTCCGGTACCTCACTTGTGACTATCAATGATACAAATATCTCAGCAAGAGGCCCAGCAATCACTTCGCTAGCTTCCCACAGAGTTCTCGGTTACACCTGATCAGGTCCTGGGGATTCATCAACCTTTCACGGTTTCAAGACACCCAGCACTTCCTCCTCTGTAATCCGGACGTTTTTCAAGATGTCACCATCTATTTCCCTACAGTCTGTGTCTTCCATATCCTTTTCTACATTGAATACTGATGCAAAATATTCATTTAGTATCTCCCCCATTTTCTGTGGCTCCACACAAAGGCCGCCTTGCTGATCTTTGACGGGCCCTATTCTCTCCCTAGTTACCTTTTGCCCTTAATATATTTGTAAAAAGGCTTTGGATTTTCCTTAATCCTATTTGCCAACGCTATCACATGTCCCCTTTTTGCCCTTCTGATTTCCCTCTTAAGTATACTCCTACTTCCTTTATACTCTTCTAAGTATTCACTCGATCTATCCTGTCTATACCTGACATATGCTTCCTTCTTTTTCTTAACCAAAGTCTCAGTTTCTTTCGTCATCCATCGTTCCCTATACCTACCAGCCTTCCCTTTCACCTTGACATGAATATATTTTATCTGGATTCTTGTTATCTCATTTCTGAAGGCTTTCCATTTTCCAGCCATCACTTTATCTGCGAACATCTGCCTCCAATCAGCTTTCGAACGTTCTTGCCTAAAACCGTCAAAATTGGCCTTTCTCCAATTTAGAACTTCAACTTTTAGATCTGGTCTATCCTTTTCCATCGCGATTTTATAAGGAATAGAATTATGGTCGGTGGTCCCAATGTGCTCCCCCACTGACATCTCAGTCAACTGCCCTGCCTTCTTTGCCAAGTGTAGGTCAAGATTTGCACCTTCTCTAGTAGGTACATCCACATACTGAAGCAGACAATTGTCTTGTACGCACTTAAGAAATTCCTCTCCATCTAAACCTTTTACACTGTGGCAGTCCCAGTCGATGTTTGGCAAGTTAAAATCCCCGACCATAACTACCCTATTATTCTTTCAGATAGCTGAGACCTCCTGACAAGTTTGTTTCTCAATTTTCCTCTGACTATTAGGGGGTCTAGAATACAATCCCAATAAGGTGATCATCCTTTCTTATTTCTCAATTCCACCCAAATAGCTTGCGTGGATGTACTTCCGGGAATATCCTCCCTCAGCACAGCTGTAATGCTATCCTTTAGCAAAAATGCCACTCCCCTTCCTCTCTTGCCTCCCTTTTTTATCCTCCCTGTAGCATTTGTATCTTGGATCATTACGCTGCCAGTCCTGCACATCCCTGAGCCATGTTTCCGTAATTCCTATGATATCCCAGTCCCATTTTCCTAACCATGCCCTGAGTTCATCTGCCTTCCCTGTTAGATCCCTTGCATTGGAATAAATGCAGTTTAACTCATTAGTCCCATCTTGTCCCTGCCTGCCCTGACTGTTTGATTCACATCTGTTCTCAACTGTAAAAGCCTCAGATTGATCTCCTTCCTCACTATGTCCCTTTTCTGTGCTGTTCCCCCTAGAAATAGCCTGTGACCGTCGCCACTTGTTTCATATTCACACTGTTTCATTAACAATGTAGTGTGATCCTACCCCTAATCTGTTTCACTCGAAACGGCTTGTGAACACTCCTCAAACTCTTGTCCTATCATCGGCCTGTTGTCCTATCAACAACTCCCACTCTGTTGCTCAAGCAAACGCCTGTGTCACCTCCCCCACTCTGTTTCCATAGCAATGGCCTCTAATTCCATTCCCACTCCGTTCTTCTCGGTACAGCCTGTGAACCCATTACCACTCTCTTCTACGAGCAACGGCCTGTCTTCTATTCCAACGCTGCTCTCCCAGCAAATTCTTGGGGACCCATCCGAACGTTCCTCGAGAAACGGCCTGCATCCCATCCTTACACTATTCCCCTATCAGTGACGTGTGACCCCGTTCTTAATCTTTTCACCAAGCAAAAGCCTGTCAACCCATTGCCCAGTATTCTCTGAGCTACGTCGTGTGTACATACACCCAGTCAGTTCTCAGAGCAACGGCCTGTGAATCAATCGACATTTTTTTCCGAGCAACGTCTTCTGAATCGATGTCCACTCCGTATCCCACGCAACGCCTGTTCCACCAGCAACACCCTGCAAATCTTTCCCCAGACTGTACCCTTAGCTATGGCCTGTGTCGCAACCTTTGTATGTTCTTTCAGCAACTACCTGTGAATTTATCACCGTTTTGTTCTTCTAACAACAGCCTGTAACCCCATATCGGCACTGTACCCCGAGCAAACGCCTACAAACCAATCCTCATTGCATTCCCTTCACAACTGCCTCTGAACCAATGACCACTCTGTTCTTCTTGCGACGTCCTGTGAACCCATTGTCACTCCGTTCTCTGAGAAATGGACTACGCGTATATTCCAACCCTGTTCTCCTGGTAACAGCCTGTAAAACCATACTCAGACTGTTTCCCGAGCAATGGCCTATGAATCAATCCCCAATCTGTTCTCCGAGCACTGTGAAGGCATCCTCGCATGGTTCCCCTCGCAACACCCCGTCACCACTCTGTTTTCATAGAAACAGCCTGTGGCGTCAACCCCACTCTGATCTCGCATCACTCTGTTCCACGAGCTATGACCTTTGAACTCATGCCGACTCTGTTTCTCGAGGAAACATTGTGAGCCAATCCTCACTCTGTTTTCTAAGCAATGGCCTGTCAACATATCATCACTGTTCACCAAGCAACAGCCTGCGAACATATAAGTACACTGTTGCCCATCCAATGGCCCGTTACCCATCCCCACATTGCTCTGCAAGCAACAGCTTGCGAACATACAGCTATACTGTTGTCCGTCCAACAGCTTGTGACCCATCGCCAAACTGTTATGCTAGAAACGTCCTGTGAACCTATCCACCCTCTGTTCTCCGAGCAACGTCTTTTTAAACCAATCCTGCTCTCTGCCCCAAGCAACAGCACGTGAACCAATCTCTACACTGCTTCAAAGAATAAAGAATACGGGAAATTAAACGACAGGACCAGGCCCTTCGACCCTCCAGGCCTCCGATGATCTAAATCCTCTGTAGAACCTGTCAGCTGTTTTCCAAGGATTTGTATGCCTCTGCTCCCAACCCATTCATGTATCTGTCGAGATATATCTTAAATGACGCCATCGTGCCCGCCTCTATGACCTCCACTGGCAATACATTCCGGGTTCCCACCACCTTCTGCATAAAGAATGTTCCACGCATATTTCCTAAAAACATTTCCCCTCTCACTTTGAACTCGTGAACATGATTAATGGAGTTCCCCATTCTGTGTAAAATCATTTTACTATCCACCATGTCTATACCTCTCAAGATATCGTAGACTTCAATCTCGACTCCACTCAACTTTTGTCTCTCTAATAAAAATAATCCCAATCTACTCAACCCGTCTTCATCGCTCGTGCTCTCCATACCAACAATATCCTGGTGGAACTTCTCTGCCCCTTGCCAAAGCATCCATAACGTTTGATAATGCGGCGACCAGAACTGTATGCAGTATTCAAAACGTGGCCGAAATAAAGTCCAAAAAACTGAAATATGATCCACCAACTTTTATACTCAATACCCCGTCCAAAGTATGCCATATATCTCCTTGGCCACTTCATCGACCTGCATTGCCAACTTCAGGGTACAAGGGACCTGAAAGCCCAGGTCTCTCTGAACAACAAGTTTTCCCAAGGCTTTTCCATTTATCATGCATTTCGCTTTCGAATTAGATCTTCCAGAATGCATCACCTCGATTTGCCTATATTGAACTCCTTCTCACACTTCTCTGGCCAAATCTCCAATCTATCTATATTCTGCTGAGTTCTCTGACAGTCCTCTTCGCTCTCTTCTGACAATCTTAGTGTCATCTGCAAACGTGCTAATCATATCACCGATAAATTTCTCCAGATCATTAATGCATATCACAAACAAAAGTGGTCTCAGCATGGATCCCAGTGGAACAACTCTGGCCACAGTTTTTCATTTTGAAAAACTCCCTTCCACGACTACTCTGACTCCTGCTGTCCAGGAAGACAGTAGACCCTGGACTCCATGCAACTTCAATTTCTCCATCGTCTTCCTACAGCGACCCTGATCAAACGCCTTACTGAAATGCATGCATATGACGTCTACAGACCTTCCCTCATCAATTAACTTTGTTACCTCCTCAAAGCATCCTGTTAATTTGGTAAGACATAACCTTCCCTGCAAAAAAACATGCTGCCTTTCACTGATATTCCGATCTTCTTCCAAATGATAACATATTCGATCCCTTACTATCTTCTACAGCAGCATCCCTTCCACTGACACCAGTTTCACCACTCTATACTTACCTGAATTATTCTTGCAACACTTCTTAAGCAAGGGGAACATGTTAACAATTCTCCAGCCCTCTGGGATATCACCTGTGTTCATGGGTGCTGGAAAGACATCTGTGAATGCCCCAGATATTTTTACTCTTGCCTCCCTCAGTAGCCTGGGCTGGATCCCAGCAGGTCTGGGGAAATCATCCAACTTAATGTATTTTATAATACCCAATACCTATCCTCCCCACTCATGCCAACTTGCGCGAGAGTAATCAAACAGCCATTCCTAAACTCAACAACCATCATAACGCTCTCCTCCGTGAATACCGTTGCAAAGCACTCAATAAGAATTTCACCAATTTTCTCTGACTCCATTCAAAACTTCGCTCATTTGTCCTTGAGTGTGCCAACCCTTTCTCTAGTTTCCCTCTTGCTCCTTATACACGAATAAAAGGTTTTGGGATTTTTTGTAACCTTGGTTAGCCGTCTTCAGTCCTCGTTGCAGATTAGTCCTAAATTCCCGATATGCTTCCAAAGCTTCGTCTGTTTTCCTTCACCTAGACCTCATATATGCTTCATTTTTCCTCTTAGCTGCTGTCACAATTTCACCTGTCATCCACGACCCCACATCTTGGAATGTCTATCCCTCACTTTCATAGCGAAGTGAATGTCCTGGACTCCAATCAATGTCTATTTTAAAGTCTTCCAAATATTAAAAGTGGATTTACCTTCAAACAGCTGCACGCAACCCATTTTTCCTAGCTCCTGCCGAATTTTGCTGTAGTTGGTCTTCCCACAATTTAGCACTCTTCCTTTTGGACTACTCTCGTCTTTGTCCATAAGTATTCTAAAACCTTGGGGAAATTATTCATAATGCCCAAAGTATTCCCCTACCGAAACTTCAAAAAACTGGCTGGGCTCATTCTACCGACGATGCCCAATATGACCCTTCCCATATTAATCTATTTACATACTGTTCGATAAAATCTTCTTGGATGCTCCTTCCTAATTCTCATAAGACTAAACCTTTAACTCTAATTGAATCCCAGTTGGGAAAATCAAACTCTCCCATTACGACCATCTTATTGCTCCTATATCTTTCCATAATCTGTTTACATATTTGTACCTCTATCTCACGCTCACTGTTGGGAGGCCTGTCGTAAAAACCCAGCATTGTTAGTGTACCCTTCCTATTTCTCTGTTCTGCTCATACTGCCTCACTGCTCGAGTTCTCGCTGATGCTCTCCTTCACCTTAATTGTGATATTCACTCTGAACTGTAAAGCAACTCCTCAAACCTTCTTACCTCTCTCTCTATCACACCTGAGACAGTCGAGGCTGAAGGGTCCGTTCTGCGCTGTGATGTTCTATTTTCGAGACCTCTGGTAAGACCACACTTGGACTGTGTTTTCAGTTCTGCTTGTCTTAAGGTAGGAAAGATGTGGCAGCTTTAGAAAGGGTTCAGACGAAATTGTTCATGATACTTCCTGGACTAGAGACCTGGTCTTATGAGGAAAGGTTTGGGGACTAATGCCTTTCTCATTGGAGCGAAGAAGGATGAGAAGTGACTTCATAGAGCTGTACAAGATGTTGAGAAGCGTAGATAAAATAGATAACCAGAGACATTTTACTACAGCGGAAATGTTTCTCACGAGTGGCCATAATTTTAAGGTAATTGAAGGAAGGTTTAGCGGATATCTCAGAGGTATGTTCTTTACACAAAGCGTGGTGGCTATGTGGAATGCACTGTTAGCAGTGGTCGTCGAGTCAAATACATTAGGCACATTGAAGCGACCCTTGGATAGGCCCATGGAAAGTAGTGCACTGAACGATATGTCAGTTAGTCTGATTTTTCCATGAAAGGCTGGCACAATACGGAGAGCTGAGGAATCATTATTATGCTGTATGTTGTATCTGCTGTAAACTGCCAACACGGAGAAGGGCAGATTGTTTATGTTCTGGAGCCTTCGTGTGAGAAATAGATAACAGGAAGATGCAAGTCTAATGTTTGCAGAGAGAGACTGAACTTCTCCATCAGAATAGAGTGTCCCAGCAGGTCACATTCAAATTGTAGGTTGGGATGCCGGGAAGTGAGTGGTTCAGTATAAAAGCAGAAGAATCAGTTTGGTTCATTTTCGAGTTGGGGTTGATTTATTCTTCTTATATATTTTATCTTTACTTCTCTTGATGTTCCCGAACAATCGCACGAACGGTACCGTCTTATGCACTTCACACGTATTGCACCTACTCTGATGAGCTAAAGAAATTACCCTTTCCCTTAACTCCCTCTGGTCTCTCCCCAGTGCGTGGACAGACTGGTTTTGCAAGGTTAGAGCTACTGTATAATGCACTTCCTCACAGTCTATTGCAGGATAATCAGCTACAGATTCACAGAGTGCTGGGAAGCAATTTTTTTTAACATTGTGTCTCAAAACAGTCGCTTTAACAGATCCAAATTCAAATGCTTCACCAGGTAAGTAATCTATGTCTACAACCCCGTTTGTGAACATCCAAAAAACCATTTGTGAAATGTTCAACATTCTCCAGTCAAGAAGTGGACAAAAGAAAACTGTTCCTATCTTGAGTCGGATGCTTGGCGAATGAGAGGTAACCAAGATTCAGAGCAGTCCAGTGAAAGCCATTGGAATTGCCAGTGCAATATCTGAGCTACTCGGTTGTTGTGCTGGAAGTAGGCAGTGTCCAACACCATGCACCAACCCCTGACAATGTACACTTTGATAGATGTCTGCAAATTCACCAAATAAAAAAGTGGATATTGACTTTTAGAATAACCTTTCCTTGAGAGCATTAATACCCTGCGGCACAATCTGTTGAAAGTATTTAAAAATTGCATGTTACTCTGATTTATTGAGATACTGTTGACCTGGAAATAGAATTATTCAACGAACAGTTGTGAGCTCTGTTGCATAAGTGTTTTCGAGAGGTATTATATGGTCAATTTCATTTATCAATTTCATTATATGGTCAATGCCATTTCATGCCCCACCACCCACCTCAAACAATTCTACCAGCCTTCTCTACTTTCTCTGACTGCTCATTCCATAGATGCTCCGCACTCTGTGTGAGTTCTCCTTTCCTGTTTCTAAGCTCAGTCCATCCTACTTCAGTAGATGAGTCCTTATACGTCTTTTCTGCCACTGTAATACTTCCATCGCTAACAACGGCACACTCTCCGCTCCTTTCCTATCTTGTCTGTTCTTTCGGAAACATTTAAGTGCACGAATATGCAAGAACCATTCATGTCCCTGTTCTACCCATGCCTCCCACATGACTACAACATCAAAATCCAAGGTACCAACCCATGCAGCAAGTTCACGGACTTTAACCTGGATGTTCCTGGCATTGACACGGACCTACTTGAAGCCACATTCCTGGTTGCTGGTGCACTCTTGCGACCTTGAAACTTCATTTCTGATCTCACGACTCTCAACCTCCTGTACACTGGAACAACAAATTCGCTCGTCATCGTCCTCCTGAATTATTTTAAACCCTCACGAGCTGCATTTGCAAATTTCTTTTCGAGGATATTGATACCACTCTTTTTCGTGTGAACCATCCTGTTTGGAGAGACACCGCCGACTCCAAAATGAGGCCCAATTATCCAGGTATCCGAGATCCTCCCACCTGCACCATACTTGTTGCCACGTCTTCAACATTTCCCTCTCCAGATTTCTTGCATCGCTTGCACGTGGCACGAACACCAACACAGTGACAACAACGCTGTTTGGTCTCACACTATGACATGAGAACAACTTTTATAAAGAGTGGTTCGTGTGTGGAAGAACCTACCCCGGGAAGTGATGGATACAGGTGTAGTTGCAATGTTTAAAATACATTTGGAGAAGTACATGAATACGCAAGGTTTGGAGGGATATGGGCCAAATACCAGAAAGTGGGACTCGATGTGTTTGGGATCATGTTCAGCTTGAACTAGGTGAACTTAAGGTTATGTTTCCCACACTGTATGATTCTATGGTTCTATAACTCAACAATTTCTCTCTGAAGTGGAAATGTTCTTCCTCTCACAGCCCTATTTGAAAATCACGCTCCTCATGGTGTCCCCAGATGTTCCCTTTGAGTTCACTGAGTGTAAAGACTTTCCAATCAAAATTTGACAAAAAAAAATCATCAACAAAAAAAACTCCTATGATTTCAGGATTGAAATTGGGAAGAAGCAAGCAATTCTCATGGTTTAAATTTGTTGTGCACGTATCTTTTTTTTAATCCAAGTCTTATTAAAAGAAAGGTTGTGCACGGGTGCTGTGCATATTGCTCCCAATCAACATGGTGGCCTTCAATCCGGCAACTGCACATGCTTTAGACACACTTCCTATTCCTGGTCTGCTTCAAGCCAAAGCCTCACGTTTTACATTACGATTTTCAAGGATGTCCGCTTGTTTAAAAGACATCTCCATCTCTGTTCTCTCCACTCCAAGGATACACACGGCATATTCTCACCTTTTACCAGTACCAACCACCCGCAGTCAGCCTCAGTTACAACGACATTGCGCCTGCACAGAGGAAGAGCAGCGTCACACATACACCACCCCATATCCAGTTAGACTGGTTGGAGGACCAGTTTCCCGGCTTCGTCCTCCATGTATGGCCTGAGATCCTATTGATCTGGTGTCACTGTCACTCACTCGGGCCACATTGTGATCAAAAACATTTGCAATCCATGGTGAGACGGTAGGAGCCTCAGCGCGGATCCAGAATCACAAATCAAACCAGGAACTTGATTCCGTCCCCAGTCCCCACTGTGTGGCATCTGCGTCGCTCAGAGTCTCTCAGGGTGACCTATTTAACACAGCGACAAGGAATCTAATCTATCAGAAGGC
Source organism: Chiloscyllium plagiosum (assembly GCF_037043375.1). Classification (NCBI taxonomy): domain Eukaryota; kingdom Metazoa; phylum Chordata; class Chondrichthyes; order Orectolobiformes; family Hemiscylliidae; genus Chiloscyllium; species Chiloscyllium plagiosum. Next base: position 89,214,409 of record NW_028270175.1, on the reverse strand, counting down.
AGTGGAATTGTGGAATGTATTACAGCAGAAGGTTGTCAAGGCGAGCTAGCTTAGTATGATCATGGAAGCTGTTAAAATTGCCGGTGATATTCCAACAGGTTTATTAGGAAGCAATAGCTTTCGAATCGCTTCCCCTTCTTTAGTTAGCTGACATCTACCTGAAGAAGGAGAAGCGCTACGAACGCGAGTGATTCCAAATACATCTTTTGGATAATACTCAAGTGTGCGTGATTTTCCACTTTGTGCACCATAGTCAAACACTGGGACCTCCTCATCATAGAAACAGGAACATGGTGAGATAATTCAGCCCTGCGAGCCTTCAATGTGATCACAGCGAGTTGGACATTCCTCACGTCCACTTTCCTGCTCTTTCCCCACAACCGTCTATTCCCGCGGATATCAAGAATCTGTCCCACCCTTCAATGTCTACAAGAACTCTACGCCCACATCTCATTGGCGAGGACTTCCAATGTCTCAAAAACCTTGAGACAAAACATTTCTCCTCATCTCAGCCTTCGTTCAGTGTCCTATGTTTTCTGGAGCCGGGGCCCTCTGATCATAGATACGTCCATAAAGGGAAACATTCTTTCAAAATCAATGCTTCGGACATAACATTTCTTCACAACCCATTGAAGAGTTATGCCCAAAACTTCGACACGCTTGCTCTTCAGATGTGCCTGACCTGCTGTGTCTTTTCTAGTGAGATAGTTTATCGAATCTCACTCTCCATTATCTGCTGTCCTCACTATCCTGTTGTGTTTGAGAGAGATGAGGATAGGCAGACTGTGAGAGAGACAGGGAGAAGTGCACACTGGGAAGTACCGCTCTCCTTGTAGCACTCCATCAAATTGTTATCTTACATTCACGATCAGGGAAATAAATGTTTAAATAGAACCCTTCAATACCTCTATACCGCAGAAAATGTTTTGTTACATTGATGCGTTTACGAAGTGTTTTCAATCCTGTCCTCCAATGACAGAGTCTGATAAATACAAGACCACTGGTGCGAGTACATTATCTCTCCCACATTTACCCGCGAAGGTCATAATTTTCAGTCTATTAACTAACTTTGCTGCCTAATTCTAGTTTGAGTTGATAGAATGGTGGCGGTGTGAGACTGGTGGAAAGTGCTGAGGTCGTCGGCCAGCAAGTGAAAGTCGTCTAAAAATAATAAGTTCACAGTTTCAGTCCGCACTGGGGGTTCCTATTCTTCAGGAACTTGGCGTCTCTTCATGCTGAACAAACTACTGTTCGCATTTATTTCAAAATATTGCATGTTGATTACAAATAAAACGTGTTTTGAGAGAGTGCCAGCCACCCTTCAAAGCGAAGTCAAAGCGTTTCAGTTTCATTGTGACACTTTTCGAATTGTAGACTCTTGAGGAGATTTGGAAGTCCATTTCTGCACACTGAGATACCTCAGACAGAGATCTGTCGATGACCAGTTCACCTGTGTTCGCTAATGGCTGAAGGATTAATATCGGTTTGCAGGACACTCGGGTTAACTTCTTTTCTTCTCACTGTCCTTCTAATTGTGATAATTTAATATCAAAGGTTATTTTGTATACCGGTATATTATCTCTGAAAAGATATTTTGCGCTGTGGAAATCCTTTGAAAAATATCAAATATCTGAAATCCGCTGGAATGCATTCCAATATAAACTTCGTCCTGCTGCATGGAATGTTATGTTATTCGCATGCCTAACACAATATTACAAAAAACAAACACTTTTATGTCTTGGTGATCATGAATGTGGGTAGTGATGTCCAGGAGGGCAGAAGAAATTGTTAAGGATGTAGAATGATCGAATCACAACGGCGCATTGAGTCCACATCAAACCTCCAAACAGCAACCCAGCCAGATTCAATCCCAAGTTGTCCCTCTAACTCAGCATTTCCCTTGGCTAAAAAATCCTTACTTGGGTGTCCCAGAATACTACAGGAAAGTTAGCAACCACGCAATCAACCCGGCCTATATGTCTTTGGACTGGACAACGAAAGCGAAGCATCTGATGGAAACCCACGCAGACTCGAGAAGGATGTGCAAACTCCACAGAGCCCGTGGATTGGATTGAACCCAGGTCTGTCGCGCAGTGAGACTGCAGTGCTGCACACTGATCCGCCATGCCCATGACTTTAAAAACTCACTAAAATAATGCAACATCCCTACCATCACGGGAGAATCTCTCGGTAAATGCCCTCTAATTTGGAGAAGAAGCATCTGTGAATTATTCAACCACTTGGTGCATCTATGCCAATCACAACTGAAGAATGATTATTTTCATAGGTAGGAGGATGTGAGAACTGAACATCAGATAGAATCATCTCAGCACTTGCCCAACCAAAGATAGAGATTGCAAATCCAAAATTGTACGATTGAATGCATTCGGGACACACAAGACTGCAGTGAATGAAATTCATCTTCAATTCCCAATGAATCCCCTATTTGACAGAGGAACTAAGTGGGCAAAAAGGGGTCATGAGATCACGAGGTCATTAGCGAGCAGGGTTCAGGAAAATCCCAAAGCATTGTAATCATATATAAAGAGTAAGAAGTCAACTTGAGATGGTTTTGGCCAGGTAAAGGACAAGGAATAAATATATGCGTGAATTGCAGTTAATTAGGTAAGATTCTTAATGCGTACTTTGCATCAATATTCACCGAGGAGAGGGATAATGCAGGTACTGATGTTAGGGAACGATCTTTGATTATGCTAGGTCAGGTCGGCATAAGGCGGAAGGACGTGTTAGGTATTCTCAATGCCATTATTTGGATGAGTCCACAGATCTCATCCTGGATACTGATGGAAGCGAGAAAGGAAATAGTTGGGGTTTCACAGATATTCTTGTAGCACCAATGAACATGGGGGAGGTCGCAGAACACTTGTAAATTGCTGATGTTGTCACCTTATTGAAGGTTAGCAGGCATAACTCACGTAATTAAAAAGCTTATGAGCCAGACCTCACTGTTAGGGAAACTACTGGACAGGATAATGAGGGATAGGATCTATACACATTTGGAAGAAAATGGACTGGTCAGTGATAGGTAGCATGATGTTGCGCATGGAAGGTCATATCATACAAATCTAATCGTGTCTTTGAAGAGGTGACAAAGGTATTTGATGAGGGAAGGGATGGCGATGCCATACATGGACTTCAGTACGGCGTTTGGTAAAGTTTCCACATGATACGCTGATGAAGAAGGTGAAGGTCCAGAGAGTTCCAGCTGGACGGATAGAGAACTGGTGAGGCAACAGGAGACAGAGAGGAATAGTGGAAAGGGGCTTCTCAAGATGGAGACCTGTGACCAGTAGTGTCCTACAGTGTTCCGTGCTAGGACCACTGTTGCTTATGAGAGACACAAATGATTTGGAGGAAAGTGTAGGTTGCCTCCTTAGCAAGTCTGCAGATGACACCAAGATTAATGGAGTAACAAATAGTCAAGGAGTCTGTCAGAGAATGCAGGAGAATATAGATGTATTGCAGAGTTGGGCAGAGAAATGGCAAATGGAGTTCGGTCCATACAAATGCGAAGTGATGCATTGTGAAAGATCCAATTAAGGAGCGAACTCTACTCTAAATGGAAATGCCTTCGTGAAAATTGAAGAACGGACAGAATCATTGTCGCCTCAAGCTGGTAACGCACGTAAGTGGACTGGTAAAGAAGGCACACGGTATATTTCCCTTCATTGAACGCCGCACTGAGTACAAGAGATGGAACGTCATGCTATAGTTGTACAATACTTTGGTTCGGCCACATTTGGAATACTGTACACAGTTCTGGTCTCCACATTGCCAAAAAGGCGTGGATGCTTTGGAGAGGATGCAGAGGACTTTTCCCAGATTTTTCCTGGAATGCAGGTTGCTAGCTTTGAGGTGAGGTTGCGTAGATTAACAATATTTTCATTGGAAAGGAGGAGGTAGGGGGAGACCCGATTGTGGCCCACAAAACCACGAGATGTGTTGACGGTTTGAATAACAAGAAACATTTCTGCAGAATGGAGGACTCAATTACAAGGGGCCACGAGATCAAAGTTGAGAAAAAAAGAATATCTGAGGTATGCCTGAAAATGTTTTCATGCAGAGGGTGGTAGTTACCTGGGAATCGTTTCAGGCCGAGATGTTAGGGACAGGAACGATAGATCCATTTAGGATATACTTAAACAGCTACATGAATGAGCAAGGAGCAAAGGGATACAGATCTTTATAAAAAAAGGTAACAGGTTTAGATAGTGGATCTGAATCGTAACAAGCTTGGAGGGCCAAAGGGCAAGTTCCTGTGCTTATTCTTTGTTCTTTGAACAATAGGATTTAGCCAGACGTATCATTGGAAGTACAGGTTGGATACTTAGAACTTATTATTAGAAATTTTGTGAATAAACCATCGTGAGCAAAAGTATACATATACACATGCTTCTTCCTGATCGAGGTTGGGAATGCTGATCTGTCAGACTTTGCTCCTGCTTTTCCCCTAAACCTCTTTCAGTGAAGATGCAGAGTTTCGGGTTCAGCTTCACAATAACTTAACATAATAATATTGTAACTCCGACCTTGGTCGGGGTGTAGGAGATCAGCCTTCAACACCACTCCAACATTGGCGAAAGTGATGACTGACTTCAACTGAACCCAACTGGCATGTCCTGACGGAATTCTACAACACTTCAAACCAAAGTTAATTCAAAACCTGCCTCTCTTCGTTTAATTTGTTACGTGCTCTGGCATCACCCAGATTTAGGAGAGTCACTTCCACAGATCCCCAACACTTTTAGACAACGATATTTCTCCACAGGTCTGGCTTAAGTATGTTTCCCATATTCCGCTCTGCCTCATAGATGGCTGAATCTTTATTAATGGTGTCACAAAACTTTTTGACTGAGGGTGTCTCAGTGAACTCCAGTGATGACCCAGAAACCCGAGTGTCTGAATCGAAATTCTGTTCCTACCAACCTCCAACCCAAACGTTTCACCCAAAAGAAAGAGCTCCAATGAATTCTGGGGACTAAAGCTGCCCCAATCGCCGAGGCATGGAAACTGGAAACAGCGCATGTCAGAAGTTGTTACTCGAATCTGCAAATGTGAGAGGAGTGTTTTCGTGGGAACTCATTCAGCTCTGTGATTCGTGGATAAAGACAGCATCCCTGTTTGTTTTTTGAATAGAACTAAACCAAAAAAAGGCAGTTCCTGGAATCCAAGGTCATCAAGCAGGAGTTTGGAGAAATACAGCAAACCTGGCATCATCAGGAGGTGAAGAAGTCAAAGTTTAGAGTGCAAGCCTACTTCAAAGGTGTTACAGCCAAGACGGTGACTTTGCAACTTCCTGATGCTGCCTGGTTTGTTCATTCGAACATTCTGTACAATTTCCCAAGAGCCAAGTGGCTCTTCGTTCCACTTCCTCGGTATTCATAACACAAAAAATGACAAATCGGAAAAGCTGGAAGTCAGGAACCACGCTGGTCCTCCAGCCATCTGAACTGCACCACTGTCTGAGTGCCGACGTTGAACAATGAGTTTGTGTAGCTACACCTTTCTTCGATGCAGAGCTGTTGCTGCTGCTGTCTGAATGAAGATGGAGTTTCACCGAGACTGAACCTTCCTTTAGATGTTAGCACATCACTGGCATACAACCCTGTCTTTTATGTTTCTTACCATTTCCTAGTTTATAAAATTCTGTGGTTAAGTAATTAACTTGTAGAATATGAAGGAAAACGAAGTGAACCCAGGAAGGGGGCAGAGACTGTCAAGAACAAGACGTGATGAATATTGATCTGTTCATCAGAAACTTCAGGAGAATGTGTTTGGTAGACATTAGGGGCAGTAAACCGAGAGTGGTAGGAGAGAGCGAGTTAGGTGAAGGGTTACGGATTTCGTGGAAGAGAGTAAAAATCTATTGTCAAGAAGGGGGAATTATTTATTGTGTTTGCAATCTGTATTATTACCTATATAATTCATTTTACAGGATGTTGGAGAAAGAGACGTTGTATGATTAACTTCCCACATAGTCTTTTACTCTCTGCCTTCTCCTGTTTACAAAAATCATTGCTATTGATTCTTTTTTCCAAACTCCAAAAAAAAGCAAAAGCTTAAAAAACTGTAATTGATGCTTCAAGAAATAGAATAAATCAAATGCAGCAAGTAAGAGCCTCAAAGCAAAGAAGCAACTTTTGCAAACACGATTCTCACCTATCCCCCATTGAACTCCGTCATTCCCGTAAGATACCACACTGTGTTCTGTGTGGATGAATCGTCTGCCGATTTTCAAACATCCATAAACATAGTGAAATGCACAATATGGAGGAACTATGAAAATCCCGTTAGGGATTATATTTCCAGTCAACACTGGCATTTCATTAATATAGTCGTAACAGGGAGAAACTATTCACCTGCTCCGGTCATAGGAAGGAATTCCCTGATTTGCCTGCACTCTGGAAACATCAGCGTGCTGCGATTGGTGAGAGGGGACTCATCTACTCTGAGTGTACGAAAAGAATCAGTGCATATTTTACCCTGTTGTGACACCAGTGCTTTCATACTGGGGAGAGTTCAACTACCTGCTTGCATTATGTAAAGCTATCAAATCAGCTAGGCTGTCTGCAGATGCACCAGAGATTTCACACTGGGCTGTGGCCATTTACTTGCTGAGATTGTGGAAAGGAATTCACTCAAACAACAACCCTGCAGACGCACGAGTGAATTCATATTGGGGAGAGGCTATTCATCTGGTCTGAATGTGTGCAAGGATTCACTCAGCCATCAAATTTTCTGAAAGATGAGCAATTTCACAAATATAAGCAGGGGTTAAAGCTGCTATGAATCAACAACATTCATGATTTTTCAAAGTATATTCCAAGGTCTCTACCGTAACCATGCAGAAATGCAAAGGCAACAGTTACATCAGTATCTGTAAACCCCCCTCCATATCACGCACCAGCCACTGGTGGAACTATATTTGCTGTTCCTTTACCATCAGTGTGTCATAATCCTGTGAACCACTTTCACCCTAAGACTAAATGCAAACAACTTCTGCAATTTAAGTTCACATTTCAAGACTCAGGCATGTCTGAAGGAAAGCCGCTGTGGATACTTTTCAGGATGAGATTTTCAGAAGCACAATATACTGACTGCAACAGAGAATGCAGGAGCAGAATCAAGGCATCCATCCCACCTTGACTGCTCCTCCATTCTGTATGCTCACGGCTGATCCTGTACTTTACGCTTTCTTCAGCTTTCTTGTCATACCCAGCGATACATTTAATTTCCAAAGTGTTTTCACTCTCTTTCCTGAATATATTGAATGACGACCTGCACAGCTTTCTGTTGGAAAAAAATTCTCAGTATGGAAATCAATCCCGTTCAAAATGGTCTAGCTCATAGTCTGAGACAGTGACTTTTGTTTCGAGACTCACAGACCAGGGGAAACATGCTCCATGTCCAGCCCTGTCAGAATTGAATGTGTTTCGCTCATATCCTCCTCCGCCCTACTCATTCTTCTTATTATACGTCCCGGTGAACCAACCTCTCCTCATGGAACAGCTCTTTCATTTCTGATATCAGCCAGGCGAACCTCCGCTGCATTCCCAACCAAGGCCTAGTTCACAGTTCCAGACCAAGTGAGGATTTGGTCTTGAGTGTAGACAGTTTTTAGAGTGGCAATTATAACATTTAAACACGACGATATTGAGTGTACATTCACATCTCAACATATCATCTACTTTGATCTCTACATCGTGTGAGGCATATTTAAAACATGGCAGAGGAATAAACTGTGGTGAAATGTGATAAATGTCTGCAAAAAGAATAGAAAAAAAAAGAAATGCTCTTATTTGAAATGGTGAGAAAATACTAAACATTATTATCCAGACGGTTTGTACTATCAGAAATGTAAATTGATGTAGAGTAAACAATGTGGAGGACAAACAATATGATGTTGTTATCGACATTGTATCAGAAACATGTGTAAGTAACGTGAATCTTTCTCGTTCCGTCTTGCTCTTTCACTGAAGATACAAATGTACCTTTCGAGTTTCTCCATCGCACAAACCCACAAACACGCACGCACAAAACCATACATGCACACTCTAACACACAGACAGACGTATAGAAAAAGAACAATCCCTGAATGGCAGAAACACATTTACACATGCGCATAAACACGCACAGACATGGACTGTCAATATGTCAGCCACTCATACACATACACGCACGAGCTCTCTTACCAGTATCCTCAATTTCACACACACACAAGCAGACACACACACGTGGAACCTTAAACACTCACCAACATACACAGTTACCCTGCCTTGGGCACTGTTTCTCACGTACTTGTAGCACTCTCTTACTTATATATCCTCAGTGACAAACTCACTTACACTCACAAACACCCGTAATTCTTCACACAAACAGACGCGCTCTTACACATACGCACTCTCCCACAGGAATCTCCAACACACATATCTGCTCTAATATATGCACATTCACGCATTCACACACAATAAAACTTTTAATATCATATCTCTTATGGTCTTTATTCTGTCAATCTACATTTGCTCAGTCTGCTTCAAAATATACAGCATTTAGTATCAGTTTTCTCAGCTGTCACAGACAGGGTTGAAGTTAAATGTTTTCCTACAATGTCCTCATCCAAAACACCGATATGAGGTTGAGGAAGGATTTAGATGCACAGTAAATTGCCTCGACGGTGTTCCTGTCAAATCCTTTCAGAAACGAATAGCATGGGAAGCGCTTTCCAAGATGATATATTCAGGTTTGTGAAGCTCAGAAGAATCCGAGCTGAGGTGTTGCACTATAATAAATTAACCAGTCTCCATTACATACTTCTTTCAATGACTCGATCTTGAACTCTCGATTCAGACACAAAAGGTCAAAATATCGAAAAAAAGTGGAACAAGTGCGGCTGCTCAAAATCAGTAGCAAAAGCAGAAAGTGTCAGGAAAACTCAGCAGGTTTGGCAGAATCTGTGAAGAAAAATCAAGTCAATACTTACCTTTCTTCTTTCTGAGCAATGGTCACTGGACCAGAAACATTACCTCTGATTTCTCTTCGCAGACGCTGTCAGATCTGCTGAGCTTTTCCAGCAACTTCTGTTTTTGCTCGGGTTAATATCTCATTGATTAACATTCTCAAAAAGAACTGAAATCTTCCACAAATTCATGTTATGTTATTAGTTTCTCTCCGTTCTGTTCTGATTCTCCTTTAGGTTCCTGCTTATGACCATCCGCACGTACTAATGTACTATACCCATGGGTTGTGTCCTCTTTCCAAAGACAGCATGTGATTTTAGTCTGGCATGTGATACAGGAGCCTCACAATGTAAGGAAGAGATGGGACCTGAGCCAAACCTGTGTTAAATCTGATCTCTAGGCAAAGTTTAATGATTTTTTTTTAATATATCAAGGAAGACTTAAGCAGTGAGGCAATATGGACAGATCCCAGAAATAGTAAGTGTGTGGGACCTAAAAGTTTCCCAAAAGCAAAAGTGAGTTGGAGGTATAAACATGTAAACAAATCATGGAAAGCTGCAGGAGCAACAGGGCAATGGCGACAGGAGGTTTTAATTTTCTGAAAATTGTATGGGTTTCACTTCGTGTTAGATGAAGTTTGAAGCAGAATTTGTGACGACCATCCAGGAGAGCTTTGTAGAGCAGTATGTCAGTAATCCAAAAGATACTGGGTCCATACTGGATCTGGCGTTGGGAATTGACACTGGCCAGGTCGTTGAAGCTTCAGTCGGCGATTATATTTGGAATAATGACAACAGGTCCATAAGCTATCGTATACTCATAGACATAGACGAGAGTGATCCTAAAGGAAGAGTGCAAAATTGAGGGAATTTCAATTGTACCAAAATTAGATAGTGCTGGCGAATGTAGATTGAGAGCATCTGTTTGAAAGTAAATCCACATTCGTTACGTGGGAGGCTTTTAAAGAGAGTTTGGTTATACTATATGAGAGATATGATCCTGTGAAATTAAGGGATGGCAATGTCAAGATTAGGGAACCATGAATGACAGAAGAAATTGTGAGACGAGCTAAAAGTAAAAATGACACACACATAAGGACTAGGCGGCTGAAGGCAGGAAAAGCTTTTCAAGAATATGGGGAATGTTGTACCAATCTAAAAGGAGAAATTAAGAGACCGAAGATGGGTCGTGAGACATCAGGAGCAAACAAGGTTAAGGAAAGTCCCAAATGATTTTGCTCACATCTAAGGGTACTCAGAGTAAAGGTTGGCCAACTCAAGGACAAAGGAGGAAAGTGATGTGTGGAGTCAGAGAAATTGGGTGAGATTCAGAATGAGTACTTTGAATCGCTATTCAGCGAGGGGAGGGACATGACGTCTGTTGAAGTTAGGGATAGATCTTTGATTAACCAAGGTCAAGTCGTCATGAGGAGGGTGGAGGTGTTAGATGATATTTTGAGATGTGAATGTATGCTCAATATCGTCGTGTTTAAATGTTACAACTCAATCTAATTCGGCTACTGGCAAAATAGCTCTCTCTCTCTCTCTCTCGCCTTGAAGCTCTCTGTCTGCTTCTTCATTCAAAATCCAGCAGCTGTTCCATTTTACATTAGAATTGACACTCATTTACGCACACATCATCGTTTTACGCACATGGACTTCATATCTTGATTTCGTGGTCCGGGTGTTGGACGGGGTTGTAGAAAGTTATAAATGACACACCAATTCAGCAGGTTTATTTGGAAACACAAGCTTACGAAGCACTACTCTTTCATCGCGTGGTTGTTTCTATAACCATCTGATGCAAGAGCAGCGTTCCAAAAGCTAACACTTCATCTCAGATACTTCATCTATCAAAGGAACCATGTAGCAATACATGCAAACTTTGTCATTCCTGAAGAGCGTGAACCAACCAGCCTGCGTGGTGGCTGTGAGGAAGCAGGGTGTGCAGTGTACGCAAAGCGAAACCCAGACAGCATGTACTTTTTCCAGGTATCTGCCCACAGTCCCTGTAGCCATCACCCCTTTCTATACTTCTGCAGCAAACATGAGGGAACCTTTCAGGTTTAACCTGAATGGCAGTGATTCAATACCTCGTCAGAGCAAATATTGTCCAAAAATCTAATTTTGCTATTAAGCATCAGGCCTAAAGTTCGATGGCTAAAGAGATAAGCTCACGTTTGTTGAAAGCATGGTAATGTTTACGTTCAGCTTCTCATTATATTTTCCGGTTGTAATTAGCATTCACAATGATATAAATGGGTTAAGGGGAATAGTTGGCGATTGAGCTATGGTCAAATTTAATCAAACATTTGACATCGATTTAAAATTGCCAGTTTGATAAACTTAAACATTTGAGCACTCGATATAGTAGTGCAAGTTCCTAGATATTGGAATTTGGATAAAATAAGAAATAGATTTGTTTTTTTTGGCTTAGTTTAAATAATCAAATTTAACATTAGATTTATAAACAGGATTTCAACTTGTATTAAAGCTGATTTGATGATCAACTCGGATTTTCAGTTACAGTTAGAATATCGGTTTAATTTACTGTGGGTTTTGGTCAAGGATTGATTTACACTTTCACAAGAACATGCAACTCTTTTTAAAGGTAGGTATAGTGTTCATCATGTAACTGAAGTGATTCTTTACATGACATACTGATTGCGTAATTTGAGTTGTTACGTTTGATTGTAATGAAGGACACCATTCTTTCATGCTGCATGAAGTGTCCAGCGACGATTTATGAAAGACTGGGATGCTAACGAATCCCTGGTGACTGGAAGCAACAGTCTATCATGAATGTCTAAAATTGGATGATAATGAATTGTTGAATAGAAAGCTGTGCGGAAAGTTGACAAAATATAGCTCCAGGTAAGATTCACTCAATGCTTTGGAAAAAGAAACAAGTAAATTGAAGGGATTGTTGGACACAAACTTTGATATTCAACAGAAGTAGAGTAAGTGCCAGAAGTCTGAAATATAGGAACTGCCTTGGTCAATAAAGGTTGCACATTTAATACCAAACATTACAGTCCTGATAGGCTAACAATCTTTAGAGATGTACACAAATTATCATGCAGGATTGTTAGTAACATGGAAAATGGGAGTTTCATTAGAAAGATAATGCATGGATTTCCAAAATGAAATGCGTATCTTCGAAGTTAATGGAGTTTTCAGAAGAGGTAAGAGACGGGTTAGATAAGTGTTGACAAGTTGACAATCATGTTTTGGTGGATTGCTACAGTTCTTTGACATGAATTGACTTCGGAATTTGTGATGTATTGGATGGTGATGACCTAAAGACACTGGGATACGTTTCCAGGCTGCTGTTAGTTGTCACGTTTCTTTATCAGACGAAGCAGTGACTTGAACGGATATTGCACTGCACTCTTGAGTTGTCCTCTGAACTTAGACTGTGTTGCCCCATAAATAAATGTATTCGTGCAACAACTCAGATTGCGCAGCATGAATCCAATTCTCTGTAACATGAATTCAGAATTGTTATAATCCCTTGTATTTGCTCCTGTAATATGATAATATAAGAAATCTATAACTTGCAACAACCACAGAAGAATAAAGCTGCCGGATATGCTGAAGAGTAAAATCACAGACCTCCTCCTACTCTCTATTTCTGCATCATTACAGATATTTTGAGTGTTCTGACGCCTGAGTCTCTTACGGATTTGACTGCTTACTAAAATATGTCTAATTGTCAGAGCGTTCAGCAACAAAATTAAAACGAATGGGAGTAATGGCGTTGAAATCATGTCAACATAATCAAAGAAAATCCATCCGGGATTAGTGTAATAACTTGGCTTTACATAACAGAACCATGGTACACTGTTAATTACATATGCAGGTTCCTGTACAAAGTACTGAGGTATGTTTTTCAAACAGAAGAAAATACTGGTTGTTGCGAGAACAACAACGGCGGTTCTCTTAGTGCAATAGTTTGCCCTTAGACGTTGACAACAAATGGACACAAATCGATCAAAGGTGAAATTAACGGTGAACCAGACTGAACATTCCGTGGCAGCCCGACGCAGAGCATGGATAACACTACATACAGGTGTGATCAGAAAGAAGCTTTTTGGGAAATAATAATACGTTATCCGCCACAGTATAACCTCTGCAATAAGGAATAGAAGATCCGCCATTGACATAGCCAGCAGATAGCGAGTGGTAGAAGCAGAAAGGCCGCATTTCCCATGACTCAGGATCAATAGCGCCACTAAATTAACTGTAAGGGAGAAAGAGAAACAAGAGAAATACCTGATAAGTCATTCAATGTCGCAACTATGCAGCATTAACACTTGGCATTGGTAAATCACAACGTAGATACTTAGAAATATTCTGGTGAAGAAGATACCAGCAGCAATCATGAATCAACCAAATACATTAAAACTATTTCAAATGGTCAATTCATAATGTACCAGACTCAGTCGTTGAAAGCTGAACTACTCATGGTTAGGGACATTTTTGAGATAGCCTGAGAGCTTGTAGAAGTGGCAGTTCACATTTAGTCGTATAATTGATAATAATTTCTAAACACTAGCAATGAAGTAATTGCAGTTTATTTTGACGTTCGTAAACCTCATGAGTTACATCAAAATTATGCAAAAGAAGAGATAAGAAATGGAGTAATAGCTGATACGAAAGCAAAACGTACTTAAATGATATTAAATGTATCTGAATAGGTTGACAAAAGAAACGAAGTTCTGTTCTGCAAGGAATTGCGACAAGTCCTTTGCAATTTCCAGAAACAGTAAGAAAATGAAAAGCAAAGCCACATTATCAAAATCGACACATATTACAAAAAAAATTAAACAATGCTTAAAACAGACAGAAAATGAAATAAACTTTCTGCATTGCCAACCAATTTCCACAAGGAGAGGATAAAAGGCATTCACATTTGAACATAAGATATTCCTTTAAATTGTACTTTGATCCGAAGATGTACGTTTGAACTTATCCCTTGGAAGTTACAGATATGTGAATTAGTATCAGGAGCATTGCATTCAGGTTGCACAGGCTTCTCTCTCATTCATTCAGTCTTTGACTGATATAATTGTAACTCAAAGCCACAATCCCGACTCCGCGTGCTCAACAAGAATTTATCCACAACGACCTAAAAAATAGTTAAGGAATCAGATTTCACCATATCTTCAGAAAGTGAAATCCAGATATTCACGGCTGAAGAGGTTTAAAATGTATTTTCTTTAAGTAGTTTAAAACCTGATTTTGAAAACCATATCACTCGTTTCTGGATGCATCTATCAGTGAAAACATTCTTTTCTTCTTTACTGTTTTAAACTGCCTTCAGGGTAGTAAGTGTTTCAATGACAACACCTTAATGTCGTAAATCAGGTAGATGGTGTCTTACTGCAATAAACAGAAGCTAAGCGTGAAAGTGGCTCAAAAGGAACAGCCCACTATTATAAGGCAGTATTCTGATAAATCAAATTGAATGCATTCATTATATTTACTCCTTCCTTGAAGAATATAGAACATAGAAAATAGAAAAATCCAGCGCGGTACAGGCCCTTTGGCCCTCGATGTTGCGCCGTTCCAAGCCCACCTAACCTACACTAGCCCACTGTCCTCCATATGCCGATCTAATGCCCGTTCAAATGCCCATAAAGAGGGAGAATCCACCACTGCTACTGGCAGGGGATTCCATGAATTCACGACTCGCTGAGAAAAGAATCTACCCTTAACATCTAGCCTATACCTACCACCCCTTAATTTAAAGTTATGCCTCCTCGTAATAGCTGACTCCATACGTGGAAAAAGGTTCTCATGGTCAATCCTATCTAAACCCCCAATCATCTTGTACACCTCTATCAAGTCACCCCTAAACCTTCTTTTCTCCAATGAAAACAGCCCCAAGTGCATCACCTCTTCCTCATATGATCTTCCTACCATACCAGGCAACATCCTGGTAAACCTCCTCTGCACCCGTTCCAGTGCCTCCACAACCTTCCTATAGTATGGCGACCAAAACTGCACACAATACTCCAGATGCGGCCGCACCAGTGTCTTATACAACTGCAACATGACCTCAGGACTCCGGAACGCAATTCCTCTACCAATAAAAGCCAGTACGCCATATGCCTTCTTCACAGCACTATTTACCTGGGTGGTAAATTTCAGAGATCTGTGTACATGGACACCAAGATCCCTCTGCTCATCCACACTACCAATTAACCGACCATTAGCCCAGTATCCCATGTTCTTGTTACTCTTACCAAAGTGACTCACTTCACATTTACCTACATTGAACTCCATTTGCCACCTTTCTGCTCACCTCTGCAGCTTATCTATATCCCGCTGTAACCTGCCACATCCTTCCTCACTGTCAAAAACTCCACTGACTTGCGTATCATCCGCAAACTTGCTCACCCAACCTTGTCGCACCTCCTCCAGGGCATTTATGAAAATGACAAACAGCAATGGTCCCAAAACAGATCCTTGCGGAACACCGCTAGTAACTGCACTCCAAGATGAACCTTTACCATCAACTACTACCCTCTGTCTTCTTCCAGCCAGCCAATTCCTAATCCAAACCTCCAGCTCACCCTCAATGCCTTACCTCCGTATTTCTTGCAGTAGCGTACCATGGGGAACCTTATCAAACGCCTTACTAAAATCCATATACACCGCATCTACCGCTTTACCCTCTTCCACCTCCTTAGTCACCTTCTCAAAGAATTCAATAACGTTTTGATGCAGACCTGCCCTTCATAAAACCATGCTGACTATCCTTAATCACATTATTCCCAGCCAGATGTTCATAAATCCTATCCCTTACAATTTTCTCTAAGACATTGCCCACAACCGGTCTATAGTTACTCGGGTTATCCCTACTCCATTTCTTGAACAAGGGAACCACATTTGCTACCCTCCAGTCGTCAGGCACTATTCCTTTAGACAACGAGGACATACAAATCAAGGCCAATGGCTCTGCACTCCCCTCCCTTGCTTCCCAGAGAATCCTAGGATAAATGCCATCAGTCCCAGGGGACGTATCTATTTTCACCCTTTCCAGAATTTCCAACACCTCTTCCCTACATACCTCAAAGCCATCCATTCTAATTAATTGTGACTCAGTATTCTCTTCGGCAACAATGTCCTGTTCCTGAGTGAATACTGACGAAAAGTATTCATTCAGTGTCCTCCCAATCTCTTCAGCCTCCACACGTAACTTCCCACTACAATCCTTGACTGGACCTATTCCGAGACTAGTTATTCTTTTATTCCTGACATACCTATAGAAAGCCTTAGTATTTTCCTTAATCTTACCAACTAAGGACTTTTCATGTCCCCTCCTTGCTGCTCTTAGCTCTCTCTTCAGGTCTTTCCTGGCTACCTTATAACTCTCAATCCCCCCAATTGAACCTTCACGCCTCATCATTACATAGGCCGCCCTCTTCCCTTTAACAAGGGATTCCAATTCCTTATTAAACCACGGCTCCCTCACATGACCCTTTCCTCCCTGCCTGACAGGTACATACTTATCAAGGACACTCAATAGTTGCTCGTTGAACAAGCTCCACATCTCAATTGCGCCCTTGACTTGAAGCCTACTTTTCCAAGCCACGCATCCTAAGTCGTGCCACACTGCATCATAATTTCCCTGCCCCCAGCTATAACTCTTAGCCTGCAGTGCACACTTATCCCTCTCCATCACGAGAGTAAAAGTCACCGAATTGTGGTCACTTTCCCCAAAGTTCTCACCTACCTCCAATTCTAACACCTAGCCTTGTTCGTTACCCAGAACCAAATCCAGTATGGCCTCACCTCTTGTTAGCCTGTCTACATTTTGTGTCAGGAAACCCTCCTGCACATATTGGACAAATACTGACCCATCTAACGAACTCGAGTTATAGCTTTCCCAGACAAGATCTGGAAAGTTAAACTCCCCCGTAACAACCACCCTATTACTTTCACTCTTCTCCTGAATCATCCTCGCAATCCTTTTTTCTACGTTTCTCGGTCTATTAGGAGTTGAAAAAATGCATCCAGTACTCCTGCTGTCGTATCATCAATGGTCTGTATTATTGTAAATTTCAACAGTCACGCTGGATATCAAGTTCCCCTTTTCCAAGTGCCAATACATGATTAAAATACTTCAGAGCACATGGCAATTTTGCCAATGTGCATGATTTTCAGACCGAGGTTGACAAAAATCACCAGCCAACTTTCTCTTGCGAATGGGAAGCATTTTTTAAACAGGATATCCTGGACCATGCCTGGCCAAGGAATGCAGGTTCATTTCGAAGCTGATGCGACTGTCTTTATGAAATTTACATGAGTTCCCATGGGTGTCTGGTTTCCTCTCTGTTTGCAAAGATGGCTCGGTGGATGGGCCACATTAAATTGCCTCCTATTGTATTGTAAATGTGATCTTAGCTATAAGAATGCTGCAGGAGGCACTTTGAGCAGTCAGTGAACAGCATAGCCTCAATCTCTACTGTAGGCATTCTATGCATTGGCTGTTAGTTACAGGTCAACGATTATACACAGTCATTATATAAAATAATAAATAAACACTGTAACCACGAAATAATGACTTGTCTATTACAAATGTATTCACAACAGAGCACATAGTTTAGAAATAGGTTATCAACTGTAAGTGCTGTTCAGTTGCTGTTGTTCTCTCATTCTGTTCTTGAGATGTCCCTTATGACTCTCCTGATGGCCAGCGTGTTTATACAGCTCTGTTTCCATAAATACTTCCACTGTTTGGTAAGATAAACACGTTGAAAGGAGGACTTATAACATGTTCCAACCTCATCAGTCAAAAGTAAGAGATTACAGCAACCATTGCACTAACTACTAATCAAATTTTCTTCAGATTTCTAGTGAATTTCGGAAGTGGAAATTAAAAATGTCATCTCTGAGTTGGTGAGAAACTGACTGCTTCTTTTCTTTGCGATCTCTTCACAGCTCCATGCTGACCAATTATATTTGAATCGATTACAACTTCCGTGACAAGCAAAAGTGGTTCCACATTTTATAAGTTGTTCTTCATCCAGAAAACAATGGATTCTTAGTTCGAGCAAAAGCTGTATCTCTATTGCCCCTCACATATAAATCATCTGCAAATCAATACTTTTAAATCACAATCTTTGAAGGGGTGAGCTTTTTACATGGGAAGTAACAAACCTTGTAGCCATTGCAGATTTTTCCAAACACTAGTTTGAACCAATATTATGTTGTCTCTTTCGACCATAATTTTCAAACACAAATTATTAAAAACAGTCACGACCCATGCATTTATATCCGAACATTATTCCCAAATCACACGTTGCACTCAGACCTGAACATTTTGCAACTCATATCCCAGGACACTGACACAATCTGTTGCTCTTTATATTCTTCTTGCTAAATTTGACAATCGCAGCTTTCATACGTTGTACTCCATTTCTGTATCCTTGCCTGCGCATCTCAACTACCGCCCAATGCCCACTTCACATGATCTACATCCAGTGGACAGCATATTTGACGACTATATTATTTGTCTATTCATATCTTGTGGGCGGCACGGTGGCACAGTGGTTAGCACTGCTGCCTCGCAGCGCCAGAGACCCGGGTTCAATTCCCGACTCAGGCGACTGACTGTGTGGAGTTTGCACGTTCTCCCCGTGTCTGCGTGGGTTTCCTCCGGGTGCTCCGGTTTCCTCCCACAGTCCAAAGATGTGCAGGTTAGGTGAATTGGCCATACTAAATTGCCCGTAGTGTTAGGTAAGGGGTAAATGTAGGGGTATGGGTGGGTTTCGCTTCGGCGGGTCGGTGTGGACTTGTTGGGCCGAAGGGCCTGTTTCCACACTGTAAGTAATCTAATCTTCATTTTTGTACAAGTTATAAACAGTTTGGATCCTTTTTCCTGTAACAAATCATTCATTGCGTCTTGCTACAACGAATAATACAACGGTTATCTCTGACATTTGTTCCAATAGCCAACCAAGCATCTGTCCATGGCAAATATGAGAACCTATCAAATGACTGTTCAATTTAGGTGATACATTATGACGCCACACCTGATCAAATCCCTTCTGGAAATCAATGTCCATATTCCTATTCCCTTTTGCCACAACGTAAATAAATTTCGCAAAAAAGTAAATCCCTCCCTCGAGTCAGACATTCAAACAATGTGGTCAAGGACCCTTCAGTCTAACCAATCCATGTCGACGATAGTCCCAAACTAAATTACTCCTACTTGCCTGTGCTTGGCCGTATGTGTTCAAACACTTGCTGTTATTCTACTGATGTAAATGGTCAAACAAATTTTTAAATGCCAGAAAATCCTGTCAGCTGGTGTTGAGGCAACCGCACGTTGACATCCAATTTTGTGTCACCCTTTCTCAGCGGCCATGTACAATCAATATCTTCTAAGAAAATGGACTCATCACATAAAAGTGAACATTGGAACATGTAATGCAACACTTAACCGATTTCGCACGTATTTTCTACATTGCACCCTTGAACTGGTGTTTGAGACATTTTTTTCAGTTCAGCTATCTCTTCCTGCGCTGCTTTATGTTTGTTTCTTCGATTGAATTTCTATCTCTTTCATGGAATACGTAACAAAACTAACAATTTACTTCATATGCCTTTTTCATACTTTCCAACATTAACTCTCGATTCTCACATTATAACGAGTCAACAAACATCTTGCTAATGTTTTTCTTCTCTCAACTTTTTAACAAGTAAAATCTCTTATTATCTGCTTATATAATACTGTCTATCTTCTACACGCAGTTATAGTTGGTTCTTTTTTGGTCTTTCTTCATGCATTTTTTTTTCTCATCCTCTGACCAGCCATCAGTTTTTGTACCATTACCTGGAATTTCCTGATTTTTCCTCACGCGTTTTCCTACTACGGCTAATTATGGATAACAGGTCTATCAGTTGGACGGACTGCAGGAGTACACTCGTGGTGAGAGTAAGATTACAGTCATGCAAGAACAGTAGTGGGAAGTTGCACATGAAATCTGAAGAGATAGAAGAAGTGCCAAATGAATATTTTTGTCAGGATTCACACAGGAAAAAAGACGATGCTGTCGAGGAGAGTATTATGGTTCACGTTATTAGACTGTTTATGATCGATGTTCAGAAGGACAGTGTGTTTGCAATTCTGGAAAGTGTGAAAATAGATATGTCCCCTGGGCAGGATAGGATTTTGGATAGGATTCTCTGCGAAGCTTGGAACGAGATCGCAGAGCCTTTCGCTTTGATGTTTATGTCGTTATTGTCTACAACAATAGTGCTGGAACACTGGAGGAAAACAATTATTGTCCTCTTGTTCAAGAAGCGGAGAAGAGGCAATCCTGGAAATTATAGAACCGTGAGCCTTACTTCTGTTGTGGGCAAATTATTTGAAAGGATTATAAGAGGTAGAATTTATAATAATCCAGAAAGTAATAATTTAATTTGGGATAATCAATAGCTTTCTGAATGTTAGCTCGCGCCTCACAAACGTTACTGGGTTATTTGAGAAAGTGACCAAACAAATGAATGACGAGAAGCAGTTGATGCGGAGTATATAGGTTTCAGTGAAGAGTTTGGTGAGGTTCCACAATGTCGGCTATTGCAGAAAATACAGAGACATGCCATTGAAGGTGTTTGGATCGGAAATTGTGTACCTGAAAGAAGACAGAGAGTGGTGATTGATGGGAAATATTCATTTTCTCGTTCACTTACTCGTGGTATTCCACAAGGATCTGTTTTGGGGCTATTGCTGTTTGTCTTGTTTTTAAATAAATGACCTGTATGAGGGCGGAGAAGGGTGGTTTGTAAATCGTGGATGATGCTGAAGTCTTGGTGTTGTGAACAGTGCAGAAGGATTTTTAAGATTGCTGCGGGACATAGATAAGCTGCAGAGCTGGGCTGAGAAGTGGTAAATCGAAATAAATGCGGAAATGTGAGAGATAATTCACTTTGGAACAAGTAAACGGAGTAAAAGGTGCTGGGCTAATGGTTTGATTCTTGATCGTGTGGACGTGCATAGATCTCTGGAAATCGCCAGCCAGGCTGATAAGATCATTAAGAAGACATATGGTGTGTTAGTGTTTATTCGTGAAGGGATTGACTGTTGAAGTCATGAAGTCACGTACAGCTGTACAAACCTCTGGTGCAGCCCAATTATGTGTATTGCATACAGTTTGGTCGCCATCTGACAGGAGGATGTGGAGGCATTGGAAAGGGTGGAGAGGAAAATTTGCCGGATGTTGCTTGGTATGGATGTAATGACTTACGAGGAAATGCTAAGGGACTTGAACCTGTCTTCATTCGAGAGAATGTTTTGAGGTGATGCAATACAGACATCCAAGATAATCAGAGGATTAGATAGGGTAGACAATGTAAGCATTGTCCCTCGTGTGTTGATGGATAGCAGGGGGTTGGGGGGCATAGCTAGAACAAAGTGCAGGGATCAAAGAACATTACAGCACAGGAAAAGGCACTTCAGCCCTCCAAGCCTGCGCTGATCGAAATCATCTCTCTAAACCTGTCACCTATTTTGTGAGGATCTGCTCTTTGATCCCTGCACATTCATGTAACGTTCGAGATACATATTAAATAATGCTTATTTTCCCGCCCCTACAAAGTCCGCTGTCAACGTATTCCATTCATCCACCGCCCTCTGCGTGAAGAACTTTCAGCATATATCTCCCCAAGCTTCCCCCTCTCATTTGGAGCTCGTGAACCCCAGTAAGTGAGTTGTCCACTCTAGAAAAATATGTTTCTTGCTATATAACCTGTCGACCTCTTATGATTTTGTAGGCCTCAGTGAGGTATCTTCTCAATCCCCTAATTACCAATGTAAATAATACTCTATCCAAACTCTCTTCATAACTAGTTCCCTACATACGAGGTAAAATCGTGGTCAAACTTAACTCCACACTTTCCAATGCATCCTCATCCTTTTGGTAATATGGCGACCCATATTGTACGTAGTATTGCAAACGTGGGCGACCTAACGTCGTGTGGAACTGTTACATGACCTGCCAACCTTTGTACACGATATCCCGCCCAATGGAGGAAACCGTGCCGTATGCCTTTTGACCTCTACTGACTTGCGATGCCACCTACAGGGAACAATGGGCCTGAACACCCAGATCTCTCTGTATGTCAATTTTCCCCTGTAATTTTCCAGTTACTGTATAGTTCTCTGCAGATTTGCATTTTCCATAATGTATAACCTCGCCCTTATCGGATTGAAATCGATCAGCCAATTCTTTTCCCAACACTCCAATCTACCTATTAAATGAAAGTTTTTAACTGAGTGGTGATAGAGAGAGAATAGATGTCAGAGACGGCTTATTTACTCAGAGGTATGGAATGCCTTGCCTGTAACAGTAGTGGCCGCACCAGAATTAATGGAATTTGAATGGCCATTACACAAACATATGAGTGATAATTGAATATTACAGTTTAAATGGGAATTATATTGATTTCACAGGTCGGTGCAACATCGAGGGCAGACAGTTTTATCCTGCGCTGTAATGTCCTACAATCTATGTGCTATGTTTGTTTGTTTGTTGGACTTAATGATTACGATTTTCCATTTACTGGACAGATATTCTGCCTGGACTGACGGGGGATGGTACTTGAAAAACTTGCGGTTATCTCATCATAGCACATTTTGCAGCAGCAGCACACTCGAAAATAATAATCTTGTGCAGTGGTACTATCCCAACACTAGCGGGCCCATGTTCAAGTCGAAATTGTTCCTGAAGTGTTCGATAAATTTGACAAGAAGCTGAGTAGTAAATATCCACCTCACTGTAACGACACTGCTAAAGAAATCGGATTTTCGACGAGATTGGTGCTGCACGCCTTGCAAAACTTGTTAGTACATGGATTGGGTATTTTACCAGAAAGTAAGTTGGTCAGGGAATATTAGACTGTTAAACACATAGTGTAATTCCTTTGTAATTGTACAATCGACTCGATACATAGATCGCACAGCCGCAAATATACTTCCCTCAGACAACGTAAAAGACATGAAAAGGCTTTCTTTCCTCTCCGCCCGACCCGGACTGGCCCTCTTGCACCGCACAGTGCACAATCACCTATCATCTCGCGCTGGACCTGGCCTTCTCTGCTCTGGTGCATTTACGCACAGGTGGAAACGAGCGAACTCGGTCTCAGATCATATGGTGACACATTCGTGAAAGAACACACTACCTTGTTGTTTACCAGATAATACAGAGTCAATAAACTACTTTTAGTGCGGCGAAAAGTACAAAAACAAAGAAGGAATGCATTTCACTTTCTATATTTACAAGAGAAAAACAGAAATGCTAAACCCTCTTCAATGCTTATAATCTAAAAAAAACACAGAGTCAGCTGCTATGACTGGGAGAGAGTAAAGATTAATGGTGAATTAGAACTAATTATTTAATTCCAGTTCGTAACCTACATGCTTCAGTGACAGATGCTCCACCTCAAATATGCAACTTACTCACTGCACTTTTGAAGAGAGTGATTTTCCTTTCAAATATGCCATTTACATTAGCTAACTCGCACATGTTAGTGAAATATACTTGACAGAACATCACTGCCACTGATATTTCTCCCAATATCGAATTTGTATACGGAATTTCAAGGAATGAAGGAGCTTGATGGTTCAGACGGACCGTGAGCTGAAAATGCATATTCATTGTTGGTGTCAAATAATCATATACTAAAAGGAATTTATGTCATTTCGTCCGCAAAACAATATCATTGATTGCGACACACATAAATGAAAATTATTAAACCAGATATCGCGTTACTTATTGAAAGAATGAAACTCAGGAGCCAGCTCTCAGACAACCTTTCAGAAATTCGATTGTTTATGATCCACTTACCAGGTCCGCCAAAAATAGCAAGGGTAGTGTAATATATTTCCAAGATATTGTCGATTGGATAATGCATTTCTATTACAAGGGATTTTATGTTTTTGAAGCAGAAGATCGCACTGTGTTCAACTCTGATTCCGTTATATGCTGTTGGATATCGACAATAACGTTGAGATTACATCATGAAGTATTAAGAAGAACACGCCTGTCAATTCCCTGTAGGGATATAACATAATAGCAAAGAGTTGCAGCTGCAAAGTTCTGATCACAACAACTAATTATGTGATTCTTTTAATTGTAATTTACCACCTGGCGTGTTATTCATTCAGAACCAACAGTTTTAACAATATATCTCATACTGCTTCAGGGCTTCCCAAATTAGAGTATGGACATTCACTAATCACAATGAAAATGTTGACGTTTCTAGTTTATTGCTAAACTTCGTCAGGACTATATTTTTCTTTAATTACCAGAATGACGTGAATCTTTGAATATTCACCGAAAGCCTAAGATTGTGAAAATAAGTCTGGAATTTAAGAGTCACAATTCATGGAATGTTACTTACTTTACATTGAACATAAGGAACAAGGAAATGGGACAACTTTGAAAAGATTATGCTTGACTCTGAGGATGGAGTGAGCCTGAGTGATCAAATGTTTTTCTCAGGAATGTTTTTTCTACAAAGATACGTGCCCATTGCAACTGGCGAGAAGCCACGTTGGAAGGTTTTGTTGAGAACGTAATTACAAGCCCATTTTCCAATCATTTTCAGGTGGAGGATGGATGACAGGGAAAAGAGGACGCGGCAACAGATAAACGGACATTTAGCAGTGGTGAACGAGAAGATGATGTAAAACGAGTTTAAATTAAGATATGAATGGGGGAAAGGGGTTCATTCTCTTGAGTGCAAGAGAAGGAGACATAACCAGATTAAGTCATAGGGAGGTCAGGAGGGAGAATGTTAACTATGTGCTATTATGTAGATCTGGCCAGAAGTAAGTTTTCACTGTCAAAGTCATCACCCCCTTCGCAAAAAGGAATTCAGGTGTTTGACTACTTATTGACACTAGTAAAAGTTTCATGCTGCCTCAGTATTGTAACATAGAGAAAAGCAAATCACAATGTGAAGTTTGGACTGTGTGTTGTTTACCAGTCACTTTTCGTATTTGTTTCAAATTTGCGATGTTTATTTTTAAATACTTGATCTTGAAGTTAGTATCAGGTGGAGTGAAGGAGGTTGCTGGGTGACATTATAGAAATCAGAAGATCATGGGAGGCATGGATAGGGTGAATAGCCAAGATCTTTTCCACAGGATGGGGGAGTTCAATCATAGAAAGCATAGCTTTAATGTGAAAGGGGGAAGATTTAAAAGGGATGAAGGATCAATACTTTTAAACAGAGGGTGGTGTAGTTATGGAATGAGCTGCCAGAGGAAGAGTTGTAGATGCATGTACAACCGTAACATTTAAAAGACATTTAGACAAACATATGGATGGGCAACATTTAAAGGCATGTGGGCCAAATGCAAGCAGATGGGACTAATTTATTTTGGACAAGCTGGCCAGCATGGACATTTAGAAAAGCTTCACTCAGATTCATTGTCGTTTTGTGAACGAGAAACTATATTTTTCCTTTTAAAATCATGCAATGCATTTCTGGAAATCCCTGAGAACGTAACAAGCGGACTTGATACAGGGGAACTGGTGGACATGAGGCTTTCCAGAGATTTTCCACAAGGTATCACAAAATAAAGGTTCTCATACAAGACAGAAGGTCATAGTCTGATGGATAATGTATTAGCATGGGATGACAGTTGTTTAACACATAGAAATCGGAGAATCAGGATTAATGGATGGTGATGATAAAAGTGTATCTGCTGGAGTACCACAGATATCAGTCCAATGGCATCAGTTATTTACAATCTATACTAATAGTTGAAAAATGAGGTTTTGGAAAACACAGCAGGCCAGGCTTATGCCTGAAACGTCAATTCTCCTGCTCCTCGGATGCTGCCTGGCCTGTTATGTTTTTCGAGCACCACATTTTCAACTCTGGTACTCCAGCATCTGCAGTCCTCACTTTCTCCGAGACAATCTATACTGATAGCCTGAAGGAGAGGGCTGAGTGCAATATACATCCGAGATGGATGATGACACTGAGAATCATAAGGCAGGCTTCTATTCAATGGAAAGGACTTCCAGAAAAGGAACAGTACAAAGGGATTGGAGTGTTCCTGTGTATGAAACATAACGTCAGCATGCTGATACAGCAAGTAACTAGTTTAGTACATTATGTGGGTTCCTGGGATGAATGGGGAGTGTTATTCTGAAACTCTAACATGGGGAGGCAATTACTCATTGTGGTTGAAATGAATGAGGAGTAATACTGCTGAAAAATACAAGATCCCGAGGGGACTTGACAAGTTAGATGTTGAGAACATGTTTCCACTGCTGGGTGTGGTATTGAACTCAGGGATGTAGATACCGAATATGGAATATCGATTTCAAACTGAGATGCAGAGTAATGTCTTCACTCAGAAGGTAGTGAATGTCTGGAATTCTTAAACCCAGAGAGTTGTGCAGGGGTACAAGGAATCGGCAAGAAAGCGGGGTTGAGCTCTGGAGTAGGTCAGCTATGTTCATATTACATGACAGGGCGAGCGTGCGGGGTTGAATGGCCTGCTCCTGTTCCTATTTCTTATGTTCTCATGTTATGCTTTTGGAAAGTAACTGGATATTTTGATGAAGTCATGCAGGACAATGTTGCATTCAGGAGGAGAAGAGGACTTGTTTGAGTTAACCCTGGATGAGGTAGGAGGCTTTATTCACAGTGAATCTGGGTCTGTAACATGACCCACATCTCTAGCAGACGTTACAGAGAGGGGAAGCTACTGGTATGGATTGTGGATTGAGGATTGGCTGTCTGATGGAAGGCAGAGAGTTGGGATAAAAGGTTCTTTTTTGGAATGGCAGCTGGTGACAAGCGGTGTCCCGCAGTGTTCAGTGTTGGGGCCGTAGCTGTTCACATTATATATTAATGATCTGGATGAAGGGACTGGGGGCATTCTAGCGAAGTTTGATGAGGATACAATGTTAGGTGGACAGACAGGTAGTACTGAGGAAGTGGGGAGGCTGCAGAAGCATGGAGACAGTTTGGAAGCGTGGTCCAGGAAATGGCTGATGGAATTCAATGTGAGCAAATGCGAGGTCTTGCACTTTGGAAGAAATAATACAAGCATGGACTACTTTCTAATCGGTGAGAAAATTCGTAAAGCCAAAGTACAGAGGGATCTGGGAGCGCTAGTTGAGAATTCTTTAAAGGTAAAAATGCAGGTTGAGTCCGTGATTAAGAAAGTGAATGCAATGTTGTCAATTATCTCAAGAGGATTGGAATATAAAAGCACTGTTGTGCTACTGAGACTTTATAAAGCTCTGGTTCGGCCCCATTTGGAGTACTGTGTCCAGTTTTTGTCCCCACACCTCAGGAAGCACATACTGGCACTGGAGCGTGTCTAGTGGAGTTTCACACGGATGATCCCTGGAATGGTAGGTCTTACATATGAGGAACGGCTGAGGATCCTGGGATTGTATTCATTGGAGTTTAGAAGATTAAGGGGAGATATAATAGAAACTTACAAGATAATACATGGCTTGGAGAGGGTGGACGCTAGGAAATTGTTTCTGTTAGGCGAGGAGACTAGGACCCGTGGACACAGCCTTAGAATTAGAGGGGGTAAATTCAGAACAGAAATGCGGAGACATTTCTTCAGCCAGAGAGTGGTGGGCCTGTGGAATTCATTGCCACAGAGTGCAGTGGAGGCTGGGACGCTAAATGTCTTCAAGGCAGAAATTGATAAATTCTTGATGTCACAAGGAATTAAGGGCTACGGGGAGAATACGGGTAAGCGGAGTTGAAATGCCCATCAGCCATGATTGAATGGCGGAGTGGACTCGATGGGACGAATGGCCTTACTTCCGCTCCTATATCTTATGGTCTTAAGCCTGTGGGTGGGGTGTCACTTCCTGACCAGTCCTGGATTTTCCAAGTACATTTCTTAAACTACATCTAACCATCGGAGTGGCATCGATATGCTCCTGTGTAGCAGTTCTGATAGGCTGAATGGAACATCGGAACATAGGGCTGAGGGACACGAGTGAGCCATTCGGCCCTTTGACTCTACTCCACCAGTAAATAAGATCATGGCGCATCGTATTGTGGTCCCAACTACACTTTTCCCTCCATGCACCACTATTCCTGATTCACCTGTCTATGGACAATCAGACAAAGCCAACCTCGATATAATATATAGATTCAGCCATCCAAACTTCTGGGAAAGAGAATTACCACTGGAATGAAATCTCATTTTGTGAATTTCTCCTCATTCATGTTCTGACTGAGGTTGGAGGGTATCACTGTTTGCTCTCTCAGTTCCATTCCTCCACCGCTCACAACAAATTTTAAATGTAACCAGATTGGTGATATAGCTAGTGATAAAGGTCTCAGACTGGGTCAGGTTCAGTGATAGGAACAAGTCAGGCTGATTTCTTTAGTGATCCACAAGTAACTAATAAAACTAACGGAGGAGCATGTTGAATCTCTGATTACCTCTGCCGCCTCACATTACCAAGGAGCTGAGTTCAATTCCAACGTCGGGCGACCCCCTATGTGTAATTTGAACATTCTCCCCATGTCTGTGTTGCTTTCCTGCCAGAGCTCCAGTTTCAGTCAAAATCCTACGATGTGCTGCTGAGAGTGGGTTGGACATGCTCGATTGCCTATATTGCCCATAGATGTGTGGGTTTGACATGGGGAACGCAGGATTACATGCGTAAGGTTTGGGACAGGGCTATGTGGGATGCTGTTCGGTGGGTCAGTGTGGACTCGATGGGCAGAATGTCCTAATTCCACTCTGGAGAGGTTCTGTGACAATGACAACAAGTTTGGATTATACAAACATCCAGGCGTATCTACCTGATCTCGTATGTTTCAACAAGAACACCTCTCATTACACGAGTACTCTGTTAAAGCCTCCATAATAAAAGCCTTTCATCCCTGGAATACATGAAGTGAAAATCTCTGAACTGCTTCCAATGGCATTATATCCTTTCTCAGGTAAGGAGCCAAACATACCTCACACCCCTGATTAGAGTATTCTTCGTTTTCTCGAATTGTTTTACAGAATACAGAAGAATACAGCGCAGTACAGGCCCTTTGGCCCTCGATGTTGCGCCGATCCAAGCCCACCTAACCTATACTAACCCACTATCCTCCATATACCTATCCAATGCCCGCTTAAATGCCCATAAAGAGGGAGAGTCCACCACTGCTACTGGCAGGGCATTCCATGAACTTACGACTCGCTGAGTGAAGAACCTACCCCTAACTTCAGTCCTATATCTACCCCCCCTTAATTTAAAGCTATGCCCCCTTGTAATACCCGACTCCATACGCGGGAAAAGGTTCACACTGTCAACCCTATCTAACCCCCTAATCATCTTGTACACCTCAATCAAGTCACCCCTAAACCTTCTTTTCTCTCTTGAAAACAGCCCCAAGTGTCTCAGTCTTTCCTCATACGATCTTCCTTCCATACCAGGCAACATCCTGGTAAACCTCCTCTGCACCCGTTCCAGTGCCTCCACATCCTTCCTATAGTATGGCGACAAAAACTGCACACAATACTCCAGATGCGGCCGCACCAGAGTCTTATACAACTGCAACATGACCTCAAGGCTGCGGAACTCAATTCCTCGACCAATAAAAGCCAGTACGCCATATGCCTTCCTCACCGCACTATTTACCTGGGTGGCAACTTTCAGAGATCTGTGTACATGGACACCAAGATCCCTCTGCTCATCCACACTCCAAGTATCCGACCATTAGCCCAGTACCCCATCTTTTTGTTATTCTTCCCAAAGTGAATCACCTCACACTTAGCTGCATTGAATTCCATTTGCCACCTTTCTGCCCAGCTCTGCAGCTTCTCTATATCCTGCTGTAACCTGCCACATCCTTCCTCACTGTCAACAACTCCTCCGACTTTCGTATCATCCGCAAACTTGCTCACCCAACCTTCTAACCCCTCTTCCAGGTCATTTATAAAAATGACAAACAGCAATGGTCCCAAAACAGATCCTTGCGGAACACCGCTAGTGACGGCACTCCATGAAGAATCTTTGCCATCAACTACTACCCTCTGTCTTCTTCCATCCAGCCAATTCCTAATCCAAACCTCCAACTCACCCTCAATGCCATATCTCCGTATTTTCTGCAGTAGCCTACCATGGGGAACCTTATCAAACGCCTTACTAAAATCCATATATCCCACATCTACCGCTTTCCCCTCATCAACCTCCTTCGTCACCTTTTCAAAGAATTCAATAAGGTTTGTGAGGCACGACCTGCCCTTCACAAAACCATGCTGACTATCCTTGATCACATTATTCCTATCCAGATGTGCATAAATCCTATCCCTTACAATTCTCTCTAAGACTTTGCCCACAACAGAAGTGAGACTCACCGGCCTATAGTTACTAGGGTTATCCCTACTCCCCTTTTTGAACAAGGGAACCACATTTGCTATCCTCCAGTCTTCTGGCACTACTCCAGTAGACAAAGAGGACATAAAAATCAAGACCAATGGCTATGCAATCTCCTCCCTTGCTTCCCAGAGAATCCTAGGTTAAATGCCATCAGGCCCAGGGGACTTATCTATTTTCACCTTTTCCAGGATTTCCAACACCGCTTCTCTACATACCTCAAAGCCATCCATTCTACTTATTTGTGACTCAGTATTCACATCGACGACAATGCCCTCTTCCTGAGTAAATACTGAAGAAAAGTATTCATTCAGTGTCTCCCCAATCTCTTCCGCCTCCACACGCAACTTCCCACTACTATCCTTGACTGGACCTTTTCCTACCCTAGTCATTCTTTTATTCCTAACATACCTATAGAAAGCCTTAGGGTTTTCCCTAATCCTACCGACTAAGGACCTTTCATGTCCCCTCTTTGCTGCTCTTAGCTCTCTCTTCAGCTCCTTCCTGGCTACCCTATAACTCTCAATCGCCCCAATTGAACCTTCACGTCTCATCTTGAGATAGGCCGCCCTCTTCCATTTAACAAGGGATTCCAATTCATTATTAAACCACGGCTCCCTCGCACGACCATTTCCTCCCTGCCTGACAGGTACATAATTATCAAGGACACTCAATAGTTGCTCCTTGAACAAGCTCCACATATCATTTACACTCTTGCCTTGGAGTCTACTTTTCCAAGCCACACATCCTAAGTCATGCCTCACCGCATCATAATTTCCCTGACCCCAGCTATAACTCTTGCCCTGTAGTACACACTTATCCCTCTCCATCACGAGAGTAAAAATCACCGAATTATGGTCACTATCTCCAAAGTGCTCACCTACCTCTAATTCTAACACCTGGCCTGGTTCGTTACCCAGAACCAAATCCAGTATGGCCTCACCTCTTGTTGGCCTGTCTACATATTGTGTCAGGAAACTCTCCTGCACACATTGAACAAACACTGACCCATCTAACGAACTTGAGCTATAGCTTTCCCAATCAATATCAGGAAAGTTAAAGTCCCCCATAACAACCACCCTATTACTGTCACTCATCTCCTGAATCACCTTCCCTATCCTTTCTTCAATGATTCTAGGACTATTAGGAGGCCTGTAAAAGACTCCTAACAGGGTCACCTCACCTCTCCTATTCCTAACCTCAGCCCAAACTACCTCAGATGGCAAGTCCTCATCCATCGTCCTTTCCACCACTGTAATACTAATGTTTTGAGTCTTTGGAACTCTCTTCTCTGCAGAGCATAAGAGGCAGAAATTGTGAATGTTTTTGAAGCACAGACAGAAGGTTCATAAATAACTTCAGAGTCAAGCATTATCGTGAAATGGGCAGGAATGTGCAGTGTGGTGGAAATGCTGACATCGGTACAAATGAAATGGCAGCAGAACATCCAGGAATATAATGCAAAACGAAATTATAACATACATGACATTTTAAAATGTTAATAGTGATAGAATACAGTTCCAAATGACCATGGGGCTGCTCTGTCATGAGAGAGAGACCTCTCGTGGTGGTTTGCCCAAAGGGTTGCCACACTTCGGGTGAGAGAGCGTCCCCTTCATGGTAACCTCTGTCGGGGAAGGGGGTGTCTTGAACAGTGAGTGTAAGGGAACAAGAGAATACGGTGACTCTTATCCTGACAGAGTTAGCAAGTTTATTAATGCTTGTCCCGTATTGCTGCACATTTCTTCACACTACAGATACTGCACTGATCTGGGTTAGTGAACTCAGACCGTGCTTGGTGGATCTGGTGGTGTGGCCCAATCTGGGAAGAGAATTGTCCTGTCTGCACCTGTCGACAAAACATGGTGCAATTGCCCCTTATCTGCTATGCAGGGCAGATCAAAACGGAGAAAGCTCAAACATGAGCTCGCTGGTCTTTAAAGATGGCAGCCGTGCGAGGCACATCCATGCGATGGTGAGTACCTCCAGCCATGATGGGTGGGAGAATCGGCTGGTATTGAATGGTACGGACATCATGGAGTGGAGTGGGCAGTTAATGAGGTGAGTTTGATAAGATATCACCAGGAAACTAGCTCAGCCTCGTGAACACAATCCCTCTGTCACACTCAAAGAAAATGTCACTGAGAAAAATTATTGCCAGATTCAGCCCAATAATTCGAAGACTCTGCTGAGCGCACTCCCAGTTAGAAAGCTGCAAAACAAATACTCATCAAAATCTCCAACACCAGAACTCACACTGATATTCCGTTCACCCATCATTCCTGAGCATATTGGCTCATATTGCAGGATGTTGCCGAAATATCTTTATTTCAGCATTCTGAAACCTCTGATCTTCCATGAATTTGTCTCTCAATCTCCTTTGCTCTTTTTCCCAAAATCATTTTGCTTATTGTTATTTAAAGTTGTTTCCCCACAACCCTCCCCCCTCCCAACCATCTCTCTGTGGCAGTGATGTTTATACCCATAGCACCGGTTTTCATGGCACAATGGAGATATGGAGCTGGAAATGGTTGGGAGCTGCACATATTGTCACTTCCAGCATGGGCTGTAAGTTTCCTCACGCTGGGCAGTGATGTAACACAATGTTATGGAGCAATGCACTGGGATGGTGTACACAGCACTACATGCTGGGACGGTAACTGCTCCTAGTTTACAGATAAATTCACTGCTATCCACTGTACAGCTTTAAGACTGAGCAGGTACCTTGTCCGCATTTGTAGAGCAAGACACTGGTGTGGGCTGCATACTGCATGTCCATACTGGACAGACCATTTCGTCCGGGTTTCTGAATCAATGCCCCAGTGTGGTCTGTACTGCTCCTCGTATTGAAGGGATAACTTGTGGACTGGTGAAACTTGCACAGAATTCCATCCTGGACAGTTTGCTGGGTTATACTGAGCCTGGTCTACGCAGTGCTCTATCCTGGACAGATTGCTGTGTTGTATTGAGTTTAGTCTGAACAGTATTCCATCCTGGACAGATTGCTGGTTTGTACTGATCCTGGTCTGTACAGTCTTCCATACTGGGCTTATACGTGTCTGGGCTAGGTCTGTGAGGTGGATTAAGTATCCGGTCCATTTCCAAGTAGAGCTATCACTCCTCCAGCAAGGCACATTTTGCTGTCAAACCCCATATTTCTGCAACATGTTGCCCATTAAGTAATTACCCAAGTAAAAGGTAAATATCTATTCCTCTTATTATGGACCCGAGCAGATCCCCAAAATGTACATGGAAAAGGTAGTCTCGACCCGAACACTTTCTTATTTTAAAGGTAAATGCGAGGTGATTTATTTCAGATACAATTCACTTGATCGAAATATTAAACTTTAAGCAAAACACAATCTATTCAAACACAGTCGACAAAATACAGCAACAACAAGAGGAATTTGGAATTACTATTGGAAAACTTAACAGAATAACAGTTTATCTAACTGCTAAACAATTACTGTTCCAATATGGTAGCATCCCATAAATACATACTTGTCAAAAGCACATTCAGGAAACAGATTGTCTCACAAGCAGTTCTCCAATAAAGCAGGAAAGCATATCAAAAGACAATTCGGAGAGAAATCTCAGAGAGAGTGTGTAGCATCCTGCAGCGATTTATTACCTTCCAACCCTTCTGAGATCCCAGCAATAACTGGAGAAAGGTAAAACTTAGAATCCTGGCTGCAGCTGCAAGGACCACAAGGAATAGACTGTATCTACACTGTCTATGGCACTGTAGGAGCCTCTCAAAAATGCCTAACCCTGCCTAAGCCATTAAGTGATGGCCAGATAAATGTTGAAGTAAAACATAAATAAATAAAACGAAAGGATGCAGATATCCTCGTGATCAGACACAGACGGCCTCGGCAGCCCAGCAATTCCAACTCTGCCAAAACACAGCAGAACCATCGAGCTTGTGAAGAGAAAGCATCAGCTCTCTGCCTCACTCCTAACTTTGCAATTGGAGATGTGCCATTCACCCAATAGTCAGCGATGTCAACATGCCAAACAGACCAAGTATTATTGTGCCATATGAGGGTTATAGTGAATGGAGGTTAACTGGAGCTGTTTGTTCAGTGCCTGTGATTGATGTCATTCTCCATGGAACCTAATTGCGTCACTGGAGGGTTTCCTCTTCTATTAATGCGGGGCGTCCTTCAACCTGTTATCCCATTGTATCAGCAATAGCGTCATCCTCAAGATGATTTGGATCTGCAGGAAAGAAAGAGGGAGAGAAAGAAAATCTTACAACAATAGACTGGAATATCCCAACGATGGATCAGAATCTGAGAACATTAGACTGGAATGTTCTGATAATGGACAGGAGTTTATCCTTGTGTCTTTACTAGCTTGTTCGAGATTGGCCATGGTTAGAGTTGCTGATAGAAGCCGTACTGATGATTTTTCAGGCAGGTTACTACCCCATCCTCACTGTTGTTGGTGTTTCTTGTAAGCCTATACCTGTCAATTCTATAAGTGAAAGTTATTGCTATTTCAGTTATTTATATTTAACAAATACATAAATTGTTATCCTTAGTTTCAGTCACAAACACCATTCCATCAATTCCAGACTCCTCATTCATAAACATCTAAGAAGGAACAAGGCTATTCAGACACTTAACTCTTCCTGTACACCTGAACTGTTATGTGTCTCTGTTTTCTCTCAGCCTCAGTGCTGTTGCTGAATTAGCAGTCACCTGTCCCCTTGTTAACTTCGAATTTTATGGCTCCAGTTCTTTTCTGATCAGTCTACCGATACAAATATCTTGACACAATAAGCTCGTTCTTATCTCTCCAGTTATTTCATAATAGGGACCCCATATGAGTGTAATAATGTCACCGGATGGGTAATCCAGAGGCACAAGTTCTGGCTTTAAAGACATTGTTTCAAATCCTACCAGAGCAATGACAGAACTTAAATTCGTATGACAAACATTGGAATGAAACCTCAATTTACTTACATCAACAATAAGATATCAGTATTTCTTTTATTATTTCACTGATAGCCTTTGGTAAAGAATCTAAGTGTGACTGCAGACCTACAACAATATGGTTGGATCTATATTGTCTTGACAAATGGCCTCACAGTCAAGAGCAATTATTGGTGGACAACAAATGCTGCCCTTGTCAGTGATGCTTTATAAATAATGATCTCTATGTCACCGAGACAGTGCAAATGATTTTCACCAGACCAAACTCTGACATGAAAGTACAATCAGGAGGTTGTGCAGTAACTATGTGTTTAAACTGTAGCACTGAGAGAATAAGAACTTGAAACTTGATGGGTATGGATAGACACTCATTATGATGTTTCAAACAGCCATTGATAAGGTGAGAAATTCCAGATTTCCCACAGGATGCTCGATTCCCAATAGTTTACACACCTGTGCTGAACCCGCATTTCGGTTGACAGAGATGTATGGGCTCTGAATGCACTTTAATGTTCAGTTACTGTGTGAGCCTCCACTCAACGTTACATTGTTCACAATCCTGTCAGAAGTTATAATACCTTCAGTCTGAAACAGTTAGCCATTCCTCACCCACTTGACTTTCAGAAAGGACATCACTCGGCTGTGGAAGATACTTTTGAGACTGGTTTAAAAATGACTTCATTCCCACTGCCAAACAACTAGGCTAACACAACACGGATGTATTTTGGGTAATGACGGGGAATAACATGGAACAGTCCCTCTGTGCAGTTCCTGCTCAATGTGTTTATGTGTTGACACCTTCCTGTTCTTGTGTGACTTGAGAAGCTGAGTGACCTCTTCTTGTTCCTTTCTAAGTGACTCCAAGTGTAAAATGGTCACGTTCAGATCCCGTGTCAATAAACACTGACTTCCCTGTCCAACAAAGGTCAGTCAAGGTCATACTTGAATATCTTCAATGACCGAGTCTTCACTGTTGCCGGAGGATAAGACGATCACAGAAAACACCATCAAAAGGAGATAGGAACATCCGTTTCTCAACTTTAAACGGTGGAAACTCTAAATTTAAAAGTGTATGAATCTCAGAGCAAGTTAACTTCTCTTTTATTTTAGAAATGAGGGCACAACTAATTGGAAAGATATAGACCATCCAGCCCCTCAAACCTATCCCACGTTCCCATTGAATTTGTTCATTAAAGTATTTATCAACTCAGCCTTCACTGCTCTCTTGGGTCAACATTTTCGATAGTGTAAACCATGAACTGGACTGTTTGGACCATCGAGTCTGATCAACTGTTCGATCATCACTGATATGTTTCTCAAGAAAATGTTCCTACCTTCTCATTATAACCATTGATCCCCTTATCAAACAACACGGATCTACCTCTGACTGAAAAAAAACAGATCTGTGTCTGTGTCTCTGCATGTCTGTCTGCGTGCGAGTATTTCTGCTTATTGATAGTAGACAGAGGGTGGTGGAGATGGGTTGTCTTTTGGACTGGAGGCCTGTGACCAGCGGCGTTCCACAGGATGTAGTGTTGGATTCATTTTTGGTTTTCATTTATATCAATGATTTAGATGAGTATTATAGAAGGCATGGTTAGCATGTTTACGGATTACACCAAAATTAGTTATATAGTGGAAGGTGAAGAAGGTTACAAGCACATCATAATTAATTAGATCAATGAATCATAGAGACGTGCAGCGCGGAAACAGAACCTTTGGTTGACCTCATTCGTACCAATCAGATCTTGTAAGTTAACTTAGTTTTATTTTCTCGTATTTCTTCCATATCAATCTAAACGCTTCCAATTCATGTCCCCACCCAGATCCCTTGTAAATGTTGTAATTGTACCAGCCTCCACCACTTTTTCTGGCAGTTCATTGCATATATGCACCAGCCTCTGCGTGAAAATTGTCCCCTTAGGTCCCATTTAAAACTTGTCCATCTCACCTTAATTCTATGACCTCTAGTTGTGAACTTCCCTACCCTGGAGAAAAGACCCTGACTATTCACCCTATCCATGGTCTTCATGATGTTATAAACCTCTAGAAGGTGCAAATGTAAATCCAACCAACACGAATGGCTGTGTTTTCAGTCATCCCAGGACTAAATTCTGAAATTCAATTCTGACACCTCTTCCTTCTGCACCATATCTCAATTTTAAAATCATTTTAATCAACTTGTTCAGTCACATTATAAAACACCTCTGTGGGATTTGAATCTAGACTATTGGACCTTCACTATCACCACTTGGCAACAATCCCTCAAGCTGCAACATTATTCTCCTGTGTGTTGGTCCATCAGCCTGGTTTGAAATTCTGTGACATACCTCCGTGACAGGCAGGACTTGAATCTAAAACTTTTGGTCCAGAGTGAGAGGCATTACCACGCAAGTTCAGGTATTGGAATCTAACCCATAGTTCTGGCTCAGCTGTATTTCACAAGTCTTAAACCATTCCCAGATTTTGGGTCACATTTTAAATGTCAGCTTTCAGCTCTGTGTGGATTCATTAAAATTTGGTTCACTTTTACTGAATTACACAGTTAAAAGCATTACATTGTTTAAAGATGATAGGTACTCACCTCAAATATAGGATGTTGTATTTATGTGCTCTGCCTTCGACAAAAACTATGAAGATCTTTAATTGTTTGACTATGATTTCCACCTTAAGTGACTATTATCTGACATCTGCAATATGAGGGAAAGAAATCCTGCAGACACACTCTGCACTATAAAGGATCTGGAACAGATACTTATCACTGAACACCAGAGATGAAGAAAGAGCACACTTTCTGGATCAAATACACCCATCACACTTTCCCGTCTGTAACGTGTGACTGCCCTCTTCTTAAAACCACGAAATGATCTAAGGCAGCGGACTACTTTCAAATCTTTCTACCCCAGTACTATCACTCACTGGGCTGAGGAGTGGCAGATGGAGTTTAATTTCGATAAATACGAATTATCAGACTTTGGTAAAACAAGCAACGAGAGGACATATACAATTCAATGTCAGGCCATTGGTAGTGTTGTAGAACAGAGAGATCTAGGGGTTCTGGTATATTGCTTTGAAGTTTGCATCATGTGTAGGCAGGGTGGGTCTGAAAGCGTTTGATTTGCTGGCCTTCATTGCTCAGACCTTTGAGTACAGGAGGTGGAACATTATCTTCAGGTTGTGCTGGACATTCGTGAGGTCTCTCCTGGAGTACTGTGTGCAGTTCAGGTCACCCAGTCATGTTGAGGATATTATTAAACTGGAGACGGTTCCGAAAAGATTTACCAGGATGTTGCTGGGAATGTAGCGTTTAATGGCAGGTGTCCTTTCCTTAGGGTGATGGATTTCAAGACAAAGGTATGATTTGAAGATGAGAAGAGTAGGTTTTACAGAAGACATAGTGTCAAAGAGCTGTCCAGCATGGAAACAGACCTTTCTATCCAACTCGTCTCTACTGACCAGATGTCCTACAGTAATGTCGTTCCATTTGCTAGCATTTGACCAATATCCTCCTAAACGCTTCCCATTCATGTTCCCATCCAGATGCCTTTTGAATGTTGTAATTGTCCCAGCCTCCATAACTTCCTCTGGCAGCTCGTAACATACACAGCACTCTCTCTTTGAAAACCTTGCCCCTTAGATAACTTTTAGTTAGTTCTCCTCTCACCTTCAAATTCTACCCTTTAGCTTTGGAACGTTCTACCCTGCGGAAAAAAGATCATAGCTGTTCACACTATTCA
This sequence comes from Chiloscyllium plagiosum, assembly GCF_037043375.1. Classification (NCBI taxonomy): domain Eukaryota; kingdom Metazoa; phylum Chordata; class Chondrichthyes; order Orectolobiformes; family Hemiscylliidae; genus Chiloscyllium; species Chiloscyllium plagiosum. Next base: position 89,175,363 of record NW_028270175.1, on the reverse strand, counting down.
TTCCACGTATGACTTTATAATCCTGTAAGATCACCTCTGGTGTTCCGGGAAAATGACACTGGCCTATTCAGTCTCTCCATAAATCGCAAAGCCTCCGACCCTTGCAACGTCTTTGTAAATCTTTCCTGAACCCTTTCAGTTTTCACACATCCTTCCTCTATGAGCAAGACGGTAATTGCATGAAGTATTCAAAATGGCCTAACCAATGTCTCGTACAGCCGCAATATGATCTTTCAAATCCTATATACAATGCACTGAAGAGCAAACGCAAGCATATCAAATATCTTCTTCACTATCTTATATACCTGCGACTCCACTTTCAAAGTATTATGAACCTGCACTCCAAGGTCTCTTTGTTTCGCAACACTTCCTGGGGATTTAACATTAAATGTATGTCAAGCCTTGATTTTCCTTTCCGAAATGCAGCATTCTCACATTTACATAAAATAAGGTCCATCTGTCACTCCTCAGGTCATTGGCCCATCTGATCAAGATCCTGTTTTAATCCGAGGTGACTTTCCTCTTTGTCCACTGCACCTCCAATTTTGGTGTCATCTGTGAACGTACTAACCAGTCCACCTATTTTCACATCCAATTTATTTACTTAAATGGCGAAGAGCAGTGAACCTAGCACCAATCTTTGTGGTACTCCACTGGTAACAAGTCTCCAGTCTGTAAAACAATCCTCCACCATCACCCTCTGCCTTCTACCTTCGAGCCAGTTCTGTATCCAAATGGCTAGTTCTCCCTGCGTTCAGTGAGATCTAACCTTGCTAACCAGTTTCCCATGGGGAACCTTGTCGGACACCTTACGGAAATCCATATAGATCACGTCTACCACTCTGCCCTAATCAATCCTCTTTGTTAGTTCAACAAAACAAAAATCACGTTTGTTACACATGATTCCCCACGCACAACACCATGTTGACAATTCCTAATCAGTCCTTGCCTTTCCAAATATATGTACATCCTGTACCTCAGGATTCCCTCCAACAACTTGCCCACCTCCGATGCCAGGCTCACTGGTCTATTGTACCCTGGCTTTAACTTCCCAGTTTGTTTAATAATATGACCACGTTGATCATCTCGTATCTTCCAGCACCTTACCTGTGGCTGTTGATGATAAGAGAATGTCATCAAGATTCCCAGCAATCACTTCCCGAGCTTCCCACAGAGTTCTTCTATATACCTGATCAGGATCCATGAAGTGCATTTTTATTACACATCACTTGGTTCGTAAATAGAATGAACGTCCTGAGAAATGATGGATGTGGGTAAAGTCACAACATTTAGAAGACTTTTTAAAGTAAAATAATACGAGAAGTTTTAGATATATATGGTCCAAGCCCAGGAACGTGGGTCTAGTCTAGTTTCAGGTTATCGTTAGCATTGAGTTTATGGGCAGATAGGTCTGTTCCCAAACCCTCTGTATAACTCTATGACATCATGTGTGTTTGTGTGTCCAAGTTTCTATCTGCATATTTCTGTCTGCGCTTGTCCATTTGTGGGTGTCTATATGTGTCTCTGTGTGTATCTATTTCTTTGTGCATGTTATGTGTGCTCCTGCATTAGTGTGTGTATATATGTTTGTAACTCTGTCTCTGCATCTCTGTGCAATGGGAACTCTTTGGTTTAGGGGGTGAATCATTGAAATGTGTTTCAAAGCCTCTCTCCCCCGCCCCCCCCCCCCCCTCCCTCTCCCTCTGTCTGTCCCACTTTTGTATAAAGTGATACAATGCTACACTCTGCTGGTCTGCTTTCGGAATTTTCAATCCTTTCTCACACATAAGATTATATGGAAGAGTAAGTTAATAAATATTGCATTTTACAGGAAGTGTGGGTGTGCGTGCGCCAATGTATGTCTGCCTCTGTGTGTGCATGTCTGTGTATCTGTGTGTGTGTCGGTGTGTACATGTCTCTGTGTGTCTCTGTGTGTCTGTGTGACAATATATGTATTTGTTTTGTGTGTGTGTGTGCATGTGCGAGTGCCTGTGTGTCTGCCTGTATCTGTGATTCTGTGTGCGTGTGAGGAATGTGGGTGTCTGTGTGTAGGGGTTTTGTAAGGTGGTTTTCTATGTGTCAATGTGTGTATGCCTCTGTCTGTGAGCCTGTGTATGTGTATATCAGTGTGTATCTGTGTGCCTGTCTGTTTCTGTGGTTGTATCTGTGTGTGTTTCTTTGTGCATGTATATACGTAAATGAGTTTTTTGCGTGCCTGCATGTGTGTCTGTCCGTGTATGAACGTACGTGTGCATTTGTGGGGAGTGTGGGTGTCTGTGTGTGTTGGTGTGCATGTCTGTTTGCGTGTGTGTATCTCTCTGTGTGTCTGTCTGTGTGTGAGTGTATGCGTGCGTGTGCGCGAATCTGGGTGCCTGTGTGTGTTAGTGTGTGTGCATGTTTGAGTGTGTATGCCTGGCTGTCTGTGTCTGTGTGGGTATCTGTGTGTAAGTGTGTGTGGGTGGGTGTGGGCAGTGTGGGTGTCTCTGTGTGAGGAGTGTGGGAAGCATGGCTGTCTTTGTATTTGTGTGTGTGTCTATGTGTGTGTTTCTGTGTCTGTGCGCGCGTGTGTGTCTGTGTCAAAGAGTGGTGCTGGAAAGGCAGCATCCGAGGAGGAGTAAATTTGAAATTTCGAGCATGATCCCTTCATTAGTAATGAGGCTTGTGGACCAAGTGGCCTGAACGATAAGTGGGACGGTGGGGTTTCCATTTGTATCAGCTCGACACAAAAAGAGATGGCAGCAGGGCCATGGCTTCTAAGTTGTGCTGGGGGAAATGGAACTGGCAGTGGGTTGAAAGTGAGAATTGCCCTTCACTGAACATTGCTACTTACTCGGTCGGTGGGACGTGGATGTTTCAGAGTCTCCACACGAGGCATCCCTGTCCTCTCCGACTCGTACCAGGGTCCTCCCCATGTGGCGAGAAGGTCTGGAAGGATGAGGGAGTGGATATCGGGCACTTCACCACCCGGCTTTACCCTTTCTGTCCTATTCCAGGCTGTGTCTCCTTGAATGGGACATAGGCAGGCAGGGACGGAGGGAGGTAAGGTTGCAGTGGGTGGCCCTGCTCTTAGCGCTGGTGTAGGTGTGGTAGGGGAAATGGTGAGGTGTCAGGATGGCGTCAGTCCATAGTGTTATGTCCAGGCTGTGTTATTCGTGTGGGTGATATAGTGGAGGGAAATTGGGAGAGAGAGAAAGGGAGGGAAGGTGCAATATTGAGAGTGGTGGAGCATGAGCCTTGTTTTGGGGTGGGTGTAATAACAGATATACAGTGAGTGTGAGGGAGCAGAGAGAATACAGTGACCCTTATTCTGACAGAGCGGGGAAGGTTATTGATGTTTGTCCTGTATTGCTGGACATTTCCTCAGACCGCAGATGCTGCTCTGAGCTGGATGGTGAGCTCAGACCATGCTCAGTGGGTCTGGTGGTGTGGATCTCTCTGGGAAGAGAATGGTCCACCTCTGTACTAGCCCATCCACCAGGACTTCCAAACCCCTGTCAAAAAACCGTGCTGTAATTGCCCCTTTTCTGCCATGCTCAAGATAAACTTTGCAGGGCAACTTCTAAATAAGAAAGTTCAACCGTGTGCCCATTGGCGTTTTGAAGATGGCACCAGTGCCAGGGAACACGGAATATCCAGGGGCATCCGAGCGATGGTGAGTACCTCCAGCCATAAATAAGAGGGAAACCATGGGATCGGGTGGGTAGTTAATGGGGTGAGTTTGATAAGATAGCACCAGGAAACTTGCTCAGCCTCGTACAGATATTCCCTCTGTCACATTCAATGAAAGTGTCACTGAGACAAATTATTGTTAGATTCAGCCCAGTGAGTCATAGATTCTGTTGAAACCACTAACAGTCACAAAGCTGCAGTTGCTTGTCCAATACTCTCCATCAGAGAGAAGGACATAAACGTGACCTACCCTTGGGAAATAAGGTCGGGTAGGAGATTGAGTTATCAGTGGGGAAGCACTTTGGAACAAGTAATCATAATTCTATGAGTTTTAAAACAGAGACGGTAAAGGATGAACTGGGTCTAAAAGATAATGTTTTAAATTGGAGGAAGGCCAAATTAATGATATTAGGCAAGAACTTGGATAGGGTAAATGGACAAAGTCTTTTCCCTATGGTCCGAGAGTCCAGAACAAGAGGGTATAGGTTTAGGGTGAGAGGAGAAAGATATAAAAGTTACCTAAGGGACAATGTTTTCACACAGGGGGTGGTACGTGTATGGAATGAGCTGCCAGAGGAAGTGGTGGAGGCTTGTACAATTGCAACATTTAAGAGTCATTTGGATGGGTACATGAATAGGAAAGGTTTGGAGGGATATGGGCCGCATGCTATCAGATGGGATGAGATTGGGTTGGGATATCTAGTCGGCATGGACGAGTTGGACCGAAGGGTCAGTTTCCATGCTGTACATCTCTCTGACTCGAACTTCCAAACTGGATTGGAATAGATATTTACAGATAAGGGGCCAGCTGAGAAGAGGGAAACCTTCGAAAATGAGATTTCAAGAGCCCAGAGACAATATGCCTCTGTTAGGGTGAAGGGTAAGGCTGGTAGGTGTAAGGACTGCTGCCGGACTGGATAAATTGATAAGAGGGAAGCATATGTCATGTAGAGATATCAGGAGTCGATGTTTTACAGTATTCGTTCACAGGATGAGTATAACTGGTTTGGCCTGCATTTACTACCATCACTAATTGCCCAGAGGGCAGTTAACAGTTAACCATATTGTTGTGGGTCTGGAGTCACATGTAACCTAGACCAGGTAAGGATGGCTGTTTGCTTCCTTCAAGGGCATCAGCGAACTAATTGGGTTTTTCAAACAATCAAAAATAGATACATCATCGTCATCAACCTCTGAATTCCAGACTTAAAATAACTGTCGAGAAGAGTCTATCGCCAGTGGGAGTATAATTAAAATGGAAATTCGGAGGCCATAAAGGGGACATGAGATAGCTTTGGCAAATAGGGTTTAGGAAAATTCAAATGGACTGTAAAATACATGAAGGGCGAAAGAGTAACTCGGGAGAGTTTTGGGCCACTTAAAGATCACCAAGAATGCCGATGTGCAGAATCCCAGGAGATGGAAGCGATACTAAACAAGCACCTTGCATCAGTATTTACTGTGCAGAAGGATATGGAAGCTAAAGAACTTCGATAATAAACAGTGACATCTTGAAAAGTGTCTGTATTACAAAGGAAGAGATGCTGGAGTTCGTAAAGCCTGTAAAGATGTAAAAATCCCCAGGACCTGATCAGGTGTACCCTAGAACTCTGTGGGAAGCTAGGGAAGGGATTGCTAGGCCGCGTGCTGAGATATTTGTATCATTGATTGTCACAGGTGAGGTGCCAGAAGATAGGAGGTTTGATAACGTGTTGTCATTACATTAAAAAAGTTAAGAAGGATGGGAAGGAAAAGCCGGTGAGCCTGACGTCAGTGATGGGCAAGTTGTTGGTGTGGATTATGAGGCACAAGGTTTGCATGCGTTTTGAATGGCAAGGACTCATACGGGATGGTCACCGTAGCTTTAAGCATGGGAAATCGTTGTCTCACTAAATTGACTGAGATTTTTTGAAGAACTGACTAAAAGGCAGAGGTGCACATTGCCGATATAGACTTTAGTAAGGCATTTGACAACTTTCTGATAGACTGGTTAACAAGGTTAGTTCACATGGAATGCAGGGAAAACTAGCCATGTGGATACAAAATTGTATCGAAGCTAGAGGGTGGTGATGGAGGATTGCTTTTCGAACTGGAGGATTGTAACCAGTGGTGTGCGACAAGTATCAGTGCTGTGTCCACTGTTTTTCATTATTTATATAGATCATTTGGATGTGAACACAGCAGCGATAGTTGGTTAGTTTGCAAATGACACCAAAACTGATGTTGTCATGGACAGAATAGAAGGCTTACGTCAGAGTGCAATGAGGTCTTGATCAGGTGGGCTGATCGGCTGAGGAGCAGCGAATGGTGTTTAGTCTAGATAAACGTTAGGCACTGTATTTTGGAAATGCAAATCAGGGCATGATGTATACACTTAATGGTAAGGTCCTCGGGAGTGTTGCTGAACAAAAACATCTTGGAGTGTAGGTTCAAAATTCCTTGAAGGTTGTGCTGCAGTTGGACAGAATACTGTAGAAGCCATTTGGTATGCTTGCCTTTTGTGGTCAGTGCTTTGACTATATGAATTGGGAGGCCAAGTTGCTGCTGTACAGCACATTAGTTCGGTTCTTTTGGAGTATTGTATTCAGTTCTGGTTTCCCTCCTACCAGAAAGATATTGTGAAACTTGAAGGGAGTCAGAAAAGGTTTACAAGAATGTTGCCAGGATTTGAGCTATAGGGAGAGGTTGAGTAGGTTGGGGTGAGTTTTCTTGGGGTATGAGAGGCATATACAGGGTGAATAGCCAGGATCATTTTCGCAAAACTAGAGGGCATGGATTTCAGGTCAGACCCAAGGACCAACTTTTTCTAAGACAAAATTGTGCATGTGTGGAATGAGCGGCCAGTGGAGGTGGTGGAGGCTGTTATGATTACAATATTTAAAAGGCATTTGGATGGGTACATGGGTACATTGTTATGGGCCAAATGCTGGCAAATGGGACTAGTTTAATTTCTGATATCCCATCGGCATGGACGATTTAGACTGAAGTGTTTGTTTCTGTACTGTACGTCTCTGAGAGTCTATGATTCTGTCTGACCTCACACCAATTTCCCATTAATTCACCATTGCCGGTAATACCAGCCTATGTTACTTGATGCTATCGAAATGTCTTCACTTCAGCATTTTGAAACCTGCGAACACATCCTTCCACAAAACCGACTCTGAGTCTCTCTCTCTCCGTCTATTTCCCAAATCCCTACCATTGTTTCTATTTAAACAGTTTGGTATTTAAACTGAGCATCAGCTTCCAACATTAAGGAGCTTGGAAACAATGTTGAAAAAGCACAGCGTGTGTTTTATTTGACTTCCCGTTGGCCTGCCCTGTGCTCCATGTTGGATAGTGGAGTTTCAGCAGTTTCGATGCATACCTTTCTAACTTGTTCTGCGCCTATCAATTGAACGCCTGTGTTAATCACTCTCTGCTGATCATGTGCTCAGTAACACAAGGAATCCTTTCCACTGTTACTGATCTAGACCAGGCTTCTCACTCGCACTTGAGTGACATTTGACTTAATTATAGTTTTGGAACGTTAGTAGAAAAGCTGGGGACTGTTTCCTGGAGGCTGTGCTTTAAGCTGCTGTGGAAATTCAGGAAGACCAGATGCTTTGGTGATCCACTCTGAATGAGTCATGGTGACTGTCGTGACAGCATCTGGATCTGCAACATGACCATCAAAAGGGGCAGAGGCTGCAGAGAGGGGAATCTCTTCAAAATAGAATGAGGGAATTACAATCATATCAGAGAATAACTGCCTCTTGTTACTGTGTCCCAGTCTTGAGCAGTTAAATGACGGCCTCCTTTTCCTGAGTCCCAGCCTCGAGCAGTTGAGTGACGGCCTCCTGTTCCTGTGTCCCAGTCTCGAGCAGTTGAGTAACTCCCTCCTGTTCCTGTCTCCCAGTCTCGAGCAGTTGAGTGACGGCCTCCTGATCCTGTGTCCCAGTCTCGAGCAGTTCAGTGACGGACTCCTGTTCCTGTGACCCAGTCTCGTGCAGTTGAGTGACTGCCTCCTGTTCCTGTGTTCCAGTCTCCACCTGCTACCCCTGAGTAACAGGCTCCAATACCTGTGCGCTCTCCACCTGCTGCCCCTGAGGAACAGGCTCCAACAGGTGTGTGCCGTCCTCTTGCTGCCCCTGAGTAACAGGCTCCAATAGGTGTGTGCTCTCCTCCTGCTGCTCCTGAGTAACAGGCTCCAATACCTGTGTGCTCTCCACCTGCTGCCCCTGAGGAACAGGCTCCAACAGGTGTGTGCCGTCCTCTTGCTGCCCCTGGGTAACAGGCTCCAATAGGTGTGTGCTCTCCACCTGCTGCCTCTGAGTAACAGGCTCCAATAGCTGTGTGTGCTCCACCTGCTACCCCTGAGTAACAGGTTCCAATACCAGTGTGCTGTCCTCCTGCTGCTCCTAAGTAACAGGTTCCAATAGCTTTATGCTCTCCATCTGCTGCCCCGGAGTAACAGGCACCAATACCTGTGTGCTCTCCACCAGCTAGCCCTGAATAACATGCTCCAATAGCTGTGTGCCCTCCTCCTGCTGTCCCTGAGTAACAGGCTCCAATATCTGTCTGTTCTCCTCCTGCTGCTCCCGAATGACAAGCTCCAATAGCTCTGTGCTCTCCTGCTGCTCCTGTGTAATGGAACTGAAGGACTGAATGGCCTTTTCACATTCCATTCAGTTTACCATCAAAGTCAGAATGTTACAGTTATATTTCTTTTTCTCAGTAATTGAGCAATCATGCTGACTGACTCTGCTTTTGTTATACAGGTCTGAGAAGGTGAACGAGTAACAGGTTCGAGGGGCTGATCAGTTCCTCCTGCCCCTCGGTAATAGGCCGAAAGGCCGGTGTCTTCCTATGTCTCTATAGCAGGCACTTGGGGACAGAATTGTTTCTCCCTGTTCCTGAGCAGTAATTTCAATGCGCTGAATGGTGCCTTGAGGTTATGAAATGGTTTAATGCCATGGCATTTCAAACTACGAGCAGCATTACTGAAGGTATCTAGAAAATTCCCTACCAGGCATTTTATGCATCTGGTCTGTTATTCTATCCCTTGCTCCTTTTATATACAGGGTGAAACATATACCACCCTGCAATGTTCCAGCAATACTCCTACATCCAAGGAAGAAAGATTAAAACGATTGAAAGATTTATGATCGATCCCTCAGCAACCGTCATCCACTCAATCAGGACTGAGTAAATGTTCCCTTTTATTGGGGTGTGTAAAATGATGTAAGGAACTGGTTAACTGAACCTGTTTGCTTGGTGACTGTGATTAATGTCAGTCTCCATAGATTGTCCTTATCCCAGTGGAGGGTTTACATATTTTAATGATAACATGGGCACAGTTCAATGTGTTATCCCATAGTATGAGTGGGAGTATCACCGACAGCACTAACAGGGATCAGCAGTTACAGAGAGAGGGGAATGGGAGATCTGAATCTGAGAACATTCGACTGGAATGTAACAACAATGAACAGGAGTTTATCCTATTATGTATGGATTCTTTCTAAAAATCATTTGTTGCCATTGCCATGGCGGACCAATATGCACTTTACATTATTCAATATTTTTATTATCCTACCCTGGCTATTGTTGGTGTACCTGGTAAGTTTCACTGTCTATTTATTATTTGCATTAATCATGTGTGACTGTATTATTGTTCTTTTCTTCTACTCTGTTCTGTAAACATTCACTCTCCAAACCACCACGAACAACAACAGTGAACTTGTTCATTCTTACTCTCCTTCTTTCGTTCTGACACTGTGCCTTGTCGGTTGACCTACTCAGTTTCAGCTTTGAACCACAATTCCTTGTATCACAGCCCTATTTTAATATTGAAAGCTTGGAGGTCACGGTCTTCTGTTCTGGTTACAAACACCATTTCGTTCCTCTGACTTCATCCCATCCATGACCATTATCTGAGGCTGAAACAGACGAGCCACAACTATGGTGATCCCGTTGGCCATGAGCTGATGCCTGACATATCTTAACCATTCCTATTTGTAATGATTAACATATCCTGAATATACTTCACTGGTTTATTATATCTGCTTTTTGAACCCTGAGCTATGAAATTTAGTCTTAATGATCCCAATAATCTGCTGCTGACACTCCCAAATTCAAATCTGCAAATCTGAGTCAATATTCTATGGCTCGGTTCTCACCTCACGCCAAAATCCCATCATTTCTGTGAGGATCGATATATATTGTTTCTGGGTCTGGCAATGCCTTTAATTTAATATTTTGAAGCACATCATTTCCTCTGCCTGTGGCACAATGCTCAGTGTCTCTATATTGATTATCCAAACCCTTGTCAGTTGTTCTCATTTAAACTGATTTCCTCCATGTGTGTTCTCTCTCAAACAACAATATTCACCACACACACACTCTCTCTCCCTCTCTCCTCTCTCTCTCTCTCTCTCTCTCTCTCTCTCTCTCTCTCTCTCTCTCTCTCTCTCTCTCTCTCTCTCTCTCTCTCTCTCTCTCTCTCTCTCTCTCTCTCTCTTGTTTTATATTGATGAAGTGGCGATATAGAGTCATATATTTGTGGGAGCCCATTTACTGTCACTCACTGCACAGGTTGCAAATCTTCCCGTCGAAAGCATTTCTGTAGTGCAAGTATAGTAGCAATATACTGGCAAAGGTTTGCAATGGTCCCCATGCTGTGCAGGTCGTCCGGTTTATGGAGTACTCCTCTGGCATGGTCTGCACAGCTCTCCATTCTGGCTGGTACCTTGTTCCAGCTTATCGTGTCTGGGTTTTTTTTCTGTGAGGCAGATTCAGATTTTGATGTAACGAAACATTTCAACTGATCTGCCAATGTTTTCATTTGATGTTCTCATTTTTGTGATTGGACCCAACATTGTCTCACTTCTCCAGTTAGTCTCACTCCCCTGTCTCCTTATTTATATTTTCATTGCGCAACACTAAACGTCTCGTATGTGACTGTCTTCACTGTTTCAATCTGAATGTGAACCTCCTCTGTTTTATTTTTAGCTTCTGAGTGTATCGAATGCCGGCATTGTGAAGCTCTGAAATAATGAAATAGTGTGTATTGGGCTGTTGTTCACTTCCTGGTGTGTCCCATATGCTTATCCGTGTTGGACGGGGGTTCCAGTAGCTTTGAGAGACGTGCGTGTCCACTGAACGCCTGTGTTTGTCGCTCTCAGCTGACCGTGCAGTCAGTAACACGAGGGAACCTCTCGAGTATCATTATAAAGGACCAGGCATCTAACTTGTATCTGAGGAGCTTCTGACTGTCTCCTGTTATTGAAACCTTAGTGGATGGGCTAGGGATGGTTTGCTGAAGGTCGTGCTGTCAACTTCCTCTCAAATTCAGAGAGTCCTGATGATTTACAGCATCAGGGTGTGTAACATGAACGAAAACTGAGCAGAGATTCAGAGAGGGGAAGCTCCGAAACCACGGAGTGAGTTTGTGGGGAAAGGAATCTGCCAAATCTGTCTGTGTCTTAACAGGTACACACGCCCTCTCGCATGTGTTATTAAAGAATTATAACAATTTAAAAATATGAGTAGAACGTTGGAGTAAATGATAGGCTCACTATTATTAGGGATCTATAAAAAAGGATGGAGAGCCTGTGCACAAAAGTATTAAAAACTAAAGACATATCAATAGAACTTATGTAAAGAAAACTTTTATCTAGAAGCGTGCATTACTTGGAATAAAATTAATCAGCTAACAGCTCAATCAGAGATAAATAGATATGGCACGGTGGGGATTTCAGAAACGTGATTACAGGAAGGTCAGGACTGGGGTATTAAATGTCCACGGGTACACAGTCTTCAGACAAGGAGGAACAGTAGATGGAGTGTCTGTATTGGTCAACTCCCCCTCCCACTCTGCCGAGGACATGGAGGTCCTGGGCCTCCTTCATCGCCGCCCCCTCACCACCAGACGCCTGGAGGAAGAACGCCTCATCTTCCGCCTTGGAACACTTCAACCACAGGGCATCAATGTGGACTTCGACAGTTTCCTCATTTCCCCTTCCCCCACCTCAACCAAGTTCCAAACCTCCAGCTCAGCGCTGTCCCATTACTTGTCCGGACTTGTCTTACCTGTCTGTCTCCTTTTCCACCTATCCACTCCACCCTCTCCTCCCTGACCTATCACCTTCATCCCCTCCCCCGACCCACCTATTGTACTTTATGCTACTTTCTCCCTCCTCCCCACCACCCCCACCCCCCCCCCCCCCACCCCCCACCCCAGCTTATCTCTCCACGCTTCAGGCTCTCTGTCTTTATTCCTGATGAAGGGCTTTTGCCCGAAACGTCGATTTCGCTGCTCCTTGGATGCTGCCTGAACTGCTGTGCTCTTCCAGCACCACTAATCCAGACTCTGGTTTCCAGCATCTGCAGTCATTGTTTTTACCTCACATATTTCATGAGTGTCCTTTAGGGACGGAAACCATCATTCTTACCTGGTCTCACCTATGTATGACTTCAAGCCCACACAAATTTGGTTGATTCCTAACTGCCCTCCAGGAATGGGCAATAAGTGCTGCCTAACCGAGCGACGCCCTCATCGTATGAATAAATTAAAGAAAAACGCTTTAAATGCCAGCAAACCGTTACTAAAAACAACATCAAAATGGCTATGAAGCAAAATGAGTAGAAAGCATAAGAATTGATAAATAACATTTCCCCCAGAAGACAAAAATAATAGAATGTTAAAATTAAACATTGGCGTCTGAGATGATGACAACAGCGAGATAATAATGGTAAACTCAGAAATGACATAGGCAAAACCAACGCTTCCTGTTTTCACATGGTTTTAAAAGTTTCTTTTTTAATGCTGCGAAAGTTTGTTTTTGTTTCGAAAAATTAAACATTTTTTAAATAAGTAGTTGTGCCTTCATTCGGTAAAGTCCTGTCTGTTTTCAGCTCAGGAGAAGACTTTTCTTCCAGGAATATAGTGAAGATGAGTATTTATATTGAGTTAATTAGCTAAAGGGTTAATTTTATCTAATTTTTATATGTTTGATGTGTATATGCTTTTCTTCCATTTTAACAGTTGCTTTTAGGCATAATGTTATTTATGCCACAGAGAGGATGGTTAGAAGATTCAGAAAAAAAAGTACTACTCAGCAAAGCAGTCAGATAAATGGTGACTGTCAGGAAAGATGAGAAGGTACTTCAAACGTCTCCGGCGACTATTCCTCTATCAAAAAGATGTTCACTTTTTGGAACTATTGAAGAAGGTAATCTTTCTGAGGAAAATGGAAGAGCCATCAGTTATTGGACTATTGGAACGATTTTTATATTAGGCAGCGTTAGAGAAGATTTAGTACAATTATTGTTACAGTGGGCTTTTCAGTCAGAGGTATTAGCAGGAGATTCTGTGGCAGTGAGCAGGAGTTTAGGATGGTTTGTGCAAGGCTTAAGAATGACTCTAAACGTTTCAAGCACATTGTTAAAGGTGAGATTGAGTAGTCATAGATTGTTGTACATATTGAAGGAATGACATTTTTAGGGAAAAGATTAAAGCAGTACAGAGTGGATTTAAGAGGTGAGGTAGATTAAAAATAAATCTTTAAAAGTAGTAAATTGTGGTTTACTGCCAATGCCAACCCCAACCGGTGGAGGAACGAAAGGTTAAAGGAGAAAAATCAATGGCTGAAGAGCTGGGTTGTGGTTGAGGGATTTAGATTTTTGGGAAATTGGAATGTGTTTTGGAACAGGAAACACATGTTCAAAAAGGATTGGACTAATCTAAACTGGAAATCAACAAATATCTTAGCAGGGAGATTTGCTCACTCTATATAGGGAGACATTATATTGATAGAGAAGGCAAGGGGGTTATTCTAATTGGCAGTGTTAATGGACGGATGGATGGAGAAGGTTATGAATGTGAGTAGATTACGTCCATTAGAAACGAAAGATGAGAGAGTCAGAGTATAAAGTAATTCTGAAGCACTAAGTTGCATTTATTTCAATGGAACGGGTCTTATGGGGAAGGTTGATGAACTCAGGGCATGTTTAAGAACATAGGATTGGGGTATCATATTTATGACTGAAAGTTGGTGCAGAGGTGTTCAAGTCGAGAGTGTGGCACTGGAAAAACACAGCAGGTCAGGCAGCACCCAAGGAGCAGGAAAATCGACGCTTCTGGCAAAATTCCCTCATCAGGAAACGGCTGTTAAAGGCGTTTTGCACAAAACATTGATTTCCCTGCTCCTCAGGTGCTGCCTGGCCTGCTGTGCTTTTCCAGCACACACTCTCCACTCTAATCTCCATATCTGCAGTCCTCACTTTCGCCTGAGAGATGTTCAAGACTGTCAATTCAATGATCCAGGTGATAGGTGTCATAGAATGAATAGAAAAAGTGGTATACTGAGGGTGGAGAGGGGGACGCCTGCCGTTTTAGATTTAGGGATAAATTATTGGTGTAAGTGGAGAAGTTATTTCTCAAAATTCATCAGGTAAAATACATGGGTAGTGTTAAAAATAAGAAAGTAAAGACCACTTTGAAGAGATTGCACTATATGCTCATTTGTGACAAATCGGCCAATGCAAATATATTGAGAGAAATTAAAAATCATAAAGGAAGGAGTACGTTGACGTTATTGCACCATATGCTCTCCAACAGTAAGAACGAAATTGAGAAACAGACTTTCAGGGAGATCTCGGATATATGTAAGCTTAATAAGGTTGTAGTAATGGGGATTGTAATTTTCTTAAAAAAAAACTGATTGGGACTACCATATTGTTAAAGGGTTTAATCATGAAGAATTTGTCAAATGTATCCAAGAAAATTTTCTTCATCAGTACGCGGATCATCCTAATAGAGAAGGAGCAAAACGAGACCTGGTTTTGTGAAATAGGCAGGACAAGCGACTGAAGTAACCATGGGGGAATACTTTTGAGTCTTGCAATCATAGCTATTAATGGAAAATAATACGCCTTCCATTAATATTATCTTTTGCATTGGAGTACCATAAATTTTAATGGCATGGGACAAGGACTGTCCAAGTTTGATGGGAGTAGACTTTTCTCAGGTAAAATAATGTCTGACAAGGGGGAGGCATTCAACAGTCTGACGACGTGAGTTGAGAGGCATTATGTTCCTATCAGAGTGAAGGGTAAAGCTGGTAAGGTTAAGGAACCATGGATGACTAAAGTTATTGTGGTTTCACTCAAAAATAAAATACATACTTACTTTAGATACCGACCACTTTATTGAATTGAATCTCTTAATCAATATAAAGAGTGTGGGGCACCATTTTGAAAGAAATAAGGAAAGCCAAAAAGAGATATGAGATAGCATGGGCAGATAAGGTTAATGATAATTCAAAGATATTCTGCAACTATATTAACAGCAAGACTTAACTAGTAGAGAGTAAGGTCTCTCAAAGATTAGGAAGGACATCGATGTGCTGAACACAGGAGTTGGGGAATAAAATCATCTCATTCCTGGTGCAGAAGACAGCAGCAAACAGACACTACTGCCTGCACATCGCATCCATCCAGAACTCTGTCTGCTATTTGTCAGCCGATTTACCCATTTGATCAAGATCATTTTGTAATCTGAGGGGGTCTCCTCAATTGTTGGCCCCAATCCTTTCTGTGTCATATCCAATATCATATTCATTCCTTCCCTTACTCGTTAAATCATAACTTTTGATGAACAAGATTGTTGTATATTTTTATGGACCAGGCCCGACTCCTCTAAACATTTTAAGCAGGTCGCCCAGACCGTAGATTTGCTAATTGTTGAAGGTACGTGTATATTGGATATCCCCAGAGTGAATTATCTGGTCAGACTGCCGAGTTTTAAACAAACAGCATTTATTTAAAACATTAAGTAATGAAACACAAGCAACCGAATATAGAATACCCGAATAACTCATCGGATCCGAACCTGACAGGCTTTCCCGACTTAATGATGCTGTTTCAAATTGCTTTCAACATTCCCAATAAACAAACCCATTGGCATGAAGAGTAAAAATTACACAAACCAAGCTTACAGGTTACGAATTCAGAGGACAGAAGAACGGGGAGAGCGTCCAGTTTCAACAGTGACCCTGACTAAAATAACCTTCGAACTGACTGAACTGCGCAGGTGGAGAGCTGGCCACGTCCCTTTGATTATACCATTTTTTTTTAAGACTTGAAAGCCTTCTTCTTGAGGTATTACCAGTTTAGTATAAAGCAAAGGACCCCAATGAGCCTTTCAAAATTGAGATATGTTGGAACCTTGGGTCGGTTAGAACCGCTCTGAAAATAAAAATCAAGCACATCGTAAACTTATGAAGGGACCATATCAAACTGAATAATTAATATCCAAAGATGTCTTCAGTTGTCAAAATCACCAAAAGTAGTGGTTAGTACACTGAAGCACACATATGCATTCACTTAGTATAAAAATGCAAACCTGCAGAATTACATCCAAATTCAGTGTGTGATACACCTACCACTGAGTGTGTCGATCTGTCATTCAAGTTTCGACAATGCTTTGGCAATCATGTTTTCAAGACCCGCCACATGCACAATTTTCAAATTGTGTGGCTGAAATTACAGGCTCGAGCTAAACAGACTCGCATTTTTGTCCTTAAATTTCTCCAAAAGCTTCAATGGGTTATGATCAGTACTTAACACTTGTCTCAGATGAATTGCTGATAATATAAAAACTGAAATGATGTCATGCCAACACGAATCTTAAAGTCTCTTTCTTAGCTGTTGAATATTTCTACCAATAACCGTTTAACTTGCTGGATAAATACCAATAAGTCTTTCTATCTTCTCGTCGTCTTCCTGCAGCTGTGCAGCACCGACACCCATATCATTCGCATTTATAGCCACCTTGAAAGGCTTTGCTTAATCAGATGTAGCTGATACTGGGGCAGTGGTTAACACATTTTGCGTGCCAGTCAAATGTCTTTTCTCAGACCGTTGCCCCCGAAGTTTCTTGCCTTTCTTGAGCAATTCAGTGAGTGGAGCAGCCATACTGCTAAAATTAGGCACAAACTTTCGATAAATTCCACTCAATCCCAGGAACCATAATATAGCTCCTTTTGTCAACTGTGTGGGAAGTTCCCCAATTTCCTTCACTTTTACATCTCATGGCACCATTGACTTGGGCTTTGGCAAATTGATTTTTCGCTCGGTTTACCACCAAGCCTGCCTTCCAAATCGATTAAACAAGTCTGATAAATGCTTCCATATGAGTGACTAAAAATCACCAGGTCATCAATGTACAGCACATATTGGATAATCTGGCAATTTATTGGTTAGTCTCTGGAACGTGACCGGCACGTTTTTCAAACCAAATCTAAGTTGCCTGTCCCACCTTCCCACTAAAGCCTTCCAACTGCGGAAGTCGATATGCATCCTTTTTTTTTTAAACTGCATTGACTTTGCGATAGTCCACACATAATCGTTGGGTACCATCTGGCTTCAGTACAATAACTTTGGGTGAGTTCCAGTCACTGTAACTCAGGTCGATTATGTCATCTTGGAGCATGTGTTCAATCCCTTTCCGATACTATGCCAACTTTAGAGGATTATGCCTATAAGGATGCTGATTATTCGGAACAGCATGTCCTTTCTCTACATTATGCACAATTAGGTAGTATTTCCCATTTAATTTCTTCATATCTGCCCATATCGTACTAACAACTCTTTCAGTTCATTTCATTTTTTTTCCTCAGTAAGGTTACTCAATAATTTATCCCAATTTTAGGCAACTTCCTCATTGTCCACTTCAATTTGAGGACTGTCCAGTTCAGAATCCTCTGAACGTGGTTCTTCCTTCTGTACTGTAATCATTAACACCTTCGCCTGTTGCTCTCCTTCCCTGTCGATATATCTTTTGAGCATATTCACATGACATACTCTGTGAGATTTCTTTCTGTCTGGAGTCCCTATCAAGTAGTGACCCCCACTCAATATTCTTTCTATTTGATAAGGTTCACCAGTCCTTGCTTTTCAAGATTCAAGATTCACCCATCACTGGAAGTAACATGCATACCTTATCCCCGGTAGTAAAACTGTAAATTTTTCATTTCTTGTCCACTTCCTGTTTAGTTGTATTCTTCAATACTTTTAAATGCCATCTAACCAACTCCCCAGCGCTTTTTAATCGTACCGGAAAATTTGAGACATAGTCCAATACTGTGGCCTTTTAATTCTGATTTGCTAATTACTCCTTAATCGATTTTAACGATCCTAGCTCTTAATAACCTAATTAAAATGGACAGAATTAGGTCGATTCATTTCGTGCATCTCTGATTACAAAAGGCAGAAATGGAATTCCCTTACCACAATCGGCTGGATAATCCTTTTAAAAAATCAGATATATTGGAATCTTGGGTCATTTAGAACCTGTCTGACAAAAAAGATCAAGAACAACATAACCCTGTAAAGGGACCAGCTTTGTGACAACATACGAGGAACGGCTGAGTATCCTGGGATTGTATTCATTGGAGTTTAGAAGATTAAGTGGAGATCTAATAGAAACTTACAAGATGATACATGGCTTGGAAAGGGTGGACGCTAGGAAATTGTTTCCGTTAGGCGAGTAGACTATGACCCGTGGACACAACCTTAGAATTCGAGGGGCTAAATTCAGAACAGAAGTGCGGAGACATTTCTTCAGCCAGAGAGTGGTGGCTATTTGGAATTCATTGCCGTGGAGCGCAGTGGAGGTCAGGACGCTAAATGTCTTCCAGGCAGAGATTGATAAATTCTTGATGTCACAAGGAATTAAGGGGATAATGCGGGTAAGTGGAGTTGAAATACCCATCAGCCGTGATTGAATGGCGGAGTGGTCCCAATGGGCCGAATGGCCTTAATTCCACTCCTATGTCATATGGTCTTATGGTCTTCTGGTCTTATTTGGCTTTGAACTGAATTTTAAAAAATGACAGTGTTTGTGAGTTTATATAAAACAGTGCTGAAGGGCATTGTGTATTGAAGATAAAAGATTGTCTTATTAGAGCAATTAGAGGAATGTCCAGACAGATTCACACTTCCTGTGTATGGTCAGGGCAAATATGCCGACTATAAATCTATTGGCTGGCGCCTTTTCTAGTGGAGGATACATCAGTATGGTAACTACAGCTAGATTGTGTATTTTGGGGGTGGTGGTGATGGAAGGTTCAGGTGGTTATAACATTGCAAACGGACAACACAGCAGAATCATCTAACTTGTGATAGGGAAACATCCTCATTGTCCCTCAAAACTAACGTCACGACAGCAATTGGTGATGGGAGATGTGACCAATAGCCAGTGATGCCAATATTCAATCCAGTCCAGTTCTTATTGTGAACAGAAGGTACCACACTGAAAAGAGTGAATTGAATCTGTTTGTTCAGTGACTATGATTGACGTCAGTCTCCATGAATCCTAACTGTGGCACTGGATGGTTTCCTTCTTCTAATAGTAAGGGCTTCTTGCAATGCTTTATCCCATTCTGGCAGCAGATGCATCACCTCCAACACTAACAGGGATCAGCAGCTGCAGTGACAGGGACAGGAGAGATAATCATCTGAGAATAGCCTGGAATGTTCCATTAATGGATCAGATTTTGAGAAATTCAGACTGGAATGCTGCAACAATGGACAGGAGTTTATCATGGGGTCTTTCCAATTTTTCCTGGTCTGGGTTCAGATTATCAGATCGGATATATGGGTGCACTGATGATTATTCAGGCGGGCTACTATCCCATGCTCGCTATTGTTGGTGTTCCTGGTAAGTCTCTTCATATCTATCCATTTGTTAATCCATAAAGCATGGTGAACCTCATTGCAATTTCTGTTATCTATATTTGGCAAAGACAGAATCTATTGTCTTCCGTTTCAAATACAAATTCCATTCATTACCATAAACTTCTGAACCGCCCAGAAAGCCCGTCCTCACAAACATCTGAGAACAAGACGGTTAACAGTCCTGAAGTACCTTTTGGACCCGAATTGATTTATTTCTCGGTATTCTCTCCATCACCAAACCTACCCACTACCAGCTCCGTAATATCAGCAGTCCCCACCTTGACGTCAGTGCGGGTGCTAAATAAACCATTATCCATGCCTTGATAAAATTCAGACTTTATGGTTCCAGTTATAGAACATAGAACACAGAAGAATACAGCGCAGTACAGGGCCTTCGGCCCTCGATGTTGTGCCGATCCAAACCCACCTAACCTACACTAGCCCACTATCCTCCATATGCCTATCCAATGCCAGCTTAAATGCCCATAATGAGGGAGAAACCACCACTGCTACTGGCAGGGCATTCCATAAACTCACGACTCGCTGAGTAAAGAACCTACCCCTAACATCTGTCCTATACCTACCCCCCACCTTAATTTAAAGCTATGACCCCTTGTAAAAGCTGACTCCATACGAGGAAAACGATTCTCACTGTCGACCCTATCTAAACCCCTAATCATCTTATACACCTCTATCAAGTCACCCCTAAACCTTCTTTTCTCCAATGAAAACAACCCCAAGTGCCTCAGCCTTTCCTCATACGATCTTTCTACCATACCAGGCAACATCCTGGTAAACCTCCTCTGCACCCGTTCCAGTGCCTCCACATCCTTCCTATAGTATGGCGACCAAAACTGCACACAATACTCCAGATGTGGCCGCACCAGAGTCTTATACAACTGCAACATGACCTCAGTACTCCGGAACTCAATTCCTCTACCAATAAAAGCCAGTACGCCATATGCCTTCTTCACCGCACTATTTACCTGGGTGGCAACTTTCAAAGATATGTGTACATGGACACCAAGATCCCTCTGCTCATCCACACTACTAAGTATCCGACCGTTAGCCCAGTACCCCATCTTTTTATTACTCTTACCAAAGTGAATCACCTCACACTTAGCTATATTGAACTCCATTTGCCTCCTTTCTGCCCAGTTCTGCAGCTTATCTATATCCCACTGTAACCTGCCACATCCTTCCTCACTGTCTACGACTCCTCCGACTTCCGTATCATCCGCAAACTTGCTCACCCAACTTTCTAACCCCTCCTCCAGGTCATTTATAAAAATGACAAACAGCAATGGTCCCAAAACAGATCCTTGCGGAACACCGCTCGTGACGGCACTCCAAGATGAACCTTTGCCATCAACTACTACCCTCTGTCTTCTTCCAGCCAGCCAACTCCTAATCCAAACCTCCAACTCACCCTCAATGCCATACCTCCGTATTTTTTGCAGTAGTCTACCATGGGGAACCTTATCAAACGCCTTACTAAAATCCATATACACCACATCTACTGCTTTCCCCTCGTCCACCTCCTTAGTCACCTTCTCAAAGAATTCAATAAGGTTTGTGAGGCACGACCTGCCCTTCACAAAACCATGCTGACTATCCTTGATCGCATTATTCCTATCCAGATGTTCATAAATCCTATCCCTTACAATTCTCTCTAAGATTTTGACCAAAACAGAAGTGAAACGCACCGGCCTATAGTTACTAGGGTTATCCCTACTCCATTTCTTGAACAAGGGAACCACATCTGCTAGCCTCCAACCTTCTGGCACTACTCCTGTAGACAACGAGGACATAAAAATCAAGGCCAATGGCTCTGCAATCTCCTCCCTTGCTTCCCAGAGAATCCTAGGATAAATGCCATCAGGCCCACGGGACTTATCTATTTTCACCCTTTCCAGAATTTCCAACACCTCTTCTCTACATACCTCAAAGCCATCCATTCTAATTAATTGTGACTCAGTACTCACATTGACAACAATGTCCTGTTCCTGATTGAATACTGACGAAAAGTATTCATTCAGTCTCTCCCCAATCTCTTCAGCCTCCACACCCAACTTCCCACTACTATCCTTGACTGGGCCTATTCCTACCCTAGTCATTCTTTTATTCCTGACATACCTATCGAAAGCCTGAGGGTTTTCCCTAATCCTACTAACTAAGGACCTTTCATGTCCCTTCCTTGCTGCTCTTAGCTCTCTCTTCAGGTCCTTCCTGGCTACCTTATAACTCTCAATCGCCCCAATTGAACCTTCACGCCTCATCTTTACAAAGGCCGCCCTCTTCCATTTAAGAAGGGATTCCAATTCCTTATTAAACCACGGCTCCCTCACACGACCCTTTTTCTCCCTGCCTGACGGGCACATACTTATCAAGGACACTCAATAGTTGCTCCTTGAACAAGCTCCACATATCAATTACACCCTTGCCTTGAAGCTTACATTTCCATGCCACACATCCTAAGTCATGCCTCACAGCATCATAATTTCCCTGCCCCCATCTATAACTCTTGCCCTGTAGTGCACACGTATCCCTCTCCATCACTAGAGTAAAGGTCACCGAATTGTGGTCACTGTCCCCAAAGTGCTCACCTACCTCTAATTCTAACACCTGGCCTGGTTCATTACCCATAACCAAATCCAGTTCTCTTACAAACACTCTTTCCGTTACAAATATGTCCATCACAACCTTGTCTTTGTCTCTAAAGTAAATTCATGACAGGGATAGTGTGTCAGAGAAGTGATGTCGGTGGATATGTAATTCAGAAGCCCAGGTTACTGCACAAAATACGCTGTTTTAAATCTTACCTCAGATATGTCAGAACTTAAAGTCAAATGACAGGAATTGGAAATAAAAGATAATTTCACTAATTTTACAATAACAGCACCAGCATTTTGTCAATACGTTTATCAATAGCGCTGATGTCATTTGGAAAAGAAATCTAGCATTATTGCCGGACTGTCTTAAGACTGACCTCAGACCCACAACAATGTGCTTGACTCTATACTGTCTGAAGGAATGACCTCACAGTAAAGGACATTTAGTGAGGTCAATAAATGCTGCCCTGACCAGCAATGCAGGCATCCCATGTCATAACAATATTGAAATTTAAATAAAGCAAAGAATGATGCAAGAGATCAGAAACAAAAAAAAAACCGAGAAGCTGCTGCAGCAACTGATCAGATTTGGCACCCTTGGGTGGAGGGGAAAATAGAATTAGAATTTCGAGTCCGCTGATCTACCTTCGTAACTGAACACAGCTAGAAAATATTGTGATTGATGTTGTTGACATGGATGTCTATTATGAAGGGGTCAAGGAGTGAGTTGAATAGACAGAGAAAGAGAGGGATAAAAGAAAATAAGCAAACAAAGGGATTGAAGATGATCAGCTGGAATGGAAATAAAAAAACGAGATTAATCTTATTTATTTTTTCTCCTGTTCCCATCTTACTGAAAATCATGCCCATGCAGGGTAGTCCCTGTTTAAACTGAGTTATGTCCCTTTATCTGTCTTCCCTGAGTGTGATCATGTTCCTTTATTTATTAATGGAATGCTGGGCCAGTATGCAATTCCCTTTCCTCATTGTCCTTGAGAAAGTGTTGGTGGGCTGCCTTCCTGACCCACTGCTGTCGGTGGGCTGTAGGTAGTCAGTGCTGAGGTCCACCCGGTTTCATTTCTTTGATGTTTGTAGTGTGTAATATAAATGAGCGGCTGGTTTGGCTATTTCAAAGGACAATTCAGAGTCAAATGCGTTGCGGGACTCACATGTCAGCCCGACCAGCTGAAGGTGGTAAATTTCATTTCCTGAAGAACATTAGAGTGTCAGGTAGGATTTTCTGATAATCGGCAATGGTTTCATAGCTTCATTTGATTTTATTGAATTGAAATGCCACCATTTGTCACGGTGGAATTCGAATCCAGGGTGGGGATCAGCATCTGGGTCCCTGGATTAAAAAGTTGGAGATAATACTGAGAGGACATCGCCTTCCCGGTATCTCCAAGCATCTCAACTGGCAATAGTGGTGTTGCTGTTTGTCTGGTTGTGCTTGAGGCACACTTAGTCGCAAGGCTAAGGAATCATTTGGCAAAACATACCATCCTTCGTAATTTTTGAAATTATTAGAACGTTAGAGGATCAGAAGGGCCTTTGGCGAAAATGAGCTGGGTTCCTTGGCTAGGAGTCACAATCAGAATTCATACCAGACAGCAAGTAATCAACACAGTAAATTGTATAAAGTCCTTCATTGCAAAATGATTCAAGAATAGGAGTGAAACACCTTCCTGCAGTACAAGAGTGTTGTTCAGAAGGTACCTGGGGCACCGTTTACGCTTGATCTCTCTTTTGTAAGGAATTATCACCTTGCAACACAGAGCCAGTGTAACGGAGTTTCACTAGACTAATCCGTGTGGTGATGGTATCATGAGGAGACTGTGAAGGAAATAATCTGCATCACTACAAAAGAAAAAAAAGGTGATTGCATTAAAACTTGAGAGTTATGGACCAACATTCATTATTTTCAAACCAAAACATTGACAGTGTTAACTAAAACATGTGTTTTTGCATGGTACATGTTTTCACATGGGCAAATATACAGGAAGAAAACGATTAGAAAAATGTGAGAGAAGTGTAGGGAAATGGGGTTAGCATGGATGGACATCTTGGTCAGCATGGACGAGTTTGGGCTGAACGGCCTGTCTCCGTTCTGTCAGATTCTACGATACTATGACATTATACTTACCTGAGTGGTACTTCATGTTGGTAAGCGAGAGCTCCAGGCTCTAAACGAACTGTCACTTCCTCAATATACAGTTGGTGTGTGATCCTGCACTGAAATTCATGTTGTTCACAAACCTATCAGCAGCCACACTCTGATAGAGTTCACCATTCCCACCAACATCTGACCTCCATACAAAACACTAGCCTGCCTTCTGGGAGATGCCTCCTTGAGACATGGCACAAACCGTCCGCTGTCCCTCCTCACTGTTAGCAAACCATGGTATCGTTAACATAACATGTGTGCACCATTGGCAATCGAGCCAGGAGGAACAACATGGACCAGTCTGTCTGAGCAATCTATGCTTCATTGGTTTGCCATGTTGGAGCATCAGTGACATCCTACTTTGTGTTACAGTCTGCAGGGGCTGAATAGCTTCTTCTCTTCATTCGTTAGTGTTTCGAGGTGCTGAAAGTCCTCCTCCTGGTCCCAGGGAAAAGGTTCACGGACATTATTGGGCGACCCTTGGTTCCTGCTTACCAGCGTGATGTACTGACTGAGCTCATTATCTTCCTGTGTAATAGTAGGCAGACAGTGGCATGGAAGAACACAGCAAGTCAGGCAACATTGAGTTCTCCAATTTCAAATAACCTGTCTTCCCATCCCCCAACTCCTTTCCCACCCACTTTTCCTCCCTTCCAGACTCGCTACCCTACTTTCAGATTCAACTGGATTCCGTCCTCCCATCGTCCAACCCAGTATTCATCTATCCCCACCCTGCCTCCTCCTCTCACGTCCTGCCTCTTTATCTGTAGCTCCCTTCCCCCACCCCAGTCCTGAAGAATATTTATCCGTAAGCAGTTGACTTCTCCACCTCCTGATGCTGCCTTGCTTTCTGCGTTCTTCCCGTCTTCTGCCTGTCTACCTTTCACCCTCACAGGAACATATACATCTTGAACTCTAGCTGTCTCACTTTTAAAGGCTTCCCATTTGCCAGAAGTCCCTTTGCCTGCAAACAAACTACTGCAATCAAACGCCGGCAAGCTCCTAATTCCGTCAATATTCACCTTGCCCCAATTTAGAACTTGAATCTTTGGACCAGTTTTTTTTTTCCCCTTCTTCGTAACTACTTTAAAATTTATAGAACTATGGTCACAGGTCCCAAACTGCGCATCCACTGTCACGTCACTCACCCCTCCTGTCCTATTTCCTAAGGATAGGCCAAATTTTGCCTCTTCCCGATTAGGACCATCTACATACTGCTTGAGGAAACTTTCTTGACGCACTTAATGAATTCCATCTCATCAAATCCCTTAATGTTCTGGCAGTCCCAATCTGGGTTATAAAAAGTAAAACTCAGGTTCCTGCAAGTCTCCCCTATCTCTCCACATATTTTTGTTCCTGTAATTACTATTGAATATTTGAGGGCCCATAGAACAACCCCAATAATGCCACCATCCCCTTCTTTTTTTCTTAGTTACACCCACAAAGCCACCCTGATTGATCCTTTAGATATTTCATGTCTGATGTTTTGTGATACTTCCGTTAATCAGAAATGCAAGTTCCCCTCCCCTCTTTCCATTTCTGTCCTTCCTAATGCACTCTACCCTGGTACATTAAGCTGTCAATCCTATCCGACCCTTAGTAATATTTCCGTGATAGCTACACTATCTCAGTCCCACGTACCTATCCACACCCGGAGTTCATCGATCTTTCCTATCACCCCTTTTGCATTGAAATAAATGCAATTTAATCCAATAGGGATTTCTTGTTTCCCGTTTTGTTCCAGCCTGACCTGTCTTTTCACATTACAAATCCTGATTACTCCAGCCTCGTACTTACCTCCCTGCTCTTGAGGATACCACCCCCTGCCAATCTCCTTTCAACTCTCTCTTGCAGCACTGGCAAAACTGGCTGCGAAGATGTTGGTGCCCTCTCCAGTGCATGTGCAACCTGTCCCTCTTGAACGGGTCACCTTTGTCACAGAAAAGATCCCAATGATCTAAACATCTGAATCCCTGCCCCCACACCAGTTATTTAGTCATATATTTATTTGCCATGTTCTCCTAATGTTAACTTCACTGGCTCATGACACTGGAAGTAATCAAGAGATTACCACGGTCGAGGTCCTGGTTTTTAACTTTCCTCCTCGCTCTCTGTAATCACTCTGTAGGACCTCATTCCTAAGTCTAACGCTGCCATTTGTGCCAACGTGCACAATGACTTCTGGCTGCTCAGTCGCCCCCATGAGAACGTTCTGCAGCCGCTCGGAGACATCCTGGCCTCTGACACCTGAGAGTTAACACACCACCTGGATTCCCGTTTGAGGCCACAGAATGTCCGATCTGTCCCCCTAACAATCGACTCTCCTACCTCTAAGATCCTGTTTATCTTTACCCTTTCCCGCTGTGCCCCAGAACCAGTTGTACTGCAACCAACCTGGCTACTGTTGCTTTCCATTGCATGGTCATTTCCCGACACCCACCCACTCCCCCACCCGTAATATCAATATCCAGAATGGTATATTTGTTTTCAAGGGGAATGGCCATAGGGGATTCCTACGCTCACTGCCTACTCCCTTTGCCATTCTAAGTGGTCGCCCAGCTCCTCTCTGTGGAACATGACAGGAAGCAAGGAATGCCTGTTGGATTAAGTCGCGTTTATGTAAAGGCAACACGGCTGACAAATAAGGCAGGTGAACTCAGGGTATGCATCTTTACATGGGACTGGGACATAACAGTCATTGCAGAAACAGGCTAAGAGAGGGACTTGGGTGTGACCACCTCACGAAAGCTCTTCGTTATGAAGTTCTCAGTATCTCGGATGACCCTGAGAGCAGCCAGCTCCAGCTCCCGAAAACTTCCCATACACGTGTAGTCATCAGGGACAGTGGAAGTCTCCCTGAGCTCCCACATCCCGCAGGAAGAACATGCGACTGCCCTAATTGCCATCTCGACTGCTGTCAGACTAGCATTAAAGGGACTTTATCTGAGTTTACCTGCACATTTTGCTGAGCTGCTGCTTACTGAAGCTTCTCGAACCAAAGCATTACTACCTACTCTGACAATTACAGCTTGTCAATTGACAACTCCACGTATAGTTTTGGTTAGGGAAGGAGGGAAACACTTTTTTTATTTCAAAAATATACTTTATTCATAAAATATTTTGATGATCTATACAATTGATGATGCAATTCATATGTGCACATTGCATTTCTTGTGATACACAGATTAGAATTAATCCTTCGTATATACAAGTCTGTACGTTTACCATCCATATATTTAGCTGAGATGTCAGTGGAGCCCACTTACTATTTGGGCCCTCTGTTCTCCTTTGATGGACAGACATGACCGCGCCTTAGCGGCAGCTGCCCCAAGATTCAGCGCGTCCCTCAACACGTAGTCCTGGACATTGGAATGTGCCAGTCTGCAACACTCAGTCGGGGTCAACTCCTTCAGCTGGAAGATCAACAGGTTTCAGACTGACCAAAGAGCGTCTTTGACCGAGTTGATGATCCTCCAGGCATAGTTGATGTTCGTCTCGGTGTGCGTCCTAGGGAACAGATCATAGACCATGGAGTCCTGCATCACGGATCTTCTCGGAAAGAAGCTCAATAAACGCCACTGCATTATTCTCCAGAGTTCCTTTTCATAGGCACATTCCAGAAGGAGGTGTGTAACAGTCTCGTCCCCTCCACAATCGCTTCGAGGCTGCATGCTGTGCGGCAGAGAGTCAGGGCGTGCATAAAGGATCTCACAGGCAGAACCCTTCTCAAGAACAGACAAGCCATATCTTGGTGCTTGTTGAAAAGTTCTGGCGATGAGGCATTCTGCCAAATGGCTTTGACAGCCTGCCCAGGGAGCCGATCAACAGGATCCGCCCTCTCCTTTTCCCGAAGGGTCTCAAGGACACTATGTGCTGACCACTTCCTGATGGACTTGTGGTCAAAGGTGTTATTCTTCATAAATTTCTCCACGAAGGTCAGGTGATATGAAACGATCCAACAACTTGGAGCGTTCCATTGCTGCGAGGCCAGGCCCATCCTTTGCAACACCGGGGACAGGTAGTATCTCATTACGTAGTGACACTTGGTGTTTGCGTACCGAGGTTCCACGCACAGCCGCACACAAAGGTTGCCATTAGGGTGAGGGTGGCATTGGGAGTGTTTTCTCCCCCGTTGCCCAGATCTTTACACATCGAGTCCATCTTTGATCTCCATATAAAATGGAAGATGACCCGGGTGACTGCGATGGCACAGGTTCTGGGAATAGGCTGGACCTGTGCCACATATAACAGCAATGCAGTGCCTCACACCTGATGACCAGGTTTTTCCCGCAATGGAGAGCGACCGTTGCTTCCATCTGCCTAGTTTCTGCCTCAGTTTTCTGATACGCTCCTCCCAAGATTGGCACACGCGCCAACCCCGCTGAAACAAATACCCAGCACCTTCAGTTGGTCAGTCCTGACGGTGATGGGGATGGAGGATTGGTCGGCCCAGTTCCTGAAGAGCATGGCCTCACTTTTGCCTCGGTTTACCTTGGCCCCCAAGGCCCATTTGAACTGGTCACATATGCACATGAGTCTATGCACAGACAGCGGATCCGAACAGAAAACAGCGACGTCATTCATGTAGAGGGAGGCCTTAACCTGTCGGCCCCCGCTGCCAGGAACAGTCGCCCCTCTCAGGCTCGCATCCTTCCTGATGGACTCCGCAAATGGCTCGATGCAGCACACAAACAAGGCTGGAGAGAGATAACAGCCCTGTCTGACTCCAGATCTTACTGGGAAGCTAACTGATTCCCACCCATTGATTGAGACTGCACTGACAATGTTGGTGTAGAGCAGTCTGATCAAATGGCAGATTCCATCCTCAAAGCCCATTTTGGAGAGAACATCTCGGATATACGTATGCAATATCCTGTCAAAGGCTTTCTCCTGGTCCAGTCTGATGAGACAGGTGTCCAACCTCCTGTCCTGCTCATAGGCGATCGTATCCCTGAGGAGTGCGAGACTCTCAGCGATCTTCCTGCCCGGTACAGCACAGGTTTGGTCAGGATGAATCACTGATCCCAGAGCAGACCTGACCTGGTTGGCGATGAACTTTGACAAGATTTTGTAATCCGCATTCAATAGAGAGATCGGTCTCCAATTTCTGATTTCCTTCCTTTCCCCCTTCCGCTTGTAGATGAGGGTGATGATGCCTTTCCTCATGGATTCATTTATAGTATCTGCCAGAAGCATACTGACATATACCTTTAGCAGGTCCTGGCCAATCAAGTCCCATAGAGCAGAGTAAAGCTCAACCAGTAAGCCGTCACCTCTGGGAGTTTTATTCTTTTCAAAGGACTCGAGTTCCTTGGTCAGCTCGTCCACAAAAACGGCTGGTCCAGTCTCTTCCATGTTCTGTCATCTAAGACCTCCGTGATAGAGGACAGAACGACTGGGAGGCCGTGCTGTTGGTTTGTTTCGAGTCATACAGACTGGTATAGAATAATTTTCTGATCCTCATGGAGTCAGCCTGAGATGACGTTAGTGAGCCATCTTCATCCTTCTCTGTGCACCTTCTGGAAGAAGAAAATTGAACACGTGTTGTCCTGCTCCACGGAGCGAACCTTGCACCGGAAGATTATCTTGGAGGCCTCCGTGGTAAAGAGCGAGTCTTGCTGGCCCTTCACCTCCTGGAGATACTCCATGACATTGATCACCATCGTCTGCAGCAGGAGCAGGTTCTGCATACTTTCCTGGAGTTGGGACAGTTTCCCCCGCCTCTCTCTCGCCTCCTGAACACCTTTGAGGATGAAGAACCTCTTGATATTCCCTATTACTGTTTCCCACCAGTTTGCTGGAGACTCAAAGAGACTTCATGTTTCTCCAACCTGCGTAGTTCTTCTTGAGTTCCTCAATGTTTCCAGGGGTCAACAGATTTGTGTTCAGCTTTCACGGTCCCTTACCAGCCTGTTTCTCGTCTTGTAGGCGACAGTCGGCCAGCAGGAGGCAGTGGTAAGAGAATAACACCGGCTTGACGTCGTTCGATCTGATGGAGAATGTTTGGGATACAAACAAGTAATCCATCTTTGAGCGCAGAGGCACGTCTGGCCGTGACAAGTATATCTACACTGTGCTCAGTCTACAGGGGTGCTGAAGACGTCGTGCAGCTGCGCATCTTTTACCGTTTCCATCAGGGCTCTGGAGGTGGCGTCCAGTTTACTGCCAGTGGAAGCTGTTGCAGGACGGCGACCGTTCACTCTTACACACTGGGGCATACACATTGATCAGTCTCAGGGGAGCACTCCTGTACATGACGTCGGTGACGAGGAGGCGCCCGCCCACCACACTCTTAACCTCGGAGATGGTGAAATTGCCTCCTCGCAACAGGATAACCAGGCCGGAGGCCCGGTTATGGTTTTCCCCCGACCAAACCGACGGCCCATGGGCCCACAACTCTACGATCTCCTGTAGCTAGTGAGGTGCGGTTTCCCACATTCCTGCAGAAACAGGACATCGGCTTTAACGTTGGCCAAAGAGACCAATGTAGAAACGCATCGCAGAGCATATTTAATGCTATGCACATTAATGCTGGCAATTGTATACCCATTTTAACAGTTTATGAGGTTACCAGTGTCTATTTGCTGTTGGTCCTGCCTCTCTGGGGTAGCTGTCTGCATCCCTGTTGTGTAAGCGAACTGCTGGGCCCTTGCAGGGCTGAGGTAGCTGTCCGACTCCACGCTATGGACATTTCCCCGCTCTGGTGTCATCAGGCTGGGACCAAGATCCGCACAGTCCAGGTCTCTGTCTGACCACAGGGCTGTCAGAGGATCGTTGCTCCCAGTTAACTGGAGCTGTGGGGCGGTGTGCACCTACTGATTCTCACTGGATGGGGGTTGGTCTTTACCAGTCCCCTCAGAGGTTTTATCTTTTCCTGTTTCTCCCCATGGCGTTTTGTCTCTTCTTCTGGTGACGGCCCTCCTTACATCCGTCCTCACCATGTGAAGAGCTGCCCATGTCCTCCTCATGCAGGTGTCGTTTCCCCCTTTATTCTGTGTTTTTGTGGACGTGGAGGGTTTCCAACTTCCTGTTTTGTGCAGGAATCCACTCCTCGTTCCCCTCGGTTCCCTCCTCTTCCATTACCTTTGTCTCTCCTGTAGGAGCTTGGATTGGGTGCTGCACCTCCCCGCTGGCTGCCTCCTGCTCCGCTCCAGCCTGTTCTTCCTTCTGGGTGCCACCAGACACCGTTCCCTTGCTGGCTTGTGGTGCTTTGCTGATCTTTTGCCGTCCACCTCTGGCCATCTGTGCATAGGTGGCGGCCACTCGTCTTGGGCAGGCCTTGTAACATATATTCCCCCTCTCGGCACAATTACAGTTCTTGTCCTCTTTGCATTCCTTGGTTGGGTGACCCTCCTGTTTGCAGTTTCGACAAATAGTCGCCTTTGAGTCCGCCGCCATGTTTCCTGACCTTCTGCAAGTTTGGCACACTTTCGGCTGCCCTGCATACATCATGTAACCTCGGCTACCTCCGATTGCAAAGCTGGAGGGTGGCTGAAGGATGTTCCCACTGGCATCGATCCTCAGGGTTACCCTGACCTGCCGCTTTCTGGTCAAGATTCCGAAAGGGTCGACCACATCAGTGCTTTCTCCCTCGACCTGGATATATCTTCTCAAGAAGGTCAGAACATCAGCTGCTGTGACGTGGGTGTTGTACATATGAATTGTAACAACCCTACTCCTCTGTGCAGGAAGCACATACAACGGGACCGCCGACCACATGTAGAACAGAGGCCCTTCTTCCTTCTCTTTGAACACCTTCAGGAGCTGCTCGCACTGCTTCACGCTCCCGAAGGTCACATCGAAATAGCCTGTCCCAGGCTCGCACTGCTTCACGCTCCGGAAGGCCACATCAAAATAGCCTGCCCCAGGGAAGTCCTGCAGGAAGTACACGTTCGCTGCGTCAAACCCGCAGCACTCGAGCAGAATCTTCTTGAGGGACACAGTCCGATCGACTGGTGCACATTCCTCCACTGTCTTTACAGTAACCCTGACTGTGTTGCGAATGCCCTGGCCTGGGCTGTGAGCTGATTCTGAGGCCATAGCTCCTAGGTTGTCAGGTCCCTGATATGGCGTTAGGCTGAAAGCAGCATGAGGATCCACCAAGAGCAGGTCAGTACAACCAAACCGTCGTCCAATCACAATCGAGCGATGATCTCAACTAGCTCTGACGATTCTCAACTCGACACGTATTCTCATAAAACAGACACTTGATCCTAGACTCGTCTTGGGAAGAGCCACCTTATTGATCATGTCATCTCCCCTGCCCGAGAAGGAGGGAAACACTACCGTGATGGAACATTTAGGCCTTAAGCACTCCTTGACACCAGATTCATGAGTGCCCATGGAGGATGTGTTGCTGAGGTCTTCCTTCCAGTAGTGTTGACTGCGCTGATGCAAATCTTCACCCTAACAGCCAATCCAAATTGTCACTACCCTCTGTTCTTTGCTGTCGTTCTAATAAGAACAGACGTCACCCTTGTTTAAAAATCCGTCCATCTCAGCCTTGAAGATATTTGGTGATCCAGCCTCAACAGCCTTCACAATTTTCTGCGATGGTTTCCCTCCCATTGATGTGAGACTTGGTGATCTTTAGTCCCCATGGCTTTTTTTTCTAGCACTCTGCATAGAAGTTGAACTTTCATTAGATTTTGTCCTGTTCAATCACACCTTCTCTGTTGCCAGAGGCAAAACAAAAAAAACATTAAGAGCCTGTAATCTCCTCCCTCATCTTTCACATCAGTCTAATTTGCAGTTCATCCGGATCTAGGGATTATCTCACTTTTAGTCCTGCATCAACTTCCAATTCTTCCTCAGCATCTGTGTCAATTTGCTCAAAGACACTGTCAGGAACTGACGGTGAATCCAGGAACTGCTTCTCCAAAGCAAAGACCGATATGTCGTACGTGTTTAACATATTCTCTGGCTCTGTGCACAGGTTTCTTCCTCGGTCCCTAATACTACCCATTCTTTGTCTTGTTACCTTCTTACCCTTAATACACCGATAATGTGTCGTTGAATTCTTGAAAATATTGCCAGCTAATGATTTATCATTCCGCTTTTTGCTCTTCTACTTACTTTCTTGAGTTTATCCCCAGATGTTCGCTACTCTTCTGAGACCTCCATTGACCTATTCACGTTAGACCTGTTTTAAGCATCTCTATCATTTTTAATTCCATTCTGAATATTTGTAGATATCCAAGGTTCTCCTGTCTTATTTTCCTAAATTTCATTTTCAGTGTAACATGTTGTGGTGACACTGGCATCGATTCCACTTTGAGAATGTGACCTCCACCCCCACATTCTTCTGCTACAGTTTCACCCAGAAGTAACTGTACTATGGCCAGATCCTGACTTATTTTTAATACAATCTGCCTCAACAGTCCAAAAATCTTTTATTTCTCGGAGCTTTATATTTTGGACTTTTCCTTTACAAGCTAAAAATGCATGAGCAACAGTCACTGGTGCGACGATGCTTTCCCAATCCTGCCTGCAATAACTAACTGGCTTCATTCCCCACAGTGATGCCCAGCACTATACCGCCCATGTTTGTATCTGCTCCATGTTGATATAAGAAGCTGTCTGGATTACATTTCAAGACATCTTCCCCACCTTAAAAAGTTATCACTGCCCTAATGAATATTTGGAGTTGAAATACCTGAATATAATGATCCTACTAATGTCGTTACACACCTCAGAAAATTGGTTTTATATCTGCTTCTGTATTCTCTTTTATGTGGGGTTCTATAATATATCCCCAACAGTGTATCTGTCATGGTTTTGATCCTGAGCTCTGCACGTAAAGCGTCATTAGAAGATCCTTCCAAGGTGTCGTCCCTTCTTCCTGCAGTAATTGACTCCATAATTAACAATGCAATCCTACCTCCTCTTTTTCCCCTCTCTTGCCCTGCCTCCCGTTCTTGTACCACAGAATATTGAGTTGTCAGCCTTGAACTCCTTCAGACACGTCTCCGTGATGGCAAAAATGTAACACTTCCACATGTCACCTTGTTTCATTATCACATCTGTCTATCTGATAATATTCCCAGCATTAATGCAAAGAACATCCAGCCTGGAATATTACACGTGGAATAATCTGTAACTCGGAGTTCATCAGTCGTTTACTGTTTGTTATCAAGCTGCATAATCCATGAAACAAAACTGTAACTCTAGAACTATTGAATTGTAATTTCTTTTTTAATTAATGTATTCATCAAATGCAACATTCTAGAACTGAACAGTCAGCTCCACATACAATGAATCCCTGGTGATTAATTCCATGTTCAGAGTGCAGAAGAGTCAGCCCTCAATAACGAAGAAATGAGGACTGCAGTTGCTGAAGATCAGAGTCGAAAAGTGTGGCGTTGGTAAAACACAGCAAGTCAGGAAACATCCCGAGGAGCTGGAGAGTGAAAACTGTGGCAGAAGTCCTTCATCAGGAAGTCATTGCTGCCTTCACATTTTTTCCATTCCGTGATTCGCATGATATTGTGAACTGTATTTGCTCGGGAGGGCAGCCCTGAAATGGATATCAGTCAAACAGTCAATTGGTTGGGCAGGGATTAGACAATGTCAGGTGAAGTGCAGATTGGTTGAAATGCAAATATAAGGATAGATAAAACCCCTGGGCCAGACAGGAAACACCCGAGGTTATCACAGGAAGTGGTGCCTTCAGCGATGATCTTTGCATCCTCACTGTCCACTGAAGTACTGCCAGATGATTGGGGGCGACAAATGTTAATCCCTTGTTCAGGAAAGGGAATAGGAATAATCCTGGGAATTATAGCTTTGGGCAAAGTATTGGAGAGGATTCTGAGAGGCAGAATTTATGATTATTTAGCAAATCATAGTTTGATTAGAGATAGCATGGCTTTATGAATGAAGATATGGTGTATTAGCGTTCATTAGCAGAGGGATTGAATTCAAGAGTCGAGAAGTGATGTTGCAGCTGTACATTTGTTTAGGCCAAATGTGGAGTACTGTGTGCAGTTCTGGTCGCCTCACTTTAGGAAAGATGTGGAATCTTTGGAGAGGATGCAGAGAAGATTTACCAGGATGTTGCCTGGAATGGAGAATAGGTCGTACGAGGATAGGTTGAAAGTGCTAGGCCTTTTCTCATTGGAACGGCAAAGGATGAGGGGTGACTTGATAGAGGTTTATATGATATTCAGAGGAATAGATAGAGTAGACAGTCAGAAACCTTTTCCCTGGGTACAACAGAGTGTTACAAGGGGACATAAATTTAAGGTGAAGGGTGGAAGCTATGTGGGGATGTCAGGGTAGGTTCTTTACCCAGAGAGTGGTGGGGGCATGGAATGCGCTGCCTGTGGGAGTGGCAGAGTCAGAATCATTGGCGACCTTTAAGCGGCAATTGGATAGGTACATGGATGGGTGCTTAAGCTAGGACAAATGTTCGGCACAACATCGTGGGCCGAAAGGCCTGTTCTGTGCTGTATTGTTCAATGTTCTATGTTCTATGTTCTATTTTTTATCATGCCTCATACATCTTATTGAATTCTTTCAATATGGAACAAAATACATTGATGAATTTAGAGCAGTGGATGTGATGTTCATGGATTTTAGCAAGTGTTTGATAAGACTCGCCATGGTAGGTTCATTCAGAAAGTAAGGAGGCATTTGATACAGGGAAATCTATCTGTGCGGATATTGAATTGTCTGGCCAATTGAAGACTGAGTGTGGTAGTAAATGGAAATTTGTCAACCTGGAGCTCGGTGACCAGCGGTGTTTTGCTGGGAACGGTTCTGGGACATCGGCTGCTGTTTGTGATTTTTATAAATGACATGGATGGCAAAGTGTAAGGGTGCTTTAGTAAGTTTTATGATGTAACAACTATTATTGGAGTTGTGGATAGTGTCGAGGGCTGTTGTTGGTTGTAATGAGACATTGACAGGATGCAGAGCTGGGCTGATAAATGGCAGATGGAGCTCAACCAGGATAAGTGTGGAGTGATTCATTTTGGAAGGTCGAATTTGAATGCAGAATACAGGATTAAAGGCATGATTCTTGGCAGTGTGGAGGACCATAGGGATCTTGTGGTCCATGTCATAGCATCCTCAAAGTTGCCACCAAAGTTGATAAGATTGTTTAGACGTATGGTGTTCTGATTAGCCGGGGGGTTGAGTCGAACAGACACGAGGTTGTGCTGCAACTCAAAAAACTCGACTGAGACTAGATGTAGAATATTCGTTCAGTTCTAGTTGCTTCATTACTGGAAAGACGATGCTTTGGAGAGGGTGCTGAGGAAATTGACCAAGATGCTGTCTGATCAGGAGGTCATGTCTTACAAAGAAAAGTTGAGTGAACTAGAGCTTTTCTCATTGGAGCAAAGAAGAATGGGAGGGGACATGATAGATGTGTTCAAGATGATGCGAGCCATAGATAGAGTGGATAGCCAGAGAATTTTCCCATGGTGGAAATGTCTATCTCGAGGGGGCATAATCTTAAGATGAATGGAGGAAGGTTTAGGTGAGATGTCAGCGGTAGGTTCTTTACACAGAGAGTGGTGAGTACTGCCAGCAGCAGTAGAGCCAGCAGCATTAGGGATATTTCAGCGACGATTGGACCGGCACATGAATGATAGTACAATGAAGGGTATGCAAGTTAGTCGGATCTTCGAGTAGGATAAAAGTTTGGCAGGACGTCAAGGGCCGAAGGGCCTGTATTGTGCTGCACTGTTCCGTGTTTCCTGTTTCACCCATCCTGATTCTCATCAATTGTTTTACGTGTGAGGGAGTGATGTATATGAGATCAGGAAGCTGGGTGGGGCATTAGCCCAAAACATCCAGTATTGGAGCGTACTGTTACCTGAGAGCCAGTACAATATGTGTGTGTGATGACATACACCAGACAGAATCCGCCAAATCCAGTTATTAACGTGATCTTGACTTGCTATTTGCTGGTGTTTTCTTCAGATACAATCTGTTAGGTGACCC
Source organism: Chiloscyllium plagiosum (assembly GCF_037043375.1). Classification (NCBI taxonomy): domain Eukaryota; kingdom Metazoa; phylum Chordata; class Chondrichthyes; order Orectolobiformes; family Hemiscylliidae; genus Chiloscyllium; species Chiloscyllium plagiosum. The sequence continues at coordinate 89,138,247 of NW_028270175.1, read as the reverse complement.
TTGTATTAATCAGATGTTTGTTATGTTTCGTAAATTGGTCAAAAATAAGATGTGAGCTATGATTATTCAATTGAACTATTTATCCCTGAAAACAATTAAGTTGATTCTATGTATATGGAACTAAAATATATACTCCTGTCATGATTTTCTAACACAGAAATAAAGGACGTACATTTTATTTTATATCGAAAAAAACAACATGGTTTCTAACTATATTGGTGATCAGAATTACATATTCAATGTCAGGATTCAAAACAATGCAATTTCACTCCAATTGATTGAAACTGGCTTCTGAATGATGACATGTTCAGCACGAGCAAACGATTGAACAACATAATACAATTAGCGTTCTTATACATTTACATATAATCAATCAGTTTAATTTCTCACTGAAATATACAAGCTTCAGCTATTTGCCAGCAGTTTAGAAATGGTATTAATTCAGCATGCACTGTGAAAATTAAAATAAATAAATTATCAGTTTAACAGTGTGTCCCTTTATTTTAGATTCTTCAAGTTAGGCAAACAGCTGCTGTCTGTTCATCATCTCCATACCCCTTATGCTTTTGTGCACCTGTACCAGATTCCCTCCTCAACCTTCCCTGCTGCAAAGAAAACGCGAGCAAATTGAGCCTTCCCCACTCATAGTTTGAGTACTCACGTGTCTAATTACGTGCATCATCCCACATTTATCAGTGTTACATTTCATCAGCCATTTATCAGTCGATTTGTACACCTGTACCAGATTCCCTCATCAACCTTCCCTGCTGCAAAGAAAACGCGAGCAAATGTAGCCTTCCCCACTCATAGTTTGAGTACTCACTTGTCTTATTACGTGCATCATCCCACATTTATCAGTGTTAAATTCCATCAGCCATTTCTCTGTCTATCTGAATAATCTGTTTAATCTTCCTGTAGTCTAGCACTTTCCTCCTCACTGTGAACCACACTGCTCATCTTTGTGTTATCCACATGTTTTATAATTACACTGCCCCCTATCTTCCATGTTCTCACCATCGTCATTTATGAATATCATATACAAACCCTGATTTCCGTCCTGTTCTCCAGGTGTTATTTATAGGAAGATTTGAGAATTCCAGTCTCTTGCTTTTCCTATTTTGGTGAACTTACGAGTGATGTAGTTCAGATCTTTTATGAGGGTGGCACAAATAGCATTTTCGACGCAGAGTTGAATTCACATTTTACACTCTGTCCCTCTACAGCGTTTTTCATAAAGCGTTAACTAATTTAGGATGAAGTAGGGTTTGGCACCTTGCGCTGGAAGATTAGCATTTTGCGTGGCACTGTGCTTTGTAACATTCCCTGCAATTGCCAGAGCTGAAGAAATTTTTCATCTGCAGGATGGACATGGACTCATTCATTGTTTGGTTAAATCAGTTAGCGTGATGAGGATAAATATTCAATTAAATGTTATGATATGACAAACTGAAAGAAAGCAAATCATATTCTCATGTCTACCTTGAATTGGAAGCAAATACATACCGTAAAAATATTCAAAAATGTTGAAGCACCACACTAGAGGAGACAAAAAAATATGTCTGCTCTTGGTGGAGATACCGAAATATAGATTACATGTACAATGTAAACAAGAATCAAATGATAGAAAACAAAGTACAAGAAATCTTTTCTTAATTTTCAATGGAAACCAAATCTCGATTTTTCTGAACAGTGAAGTTTTCTCATCCAATCTCACTTCCCCCAAAACAAGCTTTTCCCTGTTATTAAAACTTCATCTGCCATTAGTCCTTCTTCTTCCTACTCTTTCCTTACAAGCCTACATCCCCTGCACTATTTCTTCTGCTGGTACATTCTCTCCCACTGACGATATCCCTTCACACCCTTCTCCCGCTCTCACTGTAAGTTACACCAGTTACTCCAACTTCTTCTGGCCATCCCTTTCCCTTTTTGCCTTCCAACTGGGATAATTGGAGCTGCTGGCGTCTGTGCTGCTATTGGTCATCAGTGAATAATGAGATTGAGATGATCAATGTCCAGCAGGAACAGACAATAGTGTGTGTCTGTCACTGTCTGATGCACCGTAAACATGGTCGTTTTGTTCCCCATAGCACAGAGTGGAGTGTCACAGGGCTTAAATAAACAGCCTCATCACAAATTGGACAAACCTATCCTCAGAATCAGAAGTCCATGTTTCAGTTTTCCTTTAAACATTGTGAGGAGAGTGAACACATTGTTCAAACAAGCCGTGTTCGATCCTTTTGCTCTTTATTATTTTAACTGATTTTCCAATGTCATTTGAGTGAGATCAGAGTAACTTCCCTTTCATCAAAGTAGTATTTAGCTCATGTGGCATCAGGGACACTCAGTATACTGTGGTCAATGTGAACCGAAGGAAATTCTGTGCTGGTAATTTCCTCACTGTACAATGACACCTTCCCCAGAGCTATTGGGAATGACAAATAAACTCTGTCCTTGCTAGTGCCTTCCAAAACCATGGATAAATTTGTCCTGTTAATAACATCAAGACATATTATGCTTTTACAGTTTGGTCAAAACTCTCAGAAAGATTAGAGCTTGCAGGTTGAGTGCCACCCCAAAGCAATCAGTACGTTTCAATAAGATTATGATCCCGATTATTTTCAATTAGTTACTTTCTGTGGAATGATCGTGCAATGTCAGTGCCACTGAGAGCAACATTTTCTCTGTCCAACGACATCGTATCTCATTGGGTCAAGTCTGCAGAACTCCACAATTCTAATTTATTCCCTAGCTCATTCGCCATGCTCACCAGATGTAGTAGGCCCCCGAATTTGCATCAATGTAGAGATACCCATGATACTCTGGAAGCCACCTGTCCTCCCATACCCTACCCTCTGACACCATGCCCTCCCCAACTCGACCTCCTGTCGTATATTCACCATCCCCCCTGAACTTCCACCCTCTGATACTGAATGTTCTGAACTCAGCAAATATCTGAACTTTGCCTCTCCGTACCACCACCTTAATGAATTTTGGGCTTGACATGATGTTGAACTGTTCTTCTGCTGCTTCTCCTCAATGCCCATTGTTTTGGACAAGATTATTCTCCCTATCCAATATACCCCGTCACCCAGCTCCAACACTCTCTCTACACCTGGAACCCACCCTCTACCCTTTTATCTGAACTCAATCTGTTCATTGAGAACTCTCGATGTGACATTGGTTGTCTTCATTTCTCTTCTCCCCCCTCTCTGAATCCAACCTATCATCCTCTGAACTAACTGCACTCCATGTGCTTATATTAAACCCTGACTGTGTTATTCAGCCTGTGCTGTTAAGGGTGGCGCTGCTGTAGTCTGGTGGACTAACATCTACATTGCAGAGATTGAGCACCCGCTCTCAGATATCTCCTCCTATCTTCCCCTGGACCATGACCCCAACATGGCATATCAGGCCATTGTCTCAATTACGAAAATTGACCACATTCAATCTGGAGATTCCCGCCCCAATTGACCCCTTCCCCCTCAACTGCCTCAATCTGATGGCTGTCTGATGGCAGAGCTCACTTCCATCTCTTCCTGAAAATCCACAAACAGAACTGCCTGAGCAGACCCATTGCTTCAGCCTGCACCTGCCACACAGCGGGGTGCATGGATAAACACGTGGCTCCGTTCTACCTGTTTCTTCATGGAGTACATAGACCATTCCTTGTTCCAGTTCGATTCCAGCCCCTATCCACCGGTCTTTCTCAGATACAAATATGTTACCATCGCTGCTGCTTCTCTCTCTTGTCCAGAATTAGAAACGTTCATTCATTTCACTTTGAATTTTCAGCACTCCCTCACTTTCACCTGATCTACCTGTGACTCCTCCCTTCCTTTCCTCGAAATCTCTGCTTCCAATTCTGGGGATAGACCAACCACTGATATTCAGTATTAACCCACCAACTCCTAAAGCTGTCTGGAGAAGACATCCTCAAACCCTGTTTCCTGAAAAGACTCCAATCCATTCTCTCAGTTCATCCATCTCCACCGCATTTCTTCTGATGATGCCAAATTCAACATGGACGCCTTTTAAATGCTCACAATGTTCCTCAAACAAAGATTTCCCAGTACTGTTGTCAAGAGGGTCCTCAACCGGGTCTGACTCATTTCCTGCACGTCCAGCCTCCCTGTCCACTTCCCTGCTGCGGCAGACTTCCCCTTGTCCTGACCTACCATCCCACCAGCATTCACATGCAGAGGACCATCAGCCGCATGCCTCCCCACTCAAGTGAGATGCCACCATCAGACACATATTCGCCTCCCCTCCCTTGTCCGCCTTCTGCAGGGACCAATCTCTCCAGAACCCATCTGTCCGCTCTTTATTCACTCCCAACACTTCTCCACCCCACCCCCACCGCATGTCCACTTTACTTTCCCCTGCCGAAGGTGCAACACTTCTCCATTTACTGCACAATCCTCATTATCCAAGGGCCAAATCTTACCTCCCAGGTGAAGCAGCACCTTACCAACATTTTCCACAATCTCGCCCACTACATTCGCTGCTCAAAATGTGGTCGCCTTCTACATCGAGGAAGTGAATAGTAGGCTAGTTGGCTACTTCTCAGAACATCTATGTTGTACGTCTGCAAAAGACCTGAGCTTCCAGTTGCCTGCCTGTGTAATACCCTATCCTGTTTACTGGCCATTATCTCCGTGTCAGGCTTGCTGCAATGTGCTAGGAAAGCTCTGCGCAAGCTGGAAGAACAACACATCATTTTCCACGTACGGACCCTGCAGCCTTTCAGACTCAAAATCAAGTTCAATAATTTTAGGGCCTGAACTCCCCAATATCCTTGCACCCCATCCATACAACACGCCTAGTTCTCACATAACCTTCCATTACTCACCCTCCTTTGTCAGCTACTAATAGTTTCCATTTGCAGCTATCCAGCCTCTTCTGCATATTAACAACATTTTTCCGAGCTACCATCAGTTCTGAGGAAGTGTCACTGGACCCGAAACGTTAACTCTGATTGCTCTGTACCGAAGCTGCCAGACCTGCTGAGCTTTTGCAGCAACGTTTACTTTTGTTTCAACATTTTCATGGCAAGTTCTCACAATGCAATACGTCAACGATATTTAGAGCCCTGTCAAACATTGGAACTTTGTAATTTCTCATTTGATGCCCATAACAAATTATTTGAGATTCAACTGAGATAACGGTTTTGCTGTTATCATTCAGATCAGACACTTTGTCACAGTTCCGAAAGAAAAAGAAATCGAAAGAACTGAAGCAAAACTTCGCAGGTCAGATAACGTCTGAGCAGAGATGCACAGACTTAACCTTTGATTCCAATATGACTTTTCAGAACAGTGTCTCATCATATTCCATATGTTAACTCTGTTTCTATCTACAGATACTTCCTTATCTGTTGCATTTCTCCACCATTTTCAGTTTTTATTTCATATTTCCATATCATTATATTTCATGTTTCCTTTCAGGTCTACATGTTGAACTTGGTTATATTTGGACAATTTAGTCCTTTCCTATTCCTATTATATTTGGTGCGTCTGTGACACTTGTGTTACTGCTGAAGTCTGTTTCTTTTTGAAGTTTCAAATGAAAAAAAATCTTTTTAAGAATATCCTGCAAATCTCAGGAAATCCACTTTGTTTGAAAAGATATTTTAGAGGCAGCTGAACTTCATGAACTAATAGCAATAGATTATTGATGATGGAACACTCTGTGTCCTTCATTGAACAAGCTTATCTCCCCACTCTCCAAAACCTTTCAATATATATCACCTAATTGCTACAGCAAAGGTGATGGAAACTCAGTCCATCGTATCTTCCAGCTTGGAATGAGCTGTACCTCTACTGCTGTTCTCCTGTATTGTCCCCATTGCCCTTCACGTTTTGCTGTCAGTATCTGTTTTTAATACAAGTATCCTGTCCAGATGTAAGCAATAATATCAATCTCAACAAAAAAAACAGAAATTGGTGGGAAAGCTCAGCGGGTCAGGTGTATTTGTGAAGCGAAATCGAAATTAATGTTTCAGTTCCAGAGACCCTTCCTCAAGCTATATTCCCATTAATTAAATGATGTGTATAAAAATATAGTTCATTTTATCACATTTAAAATTATCATGTTCAGTTTACATTGTCATTCAGCATTGCATCTCCCAAACGTTGTCTGTTTCCTTGTGCATTATGTTTAATTCTATCTGCCAGAAAGAGTGGTCATGATTGGGGAATATCATTGTACTCCCCATGCAGACTCCCCATGGCTTTCAGTTACCAGTATACAGAGCACTGGTAGACAGGCAGTTCCAAAATAGTTCGCGAGAGAAACAGGAGGACAGTCAGTCAAATAGAGAGAAAGGAAAGCCACTGCACCGATTTCATTCTAACTCCCAGCCAGTGTCATATTAATTTCTACCTGACTCATTAATTCATAGGTCTTAATGAATAAGTTCATTGTACTTATCATTTTTGGTTTTGGACTGAGGCCGAAAAGCGTAAACATTACTGCTTCACAACAAATAAAACTGCATTAAAATGTTTGTCAATTTATATAAATAAATTACTGAAGCAAATTCAGTATGGAAGTTCCAAAGTTGCCTTATTAGAGCAGCGAGAGGAACATTCAGAAAAGTCCACATATACAGTAGTAGGCTTTGTTTTGTGAGAAGTGGAGGCACGTGGTAATAAACAAGAAAACAGAGATGATAAAATGTGTTGCTGGAAAAGCGCAGCAGGTCAGGCAGCATCCAAGGAGCAGGAGAATCGACGTTTCGGGCATAAGCCCTTCTTCAGGAATGAGGAGGGTGTGACAGGCAGGCTAAGATAAAAGGTAGGGAAGAGGGACTTGGGGGAGGGGTGTTGGGAATGCGATTAAGCTGAGGGTGATAGGCTGGAGAGGGGGTGGGGGCGGAGAGGTCGGGAAGAAGTTTGCATGTCAAGAAGGCGGTGCTGAGTCTGAGGGTTAAACACCTCAGGGACACCCGCACCAACCAACCCAACCGCTCCGTGGCTGAACACTTTAACTCTCCCTCCCACTCCGCCAAGGACATACAGGTCCTTGGCCTCCTCCATCGTCAGACCATGGCAACACGACGCCTGGAGGAAGAGCGACTCATCTTCCGCCTAGGAACCCTCCAACCACAATGGATGAATGCAGATTTCTCTAGTTTCCTCATTTCCCCTCCTCCCACCTTTTCTCAGTCCCAACCCCCGTACTCAGCACCGCCTTCTCGACGTGCAATCTTCTTCCCGACGTATTCACCCCAATCCCCTCTTCGGCCTATCACCCTCACCTTAACCTCCTTCCACCTATCGCATTCCCAACGCCCCTCCCCAAGTCCCTCCTACCTACCTTTTATCTTAGCCTACCTGGCACACCCTCCTCATTCCTGAAGAAGCGCTTATGCCCGAAATGTCGATTCTCCTGCTCCTTGGATGCTGCCTGACCTGCTGCGCTTTTCCAGCAACACAGTTTTAAGCTCTGCTCTCCAGCATCTGCAGCCCTCACTTTCTCAAAGAAAACAGAGATCACAGGGTACTTAGACCGAGTGCGGCATTCAAGGATACATCACACAGGTGGCGTGCAAAGCAAGATCGACGTTAGCACGTTTAATATTATTTGAAGTTAGAGAGGTTAATTCATCAGTATAATGCAGGAGTTTGCAGGAGATAATTATCTGGGTGGGAGAGATCTTTGATTTTGCCAGACTTTCTGCGACAATGAGAAGTATAAATGGTGTCCATGGATGGGATGTTGGCTTCTGTGATGGTGTGGGCTGTGCACACAACTTTCTGTAGGTTCTCATGGTCCTGGACAGGACAGTTACCATGTCAGACGATTATGCACTCGAATAGAAAGCTTTCAGTTGCCAGTATACAGAACACTGGGAGACAGACAGTTCCAAAATAGTTCACGAGAGAAACAGGAGGACAGTCAGTCAAAGAGAGAAAAGAAACAAAACAAGGAAACAAACAGTCACATGGACAGGGAGAAGGGGAGAGAGTAAACTCAGGGGGACAAACAGAAAACAGAGAAAAGGAAAGCATAGGGAAACAGAGTGAGAGAAACAGTGAGGGACAAAGTATTTGGGGAGCTGAGGTTGGGGGGGGGTCGCACAGAGCTGGGGGTGGGGATCATGAGAAGCTGGAGGTGAGGACTGGAGGGAGCTTAGAGGGAGCTGGAGAGTGGGAGGTGAGGATTTATTGTCACCTGTAACAAGATGTACAGGCAGATGATAATGAGCAAGGATATACAGCACAATGGCTGTAAAACATGTCTGAGAGGCATTAGGTTACGTTGCACAGAGCGTGCGCTAGGCGAGATCAACATGAACAAGATCAGCATTATCTGAGACTAGAGAGTCCATTCATCAGTCTGACAACAGCTGGGAAGAAGCTGTTCCTGAACCTGCTGCTGCGTGTGTTCAAGCTTCTGTATCGTCGAGCCTGATGGAAGAGGTTGTGGGAGATCATTACTGGGGTGTGATGAGCCTTTGATAATGTTAGAACAAAGAACAAAAAAAAATACAGAACAGGAACAGGCCCTTTGGCCCTCCAAGCCTGTGCCGATCCAGATCCTCTATCTAAACCTGTCGCCTATATTCTGCGGGTCTGTACGCCTTTGCTCCCTGCCCATTCATGTATCTGTCCAGAAATATATCTTAAATGGCGCTACCGTCCCCACCGCTACCACCTCCGCTGGCAAAGCATTCCAGGCACCCATCACCCTCTGTGCAAAGAACTTGCCATGCAAGTCACCAATAAACTTTTCATCTCTCAATTTGAACTCGTGAGTTCTGGTAATTAAATCCCCTACTCTGGGGAAAAGCTTCTTAATATCCACCCTGTCTACACCTCTCATAATTTTGTAGACTTCAATAAGGTCCTCTGTCAACTGTCGTCTTTCTAATGAAAATAATCATAGATCCTTTCACAGCTAGCGTCCTTCATACCAGACAATATCCTGGTGAATGTCCTCTGCACCCTTTTCCAAAGCATCCATATCCCTTCTGTTATGAGATGACCAGAACTCGACGCAATATTCAAATTGTGGCTGAAATAAAGTCTTATACTCTGTGACATGTTCTGCTAACTCTTGTTCTCAATACCCCATCCAAAGAAGGAAAGCATACCATATGTCTTCGTGACCACTCCACTGATCTGCGTTGCCACTTTCAGGGAACAATGGACCTGAACATCCGGATCTCTCTGCACATCAATTTTCCCCAGGGTGTTTTCGCATACTGTATAGTTGCGCTTGAATTTGATATTCCAATATGCATCACCTCCCATTTGAACGGATTGAGCTCTACCTGCAATGTCTCTGCCCAACTCTCGAATCTATCTATATTCAGCTGTATTCTCTTACAGTCCTCTTTACTACCTACTTCTCCACTAATCTTAGTGTCACCTGCAAACTTGCTAATCAGACCACCAATACGTTCCTCCAAATCATTTACATATATCATAAACAACAGTGGTCCCAGCACAGATCCCTGTGGAACACCACTGGTCACAGTTCTCCATTTTCGAACCACCCTTCCCCTACTACTCTCTGTCTCCTTGTGCCCAGCTACCCTGGAACCCATGCGACCTCACTTTTTCCATAAACCTAACATGGGAAACCCCATCAAACGCCCTGTAGAAGTAAATGTATATGACATCTATAAAGGGTCAGTTAGACTCAAAACGTCAGCTCTTTACTCTCCTTACAGATGCTGCTAGACCTGCTGAGATTTTCCAACATTTTCTCTTCTGACATCTACAGCCCTTCCCTCATCAGTCAACTTTGTCACTTTCTCAAAGAATTCTATGAAGTTGGTAAGACATTACCTTCCCCGCGCAAGACCATGTTGCCTATCACTGATAAGCCGATTTTCTTCCGAATGAGAATAGATCCTATCCCTCAGTATCTTCTCCAGCAGCTTCCCTACACCTGACGTCACGTTCTCCGATCTATAATTAACTGGAATATCCCTGATACCCTTCTTAAAAAAGGGGATTAGCAATTCTCCAGCCGTCCGGGACCTCATTGTGTTCAAGGATGCTACAAAGATATCTGTTAAAGCCCCAGCTATTTCCTCCCTCACTTCCCTCAGTAATCTGGGACAGATGTTAGCAGCCTTTCTGCGGCAACGAGCCGTGTAAATTGAGTCAATGGTTGGGAGGTTGGAGTCCGTGCTGGCGTGGGCTTTGCACACAACCTTCTGTAGTTTTTAACGGTCCTGAAAAGAGTACTTGACTTATTCAGCCGTTATTCACCCAGACAATAGGCTCTCAATGGTGCATTTGTAAAAATAGTGCATGCTGAATTTCCTGAGCCACCTGAGGAAGGAGAGGCATGTTGTGCTTTCTTGACCGTCACACTTATTTGAGAAGTCGAGGACAGGTTGTCAGTTATCATCACTCAGAGGAACCTGACACACTGCACTCTCTCAACCATCGGTGTAAATGGAAGTGTGTTCCCCTCGTTTCTTTCTGAAGTCAATGATCAGTTCTTTACTATCGCTGAATTTCAAACAGAGGTTTTATCATTACACCACGCCACCAAATGCTCTATCTCCGTTCTATGTCCTGAGTCTTCGTTGTTTGATATCCTTCTTGCTATGGTGGTGTCAGCAGCGAACGTGTAGATGGCGTTTGTTTGAAATTTGGCAACACAGCCATGGATGTACAGGAAGTACAGTTGGGGGCTGAGGACACAAACTTGGATGTACAGTGAGTCCAGTAGGGGTCTGAGGACACAGTTATGGGTATACAGAGAGGATGGAAAAGGGCTGAGGACACAGCCATGGGTGTACAGTGAGTACAGTAGGGGGTTGAGGGCACAGCCATGGGTGTACAGTGAGTACAGCAGGGGCTGCGGACACCGCCGTGGGTGTATGGGGAGTACAGTAGGGGCTGAGGACACAGTCGTGGGTGTACAGGAAGTACAGGCCGGGGATACAAACGTGGATGTACAGTGAGTACAGTAGGGGTCTGAGGATACAGCTGTGGGTATGCAAGGTAGATGGTAAAGGGTTGAGGACGCCACCATAGTTGTACAGGGAGTTTAGTAGTGGCCTGAGGGTACAGCCATCGGTGTACAGAGTGTACAGTGGGGGGATGAGGGCACAGCCGTGGGTGTATGGGGAGTACAGTAGGGGACTGAGGACATATCCTTCTGGAACTCCTGTGTTGAGTGTTATTGTGGAGGATGTGCAGTTACCTGTCTTCACTCATAGTGACGTGTGTGTCAGAAAGCTGAGGATCCAGTGGCAGAGGGAGGCGATGAGACTATTGTCTCATTTCTTGGATGTTTGAACGGGTGGTGGGCGGGGGTGGGAGGTGCATGCTGGGCCATGACGTTACAGATTGTACTGGAGAAAATTCTGCTGCTGTTGATGGTCCACAGTGTCTTATGGACGCTCAGTCTTGATTTGCTAAATCTGCTAAACGTCTGTGCCATTTAGCATGTTGATAATGCCACACAACACAATAGAGTTTATGGAGACAATAGACTTCGTCTCCACGAGGACAGTGTGGTGGTCACCTTGACCGATACTGTCATGGACATATACTTCTGCAGTTGGTAGATTGGTAAGGATGAGGTCAGGTATGTTTTTTACCCTCTCGTACATTCCCTCACCACCTTCTGAAGACCCAGTCTCGTAGCTATGTCCTTAGCAGCCGACCAGCATGATCAGTAGTACTGCTGCCAAACCGCTCTTGACAGTCAACTTTGAAATCCCCCAACCAGAATACACTTTGTACCCTTGCCACAGTCAATGCTTTCTCCAAGTGTTGTTTAACATGGAGGAGGACTGATTCAGCTGAGGAACAACGTTACGTGGTAATCGTAAGAGACTCCTTTATCCATGTTTAATTTCTGTTATTTCTGTAAGGTATGAGTCCGTGAGTATGACGATGTCATGCTGTCGCTTAACTAGTCTGTAAAGCAGTTGTTCCAATGTTGGCACCAGACCTCAGATGTTAGTAAGGAAGACTTTGCAGGTTCTACAGTGATGTTTGTAATGTTGACTTTTCTGATGCCCATTTCGATGCCAAGTGGTCCAACCGGTTTATTTTTAAAAATGTTTGCAGCCATTGGTACAACTGAATAACTCATTAGACCATTTCAGAGGGCAATTAGGAGTCAATCATATTGCTTTGGGTCTGGAGTTGCATGTCAGCCAGACCAGGTGAGGATGGAAGATTCCTTCATTGCAGGATATTGGTGAACCAGATGGACTTTTCTGACAATCGGCAATTATTTCATTCTCATCAGTCGATTCTTAATTCCAGGGATATTTTTACATTATTGAATTGAATTTCCACCATCTGCAGTGGCAGGATTCAACCTGGGTGCACAGAACAAGAGCTGATTTTCTGGATTGATAACCTATTGGTAATACCATGCGACCTACTTAGAACCACATATTGAACTCAGCTGCCATTTCTTGTGTGCCCTGTTTTTCAATCATTGCTTATGTTATTCTGGAATCTCATCCTTCATTAAATCCTGATTGAAATATACAGCCTTCTCGATTGCTCATTCAGTCTGCTTAGTTTGAACAGACATTTCAAGGCAGTGGTACATCAGAGAAGAGCAGGTAAAGATAATGGGTGATTGTGCACTGTACATGTCACCGGACCAGCAGGTCTGCCCACGAGGTATTTATTGTGGGTCAGAGAACCACAGAATTATTTTGGTATGGATGGAGGCCATTCAGCCCATCGTGGAGTCGCGAGCTCTCCAACTGCACAATTGGAGATCGAGAGAGTGTGTGAAGATAGATTGTGTGACAAAGAAATAAACTGAGAGAAAGCAAGTGAAGTGAGATAAACTGAGAAAGGCGAGAAAGGGGAGCGACTGACTGAGTGCAAGAGGAAGAGGTGTTAGATGAGGGTGAAGTTAGATAGATCAGAAGACCGCAGACAGAAGTTAGAAGCTTTATTTAGAAATTCCTCTGGACGGCATGCCCTTTGTCTGGGCGCCAAACACTGTGAGTACTGTGCTGATACTGGCTGTCATCCCAGATTATTTATTTCCAATAATATAACAGAGCTGGGTTGCTGACAGCCAAACAGAACCCATTAGGCCAATAGATTGGTTCCATGGAGAAAGCAGAATTTTGAAGTAGACTGTGCCAAGAGCAGCAGGAAATGATAACCAACACCCCGCCTCCACGACCCCTCCCCCTCCCCCGATATTGTATGAGAGACTAGTCTAGAGAATCTCAATGAGGAGACTCACTGACAGAGGGGAAATCAGGATCTCAACTGTGAGTCAAAAAATGATTGATAAAGTTTGCACACCACTTCCCTAGTTATGTAATTCACATTTCAATTTATATAGCTCAATATCAGGAGTGTATTTTAACAACCTTATCTTTTTGTACTTTGCATATATTGGTGTTTGCAGAAAATCATTTTGTTCCTGTATTTTATATTGTATAAACGCATTTCATTAATATTGTCTCTGCTAATTCCTAATTGTAGATGTATTCTTGAATCTGTTCTTCATATGAGTTATAAAGCGTAACATTCCAATTCTGGTAACTGGGGAGCATCACTGTCCCTCCACCGTGTCTAAACAACCATGTCCCCCAGACCTCTCAGTCTTCTGCCTTTTCCCCAATATCATAATCACAATGTAATTGAAGTCTATTAAATTACATTTCATGACAGTTCCTTAACATCGATAACATCAACAGCATGACGCAAACCTTCCCTCTCTGATCCTTGAATAACAATCTGCACTGTGTTTGTCATGTGCAATTCTCTGTTGACATATCGACGCCATTTGTTTGTTGTAACCCTCGTTTTCTTTGGAACACTTTGCTATCAGATCATGGGTGATAGACGTTCTCTCAATGTTTGACTGATTTTCCAATGACTGATCAGTAATTACGGGATTTATTTATGTTTTCAAGAACAGGGAAGCGTGTTTATGTTCTGTTAATCCTCTGGAATTACTTCCATATCCAAGGCAGACTAATGAATACACACAATCAATCTGCCATCTTCAACATTCCTTCCTTCATCACACTCACATATCAAACCCAGAATGCATAAGTGTTCAAAGTTATATTGAATTTTAGTACATTAGCATTGAATTCAAATGGGTTAACTGGAGGTATTTGTTCAGCTATTGTAAATATGTCACTCTCCATGGATCCTATGCGCCCCTAGAGAGGTTGTCTCTTCTATTAAAAAGGGAATGCTTTCAGTGTTGTATCCCATATTATGAGCGGGAGCATGTCCAACAGCAGTAATAGGGATTTGCAACATCAGAGAGAAGGGCAGGAGAGATTGGAATCTGGGAACACTAGACTGGAATGTTCCAACAATGGATCAGAATCTGAGAACATTAGACTGGAATGTTCCAACAATGGACAGGGGTTTATTCTATGGTCTTCACTGGCTTTCCCAGCCTTGGATATCATTAGCCTCGCGGATTGAAGATGTACTGATGGTTATTCAAGCTGGTTACTATCCTATCCTTGCTATATTTGGTGTTCCTGGTGAGTCACTCTGTCTATCTCGTGAAATGGTCTGAACTCATTCGATGGTCATAATATGTAGATTTTGGAAAGGTATAAACCAACGTTTTCAGTTCCAATCAAATATACCATTCCTTAGAAATTATAACTCACAAATTATTATTCACAAATTACTCACCAATATGCGAGGATAACACCCACTGTTCTCAACTTCTTTGATTCATTTTCTCCTGCAAAGTGTACATCTCCATATCTCCATATGGGCGGCACGGTGGCACAGTGGTTAGCACTGCTGCCTCACAGCGCCAGAGACCCGGGTTCAATTCCCGCCTCAGGCGACTGACTGTGTGGAGTTTGCACGTTCTCCCCGTGTCTGCGTGGGTTTCCTCCGGGTGCTCCGGTTTCCTCCCACAGTCCAAAGATGTGCAGGTCAGGTGAATTTGCCATGCTAAATTGCCCGTAGTGTTAGGTAAGGGGTAAACATAGGGGTATGGGTGGGTTGCGCTTCGGCGGGGCGGTGTGGACTTGTTGGGCCGAAGGGCCTGTTTCCACACTGTAAATAATCTAATCTAATCTAATCCTCCCCACGTACCAATCCTGTCCAGTACCACCATTAAGGCGTCCCAGTCTCCTCCTCAGCCTCAGTTCAATTCCTGAATAAACCATCGCTTGTGCCTTTGTTAATTCCAGATACATCTGTTTCAACTATCTGCTTACCACGTGCCCATTGCAAAATAATTGCACTTGAGATGTTTAACTTGTTCACTCCACAAAATGATGGGCAGACGGTGTACGGTGGGTCACGTCATTGGCTTGTATTCTAGAACCACAGAATGATAATCTGTTGATATCGGCTGGCCTTATGCCCATTTGAGAAGGCAGTTGGTCATCCTTCCCTTGTCAATTCTCTGTTTAACTGCAAACCCACGGCAATTTGATTTACTATTTATTGTCCTGTGGAACAGCTGAAACAGCCACTCAGTTCAAGATCGGCATAACATGCTGGCCTGACCATGGCTGCACACATCCGATGAGGGCTGAAAAAAAGGAAAGGTAGCTCCCTTCCTCTGTCTGCATCCCATATTCCAACGGCTCATTTCCATTCAGGTAGGTAGCCATTCACTGTGATTCTTTGTGATTGAGTCTCTCTGAAGAGTGGTGTCCATCTCCATGGGCACCTGTTTTAAAAAATTCTCAAGGTCAGGTTCGTAGGAGAGTAGTCTGACACAGAACAAACGACCAAGAGGCGAGTCTGCTAGAATATGGGCATTTTATTCCCCGCAGCGTCGCCACAACCAACGGGTCTGGCTTATACTCACTCTACATGTTACCGGAACTGGGAGCCGTCAGTTCTCGTAGAGCGGTTGCCAACAACCCACGCTCGGCGGTTAAACGTAACCCCGGAGCAGACTCACCGAACTGGAGACTTTTCCAGCTGATATACTCTTTTCCAGATATAAACATTCATGTGAACAGCAGAGCAAGGCTAAAAAACACATTCCATTCTGGTTACATACAGATAAGAAGATTCACACGGGGAGGTGTGTAATAAGATTCACACGGGACTAAGCAACACCTCCATTCCGGTTAGATTCACACATGTATTGGGACATAATTTTTAACCGTTTCACCACATTCCACTGCTTGGCCCAATACATGTGTTACATTATGATTCACACATGTATTGGGACATAATTTTACACCACATTCCACTGCTTGGCCCAATACATGTGTTACATTATGCTTAATTCAGTTCAATTCGTTTCAGTTAATTTCAGTTCAGTCAATTCAGTGTAGTTCAATTCAGCTCAGTTCAGGTCTGTTCAGTTCAATTCAATTGTGTTCAATTCAGTTCCGTCCATTTCAATTCAATTTAGCTCAGTTCCATTTTGTTCCGTTCAATTTGATTCACTTCAGTTCCACTCAGTTCAGTTCAGTTCAATCCCATTCAATTCTGTTAACTCCGCTTCAGCTTTTTGGACATGCCCACATCCTCCGCTGTACCCCAGGCAAGGGTTTCTTCGGCAGGACTGGGATCCTCTCTCAAACAAACTGCCACGTACATGCCCACATCCATGCCATCCCGGGACGGTCGGGACCTCCACAGTTTGTTCTTCTGGTTTCTTAGTCTTTTTCCAAAACATTGTTCTGTATCAAAATCTCTCCTCAATTGCGATTGATCCTGCCGACTAGGCCAAATGTTTTAAAAAATTCTCAAGGTCAGGTTCGTAGGAGAGTAGTCTGACACAGAACAAACGACCAAGAGGCGAGTCTGCTAGAATATGGGCATTTTATTCCCCGCAGCGTCGCCACAACCAACGGGTCTGGCTTATACTCACTCTACATGTTACCGGAACTGGGAGCCGTCAGTTCTCGTAGAGCGGTTGCCAACAACCCACGCTCGGCGGTTAAACGTAACCCCGGAGCAGACTCACCGAACTGGAGACTTTTCCAGCTGATATACTCTTTTCCAGATATAAACATTCATGTGAACAGCAGAGCAAGGCTAAAAAACACATTCCATTCTGGTTACATACAGATAAGAAGATTCACACGGGGAGGTGTGTAATAAGATTCACACGGGACTAAGCAACACCTCCATTCCGGTTAGATTCACACATGTATTGGGACATAATTTTTAACCGTTTCACCACAGCACCTCTGGTGCTGGCTGTATTGATGTTGACCTACTGATGTAAGGATGTTTTTAAATTCCACATCAGTGGCTTTGCATTGCAAATGAATTGTTTCCTGTGTCACACGAAAGAAATGGAGCCTGCAAAGTGAGGGAAAGGAATTATTGTGATCAAACCTGAGAGTGTTGTTGAGGCAGTATTTGGGGCATTGCGGTCAGATTTTCTTTCCTTTCTATGGAGTGATCTCCATACCACAGAGAGAGTGAAGAGGCGTTCCACCAGATTAATCCCTGGGTTGATGGCACCATGAGGAGTGAGTGAAGGTTGATCTGTAGCGCTGAGAGGGAATAAGAGGTGATTGCATTGAACCCTGAGAGGGATGGACAATCACTCCTTCTATTCTAAACAGATAATGAGAAGGTGATAAATTCCATGACTGCTGTTTCACTCAGAATGCATGATTCCGGATAGTTGAAATGCATGGGAGGATGTTACGCCCACCCAACTCAACCCCTACTCCCCATTGAGAGAGGCAGAGAGGTCCAGGTTTTGAACACACTCTCAGCACATTAATACAATTAGTACAATTAGTGTATGACCCTGCACTGAATGTCATATTATCCACCAACCTGACAGCAGCCACAGTACCTTCATTCTAAAACAGTTAACTATTCACAACAGCTTCTGACCTTCATGAAGAACATGATTCTATCTTCTCAGAGATGCAAGGTACTTCCTTAAGATTTAGACCAGAAGACTATAAGACATTGGAGCATGAATTAGGACACTTAGCCCATCGAGTCTGCTCCATCATTCATTCATCGCTGATAAGTTTCTCAAACCCATTCTCCGACCTTCTCCCCGTAACCCTTGATCCCCTAGATAATCAAAATCTATCTATCTCCGTCTCAAATATACTCAATGACCTGACCCCACGGCCTTCTGTGGAAATAAATTTCAAAGATTCACCATTTTATGGTTAAATAATTTTCTCCAAATCACTGTTCTAAAACGTGTTTCTTTTCATCTAAGGCTGAGCCCTCAGATTCTAATCCAATGGAAACATCTTATCAACATCCACTCTCTCCAGGTCATTCAGTATTGTGTATATTTCAATTACATTCCCTCTCATCCTTTTAAACTTTATCTCTATAGACCTAGAGTCCTCAAACATTTTTCAAAACAAGAAGTTTTCATTCCTATGACCATTCTCGTGAAAATCGTCTGAACAATCTCCAGGACCAGTACATCCTTCCTGACATATGGAGCTCAAAAGTGAGCACGATTCTCCAAATATGGTCTGATCAGAGCCATATACAGCCTGTGTTTTCTCTTCATCTCTTCTCGTCGTAAATGATCCCAATCATAATTACAATTGCCCTCCTAACTATTGCCTCAACCCGCAAGCTTACCTTGAGAGAACACTGCACGAGAACTCCCCAGTCACTTTGCATTCAGATTTCTGAAATTTCTCACCATTTAGAAAATCGACCATGCCTCTATTCTTCGTGGCAAAGTGCATGACCTCACACTTTCCAACGTTGGAATGCATCCGCCGATCTCTTTACATGTCCAAATCCTTGTTCAGTCACTCTGCCTATTCAATACGACCTGGCTATCTGCCTATCTTTGTATCGTCTGCAAACTTTGCCTCATCTAGATTGTTAATGGAACAAGTAAATGATATGATTCCAACACTGAGCATTGTGGATCACCACTTGTCACCGGCTGCCATCCTGAGAAGTACTCTTTTATCCCCACTCTCTGCTTTCTGCCAGACAGACACACTTCTATTCATGCCACTACCTTGCCTCTAAAACCACGGACTCTTACCATACTCAGTAATCTCCTGTGTGACACCTTGTCAAAGGCCTTCTTGAAGTCCAGGTGGATAACATCCATTGGTTGTGCTTAGACGAGACTGCTCATTCGTCTTCAAAGCATTCCAATAGATTTGTGAGGCATGAACCTCCATTGATGAAATCATGCCGACTTTGCCCTATTTTACCAATCACTTTCAAGTATTTAGAAATCTTATCCTTCACAATGAATTCCGGGATCTTACACACGACCGAGGTTAAACTATTCATGGTGGATTTTTGTTGTCGTTTTCTTTATTCTCTTGTTAAAAGGGGTGTCGTGCTAGTGGGTTTCCAGTGCTCAGGATCGTTCCTTACTCTAGTGATTCCTGAAAGATCACCACGATCGCCTCCACTCCTTCTTCAGCTATCTCCCTTATAACACTGGGATGTAGTCCATTGGTCAATGTTATTTAACCACCTTTGGGCCAATACATTTTTTCTAGCATGTTCTCCATGGTGGGGGCCATCATACTCACCTCTGTCCCCCCAATCTCTTGAATGTTTAAGGTATTACTCGTGCCTTCCATAGTCAAGGCTGATGCAAAGTAATTATTCAGTTCCTTACTGAATAATTTTTCTCGTTCCCTACTGTTATCGCTCCAGTATCATTTTCCAACAGTACAATGTTCACTTTTGCCGCTCTTTTGTACTTTTTATATCGAAATAAACTGTTACAGTCTTCCTTTATATTACCCCAGACTTAATCTCCCTCCTTATTTTATTTTGTGTGTCGTCTGTTTTGTCTTTGGAAGCTTCCCAATCCTCAGGTTTCCCTCTGCACTTTGCCACATTATATCATTTCTCTTTTGCTTTTATGCTATACCTTAGTTCACTAGTCAGCTATGGTTGTCCCCTCCTCCCTATATAAGCCTCTTTTTCCTCAGGATAAATCTCTGCTGTGCCCTGAATTACTCCAAAAATCTCCTGCCTTTGCTGTTGCACTGTCTGTCCTGCTGGGCCCTTCTCCCAGTCAATTCTACCCAGCTCCTCCCTCATGTCTGTGTAATTGCCTTTATTCAGGTGTAATACCGTTGCTCCTGATTCCATCTTCTCCATCTGAAATTGCAGAGTAATTTCAATCATATTATGATCACTGCTTCCTATGATTTCCTTCACCTTAAACTCCCCTCATCTAATCTGCCTGCACAAGCTACTCCAAATAGCCATCTCGTAGTCATTCCACAAATTACTTTTCCTGCCAATCACTATTAACCTGAATTCCCAATCCATCTGCATAATAAAATTCCACATGATCACTGTAACTTTGCCTTTCCTCCAGATCTTTCTAGCGCCTGGTGTATTTTACACCCCAGCTCACTGTATATAACTCCAATTGCATTTTTTCACCTTTTTGATTCCTCAATTCTACCGACACAGATTCTACACCATCTGACCTTAATTTGTTTATTATTATTGTTTATTGATTCAATTCCATTCTTAATACTGAGACAACTCTATCTCTCTGTCCACCTACCTATCTTTCCGATAGGATGAATAGCTTCCAATCCTGATCCTCTTGCAGTGATGCCACTGTAATGCCCACTATGTCTTGCCTGCCAATTTATGGATGAGTCACAAGCTCATTTACCTTATTCCTTACACTGCATGCATTCCGATCTAATAGTTCAGTCCTGTATTACCCGTCGCTCTTTTCATTGTCATTTGTTTGTCCAGCCTTTGGTACCTACACAGACCGTGACCACTGGATCATTCCCCTCCCGCTCCAAGTTCTGCCATCCAGATGATATATCCCAAACCCGAGCACCAGGTAGGCAACACGACCTTCAGGACTCTTAATCCCGATCACGGAGAACAGTGTCTATGCTTTTAACTGTACTATCCCCAATTATCCAGCACTGGCCAGCCTGGTGACACAGCAATGCTGCCTCACAGTGCTAGGGACTTGGGTTAATTTCCAAGCCCTGGACCCTGTCTATGTGGACTTTGTACATTCTTCCCGTCTCTGAATTGGGAGCATTTATCTTTTCTCACTCCACAGTATGTCTTTGTGCTTGCTTCGGATTTCTACCATCTATCGTATTTTTTGCTTTTGTTCGATGGAGAAATGCAGCAAATGTGACGGGTTTTGATAAAAACAGCTGTGGCTCTCGGGTTCCCTGGATGTTTAGGAGTCTTGCCTGGCCACTTGGCTGAGTGCAGTGTCCCTGGATAGCCATTCCATCTCTCTCCGTTCCATCAGTTCATCGTCACGACATGCAGTCATTCCTTGTGCCAACTCTGGGACTCCTACACCCCATTGCCTGGCACTGGATACTGATTTTGCAGCACTGTGCACACAACGACACTGGGAACTTTCTGACTGCTGGGAATGCTGGGTAAAGACCCTGCCATGGAAAGGAACAGAATAACTAGAATCCAATTGAATAGCAAATCAGAGTAAACAGGTTGCATGACATCCATCTGCTCTGACATTTTCTAATCTTCTGTTTATCCTCGTCCATCTGCAAATAGATGGTCCATATGTATGCCTTGTCAAACGGGTTTAGTACCGGGGATAGATATCAGATCCGGTGGTCATTGGACTGATTCAGTGGTCTCAATTTCCTGACGTCACAATTAAGTTTTTATTATCAAGTCTATCCAGTTTAAAAAAAAAGGCCTTGCTAGAGTTGTGCTGAAAGGATATTTGAATTTTGTAGACATTAGAATATGTCAGGTCGAGTGAGATTAGGAATTGTAAGGTAGCACAGTTAAAGAAGCGCTGGTAGGGGAGGCAGCACTTCCGATATGTGGATCATTGGGATTCCCGAGTCGGTAGGATACACACAAAAAGGACGGTATGAACCTGAACTGGCAGCAATCTATGATAAGTGGATTGTTGGGATTCACGGGTCAGTAGTATACACAGAAGAAGGACGGGATGCACATGAACTGATAAAAATCTCCGATATGTAGATCATTTGGATTCCCAGGTTGGTAGGATATAAACAAGATGGACAGGATGGACCTGAACTGGCAGCAATCTCCTGGCAGGGAGGGTTGCTATTGTCCTTTACGAGGGTTTAAACTAGTGTGTGGCGGCAGTGGGGGAAGGGTGTGTGGAACCACAGCAGTAGGTCCACAGGTACAGTGACTGAGTTAGAAACTAATCCCAGTACAGCTAAGACCAACAAAACAAAAAACAGAGGGTACTGAACACAGTGGCCTGGGAGTCTGAAGTGTGCTGATTTTAATATGAGGAATCTTTTGGTTTGAACAGATATTTCAATGTCGCTGCATGTCAGAAAATAGGAAGAGATAATGGTTAATTGTCCACTGTGTCCTTCACTGGACCAGCTTGTCTCTCCAGGCACCAAACCTTGTTACTGTGGTCAGAGAACTTCAGAATTAATGCAACACAGAAGGAGGCCATTCAGCCCACCATGCGTCCATGAGCTCTCCAACCTGGCAAATTGAAAATAGAGGGAATGATCGGAGCTAGACTGAGAGGGAGAGAGAGAAATAAACACAGACAAAGACAGTGAAGTGAGATAAACAGAGTGAAAAAAACGGAGCGACAGAGTGAGAGAGAGCAAGGTCTGAGAGACGAATGTGAAGTTAGATCAGGAGACAACATGAGGAGAAATACACAAAAAAAACTTTATTTAGAAGCTCCCAGAGACTGTAAGCCCTTTTTCTGGTGCCATACCCCGTGAACACCATGCTGATACTGACTGTCATCCCAGATCATTTATCACCAATGACACCACAGAGCTGAGTTGCTGACAACTAAACAGAATCCGATCGACCAATAGATTGGTTCCAGGGAGAAGCTGAGTTAATTTAAATTTTTTTTAGATTAGATTAGATTAGATTAGATTAGATTACTTACAGTGTGGAAAAAGGGCCTTCGGCCCAACAAGTCCAAACCGACCCGCCGAAGCATAACCCACCCAGACCCATTCCCCTACATTTACCCCTGCACCTAACACTATGGACAATTTAACATGGCCAATTCACCTTACCTGCACATTTTTGGACTGTCGGAGGAAACCGGAACACCCGGAGGAAACCCACGCAGACACGGGAAGAATGTGCAAACTCCACACAGTCAGTCGCCTGAGGCGGGAATTGAACCCAGGTCTCTGGTGCTGTGAGGCAACAGTGCTAACCACTGTGCCAATATTCTGGGCCAACAGGAACTTGTAGCCCCTCTAGACACTGCGTGAGAGGCAGGATGGAATCTCATTGAAGGGAATCACTGGCAGAGGGAAATCAGGATCTCAGCTGTGGGTCAAATAATCATTGATAAAATTTGCACACCACTTCCATGATTTTGTAATTCACATTTTAATTTATATAGCTCCACATCGTAAGTGTGTTTCAACAATATTGTCTTTTTGTAGTTTTCATATTTTGGTATGGACAGAAAGGCTTTTTTATGCTTGTATTTTGTGTTGAATAAACACATTTTATTGCAGTCGTCATCTGAACTGTGCTGGGACGAGAATCCGAGTAAATCCTAACGAGGGATGTTGACAGAGCTTTAAACTGATTAGGAGTGTGTGTGTGTGCGGGGTGGGGTGCAGTTATAGGGTTTAATTAGAAAAAGAGCTGGAAATGTGTTGCTGGAAAAGCGCAGCAGGTCAGGCAGCATCCAGGGAACAGGAGAATCGACGTTTCGGGCATAAGCCCTTCTTCAGGAATGAATTAGAAAAGCCGAATTAAAAGAGGAGGTAAGAGTACAGAACTCAGGAGAAGTTATTAAAATCTCCAGCACAGACACAAATAGGATAGAGCATCTGGAAATATTTAACATATTAAAGTTCAAGTACACTGCACAAATGAATGATAATGAGAAGAGGGACGGTTAATGCAGGACTGAAGGGGTTTTTACTGAATGCAGGCTGTATAAGGAATAAGGTAAATGAGCCTGTGGCGCAGAAGGATATTGGCAGGTATGAGGTGATGGGCATCACGGAGATGTGGCTGCAAGGGGGTCTGAATATTTAAGGATATTTATCCTATCGAAAAGATAGGCAGGTGGGCAGAGGGAGTGGATTTGCATTATTAGTAAGAAATGAAATTAAATGAATAGTAAGAAAGGAAGTAAGGTCAGATGGTGTAGAATCTGCATGGGTAGAATTGATGAACCACAAAGGTAAGACAATCGCAGGTGAAGTCTTGTACAGGGCTCCACTGAGTCGTCGGGAGCTGGGGGACAAGATACACCAGGAGATAGAAAAGATGTGTAGGAAAGGCAAAGTACAGTAATCATGTGTGATTTCAGTATGCAGGGGAACTGAGAACATCAGACTGGCAGATGTTCGCAAGAAAAGGAATTTTAGGAATGTTTATGAGATGGCTTTTTGGAGCAACTTCTGGTGGAGCCCACTCGGGAACAGATGATACTGGATTTAATGACGCAGGCTAGGTAAGGGAGTTTCGGGTGAAGGTAAACTTCGGAAGCAATAATCAGAACATAGTTGAATTTATTCTGCAATTTGAGAGAGAGAAGATAGAATCAGAGATAACAGTATTTCAGCTGAATAAAGGCAACTACAGAGATATAAGGGAGAATCTGGGTAGAAATGACTGGGAGAGGGGTCAATCATGAAAGACAGGGGAACAGCAATGGCAGCAGATTCCAAGATTAATTCAGGAGACACAGCAGAGATTCTTGCCGAGGAACAGAGGCATGGTACTGGGAGACAGCCAGGGCTGTCAGGCAAGTCAGGGATTGCATATAAGCAAAAGAGCAAACGTATAATGTGGTGAGGGGCAGTGGGAAACTAGGGAATTGGGAAACTTACAAAGACTAAAAGAGGGCAAAAAAATACAGAGAAGATTAAATATGGAGGTAAGCTAACCAGTAATGTAAAGGACACTGTAAGTGGTTCTTTAGGTATATAATATGCAATAGAGAGGCAAAAGTGAATATGGACCACTGGAAAATGATGCTGGAGAAACAGTAGTAGAAAACAAAGAAATGAATGAGCAAGTTTGCATCAACGTTCATGGTGGAAGACACGAGTAATTTCCCAAAAATTGAAGAGAGTGAGAGGGCAGAGCTGAGTATGGTGGTCATCACCAAGAAAAACATGTTAGAAAACTGAATGGCCTGAATTTGGATAAATCACCTGCACCATATGGACTACACCCCAGCATTGTAAGGGAGATAGCTGAAGAAGTAGTGAAAGTGAAAGTGGTAAACTTTCAGGAATGACTAAAATCAGGAAAGGCTGGAAAATTGCTAACGGGACACTCCATTTAATAAGGGAGTTAGGCAGAAGATGGAAACTTTCAGACTGCTTAGCCTAACCTTGGTTGTGGGTAACAACCTGAAATCCATCGTGAAGGATGGGATTTCTGAATACTTGGAAGTATTTAGTAAAATAGTGCAAAGTCAGCATTGTTTCGTCAATGGGAGCTCATGCCTGACAAACCTGCGGGAATACTTATGGGATGTAACGAGCAGATTAGACCAAGGATAACCAATAGATGTTACCCACCTGCTTCTTTAAAATCCTTTGGGAAGGGTCCGCGCAGGAGGCTATTGAGAAAGATTTGGGCCCCTAGTGTTACAGGCAAGGTGCTAGCTTGGATAGATGCATGGCTGCCTGATGGAAAGCAGAGAGTGGGTATAAAAGTGTCCCTCTCAGGATGGCATCCAGTGACAAGTGGTATTCCTCAAGACTCAGTGTTAGGACCACAACAATTCGCTTTGTGCATTAATGGTCTATATGAAGGAACTGAGGGAATTCTGGCTAAGTTTTCAAACAGTGCAAAGATGGAATACAGGGAGAGGTAGCATCGAAGAGGTGGTTCGGCAGCAGAAGGGTGCAGTAGCACCCTCTAACACCCCTCTACTGCTCGCCTTCCATCCCACCAACCTCAGGATACAACGCATCATCCTCCACCATTTCTGCCACCAACGGTCAGACCACACCACCAGAGATATACTTCCCTCCCCATCCCTATCAGCATTCTGCAGACACCATTCTCTTCACGACTCCCTCGTTCGGTTCACGCGTCCGTGCTCCCCACACCCCATCAAGCCTCCTTCCACACCCGGCACCTTCCCTTGCCATTGCAAGAGGTATGAAACCTGTGCCAACAAGCCTCCTCCTCACCTCTATCCAAGACCCCAAATGATCCTTCCACATCAGCAGAGAATATCCTGTGCATCCAAACACATCATCGACTCTGTCCATTGCTCCTTGTCTCCTCTACACTGGCGAGACAGGACGTCAACTTGCAGAACGGTTCAGGGAACACTCTCCGTCACACACCCAACAACCCCACCTCTCTGTGGCTGAATACTTCACCTCCCCCTTCCACTCCTCCAAGGACATGCAGGTTCTTGGCCTCTTCACTGCCACATTCTAGCCACCAGACGTCTGGAGGAATAGCGCATCGTCTTCCATCTTGGGACACTTCAACCACATGATATCCAGCGCAATGTCACCAGTTTCATCTCCCCTCCCTCCGCCTTCTCCCAGATCAGAGCCAATATTAGCCATACGACCAGAAGACATTGGAATTTAAATTTGGCCATTCAGTCCATTGAGCCTGCTCCGCCATTCAATGATGGCTGTTAAGCTTCTCAACCCCATTCTTCCGCTTTCTATCTGTAACCCTTCATCCCCTTTACAATCAAGAGCCTATCTGTCTTACTCTTAAATATACTGAATGACCTGGCCTCGATAGCCTTCTGTAGTAGTGCATTCCCTAGATTCTCCACTCTCTGGCTGAAGAGGTTCGTCTTTATCTGTGTTTGAAAAGGTATTCTCTTTACTCTGTCCTCTCGGGTCCTCGTCTCCCCTCCATTGGAAATATCTTATCAAAATCCACTCTGTCCAGGAACTACAATATTCTGTACGTTTCAATTAGAATTCCTAACATCCTTCTGAACTCTGTCAAATATCGACCCAGAGCCCTCAGATGTTCTTCATATGTTAAGCTTTTCACTCCTGGGACCACTTTCGTGAATACCATCGAACAATGCTCCAGGGCCAGTACATCCTTCCTGAGATATGGGACTCAAAACTGTGCACAATAATCCAAATGTAGCCTCACTAAAATCTAATCTAATCTAATCTAATCTAATCATTGGAGATGTATCCTGGAATCTGATGTTTATATGATTTACAAAGTGTAACATCCCAATACTGATGACTGGGAAATATCATGTTCCCTCCCTCCAGTCTCTGCAGCCATTTCCCCAATATCATAATCACACTGCAATCAAAATCCAGTGAATGGTAATTAATCACAGTTGATTGACATCGACAACATTAACAGCATGACCCTCACCTGCCCGCTCTGCTCCTGGACTAATCATCTGAATTGTGTGTTACATCATATTCTTTGTTAACATATCCATGCCATTTGTCTGTTATAACTCATGTTGTCAAAGGCACATTTGTCTGGCAGATTATGTACTGGAAATGTTCTCTCCATATTTTGCTGACATTATAATCACTGATCAGTAATTACAGACTACTGTTTCCATTTATAAAGGGAGAAACTTGTTTATGTTCTGACATAAAGAAAAGAAATCCTTTGACATTACTCACATATCTAATGCAGATTGAATGATTACATAAATCAATCTACCATCTCCAATATTCCTTCCCTCAGCAACCCCCACATAGCCCAAGCTAAATGCGTAAATTTTAAACGTTCTTTTGAATTTTAATAAAATCAATATTGAAATCAAAGGGGGTAACTGGAGCTATTTGTTCAGTGACTGTTATTAATGTCAATCTCCGTGGATCCTAATTATCCCAGTAGATAGTTTCCATCGTTGAAAGATAAATGGGCTCTTTTCGATGTGCTATCCCATAGTTTGAGTAGGAGCATCACTGCCAGCACTAACAGGGATCAGCAGCTCGAGAGACAGAGGGAGGAGAGATCAGAATCTGAGAACTTTGGACAGGAACGTTACAGTAATTGTTCATAATCTGTGGACCTTGGATTGGAATGTTCCCACAATGGATCAGAATTTGAGAACATTAGACTGGAATGTTCCAACAATGGACAGGAGTTTATCCTCCGGACTTTACTGGCTTTCTCGGCCTTGAATATCATTAGCATTACGGATCCAGTATATCCTTTGGATTACTCAAGGTGGTTACTATCCCATCTTCGTTATAGTTGATGTACCTGGTAAGTCATTATATTTGTTTACTAAACCGGGTTGAACTGAACTTCTGCGCATCAAATATAAATTTTGGAAAATGCAAGTCAATATCTTCAATTCCAAACAAAAATTCATTTCCTTATATATTATATCTATCAAACTACTATTTATAAATTACTCACTGATATGCAAGAAGGAACCAGACTGTTCTCAAACTCCATAATCCATTTTGTCCTTCACAGATTTACATCTCCATGTCCTCCCCACTCACCAATTCTGTCCAATACCACCACCATGATATCCCAGTCTCGTCCTTAGTCTCAGTGCAACATCTGAATAAACCAGTTGTGCCTTTTTTCAATCCGGATGCAACAGTTTCACGTTCCTTTGAAACCACATGTCCATCACTAAATAATTGCTCTTGAGATTGTTTAACTTGTTCTCTGCACATGTGGGAAGACAGTTTATGGTGGTCAAGCCAGTGACTCATAATCTAGAGCCACAGAATAATGGTCTGTTGGTATCTCATGAAGGAAACTGGGGAGTTTAAAAGCAACCATTATCATTTGTTATAAAAACCCATCTGCTTGCCTCAAGTCCTTTAGGGAAGTCAATGTGTCATGCTTCCCTCGTTAGGTTTCCGTCTGACGTCTGTGATGAACATGTGGGTGTACTGTACCTTTGAGAGAATTAAAAGCTAGCAATAACTACCTGACAGCACCAACTGTTCTGAAAAATAGATATGATGTAACATTTGGTCACACAACCCGATTAGCTCATTGTCTCGAAACAAAAACAAATCCAGCAAAACATTTTAAATTATACCCCAAAATACCCACCTCCAACAACGTTTGATTTTATTATATTGACTATCTTAAAAGCCAATGATACAATCCAATAGTTTGGCGGTTCACGACCATGGAAAATTGTACAGTTGAGTGGAGAACTGCCAAGCTACCAGCGTGCAAAGACTGCCTGAAGAGTAGCTCTCCTATAGGTACCTATATTGATTAGTAACCGGTGAAGCAGAGTCCCCAAGTAGAAAATAAGACAGGAATATGGAGAAGAACCGAAAGCTTCCTGGTTTTTAGATAAGAAGTTTTGTTTTGTAAATCTTAATTTAGGAGTCTTATCAGACTAGTATTGTGGAGGGGGAAGGTAAAAGACAGGTTAGAGGAAGAAGTTGTAAATAGTCGTTCGTTTATTATTCTCTGTTATACTTTAAGAAATAAATTTGTTAATTTTTACTTTAAATAGATTTGGACTCTAGAATTATCACAGATTACTGCATTTGATAAATCTTTTCTTTGTTGCTGGTTTTAATGAAGCAGGAAAATTTATCTTGTGTTGTAACACTACAAATCCACAGCTATGCGTTTTACTCTTTACTGTCCTGTGGAACCGCTGAACCAGCCACTCAGTTCAAGATCTACATAATATGCTGCCCTGACCAGGGCTGCATACATCCTGTGAGATAGCTCCATTTCTCTGCCTGTTTTCTGTATTGCTACATCTTATTTCCATTCAGGTACGTGATCATCCTCTATTTTAGCTGTATTGAATCTTATTGAAATTCTCCCCGAGAGTCATGCACATCACCATAGGCATCCCTTGTGCTGGCTTTATTGATGCTGACGGACAGAGGTAAGGGACTTATAAATTCTATGTCAGTCGTAGTGCATAGAGAAGGAATTTCTTTCTGTGGCACAGGAACGAAATGGCGATGTCTGAGTGAGAGAAAAGATGTTTTGTGATCATCACTGAGAGTGTTGTTGAGGCAGTATTTGGTGTAATGTGGATAGACTTTCTCTCAAGTTTCACCAAACTAATCCCTGGGATGATGGCACCATGAGCAGTGAGTGAGGTTCAGTTAGAGAATAAGAGGTGATTGCTTTGAACCTTAAGGGGGATGGACAATCACACATGATGCTCTAAACAGACACTGATACGGTGATAAGTTCCATGGCGTGTTTTTTTTTCACTCAGATTACATGATTCTCGACAGTTTTAGAGCCTCTGAGAACGTTCCACTCAACCACCCCCACTCCCTATTTCGACTGAGACATAAAGAGAAAGAGAAGAGAGAGAGAGAGTTAGAGAGACTTAGATATATATATATATAGAGAGAGAGAGATGGAGAGAGAGAGAGAGAGAGACAGAGAGAGAGAGAGAGAGAGAGAGAGAGAGAGAGAGAGAAGTTCAGACTTTTGAATAAACTCTCATAACATTAATGCAGTTCAATTGGTCGTGCTCCTGCAGTGAACGTCATGTTATCCATAATCTCAACAGCAACAATACCTTCATTATAAAAGTGTTAACTCTTTCCAGCAGTGTAGAGAGAAGGAAAGTGTTTTTACACCACAGGAATGAAATAGAGATGTCTCAGAGGAGAAAGAGTTATTGCGATTATCGCTGAGAGTGTTGCTGAGGCAGTATTTGGTATATTTTGAACAGACTTTCTCTCCTTTATAAGGAATGATCGCCTTGCCACAGAGAGAGTGCAATGAAGTTTCACCAGACTAATCCCTGGGATGATGGTACCATGAGGAGAGAGTGAAGATTAATCTCTGGCGTTGTGAGAGAATTAGAGGCGATTGCATTGAATTTTGAGGGAGAGCGACAGTCACTCACGATGGTCTAAATAGACCCTGATACGGTGAAAGATTCCATGGCTTCATTTTCGTCGGGTTACATGATTGTCGATAGTTTAAGAGCGTTTGAGAATATTCCGATCAATCCACACCCAATCCCCATATCGCATGAGAGAGACAGAGGGCCAGTATTTGAAGTTTCACTCCCCACATTAATACAGTGCATTTGGTGTGTGGTCCTGCACTGAAAGTCTCGTTATCCACAATCCCTACAGCAGCAACAATACCTTCATGCTAAATCAGTTAACTATTCCCACCAGATCTGACCTCCATGGAGAACATGGATGTGTCTTCTCGGAGATGGAAGATGCCTCTTTGAGACTTGGCACAAATCATTTGGCTTCCTTCCTCACTGCCAGCAAACCATGTTAAAGTAGCACACGTTTTACAAACAATGGAACCATGATTAACGTCATGGAACTCTGTATCAGTGCAGTCTCGGTTTGTCATGTTGGAATATCAATGAGCCACTCTTGTTTCTGCATAACTCTTGTGGGGATGAACAGCCTCCTCCTTGTCTCATGGAATAGGTTTAAGGGTCTGATTTGGCTCTGCCTGTTCCTGTTTAACAGCTCGATGCACTGTACAGACCACTCTTCTTCCTGTGTAACAGGCAGGAGTATTGAACGTGCTGTCACTCTTCCTGTTCCCGAATGCTAGCTCATACACGTGTGCAACCAGCTTGAGATGCTGAATGAGCTCCTCTTTTAACTGTGGAAGTGTGCAGTGCCTGGGCTGTGCTGTTACATGAATGCTACCGACAATTTAACAGCACAAACCGGAATGCTGTTCGGGTCTTGCGGCACATGGACACAGAATCCTTCAAGAGCTGATGTGGGACAAATTTTCTGAACATTGTGTGATCTTCAGACATCATACCTACTTTAGATCTTATGATGGGAAAATACATTGATGGAGCAGCTGAAGATGTTTGTGCTGAGGAGGCTAACCTGAGGATCTCCTGCAGAGATATCCCGGGACTGGGAGGATTGTTAGCGACTGACCCCAAACCTCTTTATTTGTGTTCGGAAAGACCCCGTCCAGTGGGAAGGTTACATCCGTTTCCCAATCAGCTCAAATAGGTAGGTGGTCCCGATGCCATCATCAGTCAAATACTGCATGGTATCAAAGCCATTCACACTTTCCTGAGCCCTTGTGTTCGCCTCTTGCTCATATCAATAGGTGACAGTGTATGTGTAGGGAGTGCTTTCCTCTCACAGAAAGTAATCACTGTTAGAAATTATCTGGGCGAGGGAACTAGGGAACTAAGGGAGCCACATCACTGAAAGCGTTTAAGGCGGAGGTAGATGGATTTTGACTGGTCAGAGAGCTAAGGGGTGAAGAATTGGTCATTAAAGAGGAGTTAATGTCAACAGTAGATCAGCCATGATGGTATACAATGTCTTGTTTATCCGAATGACCTGATCCTGTTCCTATTGTCCTCCTATTCAGAAATTGCAAATTTAATGGTTGTAATTTTCCTGAACGTTCTTTTATTGAACTTTGCAATCAGAGAGAGTAAAGCATTTTGTGAGTCATCGCTGGTTGAGGTATGAGGACTGTATTCACAGTGAATCTGGATCTATATGACCAATAAATGAACCACAAGTTGCAGAGAGGAAACACTCTGTAAAGAGACCAGAGGCATCTTTCGAACCAAGTAACATTTTCCAACGGACATCAAACCATGTGTGACAGTCTTGAGGGACTGAATGAGATCCTGTATTACTGCTGACCAGGTATTTGGAGCAAGTGGCCTCATCTGCTCCTTGCAGGAGCTGTGGGGGGTTGAACAGAACATAGCAACACAGGACTGAGCACCAGGAGTGGGCCATTAGATACTTTGTCAACGCCCCAAGTGCTTTTGGTCTCAGCAGCATGCTTCTGACCGCATACCATTTTACGACATACAAAAACAACTTTGAATAAATGCAAACATCTAGGCACCACAATCCTCTGGGGAAGGGAATTTCCACCTGAACAGCCCTTTGAGAATTTCTCATTTGTGTTTCAACAAATGTTGGAGGGTCACTCTGTCTTTTTTCAGTCCCACTCCTTCACTGGTTGCACCAATCTTAAATGCAACCAGTTTTGTGGTGTGACCAATGGTATAGGCCTCAGAGTAGGTCATTTTCGAGAAAAATGTGAGACACAGAAAGTTGAACTCATAACAAATGGTAAAATGACAGAGTGCCCCAAACGTTACTTTGCCTTTGAAATTATTCTGCTCACACAAGCTACTGGTAGAGCGATTTCTTTCTGGAACATTTGGATTTGGCTGAATTCCCTTCTTTTCAGACAGTGGAGAGATTCCAATGAATCCTCACCAGGAATCCTTCACAAGTGGTAAAACTGACTCGGGGATTTTATGGTCTCATACTTTGCTGTCGGGCGGAACAAAATAAGAGAGAGGGGTGAATCGGCTGCTGCTTCTCAGGCAAGAAACATTTTCTCCCTCTCTGTGTTGGAACATACAATAATGTCAACTCAACCCCAAATTGGACCATGTGCGATCTCCTGGAACATTCTATGGAAAACCTGATGATGGATTATACGCAGGTGCATCATTGCTCTTGTTGCACACAATTCCTTCCAATCGCAAAAAAAATGTCCCCACTATATAATTTGATGACATGCTTATATGTGTCTGTGTAATTTGTAAATATTGGTAGGTGTCTTCATAGTATGTGTCTTAATATCAATGCATCTTTTTCTTAAAATTTATTCTCTATCTTTAGTCTCCCTGACAAGAGAGACTAAAGCATCCAGCTGACACACTTTTCAGAAAGTCATGGATGGTTCAATATTATTTCTCAGCTAAGATCAAAATTGATATTACCCCATAACAAAAGGCCGGCATTCCAGAAATCAGTGAAGGGAAACCTCTTTGAAAATCTTCTAAAAGAATTATATCTTTTTATTTTAGTTTAGGGGATCAAACTTGCACACAGTGCATCAGGTGTGGTCTCAGCAATGCCCTGCACAGATGCAGTAAAACATTCCTGCGATTAAATCTGATACCTTTTGCCAAATACAGCATCATTCTACTTACCTTCCAAATCACTTGCTGCATCTGCAGACTGACTTCATACGATTCATGTCCCAAGAACATGGAAACCTCCTGTTTCACAGAGTTCTGCAATCTCTCTCCATTTAAATTGCTGACTATTGTTTCATCCTTAATGCCAAAATACTCAACTTATCTCATGTTATTTCGGCTAAAGGTTTGCTCAATAACCTTCCCTGCCTGTATCACATTGCAGACTCACTACCTCTATTTAACGACACATTGAATGACCATCTTGGTGTACGAGCTAATTGAGCTCCAAGCCATTCCCTCCCCTTCCTCCAGATCTTTGATACAGATTATTGATCATTGATGTCCCCACAGTGATCTCTGAGGCACTCCATTAGTTACAGCTTTGCAGCCTGAAAATAAACATTTGTCTCTATTCTCTATTTCCTGTTAGCGACAGCTCCCCTGTTCCTGTGTAGCCGTTCAGGAAGGTTTAATGGCCTCCTCCTGGGCTGTGTAATGTACTCAACGAGCTGAATTACTTCATTCTATATTCCTGTTTAATTCCTTAGATGGGCAGAAAGGTCTCCTCCTGTCTCATTATAACGATTTTGTCTGACTGAATGGGGTTGCCCCCTACCATGTAACAGCCTCGAGGGGTGGATTGAGCAACAACATATGGGGTAGGGACAGCAGTATATCTCTGTAACAGCCTCGAGGGCTGCATTGAGAGTGGAACTCATAGTGTAGGGGCAACAGTATATCTCTTTAACAACCTCGAGGGTGGACTGAGAGAACAACACATGGTGAAGGGCAGCAGTATATCTCTGTAACAGCCTCGAGGGCTGGATTGAGGAATAACACATAGCTTCGGGCTGCAGTTGTCCATTTGACTGCACCATTCAGAATGCTCATGGTTGATCCGAGTGTGTCTGAATACCTGATAGCATAACAACACATGAGCATGAAAAAGGAGCAGAATGAGGCTATTCAGCCCATCTAGTCTGATATGCCATTCAATAATTTCTTAGCTGTTCCTCAACCTCATTCTCCTGCCTTACCCTGAGAATCCTTGATCCTCTTATAAATCAAAAACTTATCTATTTGTGTCTTAATGACACTAATGTTTGTGTCTGTGTGTGCGTATGTGTGTCTGCTTGTCATCTGTGTATTTATGTGTCTACGTCTGTCTTTCTGTGTATCAGTCTGTGCATTTCTATCTGTGTTTGTGTCTATTTGTGTGTGACTCTATATGTCTGTGTGTTTCTTCGTGTGTGTATGCC
This sequence comes from Chiloscyllium plagiosum, assembly GCF_037043375.1. NCBI lineage: Eukaryota > Metazoa > Chordata > Chondrichthyes > Orectolobiformes > Hemiscylliidae > Chiloscyllium > Chiloscyllium plagiosum. Next base: position 89,103,265 of record NW_028270175.1, on the reverse strand, counting down.
TATCGCCTTGTATGTATTGTGTTTCTTCGCATATTGGGGTGGTTACCAATAATTATGTTTATTTCTGTGTCTGCATCTCTGTTCAGTAAGGTAACCGTGTTTTTTTGGGGGGGACTGAAAGGACTGACGTTGGAACTGCCAGTGGGTTTAAAGTGAGAATTGTCGTTCACTGAGCGCTGCTCCTGAAACGGTTAGTGGGACATGGATGTTTCAGAAACTCCACGCGAGGCATCCCAGTCCACTCCATCTTGCATTAGGTTCCTCCCAACATGGCGGGGGTAGGCGGGTGAAGGAATGGATATTGAGCACCCAACCACCCGGCTTGGCCCTTTCTGTCCTTTTCCAGGCTGTTTCTCTTGGAATGGGAGAAAGGGAGGGATGGTGGGAGTGAGGGCAGGAGTGGCCCTGCTGTTAGTGCTGGTGCAGGTAGGGCTCGGGGGAATTCTGAGGTGTCCGGAATGAGTCAATCGACAGTTTTGAATCCATATAGTGTTATTAGTGTGTGAGAGGGAATTGCGTGGGTGACAGAGAAATTGTGGGAAGGAAGTTGCTGATTTCAATAATGAAAGTGGTACTGCCTGCACCTTATTTGGAGATAGAGCATGAGGATTGTCTGGGGGTAGGTGCTATAACAGATATATAGTGGATGTGAGGGAGCAGAGAGAATATGGTGACCTTTATTCTGACAGAGCGGGGAGGATATTGATGCTTGTCCTGTATTTCTTCAAATCATCTCAGCGTCGAGGTGAGTTTCCCCAATGTCTTGTCCAAATCTAACACTAATAACGACAAAGACCTGTCCCTCAGCTTCCACTGGATCAGTTTAGGTAGAGCTTACAAATGGTAAGGAGAAGCAAATATTGGTGTGTTATATATCGAAAGCAAAACAGCTGCAGAAAATCTGAGCTTCATATGCTCTGGAAATTAGATATGCAAGTATCATGACACTGCATTTTTATTGGATGGTCTCAAGTTGCATCTAAACTGCATTAACTAAGTGACTGCTCGTGCTGTGAAAAAATAAATTCCGTGTGTATATGAGGTGGGTTGAAGAGTATGTTGTGAAGCAAACCAGAGAGCATTTTATTTCGCATTTGGTGTTGTGTGGTCAAAAGGACGAATTACTAACCTTTCCCTGAAGCAGCTTTTAAAGAATAGTGACGTTAATAAGGTGCATTTTCACGGTGTCTGCATACAACCTAGAATGCTTGATCATTCTGGTTAAACATCATGGTAGCCTGGAGGCTAGAGGGTCAAGTTCGCTCCAGTGAATTGGGAAAATCCAATACAACATTCAGTGGGAGGCAAGCAATGGTCGTTAGAGTCATAGAGTCCAACAGCACAGACACAGGCCCTTCGGTCCAAAATAGTCCATTCTGACAAAATGTCCATCCACGCTAACCCCACTTCCCTGCCATTGCCCGATATCCTTATAATACTTTTCTATCCATGTATTTGGCCAAATGCCTTTTAAAGGTTGTGAATGTAGCCAACTCAACCTCTTCCCCTGGCACCTCCTTCCATATACGTACCAGCCACTCAGGTTCTTCTTCAGGTTTCCTTTAATTCTTTTCCCTCTGGCCTTAAACTGATGCCCTCTAGTCTGTGATTGCCCTACCCTGGGAAAAAAGACTGAGCACATTCACTCTGTCCCTGCCTGTCATGATTCTATACACTCATGTCAGATCCCCCCTCAGTCTCTTACACGCTAAATTAAAAAGACCTAGCTTGTCCAACCTCTCCCTATAACTCAGATCATTTAGATGTCAACATCGTTGTAAATTTCTCCTGCACTCTTTCCAGCTTAACAACATCTATGACTCAAACAATCATTGCTTGCCTCCCAGTGAACAAAACTGAACATAACGCTACCGGTATGGCCACACCAGCATCCTGTATAACTGCATCGTAACTCTCTCATTTCGAGACTCAGTGATATACACTGATGAAGGCCAATGTGTCAAAAGCTTTCTTCACTGGTATGTCTACTTCCGAATTATCTTTCAGAGAACCATGCACCTGAACTCCAAGGTCCCTCTGTTCCACTACACTCCTTAGGACCCAGCCATTCACCATGAAACTCCAATCTTGATTTGACTTTCTAAAATGCAAGAACTTACAGTGATCTATATTAAATTCAATTTGCCATTTCTCAGCCCACTTCTCCAGCTGATCAAGATACTGTTGTAATTTCTAATTTTCTGATAATCTTGCTCACTCTCCATGATGCTGCCTATTTTATTGTCGACTACATACAAAAAATCATGCCTGTACATTCTCATCTAAATCATAGATATGTGTAATATGTAGTGGTCCCAGCACCAACTCCTCATCCATTCCACTAGACACAGGCCTCCAACCAGTATTCATCCAGTATTACCCTTTGCTTTCTTCCACCAAGCCAATTTTGTCTCGAATTTGGCAGCTCCCCCTCAATTCCATGTGATCTAACCTTCCAGATCAGCGTACCATGTGGAAGCTTATTGAAGGCCTTACTGGAATCCATATAGACTATGTATACCACCCTGCCCTCCTCAACGTTGCTGGTCACTTCATCAAAGAACTTCAAAAATATGTGAGTCATGATGTCCAATGCACAAAGCCTTTGATGAGGGGCTTTTGCCCGAAATATCGATTTTCCTGTTACTCGGATGCTACATGACCTGCTGTGCTTTTCCATCATCATTCTATTCTTACTGCAAGTCACACCCTGTCCTTCCAAATGCAGGTATAGCCAATCTCTCCAAATCTTCTCAAGTAACTTACCTACTAGATTTTAGGTTTACTGGCCTTTACCTTTGTAGCCTTTCTTGAATAAGGGCTCAGCATTTGCTAACCTCCAGTCGTTCAGGACCTCAGTCGTTGGCTTGCGATGATGGAAAAGAGGCAAGCAATGCTCCCGCACTTTCTTCTCTAGCCCTCTGCAGTGTTCCTGAATATACTGGTCAGGACCAGGAGATTTTTTATAAAAACTGCAAAGTCTGAAACATATGTCTTTTTTCAGATACAAACACCAAAGAAAGGGAAAGTGACTCAATGATGGTAAACATAACAAATTGGAAAATATATTAATCAAAGGAAGTGACTACAGAAGAACTCCAGATATTGTGGAAACCTGACAATTCTCAGAAATTAACGATCCAGAAAAGGAAGGCCATGAAACTGATAAGGAAATCAAAAAGATAACATACATGCTAACAAACAACACAAAGACTGCATAAATCCACGATCTATGTTTCAAAGGATACAAAATAATAGCATGGTCAAATGTGGAAATGTGCAATCGGGAGAGGAGAGCTTATTGTGAAGGACAGGGAAATGACCAAGAAATAACCATGCAGGAAAATCCAGAAAATCGCGCTGCAATACCAACTGATCATATCAGACTTCTGCAGCTAAAGACATAAAGTTAATTCATATCAGTAACAAGGTAGTACTTGAACATGTAGCTGGATTGAGCATTGCTAAGTATGACGAAACAGATGTACTTCCTAAAAAAATGTCAGAAATAAATCACCAATAGAAGTATTAATTGCAATGTTGATGACTGTGCTTTATTTTCCTGTACATTCTGCAGAGCCAGAAAGTCATTGTAGATAAATTGAAGTTGGTAAACCTGAGCCAAGATTTGTAGATGAATGGAAGGGATCCAAGCAGCTATGAAGGGAAGAAGACATAGTTTGGAGAACTGCAGACCAATTAACTTGACATCTGTAGGGAAACTGTTGGAATCTATTATGCAGGATGAGATTTTTGATATGTAGAAATTAACTGCAACAATGGGGAGAATCAGCATACATTTCTGATAGAATAATCATACTTGATAAACTTCGGAATCGTTTGAAGTTGTTTCTTACAGCATAGATAATGGGGAAACAGTAGAAGTGGCATATATTGGATTTTCGGAGGGGTTTCTATAAGAACTCAAACAGTGAGTTCGTAAATTCAATGAATGTGAAGGGTATTTGGAGGAATATATGTAAGTGGAAAGTTAAAGTTTGGTTCGCCTTAATTTAAGGGAGTCAGAACACAAATGTAAAGACATGTTGAAACAGTTTCACAGCGTGTTGGTGGGACGTACTTCTATGGAAATTGTTCAAAAACGGAAATTGCTGAAGAAACGGCTGAAGATGTTGCAACATCTTCTGGAGTTAATGCAGAGTTAAAGTTTCAGATCCAGCGACCCTGTACAAAGCACTCAGTTTCTCCAGCATTTTCTTGTATTTTTTATTTCCAGTATCCATAGTTATTTGTTTAATTGAAAATTTGTGCTGCACTTATTCATTTCTGGAGAAATGCAGCAGGTCTGTCAGCATCTGCAGAGACAGAGAAACAGAGTTAGCATTGCAAGTCTAGTGTGACACTTCTTCAGAGCTGAAAAGGATTGGAAAATGGGCTTTTTAGTCCCTTGCCAGAGGTGGGGGATGGGTGACAGGGACAAGAGGGTGTGGCAAAGATAAACGGGCTTTTAGCACTGGTGAACGAGAAAATGATGTAAAACGGTTTTAAAGTAAGAGGTGAATGGGGGAAAGGGATTCTCTCTACTGAGTAGAAGATAAAGAAGTCACAACCACACAAGGTCATAGTGGGGCCAGGAGGAAGAATTTTGATTACGTGGCATTAATATAGATTTGCCCATAAATACGTTTTCACTGTCGAGATCATCGCCCCCTTTAGACAAAGGAATCCAAGTGCTTGACTTCTTATTGGCACTAGTAAACGTTGATGTTGCCTTAGTATTGTAACATGGAGAAAAGCAAATCAAAGTATGACATTTGGAGCTGAGTGTTGGTTACCTGTCATGTTTAATATTGCTTCAAATTTGCAGTGCTTTTTTATGCGTGTTCTTGAAGTTAGTATTGGATGGAGTTTAGAAGGTTGGGGTGAAGTTAGAGAAGATTCTAAAATCATGAGAGGGTGAATAGCAAAGGTCTTTTCCACGGGATGGGGGAGTTCAGCCGTAGAAAGCATAGGTTTAAGGTGAAGGAGGGAAAACTTACAAGGGACGCAGTAGCAACGTTTCTACACAGAGGGTGGTGTGGGTATGGAATGAGCTGCCAACGGAAGAGTGGTAGATTCCATACAGCTACAAAATTTAAAACTCATTTGGACAAACATATGAATGGGAAACATTTAGAAGCATATTGGCCAATTGAAAGCAGATGGGACCAGCCTAATTTGGAAATCCTGGCCGGCATGAACATTCAGAAAAGCTTCACGCAGAGTCAGTGTGGGTTTGTGAAAGAGAATTATATTTCGCCCTGTAAAATCATGCAAAGTATTTCTGGAGATGCCTGAGAATGTAACAAGCGGACTTCATAAAGGGGATCTGGAAGACACCAGACTTTCCAGAGATTTTCCACAAGGTATTACAAAATAAAAGTTCTCACACAAGATAGAAGCTCGTAGGATGACGGATAATGTATTAACATGGGATGATGATTGGTTAGCACATAGAAACCGGAGAGTCAACATTAATGGATCTTCATGATAAAGGTATATCTGCTAGAGAGTTTACAAATCAGTCAAATGACATTAGTTATTCACAATCTATAGTGATAGCCTGATGGCGGGAGCTGAGTGCAATATGAATTCGAGTTTGTGGATGACACTGACAATCAAAAGGCAGGCTGTTATTTAATGGAGAGGACTTCCAGAAAAGGAGCAGTACAAAGAGATTGGAGTATTCCTGATTATGAAACAAAAAGTCAGCATACTGATGCAGCAAGTAACTAGGTTGGAACATTAGGCGGCTTCCTGGGATGAACGGGTTAAATTATTGAGAACTTCTAAAATGGTGAGGCGGTTATTCATTGGGGTTTAAATGAATGAGGAGTGATACAAGACACAGAAGGGGCTTGTGGAGGTAAACGTTGAGAAGTTGTTTCCTCTCCTGAGGGGAGTCTCAAACTCGAGGACATAGACACCGAATATGGAACATCGATGTCAATCTGAGATGCAGAGTGATGTCTTTTCTCAGAAGGTAATGAATGTCTGGAATGCCCTAACCCAGAGAGGTAAGGATGGATACAAGGAGTGGGCAAGAAAGTGGAGTTGAGCCCTGGAGTAAATCAGCCATGTTCTTATTAAATGACAGTGCTAGCTTGAGGGGCCGAATAGCCTACTCCTGCTCCTATTTACTATTTCCACGTGTTCTGCTTTTGGAAAGTAACTGGTTATTTTCATGGAAATCGTGTTGTACAATGTTGCATTCAGGGCAAGCAGAGGGTTTGTTTGAGTTAACCCTGGGTAGGGTATGGGGGCTGTATTCACAGAGAATCTGGGTCTATAACATGACTCTCATCTGGAGCAGTAGGTACAGAGAGAGGAAGCCTGCAAACAGGGATTGGGGTGGGGGGGGGGGGTCACTTCCTGACCCAGCCTGGATTTTCCAAGTACATTTCTTAAACTACACCTAACCATTGGAGTGGTGTTCATCTGCTCCTGAGCAGCAGGTCCAAATTGCTGAATGGAACATCAGAACACAGGGCTGAGAGACATTAGTGGGCCATTCGGCCCTTTCACACTACTCCACCAGTAAATAAAGTCGTGGCTCATCTCATTCTGGTCCCAGCTGCACTTTTCTCTCCATGCACCATTATTCCTGATTCACCTGTCTATGGAAAATCAGACGAAGCCATCCTCGATATAATATAATATAGACCTCAGACCATTCATGGTGGGTCTGGTAGTGTGGCTACTTCTGAGAAGAGAATGGTACCCTCTGTACTAGCCCTCCATATATCCCGTACATCTCAATGACTCTATGACATAAATGGCTTTTCAATTTTTAAGGGGCTCTATTCTCTCCCAGGTTACACTTTTGCCATTCATATGCGTGTGGAATCTTATCTGATTCTGCAAAAACTATTTGCCAAAGCTGTCTCATGCTCCCTTTTCCTCTCCCGATTTCTCCCATAAGAATATCTCTGAAAGTTGCCACCCAGGTAAATAGTGCGGTCAGGAAGGCATATGGCGTACTGGCTTTTATTGGTAGAGGAATTGAGTTCCGGAGTCCTGAGGTCATGATGCAGTTGTATAAGACTCTGGTGCGGCCGTATCTGGAATATTGTGTGCAGTTTTGGTCGCCATACTATAGGAAGGATGTGGAGGCACTGGAACGGGTGCAGAGGAGGTTTACCAGGATGTTGCCTGGTATGGAAGGAAAATCGTATGAGGAAAGACTGAGACACTTGGGGCTGTTTTCATTAGAGAAAAGAAGGTTTAGGGGTGACTTGATTGAGGTGTACAAGATGATTAGGGGGTTAGATAGGGTTGACAGTGTGAACCTTTTCCCGCGTATGGAGTCGGGTATGACAAGGGGGCAAAGCTTTAAATTAAGGGGGGGGGTAGATATAGGACTGAAGTTAGGGGTAGGTTCTTCACTCAGCGAGTTGTAAGTTCATGGAATGCCCTGCCAGTAGCAGTGGTGGACTCTCCCTCTTTATGGGCATTTAAGCGGGCATTGGATAGGTATATGGAGGATAGTGGGTTAGTATAGGTTAGGTGGGCTTGGATCGGCGCAACATCGAGGGCCAAAGGGCCTGTACTGCGCTGTATTCTTCTATGTTCTATGTTCTATGTTCTAATACATCATCCATGCTCCTTAATGGTTTCATTGACCCCCGCTTCCGAGGTCTGACATATGCATCCTTCTTTTTTTCCTTGACCAGAGTCTCTACCATGTTTTGTTCCCTACTCCTGCTAACATTGCCCTTGACACTGACTGGAACATAGTGTCACTGGACTCTCATCTTGTCGCTTCTGAAAGAGTCTCACTTGCCAGATGTCCCTCTACCTGTGAACAGTTTCCCTGAATCATTTTTGAGAGTTCCTGCCGAATACCGTCTAAATGGTCCTTGCCTCAATTTATAATATTAACTTCTGGATCGGCACTATCCTTTTGTAGAACTATTTTCAAGCTAATAGAATTATGGTCACTGGTCTCAAAGTGCTTTCACTGCAACAGGGTGTTCATCGGCCCTCTTATTCTCTAATTGCTAAGCGAAGGATGATATTAAACTGGAAAAGGTGAAGAAGAACTTTACAAGGATGTTGCGTTAAGTCAACAGTCTGATATACAGAGAGAGTTCAGACAAGGTAGGTATTTGTTTCTTTCCAGCAAAGGAGACTGTGGTGTCTCTTCTAGAGGTGCAAATTATGGATGAGGAGAAGGTCATAAGAGGCATGTATATGGTGAATGAACACAATTCTTTTCCCCAGGAATGGGAAAGCGAGGATGAGAAAGCATCAGTGTAAAGTTCGAGGGGAAAGGAGAAAAGGGAACCTGAGGGATAACGTTTTTATTCAGAGGGTTGTATTTATACAGAATGAGCTACGAGCGGAAGTGGTTGATACGGGTCTGTTAACAACATTGCAAAGGCATTTGAACAAGTACATGGATAGGCAATGTTACGGAGGATATGGGCTACGTGCAGGGAAATGCGACTACGTTTGTGTACATGTTCATCGGAATACATCAGTTTCGTCCGAAGTACCATGTCTGTAGGAATCCAACACACCCATTGGTGCCCCGAAAACTACCACTGGGCTTGTTTCCGGAAATTTAAATCAATTCTCACTATAATTTGGAAAAGTACATCGTCTCAAACTCTTCCAAAATGCCTGGATACAACTGTACTGTTTTGGTCTGCATATTTGCCTGTGCTGGACAGATAGCTTGTCCACGTTTTTAGGTCAGTGAAGTGCTGTGGTCTGCATAGCTCCTGGTACTAGAAGGCTGATACAATTGCAACATGTAAAAGTAATTTGGATGGGTATATCAATATGAAGTTTTTGGAGGGATATGGGTAGGGTGATGTCAGGTGGGAATAGAATGGTGTAGAGAAGAGGTGTTGGAAATCCTGGAAAAGGTGAAAATAGATAAGTCCCCTGGGCCTGATGGCATTTATCCTAGGATTCTCTGGGAAGCAAGGGAGGAGATTGCAGAGCCATTGGCCTTGATTTTTATGTCCTCTTTGTCTACTGGAGTAGTGCCAGAAGACTGGAGGATAGCAAATGTGGTTCCCTTGTTCAAAAAGGGGAGTAGGGATAACCCTAGTAACGAAAGCCGGTGAGTCTCACTTCTGTTGTGGGCAAAGTAAGGGATAGGATTTATGCACATCTGGATAGGAATAATGTGATCAAGGATAGTCAGCATGGTTTTGTGAAGGGCAGGTCGTGCCTCACAAACCTTATTGAATTCTTTGAAAAGGTGACGAAGGAGGTTGATGAGGGGAAAGCGGTAGATGTGGTATATATGGATTTTAGTAAGGCGTTTGATAAGGTTCCCCATGGTAGGCTACTGCAGAAAATACGGAGATATGGCATTGAGGGTGAGTTGGAGGTTTGGATTAGGAATTGGCTGGATGGAAGAAGACAGAGGGTAGTAGTTGATGGCAAAGTTTCTTCATGGAGTGCCGTCACTAGCGGTGTTCCGCAAGGATCTGTTTTGGGACCATTGCTGTTTGTCATTTTTATAAATGACCTGGAAGAGGGGTTAGAAGGTTGGGTGAGCAAGTTTGCGGATGATACGAAAGTCGGAGGAGTTGTTGACAGTGAGGAAGGATGTGGCAGGTTGCAGCAGGATATAGAGAAGCTGCAGAGCTGGGCAGAAAGGTGGCAAATGGAATTCAATGTAGCTAAGTGTGAGGTGATTCACTTTGGGAAGAATAACAAAAAGATGGGGTACTGGGCTAATGGTCGGATACTTGGTAGTGTGGATGAGCAGAGGGATCTTGGTGTCCATGTACACAGATCTCTGAAAGTTGCCACCCAGGTAAATAGTGCGGTCAGGAAGGCATATGGCGTACTGGCTTTTATTGGTAGAGGAATTGAGTTCCGGAGTCCTGAGGTCATGATGCAGTTGTATAAGACTCTGGTGCGGCCGTATCTGGAATATTGTGTGCAGTTTTGGTCGCCATACTATAGGAAGGATGTGGAGGCACTGGAACGGGTGCAGAGGAGGTTAACCAGGATGTTGCCTGGTATGGAAGGAAGATCGTATGAGGAAAGACTGAGACACTTGGGGCTGTTTTCATTAGAGAAAAGAAGGTTTAGGGGTGACTTGATTGGGGTGTACAAGATGAATAGGGGGTTAGATAGGGTTGACAGTGTGAACCTTTTCCCGCGTATGGAGTCGGGTATTACAAGGGGGCATAGCTTTAAATTAAGGGGGGGTAGATATAGGACTGAAGTTAGGGGTAGGTTCTTCACTCAGCGAGTCGTAAGTTCATGGAATGCCCTGCCAGTAGCAGTGGTGGACTCTCCCTCTTTATGGGCATTTAAGCGGGCATTGGATAGGTATATGGAGGATAGTGGGTTAGTATAGGTTAGGTGGGCTTGGATCGGCGCAACATCGAGGGCCAAAGGGCCTGTACTGCGCTGTATTCTTCTATGTTCTATGTTCTATGTTCTATATCTAGTCGGCATGGACGGGTTGGACCAAAGTGTCTGTTTCCATGCTGTTCATCTCTATGACTCTATATCTCGTCCGTGTTTCTCGATGAATGCAATGTTGTGGTCTGCACAGCACCCCGTACTGGACAGATATCGAGTCTGAATTTATCGTCCAATGTACTCCTGTGGTCTGCATAGCTCCCTGTGCAAGACAGATATCTCACCCCGTTTTATAGATCAATGCATGGATGTGGTCTGCATACCTCTCTTTGCTGGATAGATATCTAGTCCGGGTTTATAGATCAATGCACGGCCATGGTCTGCACATTGTTGCACTCTCAGTAGACTGATGGTGTGGATCAAGTAGAGCTTGCTCAACACAGTGCTCAATGCTGAATAGATATGTCCTCGGGATTTCTGGTACATGGGCTGGTTCTGTAAGTGAGATTGAGAAGCTGATATAAGTAACTATTTCAGCTGATCTAACAATGTATTTCTTTTATGTTTCCATTCTTGTGGTTGGACCTTCCGTATCTCATTGTACTTATGTTAAACTGTGCCCATGCACAGTGCATCATGTTGGTGTATACACACTGTCTTGGCAGCAGCCTCCTCATTTGGAAGCAGCCATCCATTCTCATCGTCTTCGGGTCTCCACGTAGAAAGAAAGGATGAACTCTCAGATAAAGGCAGACCCTTTGATACATGGCTTAAAACACTCTCACCCTCATCACTACCCACCGTCAACCGACGACATGAAATTATCCCGTGTATACCGACAGCAATGGCGCCACGGTGAACGGCATGAAGCAGACCATTAAGGAGATGGAGCAACCCTTCCCAAGTCTGAAAGGAACTGAGTGAACCCTCCAGTACACACTTTCATAAACTCCAGTAATCTCTCTCCATTTATGTAATATTCAAGGTTTTATTCTGCCTGAAAAAATCACAGATTCACAGTTACCCATATTATATACTATCGAACAATTATTGGCAATTGCGTATCCAATTAGAGATTCTCTGCCTCCTCTTGATAATTGAGTTTCCAGCCTATTTAAGTTTCATCCAAAATTTAGCTTCTGTTTCGTTACATTTACCAAAACGATTGAAACAGTTTGCAAATAGTTGAGTTCTCAGCACTGGTCACTGTGTCATAGTGAATCTGTGTTACTCTGATAAAGACTAATTTATCCCGAATTTATCCCTGCTTCTGGCTCAGTAACCAGTCCTCCCCGTATTCCTGTGTCGCAGTTTTGAAAGGCTGAATATTCCCTTCCATTTGGTGTGTAACAGACATGAGACGTTAAAGGATCTGCTCCAGTTGCTGAGTAACAGCCCCGAATGCCTGAATAGGCTCATGCTGTTCCATTTTAAAACTCTTGACGGGCTGAATCATCTGCTTCAGGTTAGGTGCAGGTTTTGAATGGTGCTGAATATTTTGAAACCATCAGTGAACAATCCACTTCTTCTTTATCACGGAGGCAAGGTCATTGATGCTGCGGTTGCTGATAGCCCACAGTGACTCATGGATAATCAGTTTCCATTTGTCATTACGACAGAGGAGGAGTTGCCACATGGCACAGTAGGTTGTATCTTCAATATATAAGGCTGAATCTTTTCCTCTGCCAGGACTGTGAGCTGGCTGCTCCTACATCTCTGAAAAGTCGTTTGTTGATAATGTTTCCCTCTTGTTGGTTCCTCCATCACTTCCCACAGTCTGGCTGCTGTGTATGAGAGGTCACGCCCTATTCAGTCAGTGGTGAGCCTGTGGGGACACTCTTGGTGATTGACATTGAAGTCCCACATCAAAGGTATGTCGTCTGTCATTGTAGCAATGAATAAAAGCGAAAAAGAAGTCACAGCATAGGAACAAGCCCTTCGGCCTTCCAAGCCTGTGCCAATTCACACCCTCGAACTAAACCTGTCGCCTATTTTCCAGCGATATGTATCCCTCTGCTCACTGCCGATTCATGTATCGATCTTGATAGATCCAAAATGGCGCTATTGTATGCGCCTCTGTCACCCCCACTGGCAATGCATTCCAGGCAGCGTGCCCTCCACATGAAGAATTTTCCACAGATATCTCCCTTAAACTTTTCCCCTCTCACCTGGAATTCGTCACTCCTAGTAATGGAGTCCCCACTCTGGGGAAAAAAAAAACATCTGACTTTCCAACGGACTCTACACCTCCCATGATTTTCTCGATCTCAGTCTTGTCACCCTCAATCTATGTCTTTCGAAGGAAAATAATTCTAATATATTCAATCTCTCTTCGTAGCTAGCGCCCTCCATACCAGGCAACATACTGGTGAACTTTCTGGAAACCTTCTTCAAAATACCCAAATTCTTTTGCTAATGTGGCGACCAGAACTGCACGCAGTATTCCAATCGGGGCCAAACCGTAGTCCTATACAACTGCAACATGACTTGACAACTCACAAAACACCGTTCAATGAAGGAAAGCTTTCTGTATGCCTTCTTGGTAACGCTATTGCACTACGTTGCCACCTTCAGAGAACAGTAGACCTCTACACCCAGATCTCTCTGTGCTTCAATTTCCCCCAGGAAGTTTCTCGTTTACCATGTAGTACACTCAAGAATTAGGTCTTCCAAACTGCATCACCTCACATTTGCTCGGATGGAACTCTATTTGCCATTTCTCTGCCCAACACTCCAAATGTATCTATATTCTGCTGTATTCTCAGACAGTTCCATTCACTATCTGCTATGGCACCAATCTTAGTGTCATCTGACAACTTGCTAATCCGTGTTCAAGGATGCTGCAAAGACATCTGGTATCGCTGCAACAAATTCGTCTCTCGCTTCCTTCACTCGTTGGAATAATTCCCATCCGGACCTGGGGACATGTCAACTTAGTGCCTTTGAAATTCAACTTAGTGCCTTTTAAAGTACCCAACACTTCTTCCGTCCTTGTGCTGACTTGACCTAGAGTAATCAAACATCCGTCCTTAACCTCAACATTTGTCCCCCTCTTCTGTCAGTAACGACTCACAGTACTCATTCAGAATCTCAGCTTTTTTTTCTAATTCCACCCATAACTTTCCTACTTTGTTCATGAGTGGGCCTACCCTGTCCCTTGGTACCATCTCAATCCTATATACGAATAAAAGCTTTTGGAATTTTCCTTAACCCTGCTTGCTGAAGTAATATCATCATCCCTTTCAGACCTCTTAATCCCTCGTTTCAAATTGGTCATATTTTCCTGACATTCTTCCAAAGCTTCATTTGCTTTCAGTCGCCTCGACGTTACAAATGTTGCTTTTATCTTCTTAGCTCCTCTCTCAATTCCACCCGTCCTCCGTGGCTCCATAATCTTGCCATTTCCATTCTTCATTTTCGCAGGAACATATTTCTCATGGACTCTAATCAATCTCTCATTAAAAACCTCCCTAATATCAAATCTGGACTTATCCTCAAAGAGTTGCTCCAATCCACATTCCCCAGCAGCCGAATCTTGCCACAGTTGGCCTCCCACCAATTAAGAACTCTTCCTATCCGACTACTCTCGATTTTCTCCATGGCTGTTTTCTAACTTACAACAATGTGATTACAACTGACAAAGTAATCCCTTACGGAAACTTTAACCACCAGACCAGTCTTATTCCCCAACACCAGGTACATATAAACTCTTCCCGACTTGGATATTAACACACCGCCCTTGAAAACACTCCTCTTTGCTCATTACAAATTCTGCTCCATCTAAACGTGATTTGAGGAGCCGGTGTTGGACTGGGGTGGACAAAGTTATAAAATCACACGACATCAGGTTATATTTCCACATGTTGATTTGGAGGCACTGGCCTTCGAAGTGTTGCTCCTTTAACCAACTGCTGAAGAAGCAGCGCTTCGAAATTTAGCGTCACCAATTAAACATATTGGACAACACGTGTTGTTGAGTGATATTTTGTGAAAGGAAATCAAATTTTATTTTGAGAGATTAAGAACGCATACAAGAAATTGTATACTATGCAATACTGTGGTCATACTTTAATAGTTGTGCTGACTTACTCCAGGCTTGTGCAGTGCTAACGACACTTCATATAAAACAGATAAGTTCAAGTAGGATTACCAACGCGAAGCCAATATCTGCCCATCGAAAAAGGACATTCATACAGCAACAATTATCATTTTCTTTAGAGGCTGAATTAACCATATTTTTTTTTTTAAAAAAGCACTATTAAAGCAGAAACCATGGGAAATATTGCCATTTGAAGCACCAGCGTTTCCTCAAAAGCAGCTTTGGATCAATCAATTTAACATTCAGTACACAAGTGCACTAGTAGCAGCACAAAGTATCGATGGAATTTTCTCCAATTTCCTGTTCAGCCGTAATTTTTTTACAAAAGTCTGAATGTATTTGCAACAAAATAAGACGTAATTGTATTTTATCAGCACTGCCCCATTCACACTATTGTCTAATTTCTTTTATCTTGAGGCCAGTCCCATCATTCCTTTACAGCTGCCTTTCAATAACTGGTGACAGAGTTTTAAAATTTACTCTTAGAAGCCATAATCATGACTCTTTAGCAGTATCAAATCTTATCATATTAAATAATCGTTGTGATGTTTAATTAACTCCAATTAAACCAGTAACACGATGTGAATTCCAGTCAATGCTGGGAAAATTTAAATATCCTATCACCAGCACTCTGTTTCTTGTAAATTTTCCATATTCTGTTTAAATATTCGTACCTTAATCTCACGCTCACTGTTGGGCGGCCTGTAAATCACACCCACATTGCTAGCGCACCATCCCTATTTCTGAGCTCTGCCCATATTGCCTCCAGACTCGAGTCTCCATAATGCCCTCCTGCAGCACAGCTGTGATATTCCCTCTGATCAGTATTGCAACTCCTCCACTCCTTTTACCTCCTTCGCTTTCTGCCTGAAGCATCTTTCTCGTGGGGCATTTAGTTGCCAATCTTACCTTAGCCTCAAACAGTTCTCAGTAATAAGAATAACATCATGCTTCCAAATACCCTACCAAGCACTACGTTTATCTGCCTTACCTACTATACTTCTAACATTAAAGCAAATACACCTGAAACCACCTGTTGTTTTGTGTTCATAGTCCGCTTCGTGCCTAGTCTTACCTTAGTCAAGCTGACTTCATTATCTCGTTTCTGACAGGCTTTAGTTACGACCCCCTTACTGTCCACTAAACTGCCCGTTTGGTTCCAACACCCCCTGCAACATTAGTTTAAATCCTCCACAACAGCGTTTACAAAAGCACCCCTCAGGACGTTGGTTCCAGTCCAGCCCAGGTGAAGACCGTCAAATTTATAATAGTCCCTCTTCTCCAAAAACTAGTCCCAATGTCGCCAAAATGTGATCCTCTTCCTCCTCCACAATCTCTCAAGTCACGCATTAATCCTGCCTATTCTATCATTCCTACTACGACTAGCATGTGGCACTGGTAGCCATCCTGATATTACTATCTCTAAAGTTCAACATTTTAACTTGGCTCATAACTCCCTAAATTCTGCTTGTATAACCACATCCCGTTTTTTAACCTATATCAGGGTTGCCGATATGCACCATGACAGCTGCTTCAGTGCTTCTTTCGATTTTTTTTAACATCGAGGGGAACTGAGTTATCACCGAGGAGTGGTTTGGAGCGCAGTAGATGTGCATCGGCCAGAGGTTTCCTGACAATATCTGAACTGTTACTATTAGATTTCTCGGGTTCCACAATCAATGCTGGGGAATTCCAGCGGAACTCATTTTCTGACTGTATACCACGGTGACCCCACCACTGGTGGGTCTGTCCTGCCATTGGGGCAGGATATACCCAGAGATGGTGATGGGGCTTCATAAAACGTCAAGTATCAGGTCTGATTCTGAGAGTACGGTGATGCCAGAATGTTTCCTGACTGGGTCAATATGAGGATGACAATGTATCAGGGAATAATCGGGTAAAGGGCTGAATGAAAGGCAGTCTGTCTAAATGTGTGTTGTATTATCGAACGAAATTGAGGAAATTGATGGATATATTGAGGTAAATGAGTGTGATTTAATGGCATTAGAAAGAAATGGTGACAGGATAACTGATATTGGGAACTGAATTTCGAGAACATGTACACCTGGAAGTGTTCTGTCAAACTGTGTAGGAGGTGGGGTAGATCTCCGAGTAAAGGAGCCAATCTGTACGATCGAAAAAGAGGATCTGAAATCAATTGTTTCAAGGCATTACACAGATGATTTAGTGTTCAGAAACAAGTGCACTGTGTCAAAGTTCACAGACGATATTAAGATGAGTTGTACTACAAAGTTTGCAGAGGACAATGTAAGTCTGCAGAGTGATATAGATAGGTTAACTGATCTGATATAGGTTAGCAAGGATCTGGCAGATGGAGTATGATGTTTTTCAATTTGCGGTTATGCATTTTGCTCTGAATAATAGCAAAATGCACTATCATTTAAAGGGTTCACAAATGGAGCATGCGGTTGTGCAGAGGGGCCTCGTGTATAAATCACAAAAAGTTGGTTTGCAGGTTTAGAAGGTAATAAAGTCCTTCATTGTCAAAAGGATGCAGGATAAAATCAGGGAGATTTTGTTATAGTTGCTTATGGTGTTGGTGAGGCCACGCCTGGAGTACTGTGTACAGTTTTGGTCTCCTTACTTGAGAAATGATGCACTGGCACTGGATGGAGTGTAGAGTGTAGATGAGGTTGACTGCGTGGATTCCGGAGTTGGGAGGGTTGCCTGATGAGTGCACATTGAGTAGACTAGTATATACTCATCAGAATTTAGAAACATGAGGGGGAATCTCATCGAAAAACATCAAGGGAACAAATATGATAGCAACAGAGAACGTTTTTCCCACGGGCGGGTGAAACACGATTTCGGGACATTGCCTGAAAATAAGGAAGAGCAGATTTAGCATTGACTAATCCAAAGGATTGTGAACCTGTGGAATAAAATGCCCAGTGAAGCAATTGGGGCTACGTGGTTGCATGTTCTTAGGGGAAAAACATTGACGTATTTCAACATTGCAGGAAATGAAGCATGTAAGTGGAACTGAGTCCATGAAAACATCAGGCATGATTGCATTGAATGGCATAGCAGGTTCGCTGGAGCAGATAGTCTAATCCTGATCTTATTTCTTATGTTCTTTTGCTTAGCACTTATTGTTTTTTTGTAAAACGTACCAGTTGATTTGAGTTTGGGTAGAAATTCGCACTGGGAGATGGAATGGATCTCACCAACTCCTCACATTAATTGGTTTTCGAGCCCTCACAATGCAAGTCAAATTGGGTTTCCCTTAGTTCTTACGACACAACATTCCCAGAGCACCTTCCCTCTCAGCAAAGAGTTCCCTGCATCCCGGGAATCAGTGCTATCTTTGAAAGCCCATAGTGCACTGGGACACGCACAGTCCATGTGGAGCTACCGTGCAAAGCCCCTGATATTGAGATTTTAAGTGACAGGCATGGGAACATTACACCTCTCCCTAAACCCAGATTGTGCGCATGGGCATAGATCTACTCCTGGGAGGGGAGGGTCACAAGCAGGACTTGACCTTCGCCCAGGACCAGTGGTGGGGGCCATGGCACCAGACCATGCCTGCCTGATCTGAATTTTCCCCTGGGTTAGAGCAGTCTCAACCATTGAGAAGAATATACAGAATTTTAGGGAGATCATTGTCCTTCTCCCTCCATCAGTGTAAGGGGCGGCTCACGGAGATTGTCACCATTACTCTATATGAGAATGAATAAGAGGCAGCTCGATTACCATTAGATCAAGAAAGGCTTCAGGAAACATCTCACTCACTGTGCCAATAATCTCAACACAGCCCACAGTGCTCAGATTACACAGAAATATTTTGCCCGGGGCTTTGAAACAGCAGGTCCAGAAAAAATATACACTGGTAAGAGTTATATATCGAAGGTAAAACTGTGGAGCAAATTTAGTGCATACTTCAAACAGGAAATTAGCTATTCCAGACATTACTGATGAAACTCAGCTGGTCTGCTCGCAGCTGTAGGAAAAGAAGTAGAGATAATATTTCAAATCTGGGAACCCTACATAAGAACAGTTTTTGTTTCCTATCTCCAGCATCTGCAGTTATTTGTTTTATATTATATTGACAAGTATTGTTCGGGATTAGTGGTGCTGGAAGAGCACAGCAGTTCAGGCAGCATCCAAGGAGCAGTAAAATCGACATTTTGGGCAAAAGTCCTTCATCAGGAATAAAGACAGAGAGCCTGAAGTGTGGAGAGATAAGCTAGAGGAGGGTGGGGGGTGGGGTGAAAGTAGCATAGAGTACAATACGTTAGTGGGGGAGGGGATGAAGGTGATAGGTCAGGGAGGAGAGCGTGGAGTGGATATGTGGAAAAGAAGATAGGTAGGTAGGACAAGTCCGTAAAAGTCATGTGGACAGTGCTGAGCTGAAAGTTTGGAACTTGGGTGAGGTGGGGAAAGGGGAAATGAGGAAACAATTGAAGTCCACATTTATGCCCTTGCGTTGAAGTGTTCTTAGGTGCAAGATGAGACTTTCTTCCTCCAGGCGTCTGGTGGTGAGGGACGGCGGTGAAGGAGGCCCACGACTTCCATATCCTCGGCAGAGTGGGAGGGGGAGTTGGAATGTTGGGCCAAGGGGCGGTGTGGTTGATTGGTGCGGGTGGCCCGGAGATGTTCCTGAAAGCGCTCTGCTAGGAGGCGTCCAATCTCCCCAATGTAGAGAAGACCGCAGCGGGAGCAACAGATAAAACACGACATGGTTGAAGAGCTTCAACTGTGGTTCGTACGATATTAATGGATGACGTGATCAAGGAAGAAGGGGAAAGGGTAACGGCAAAATTGCAGGAGATGGAGCGGTGACAGCCGAAGGCCAGACCTATCAGCATTTGGCTGGGGTGAGGGGTGTGTGAATCCTCGAGTGAAAGAAAAGAAGGTCATGTTTGAGGTCCCTGAACGGAATTCAGAAACATCTGAACACATGTGACAAATCCAGAGGAAAGTGGGTGAATGCAGTCACTCTCCGTTGATTATTGAGTTGCCATAGTGGCTCAGTGGTTAGAACTGTGCCTTGGACCGGCTTTGATTCTACCCTCGGCTGGCTGCCTGTGTGGGGTTTTCACATTGTTCCCGTATCTGCGTGTATTTCTCCAGGTGCTCTGCTTTCCTCCCATACTCTAAACATCCGCAGTTTCGGTGGACGGGCCTTGAGGAATTGCACTGCATTATTCAGTGATGTGCAGGTTAACTATAAAATAGCAGTATTACAGGGATCAGGTACGGGTATGTCTGGTGGGACACTCTTTGGAGGGTCAGTGTGACGTTGATGGGCCACATGTCCTGTTTTCACACTGCAAGCGTTCTATTATCTCTATTAGGATCTTTGTCTGTGGAAACACTTCACAAGACCCTACATATAAGTCTTGTCCTGCTTTACCTTACAGAATGCTACAGCTTACTTCTGTTAGGCAGATAGCTAGTTGAAGCGTCGCAGCATTATAGTGGCAAAGGTTTGCACTACTTCCCATACTGGGCAGGTAGTCTAGTTTACTGAGCAATACACTAGCATTATCTGCGCAAGTCTCTGTGCTGGGCTGTTACCTTGTCCCAGTTTGCAGTGTTTGGGATGGTTCTGTGAAACAGATCCAGAATTTGATGCAATGAACCAGTTCAACTGGTTTTGTAATGCCTTGATTCAATGTCCTCTTTCCTGTGATTTGCACCTTCCAAGGAGATTCACTTCCAGTATGTCTCACTCCCCTGTATTGCCCCCCCCCCCCCCCCGCCCCCCGATGTTTCCACGTATGTCCTCAGTTCATGAATTGCCTGTTTCTATCTTAATGTGAATCTTTCTGTCCCTCTCTATCTTTCCATGGACTTGGTATCTTAGCTCCCAGTCTGTCGAGTGCTGCCAGTTAGAAGCTCAGGAAAAAAATGAAATGGTGTTCGTCGGGCTGTTGTTCACTTCCATGTGGTGCTTGAAGTTGCACAGGGGTTTCCAGTAGCTTTGATGCATGACTTTGAAACGTGGACTGTGCCTGTCCACTGATGGACTATGTTTGTGCCTGTCAGTTGATCGTGCTGTTGGTAACACAAGGAAGCCCCTTGAGTATTGTTGTGAAGTATTGGCATTAGCATGTTGCTGAGAGGTTTCTAACTGACTGTTTATATTGACGAATTGGTGGAGGTGTTAGGGATGCTTTGCTGCAGGTTGTGCTGTGAACTGCCTCAGATATTCAGGGAGTTCTGAGGATTTAGTGGCCCAACTCTGGATGGAGCATGGGAACTGTAGTTACTCCGTCTGGGTCTGCAACATGCACAACAAATGAAACAGAGGCCGCATAGAGGGACAGATCGAAAGCCATGGAGTGATTATGCGTGGGAAAAGGCATCTGCTGTATCTGTTGATGTCTTAACTTGAACACATACACTCTCACTCTCTCCCTTACAAAGACTGACGTTCTCCCCACCGCCCCAGACAACACTTCTCTCTCTCTCTCTCTCTTTCTCTTTCTCTGTCGCTCTTTCTCACACATACACACAGACACACACAAACACACACACACACATATGCACACACACACACACACACACACACACAGTACCTCCAGGCAACGAATTGAAAGAAATTCTGGGATTTGCATATTAATCAATTAAATTCTGCACCTCCATTCTAACGAATTAAAGAATTAAAAACCATCGAGTGTGTTCAATTAAAGCATATGAGTAGAACAACCCTTTGATCTTTTCCGTATAAATTCTGTGTCGAACATCATCCTCTCTCACTAACACCTGTTTAAGTAACAACACTCCAGAAGCTACGGTTTTCAAATAATCCTGTTGGACTATAAACTGGTGTCGTGTGATTTTTGACCTTTTTCAAGCCAGTCAAACACCAGCACTTTCATATCCTGATTAGTCAATCCTCTCTCAATCCTGTCACAGATAATAGCTATAATTGGGATAATATCACAGATAACAGCTATAGTTGGGATAATATCGCAGATCTGAAAATGTGCTGCTGGAAAAGCGCAGCAGATCAGGCAGCATTCAAGGAATAGGAGAATCGATGTTTCGGGCATGAACCCTTCTTCAGGAATGAGGAAAGTGTGTCCAGCAGGCTAAGATAAAAGGTAGTGAGGAGGGACTTGGGGGAGGGGCGTTGGAAATGCGTGAGGTTGGAGGAGGTCAAGGAGAGGGTGATAGGCCGGAGTGGGATGGGGGCGAAGAGGTCAGGAAGAAGATTGAAGGTTAGGAAGGCGGTGCTGAGTTCGAGGGATTTGACTGAGACAAGGTTAGGGGAGGGGAAATGAGGAAACTGGAGAAATCCGAGTTCATCCCTTGTGGTTGGAGGGTTCCCAGGCAGAAGGTGAGACTCTCTTCCTCCAACCGTCGTGTTGCTATGGTCTGGCGTTGGAGGAGTCCAAGGACCTGCATGTCCTTGGTGGATTGGGAGGGGGAGTTGTAGTGTTGAGCCACGGGGTGGTTGGGTTGGTTGGTCCAGGTGTCCCAGAGGTGTTCTCTGGAACGTTCTCAAGTAGGTGGCCTGTCTCCCCAACACAGAGGAGGCAACATCGGGTGCAGCGGATGCTGTAAATGATGTGTGTGGAGGTGCAGGTGAATTTGTGGCGGATATGGAAGGATCCCTTGGGGCCTTGGAGGGAAAAAAGGGGGAGGTGTGGGCGCAATTTTTGCATTTCTAGCGGTTGCAAGGGAAAGTGCCGGGAGTGGAGGTTGGGTTAGTCGGGGTCTGGACCTGACGAGGGAGTCACGGAGGGAGTCGTCGTTTCGGAAGGCTGATGGGGAGGGGAGGCAAATATATCCCTGGTGGTGGGGTCCGTTTGGAGGTGGCGGAAATGACGACGGATGATACGATGAATATGGAGGTTGGTGGGGTGGTAGGTGAGGACCAGTGGGGTTCTGTCCTGGTGGCGATTGGAGTGGCGGGGCTCAAGGGCGGAGGAGCAGGAAGTGGAGAAAATGCGTTGGAGTGCATCGTCGATCACGTCTGGGGGGAAATTGTGGTCTTTAAAGAAGGAGGCCATCTGGGCTGTACGGTATTGGTCTTCCTGGGAGCAGATGCGGCGGAGACGAAGGAATTGAGAATATGGAATGGCGTTTTTACAGGGGGGCAGGTGGGGAGAAGGTGTAGTCTAGGTCGCTGTGGGAGTCGATCGGTTTATAGTAAGTGTACATTTCTTCATCTCTGCCTTTACAGGTTCGAGAGGTGGATCAAATTCCTCAATTTGTTGTGTGATTGCCTCTGTTGCTGAGCATCAAAATAAGATCATGTGACATTCTTGTTAACTTGAATAAGTATTGGATCAACCTGCTTATCGCTCTCTCTTAAGATAACGTGACGCTGCGGATCAGTTGACTAAAGTGCCTGCTTCCGTGGTTCAAACTTTAGCATTGTCTACGCATTACATCAACCATTCGTTACTCAAACCTCTGTCAAATGCCATGTTGCTGTTCCATCAGGTTGTTGATCCAACCTGGTGCTGTGGAACCAAATATGTTTTGGCTGAAATTGATTCCTATGTTTTAAGCAATTAGCGCTCCCACTCCTGTTGCCTGTGTTTGGCCACGATCAGAGAATGGTGTGTTGCATTAAGGTGGTGGCGCACTGATATAATCACTTCCTTTTCCTTCCAGTGATGCAGTAATTTCATCAGGATTCAAACCAGCAGGTGGGGTTAGTTCAGTGTGGTAGCGTAGCTGTGCACACTGAGGCGCTGGACTTCGGCTTCAATATGGAAGTTGCTGTGAGTTCACATCGCATAACTTCTAGTTATGCTTACAAGGTGTTTGACTGAATCTTCGTGCGTGTGAGTACTGTTTAAATTGAACGCAACTCAATATAATCTGTTTCATGCAAAGTGATCGATAGGACGACACAGGACAGAAACTTCAGCGGGACGGGGCCATACTCCGTTTCTGCAGTGTAGTAGTTATTGCATTCATCTCACATGTGAAAGTTCCCTGGGTACAAGCAAGACTGTGTCGCTGCTTATTTGTATGGGCAATCTGTGTTGCTCACGCTGGGTAGCTCAATGGTTAGCAGAGCTGCCTCACAGTACCAAAGTTCCAGTTTCAATTCCAGCCTCAAGTTCCTGTCTGCGTGGAGTCTGCATGTTTTCTCCTTGTCTGCGTGGGTTTTCATCGTGTGTTCCATTCCCCCCCCCTCCCCCCCCTCCCCCCCCACAGTCTCAAGATCTATTGGATCAATGGATTGGCCATGCTAAAGTATCCGGGATGTGCAGGCATTACTCATGGAAAATGCGGGCTTACAGAGATTGTGTGGGGGATTGTGGTATGTGTGCGTTTGGATGGAATGGTGTCCTTCAGAGGATCAGTGTGGAGCCGATGGGCCAAATGGCCTGCTTCCACACTGTCGTGATTCTATGATTAACAACTTCGTAACAGAAATTAATTGAGAGAATAATCTCTGAGGTAATTGGAATATCCTTTCCTTAGTGAGGAGATTAAGTCTGTACACACTACTGCTGATGTGATCTCACTAAAATCCTGGACAACAACATCAGCACTTCTCTATACTGCTGTAGGTTTCCCACCAAGGTTATACCATTCTCATCTGTCTGGGGGAATATACTGCACTTTTGAAGGATCATTGCCGTTGTTTACTCCCCCAGCACAATGGAAGATCTGGTGAAAATGTTACAATGATGCTTGAGAAGAACGGATAAAATGTGGCAATATAATGTGAATACTGTGGTATGCATCAGCAAACTTTTTGCCTGTATCGACCATTAATCTTTCCAGACCCCACGTCACTCAACTTCCATAGAATCGGATAATGTGCAGCTTACAAACAGCAAGAGGAATCAAAAATTGATGGGAATTATATATCAAAGTCAAAGTTGTGATACAAGCATTGGCTATGTTACAAAACAGGAAATTAGAAATGCAGTTTTGTCGGTATTGCACTGATGGTGGAGACAGTCAAGTTGCATCCAAACTGTATCAACCCACGTTAATTTTAACGCTGGGCAAAATGAGTTTCACGAGTGTTTTTGAGCTGGTTTTCGTAACAATATGTTGAGCATCAAGCTAGAGATCAGGCAATTTGGAATTAGTGACATGTAATCAGAACAGCTAATTGAAAACTCGGCAGTAAAATAACTTATGGGAATAGAGTTCTTAAAATGTTGAAGCTTAGATGACGTCTGAATACATCATCTCCCGGAAATACAACATGACCAGTATTCCAATAGACCAATGCAGCAAGACACATATGGATTGCATTGAGGATCACTGTATTTCTTTTATGCAATCAATTTGGAAGGTTATTAATGTATTCCAACGATTTAAGATGGGAAGAAGAGGGCAAATGGAGAACTATTGACCAGTTAACATGTCATCCACAGGAGAGAATCTGTTGGAATCTATGATAATGAAAGTGGTTTGGTCGGTTGGAAAATAATAGCACAATTCAAGAGAATGATTCTGCACTATGAAAAGGAAGTCATATTTTTAAAAGTATTTTGATTGCAGATATCATTTATAGATATAAACAATGGAGAACCGATGTATGTGAAATACATTGCACATTCAGGAGGATACTTTAATGAAATCACACAGTAAGGCATTTGAAAATAATTGAAGCAAAAGGTATGAGAATGTGCAGCTGTGCATGTGCACAGACCATGTGCAGCTGTAAAAATAAAATTTAGGTTTATTTTCATTTAAAGCGTATGAGAGTGTAGATGATGAAGAGTCATACAGACTGGAAGCCTTAGCTTGCACTCTCTGCATGGATGCTGTCTGACCCGCTGTGAACTGCAGCATTTGTTGATTTCAACACAGATAAAAGCAGATGCAGTAATTTACTCCGAGTCAAAGGAAATATGCCCTGCATAACGTACACAGAGTGCCGGCGAAAGTGTACCTGGAGTTCTGTGCACAGTTTTGGTTACAGATCTAAGGAAGAACACACTGACAACATATACTGAATAGACATTTTCCAGATTAATCCCTCAGATGACAAGATTGTCTGATGAGTGAATTCGGACTGTGTTCCTTCGAGTTTCAACTAATGAGAAGTAATCTTAATAAAAACGAGAAAAATCTCACGGAGGGGACTGACTAAAACAGGTACATGGATAAGTGGGAACAGGCAAGATTGAAGAAAATCCCAAGATAATCTGCATGGACTTCAAACAGAATACTATCACCAGGGAACAATAAGAACACATTAGAAACCAAGTGGGCAATCTGTGTGTGAAGCTCGTGAACATTGACAGATTGTTACATGAGCACTTCACGTCTGTTTTATTTGAGAGAAGAAGGGTTCAGGGACAGAATTCGAGAAGATAGACTGGGAATCTCTTGAGCAGATTGATATAAGATGTGAGCGGGAATTGATGGTTTTCGCTCGTATAAAATTGGACAAATGATCCGATGTTTTTTTTCCCCCCCAGGCTGATATTTGAGACAAGGAAGGAAAGTCACTGATCATTTTCTTAATGTAGAATCTGTTCGCAGGAGTGATGTGTTCCACTTCAAAGGAAGTATAGTGCAGATAGACCAGCGAGTATCAGTTCACTGTTAGTGATAATTATGGAGTAAATAGGTAAGGAGAAAATTGATCTCCATTTGAGAGGCGATGTTTGATCAGGGATAGTCAGCATGGCTTTATCAGAGCGAAGAGATGCCTAAAGAAATTGTGTTGAAAATGTTAAAGGAATTAATTTGATGGGTTTCTCAGCAATCGTTTGACAAAGCCCCACAAGAAAAACTGAAAAATAAGGAAAATCTCATGTTATCAGTGGTATCTTGGTAAGTTATATCTAAAAGTGTCTTAATGGTAGGAGACAGAAGGTGGTGGCAGAATGATGTTTGATTAACTAGAGACCAGTGTCCGGTGGTTTACCACAGGGATCAGTGCTGTATCCCGTATTATAACGGATATCATAAATGATGTAGGCGTGAGATTGGAGGAGTGTCATTAGTAAGAGCATGTTGGACAGCGAGAAGAGAAGTCTTGTGTTACAGGAAGACATAGGTGGAATGGTCAAATGGACAGATCAATGGCAATGGCATGTAACCCTGATAAA
Source organism: Chiloscyllium plagiosum (assembly GCF_037043375.1). NCBI lineage: Eukaryota > Metazoa > Chordata > Chondrichthyes > Orectolobiformes > Hemiscylliidae > Chiloscyllium > Chiloscyllium plagiosum. The sequence continues at coordinate 89,076,808 of NW_028270175.1, read as the reverse complement.
TATGAGGTGATACACTTTGGAAGAAGGGACCAGACAGGCGGTTATATTTGATTTCTTACTGTATGAAAACAGGCCCTTTGGCCCAACAAGTCCACACTGACCCTCTGTAGAGCAACCCACACAGTCCCATTCCCATAACCGATATTTATCTCTGACTAATGCAGCTAACAATTTGCGGAATTTATCCTGGCCTTTTCACTTGACCTGCACATCTTTGGATTGTGAGAGGAAACCGGAGCAGCTGGTGGAAACCCACACAGATATGGGGAGAATGTGCAAACTTCGCACAGAGTTTTCCCCGTGGCGGGAATCAAATCCTAGTCGCTTCCACTGCGAGGAAGTAGTGCTAACCACTGAGACACCGTGTCGCCCCATGTACGTAATGAATGGCAGCACACTAGAATGTTCAGAGAGCGCTTTTCCACAGGTCCTTGAATGTGACTGCACAGGATGCAAAGTTCTTCAGAAGTCATTGTGGACAGTAGCTATTGTCTATATTCATCGCGGCACAGTTTACAAGAGCTAACAAGGACTTTTGTTAAGCCAAGATGGAATCATATGTGCAGTTGTGGGAGCCACTTTACAGGAAGGAAGTGGTTGCACTGGAAGGGATGCAGTGGAGATTTACCAGGATGTTCCCAGCGATGGAGAACGTTGTTGTGGTTCTGTTCGCCGAGCTGGAAGTTTTTGTTGCAAACGTTTCGTCCCCTGGCTAGGCGACATCATCAGAGCTTGGGAGCTTTCTGCGAAACGCTTCTTTGATGTTTCCTCCTGTGTTTATAGTGGTCTGTCCCTGCCGCTTCCGGTTGTCAGTTTCAGCTGTCCACTGTAGTGGTTGGTATATTGGGTCCAGGTCGATGTGTTTGTTGATGGAGTTTGTGGATGACTGCCATGCCTCTAGGAATTCCCTGGTTGTTCTCTGTCTGGCTTACCCTATGATAGTAGTGTTGTCCCAGTCGAATTCATGTTGCTTGTTGTCTGCGTGTGTGGCTACTAAGGATAGCTGGTCGTGTCGTTTCGTGGCTAGTTGATGTTCACTACACTATACAGACCACTATAAACGCCGGAGGAAACATCAAAGAAGCGCTTCGCAGGAGGCTCCCAAGCTCTGATGATGTCGCCTAGCCAGGGGACGAAACGTTTGCAACAAAAACTTCCAGCTCGGCGAACAGAACCACAACAACGAGCACCCGAGCTACAAATCTTCTCACAAACTTTGAATGGAGAACGTTGTTTATATTGGAGCAGAGAAGGCCTCGGGCGATGTGATTCAGAAGAATAGAGATAAAGTAAACGTAGATTTATGAAATGAGAGCCATCTTTGAGAAATTGAGTGGTCAATATCATAGGGAGAAGCAGTGGATGCAGTGCACTTCGGTTTTCAGAAAGCTTTTTGATAATGTCCCAAGCCTACTTATCAAAATCAAATCTCGTGGGTATGGGCTAATACATGAACATGGATTTTAAATGGGAGAGTTGACAGCAACCAGTGTAAACGTTAATGGCACTCTTTTTTGGGATGTAAGTATCGTGCAGGATCACAGGGTTTGGGTGTTGCACCTCAGGTATCCCCAATAAATTTCAAACCTTGGTTGCTAGAGTCCAAAATAATTTTTCCAAGCCCGCTGATGGCAATACACGATGTCGGCTTGTGAGTGGATGAGGACAACATAACAGAAGCTCCAAGGTGACTGAGACAAGTGGTGTGAATGGACAAATACTTGGCAGGTGGTGAGCAATGTCTGTAGATGTGACGTTGTGCACTTTGGTGGGAAGAATAGAATACTAGCCTGTTTTTTTTCAAAGTAATTGCACAAAACATGTGGTTCTATAAAGGGACATTGCTCCTTTCTTATTCCCTTATTTACCTCCCTCCGAGGTTCATACAGCGCAGCGAGTTCTGAAGCCAGATGTCAATGCCGCGAATGGCAGTGGCACACTGACCAGTGTACAGAGACACACTAAGTGGGTATCTGTAACTGAATAGGTTCTGGATCTCCTTGCACATCAGCCACTGAAAGCAATATTGCCGGAGCAGACAGCAATTAGGAAGACAAATGTTGTGTTGCAATTCATTTCAACGGGTATTGAGCACAAGAGTAAGGATGTCTTACTGCAGTTGTACAGGGCCATAGTGAGACACCATTTCGAACATTGTGCGGTATTGTGTGCATTTTTGATCTCCTTAAGTAATGCCGGATAAACGTGACATTGAGGGAGTGCAGTGAAGGATGACCAGACTGATCTCTGGGATGACCGGCTTGTTGTGGGAGCAGACTTTGGTTCGACAGGACCTGTGCTTCATTGGGTTTCGGAAAATGAGGAGAAATCTCAATGAAGTATATAAATCTCTGACAGGGCCAGACAGATTGGAAGCAGCGGTGATAATTCCCCTGGCTGGGACGTGTAAAACAGCATGCCACAACATTCGGTACAGTAGACCACTCTTCATTGAGATGAGAATGTGTGTGCACTCAGAAACTGGAGAACCTGGGAAAACTCCCTCTCACATCAAGCTGTGGAAGCAAAGGCACTGAATATAAATAAGGATTTTGAAGGGATAGAGATAGCACAGGACTATGCTGTGAAAATAGAGGATCAGGCATCATTTTATTGAATGGGCGAACAAAACGATGGATCGAAAGGTTTGCTGATGTTAATATTTAATATGTTGTCCAACGATTAATCATATTAAGGGATGCATGCATTGTGGGGGTGAGGTGCATTGGAGCGATGTCCACTCGTGAAATAGAATGGGGGAGGTTCAATTTGTTTTTTGACCTACTCCTTTCCCGATGTTTCTGTGAAATCTGTGGGCAAGCTCTCTAAACGTTGTCACAAGCTCTCAGATGTTAGGAAATATGTTTCTGAAGGTCGACATAATTGTGCTTCCCCTTCCCTTTTCCGATACCGAGGCTGGTGCCGGGTGTTCTGTCCGGTTTAATTCTTTAAGACCTCGGAGCAGAGGAACTTATCACATGTCTGTGTCTGGACAGTCCAGGAAAACACGGGAGATTTGCTCCTGAAAGTATAATGGGGAAGCAAACTGAGGTTTTACCTACATTGGATTCAGGTCTCTATTACTGACACCAGATTTCTGATGTCGATATTTTATTAATTGATTTAAATTCCGCCAGCTGCCATAACATTAGCGCGGTGTAGATGAGCAATCCATTGACACTTGCACGACAGCTCCACCTCCACATGGGGATCAAACGGAAACTGAGCAGGTTATTTCTGTGCTGTTTGGCAGCTCTGTCAAAAAGAATTTCCAAATATTTGACGATCGTGTAGAGACTGAGTGGATAGTAATATATTAGATTGTAATTATTCCCTTCTTACCGGACTGGAAATAGTTGAGTAATGTTCCACATCGCCAGGGAGCTGTCAGAGTTGGAGCTGAAATGAAGCAGCTTTCCCAGGTACACGGCTTGTTGTGCAGCAGAAGTCTTCATTCCTATTGCAGGAGAAGTGTCGGGCCCATTGACTTTGCCATATCTATTGTGTCCAGCTGTTTCTTCATGTCATGTGCAGTGAGTCTAATTTGCTGAAGACTGCAATGGGTGATCCTATGAGCTTCATGGCAAAAGTGAGGTGGCTGACTCAACGCTTCTGGCTGAGGATGATGCAGAGACTACATCCTTGTCTATTGCACTATGTACAGGTCTGTTACATTAATTAGCATGGGGGTAATTGCAGAGCAAACTCCTGCAGTGAGCCGTTAAACCATCCATCATCATTTATGACGAGATTTTTCAGAACTGTTTTTCTGTTGTTCTTGGAATCGTTGCGCTCTGTCTATCAGATGTTCGTCCTGTTGTTTGGAACGTATGCAAAACGTAAGTAGCTTCAACGGGTTATCATAAGTTTTTCCTACACATGGTTCTGCCTCTGGCATGTTCACCCGCACTCGTTACTGAACCATAGAGCAGCTTGATGTAATGATTGATTATCCTGGGTAAAAAGGTTTCAGATTGTGGTTGAATATAATTCTGCTTCTGCTGCTGTTGTGGTTTCCAGCACCACATCAATGTCACGAAATCTCTACTTAGGGAATTTCAGAAAGCTCGACTTTGAAAGCATGTAAAGAGGATGTTTTGACTTCTAAATGAATTGTTTGCAGTGAAGAATTAGTGATGAATAATTGAGTCATAGACACTCAGAGTCATGCAATATTCAGACAGAGCATTCGACCCAACCCGTCCATGCTCACCAGTTTTTCTGATCTGAACTAGTTCTATTTTTCTTCTTTAGGCAAATACTCCTCCAAACATTTCCCTATTCAGGTACCTATCAAATTGTCTTTTAAATGTTGTAATTATGCGCAACAATACTACTTCCTGTGACATTGCGCTACATTAATGCACCACCCACTGTGAGAAACAGCTGCCCCTGAAACATCTTTTGAATCTCTCCGCTCTCACCTTCAACCTAACCTCTCTGGTTTTGGATCCCCCCGACCCTGGGGAAAAGACTTTGCTATTCATCCTATCTATGCCCCTAATGATTTTATAAACCGATATTAAGTCACCCCTCAGCCTCCAATGCAAAACTAACAAAATCCCAGGCCATCCACATGTCTCAAAATCTACAGTATGCACTCCATAAGTTGAAGTATTTTATCGCCTTTCCAGTTAATAGCATTCTTCCTGTAGCAGGCCTTTAAGAATTGCACTCAGTGATCCAAATGTGGCCTTAGCATCACAGCATGATGCCACAATTCATCTACTCATTCCTAATGGCATCTTCACAGCCCGGTCTACCTGTGACTCCACTTTCAAGGAACTAAGTAGCTGGTCCCTGTATCTCTCTGTTCCATAACACTCCCCAGGTCCCTACCATTAAGTAACTGCCCTGGTTTGTCTAACAAAATGCAATGCCTCACATTTATTTGCATGAAGCTCCATCTACCATACCTCAGACTACTGACCCAGTAGATCAAGATCTCATTGTTCTCTTAGATAACCTTCGTCACTGTCCATTATCACACAACTTTTTTGTATTGTCTGCAAACTATCCATGGTTCCTATATTGTCATCCAAATCTTTTACGAAAACGATGAACAACAGTAACCTGGTCACTGTGGCACACCGCTGGTCACAGGCGTCCAATTCGAACAAGTAATCTCTCCCAGCGTCCTCGGTGTTTTACTGTCAAGCCATTTTTGAAACTGATTGGCTAGCCCTCCCTGTGATTTAACCTTCTTAATCCATCGACCATACGGATTTTTGTTGGCCCTCACTAAGGTGTACGCAGATAACTGATGCTGTTTATCTTCCCCTGTCTTCTAGGTCACGTCTTCAAAAATTGCAATCTTGTTTGTGAGCACGAATTCCCACACATAAAAACATGCTTACTATCATGGCAGTCCTTGCATTTCGAAATGCGTGTAAATTCTGCCTCTGAGAATCTTCTACAAACGCTTACCCATACCTGACTTCAGACTCACCAGTCTGTAGTTCCATGGCTTTTCCTTGCAGACTTTTTATATATGATGTAACAACATTCACTGTTTTCCAGTCTTCCAGCATCTCAATCTTGTCTGTCAGTGGTACAAATTTAATTAGAAAGCACTGCAGATTTTGCAAATCAGACACAAAGACAGAAGGTACTGCGAAAGCTCAGCATGTCTGGCAGAATCTGTGCTGAAAAAAATCTGAGCTAAAGTTTCTGTGATCCTTCCTCAAAACTCTGACGAATGACATGAATATCTCAGCTGGTGACCCCGCAGTTTCTTCCCCAGCTTTCTGCAAAGGCATGGGATACAGGTGAACAGATCCCGTGTATTTATCTACGATTATGCATTTTAAGACCTCCAGCATTTCTTCTTCTGGAATGTGGTCACGTTTCAAAAATCACTTAATTTTATTTCCCCGAGTTCCCTCGCTTCTATGTCTTTCTCCACAGTAAATACTGACGTGATATATTCATGTGGAATCTCACCCATGCAACAGTAACAGGTTATAAGGCAGCGGGGGAGGGCGATTCCTTGTGAGGAGTGTGAGCCTGGAATTGCCAGGAACTTATGGGCTGTACTGTTGAACTGTTAACTGTGTTTCTGTGGCTTTTTCCTCTTTTACAGGAAGGGCTACAATGTTTTACATTTTAACTTTCTTTTCTTTCTTTTCTGCTTTGTAACAAGATTCTGTACATGAGAGGCGGGTGTGTGGAATTTTGTGCCTACGATTATGTCACCTGTGCAGACATGCAAACTTTTCATTGTCCTCGTGTGAGTACGTGTGACAATGACACTAATAAACCTAATTTATCTCCTGTGAAACTACATATACATGGCTGTTTGATTTAAAGGGGACCCTATTCTATTGCTAGTTTATCGTCTACCTTTAATATACTTACATAATCGCTCTCAATTTCTCTTAACTTTATCAGCTAAGCTATCCCATGCTTCCTTTTTGCCCTTCTGATTTCCCTGGTAAGTGTTCTACTACACCCGTAAGCTAAAGGGATTCATGATCCCAGCTGCTTATTCCTGATATACACCTTATTGCTTTCCCATGACTGGACCATCAATGTACCCTGTCATGTCTTGTTCCCTACTCTTCACACTGACAGGAACATGCTGTCTCTGACCTCTCACTCTCTCGCTTTTGAAAGACTCCACTTGCCAGATGTACTTTTATCTAAGAACAGCTTCCCTCGAATCATCGTTTGAACGTTCTTTCCCAATACCATCACAATTGGCCATATCACAATTTACAACATTCACTTGTGAAACAGTCCTATCCTTTTCTAGAACTATTTTGAAACTAATAGAATTCTGGTCACTGGTTCGAAAGTGCTCGCACTCATAACAGACTCAAAGTGGGTGGAAGCAGATGAGTTCCTACCCTGCCGCCATCCTTCATAAATCATGCTGTTCACTTTCATGTTTCACGCAGCATATTTCACGCTATTTCCTTCTTCCACATATAACTTGGAGACTCAGAGCAGTTTTGTCCAATTCCTTGCAAGGTTATCCCTGAAGTATGAACAGAGGGAGATGAACATGACGATTACTATTCTGTATGCTGCCATTGGCTTTATTTCAGGACTTTATAATCCATTCTCACTGCAATTTTGAAAAGTACATCAAAACACATTGAAAGTTAGATAAATTGATATTAACTGCATCTCAAACTCTTCCAAAGTGCTACACTCAAAGTGGCCTGGATGCAATCGTACTGCTGTGGTCAGCATAGCTCCCCTTGCTGGAGAGTTTATTTTAGACTAATTCACGGCATTGCTCCCCGTGCTGAGCAGACATCCCTTCCGGATTTATAGATCAATGCTCTGCCGCCGTCGACACAGTTTTCCACACTTGGCAATTTTCTGGGTCGAACCGAGCACAGCTTGATCTATCTAGTGCTGTGTCCTGACCAGATATGCCCTCTTGGTTAACGGTTCTCTGTGGTGGATTGAGAACTTGATATAACTAACCATTTGAGTTGATCTGACACTGCGTTTTATTTACGTTCTCCTTCTTGTGTTTGGAACCTCCGTCTCAGATTCTATTAATGTTGCACTGAGCCCATGTACAGTACATCATTTTGCGAATTCACACTGTTTATGACAGGAGCCACAGTCTCTTTATTCAGAAGCAGTCAGCAATTCCCATCATCTTTGTGTCTTCACGTAAAAAGAAAGTATGGCCTCTAGGATAAAGTCCGTCTCCTTGGTGCATATTTCAAAACATGCTCCCCCTCACTCCTTCACACCGCCAAGGAACCACATAAAAATATTCAGTGTGTAATGAGAACAATGTGACCACTGGAAACATTAGGGAGCAGACTATCAGGGAGATTGAGTAACACTTCCCATGTCTGAACTGGTCAGAGTGAACCCTCCAGTAATCACTGTGTTGCTGAGTCCTGTAATCTCTTTCCGTTTCAGTAGCATCCTGCATTTCATTCTTACTGAAAAGTTCAAACGTTCACGTTTAAACACGTTATTTTCCAGCTGCCAAATTATTGTCCTATGCTTATCCAATCAGAGTGCCTCGACCACTTGCTGATAACTTCAGTTCCTAACTATCTTAGTTCGAATACATCTTTTGCATTCATCAAAATCTTTGATATCGTTTGCAAATAGTTGAGGCCCAGCACTGGTCACTCTGTCATTGCAGTCATTGATTTGTGTTAAAATGATAAAAATCGATTTGTCCCTAATTTATCCCTGTTTCCGGCACAATGACCTGTCCTCCCCCATTCACATGTAGTTACTTTGGAATGCTGGCTATTCTCTTTCATTTCCTGTGTAACAGCCATGAGAGTTAAAAGATCTGTTCCAATTGCTGAGTAAAAGGCTCGAATGGTGAATGGCCTAATTCCGTTCCCATGTAAAACTCTTGATGGGATGAATAGCCTGCTTCAGTCTATGCGCAGTTATGAATGTTGCTGAATATTTTGTAACAATCAGTGAACAGCCTATTTCTGATCTTTTGATGGAGGGAAGTGCATCGATGTTGCAGCTGCTGATGAACTAAATTAACGGATGGATACCCAGTTTCCATTTGCTGAGACCTTCAGAAGAATGTCCTACTTCACAGGAGGTAGTGCCACGTAACACAGTGGGCAGTATATTCAGGATGAGACTGAGATATTCTCTCCATCCGGACTGTCTGCTCGGTATTCCTACAGACGTTGTCAGAGACAGATCCATCTGTGCCAAGGTGTATGTTGAGAATGCTTCCTTCTTGTCGTTTCCCCCATCATTTCCCACAGACTGGCTGCTGTGTATTAGAGGCTTCTGCCTGCTCAGTCAGTGGTGGATCTGTGGAGACACGCTTTGTAATGGACATTGAAGTCCCACACCCTGAGTGCGTTCTGTTTCCTTGTCACCCTCAGTGCTTCCTCTGAGGAATTGAGTTATCACCAAGGGGTGTTGTGGAAACCAGTAGATGCCGACCATCAGGAGATTTTCTGGACCTGTTACCATGAGATTTCCCGGGTTCTGGAATCAATGTTGAAGAATTGCAGGGTAACTCCTTTCCTGACTTTATCCCCGAGGATTTTCCCACCACTGGTGGGTCTGCCCTGCCCGCGGGACAGGATATAACCAGGGATGGTAATGGAGCTTTCATTAAATATTACCCATCAGGCATGATTCTGTGAGTATGGCAGTATCCGACTGTTTCCTGACCAGTGATCGGAAAATGCAGCCCGTCAGGCAGAATTATACGAGCTGGAGAATCGTTATTTCTGGCATATGCCCTTTACCACGAATGAGGCTTGTGTATCGTTTTTTTTTGGGGGGGGGAGTGGTCGATAAATAAATGGGAGGAGTGCTGTGGCTGGGGGCAAGGTAGCTGCGAATTCGATATGAAGATGGATCTGAGGGAGTAGTTGATAGTTTAGAAAATATAGGAGAGTTAAGAGATGGGAAAGGCGTTGGACTTGTCAAGAGGGCGGTGCCGAGTTGGAGACTTGAGACTCGGATAATGCTGGGGGAGGGGAAAGAGGAAACTCGTGAAATCCACATTAACACCGTGGGATTGCAGGATCCAATGATTGAAGTTGAGACGTTGATCCTCCAGTCATCGGGTGGTTCGGGTTTGGTGATGGAGGAAGACCACGACCTGTATATCCTTGGTGGATTGGGAGAGGGTGTTGAAATTTTCACCCACGGGGCTCGGTGGGTGCAGTTGTCCCAAAGACGTGCTTTGAAATGATACACAAGTTGGTGCCCTGGATCCCCAACGTAGAGGTAATGACATTGTGTGAAATGGATACAGTAGATGACATATGTGGAAGTGCATGTAAATTTGTGACGTATGCGGAAGGGCTCTTTGGGGCACTGGACGGAGGTGATAGGTCTTTTTGTCTGTGGTGGAAGTGATGGAGGATGATGCGAAGGATACGGAGTGAGGTGGGTTTGCAGGTAAGGACCGGGAACATTCTGTCCTTATTGCAATTTGGGGGGCGGAGATTGAGGGCGGAAGTGCGCAAAGTGGATGAGAGGCGCTGGAGGGCATCATCGACCATGTGGGAGGTGAAATTGCGGTATTGGTAGAAGGAGGACATCTGGGATGTTTTAAGGTGGAATTGGTCATCCTGGGAGCAGGTGGGCCAGTATGGAGGAATTGGGAATAATGGAAGTCGTATTTTCCAGCAAATAGTGTTGTAGGGTGTGCAGTCGAGGTAGCTATCGGAGTCGGTGAGGTTGTCGTAGATGTCCGTTTTGAGACAATCACCAGAGATGGAGATGCAGATTTACAGGAAGGGCAGGGAGGTGTCCGGGATGGTACAGGTTAACTTGAGTTTGGAATAGAACGTGTTGGTGAAGTTGATGAACTGTACAACCTTCTCGTGGGAGCACGAATTGGCGCCGCTAAATTAATCAAAGTAGCGGCAAGAAAAGTGGGGAATGTTGCCAGTGTAACTGTGAGGTTTCTCCGCAGCATTCTGCACAAAACATTCTGTCTTAACTGGAATTCCCTAGAAAATACTCTAACCATCATTCTCTGTTAAATTCTACACCCGACATTAGTTGCGAACGGCCGGACGTCAGTGAATTGAAAGAAATGATCAGATCCAAGTGAAGAGACCCCGTTGCAGGGTGAGGGAGACACCGTTACGGAGTCCCCACAGCCAGTTAAAATGGTGAATACATTTTCCCTCCGTTTACACGTGTTCATTAAGCATGATCGATCACAATTGAGTCTAAAAATCAGAAATTTCCAAACTCCATTTGTCTTCAAGGAACTGGGAGAGAATCCTTCACGAAAGCAAGGTTTCACCCTCCGCGTGAGAATATGGAAATAAAGTGATCTGTGTCTGCTCTCCAATGATCGAGTATGTGGGAGTTTCCTCGAAATCATCTGTTCCTTTGGATGTGTCTCAGTATGTTTGGCGAGGGAATGTTTCTTGTGGTTTATGTCACATTTCTGTGATAAATTCAGATTTTCAAATTTGTCATTTCAGCTCCAACTATTTTAATAAATCCCAGAGCACAGTGACACATTTGAAAATCTCTATCTGTCCTCAATCAAATAAGTCAATTTTCCTCCATGTTGATGTACAATGTGTTTTTTTTTTACCTTCCTCACAGCTAACGTAGTGACGACCTACGTCCTGCTTTATAAAGATTGTGGATTGTCCCCCATGAGCCAGACGTTATCTGGCGGCCATGGCAGTGGCGGATCTACTGGTCATTATCCTCGACATGATATTGAGACACATTCCCATTGTTTATCGGGAACAGTTTTATTTCATGTGGGACATCTCCGTGTGTAATATCCACGCCGTCCTGCTTTATGCAACCACTGACTGTTCTGTCTGGTTCATCGTCAGTTTCACCTTTGATCGATTTGCGGCCATTTGTTGCCAGAAGCTTAAAAGGAAATATTGCAGTGAGAAAACGGTGGCTGTGGTTCTGGCAACAGTGACTGTGCTGTGCTGTTTAAAAAATATTTTCTGGTATTTTATGTTCACAGGTCAATATCGGCTGGCGAACCAGCCCTGGTTTTCTGAAGTACCAGACGGCGTTCATGCCTCCCCTTTCTGGGTGGCAATGGAGTTCCTCCACCACATTCAAACCCCAGCTCTCCCATTTCTCCTGATCCTGCTGCTCAATGTTTTCACCGTCAGACACATTTTAGTGAGCAGCAGAGCCCGCAGGAGACTCAGGGCTCACACGAGTGGGGACCCTCGGTTTGACACAGAAATGACAATCGCAAAAGATCTATCATTTTACTGTTTGTGATCTCGGGCAATTTCATCCTGTTATGGTCAATATTAGTGATATTTTCCATATCGTACCGGATGGATGTGATTGGGCGTCGACGTGTGTCTTTACATACCTGTGTGAAGGAACTGGGCTTCATGCTGCAGCTCCTCAGTTGCTGCACAAACACCGCAATTTATGCTGTGACGCAGACAAAGTTCAGACAGCAGCTGAAGAATGTGCTGAAATATCCCTTAACTCAAATGTATCAATCAATCAAATTCACTTATTGATCAATCCATCCGGGGTCTCTCATTTTAGTTGATTTTTTTCAGCGATGAAGCAGCCTGTCGCTTTAGTATCAGCCTGTGGGTCGCGCTGGTTTGTCCAACCTTAGCCAACAGGCGGGTTACAGGGACATTTCAACGATTCTATCAACTCAGGTGCCAGTACGTAAAGACACCATCCCACTGACTGTATCAATCACTTCAAATTATAAACACTAAAAATGTGCATTAAAAATTACCGAGCAGCAGAGTGAATGATATTGTTGGATGTCATTGTTTTGAAGAAGCTGAGCTGGACAGAGACAGAGTCAGCCACAAGTCTTGGTCCTTAGTGAAGGGGGGGGGGGGGGGGGGGGGGGGGGACCGGGGCATGAGCTCAGGAGTTCTATTCTAGTTGCTCTGTCATTCCTTTCACCTCTGGGTCCCCCAAACCGACCTGGTCTTCGTCACAGTTGATTCCTCTACCCCGTTGCCGCTATCTCCAGTCAACCTCATCTGAATCTCGCTTTCTCTATCACTGGCTCCCTCTCGAATCCTTCATTTACACACAGTCCCAAATTTATCGACACCGTTACTTCATCTCATTTTCCTCCCTCACTTCCTCTGTGCACAAGCCCTTTCTCTCCACATTCACTTTCACTTCCGTCTCTTGTCAGCCCACTTTTTGTCTCACTCTCTTTTACCTCCACGGTTTCTCCACCCTTGTCCACTCTTCTCTCTCTCCAGCAACTTCTCTCTAACTCTAACTACCACCTTCATATTCCTCCCCCATTTTCTCACTACACACAGTCAGAGAGAAACGGAGTGAGGGCGGGAAGAATGCGAGAGTCAGAGGGAGAGGGTGAGAAGAAGTCACATAGTGGGAGATGGAGAGAAAGGGCGCAGAGTGTGCGGAGAGAGAGGGTACGTGAGAGAGAGGGAGAGAGGCAGCGATGCAGCGAGAAGCGAGGAACGAAGAGGAAAAGAGACCGAAAACAGGCGGGAGGGTGGCGAGAGAGCAGAGAGAGAGAAAGGGAGGGGTGAGCAAGAGAGGAAGTAGACAGAGCGGGAGGGGAGGCGAGAAAGAAAGGGTGGGAGGGTGTAGGAAGAGAGTGAGAGCTGGATCGAGAGAGAGAGATGGAAGTGGGAGACAAAGTGGGAAGGCAAGAGGGAGAGACTGTGGGCAGGGAGGGAAGGATAGAGAGAACGGGAAAGAAAGAGAAGAGAATGGAAAGGGGATGAAGAGAGAGAGGGAGAGTGAGAGAGGGGGGGAGAGTGGGTGACAGAAAGTGGGAAGAAGGAAACAGAGACTGTGGTAATGAAGGATGTAGAGAGAGTTGGATGGGAGGTAGATGGACGGAGAGGTGGGGAGAGATTGGGAAGTGGGGAGACAGAGAAATAGAGGGAATGGGTGTGGGAGAGAGGGAGAGAGGTAGCGGAAGGGAGGCAGTGAGGAACGGGGAGAGAGAGTGTAGGGAGGTAGAGGGAGAAAGAGAGAAATTGCGGAGAGAGAGAGTGGGCGGGGAGAGGTGGGGAGAGAGGGAAATGGAAAGAGGGCAGAGAGACTGCAAAAGACGGTTAGGGCTGGCAGAGAGAGTCTGGGGGATTGGGGGAAGAGAGAGTTGATGGAGAGAGAGATTTTAAGAGAGAGAGTATAGAGTATGACAGGTGTGGAGAGTGTTGGGGAGATGGTTGGAGGAGAGAGTGTGAAGGGGCGAGGGAGAGGGGAGAAAGGGGAGGGGCAGGAGGAGAGACAAGGTGTTGAGAGACAAGAGTAGAAAGTGGGAAGTGGTGGGGCAAGGAGAGTTTGGGAGAGAGAGAAAGAAAGAGGGAAATGGGAGAATATGAGAGAGACAGTGGCACGGGAGGGAGAGCAGGAGAGGGAGAGGGAGAGGTACAGAGACAGAGGCAGTGGGAGAAAGATGGGGAAGGGGAGAGATAGAGTTGGGGTAAAGGGGGAGGGAGAGAGAGGTAATGGCAGAGACAGAATGTGAGAGGGTGGGGGAGAATGTGAGGGTAGAGAGAGGGGATTGGAAGAGAGTGAGATAGGAGTGAGAGAGGGAGGGTGGATAGTGATAGTGAGAGAGGAAGAGGAGATGGAGAGAGATTGAGAGATGGCATGAGGAAGGAGGGAGACAGTGCGGTACAGGGCGAGTGGTGGGGGAGAGAGAGTGGTAAGAGAAGAGGGAGAGAAAAGGAGATGGGGAGCAGGGGAATGGAAGAGAAAGGGGAGGGAAGAGAGATAGTGAGCAGAGACAGGAAGAGGTATTGTGGGAGAGAAAGATAGCGCCGTGGGGAGAGACAGACAGGAGAATTAGAGGGAGATGGAGGTGGAGGAAGCAAAGACACGGACAGAGTATGCAAACTCCATACCGAGGCTGGAATTCAACCTAGAGGCCTGGTGATGTAAGGCAGAAGTGCTAACTACTGAGCCACCGTGCCACCCACTTGACTGAATCTGAAAAACGCACGAGTGAGATTTGAAAACACGACCTCTAGTTTTATAAGTAAAAACGTTCACAGTAATCTCAGCTGGTGTAGGATTTTAACCCCTGAGGTTAGCACTATTCTCCATCGCAAACTAGCTGCGCAACCAACTGAGCTAAACTGACAGAGAATTAGAGCGGTGCTGGAAAAGCACAGCAGGTCAGACATCATCCAAGGAGCAGAAAAATCAACATTTCAGGCAAAACCCCTTAATCAGCAGAAGAGGCAGGAAGCCTCCAGGGTAGAGAGAGGGGACGAGTGAGACAGAGGAATAGAGGGGGGAATGGAAGAAAGAGAGAAATAAAGATTTTTGGAGGGGGAGGTGGGCGAGAGAGGGAACGGGAGAGAGGTGGACGGTGGGATAGACAGGGAGAGAGATGGAGACAGATAAGAGTGAAGGTGAAAGAGATAGAGAAAGGGAGGCAAGTGAGAGAGAAAGAGAGGAAGAATGGGAGAGCGGCAGACGGATTCAAGAGTGAGACGGAGGGATAGGGAGGAGGGGTGAAGAGAGAGAAGGGTGAGGAGAGAACAAGGAGGAGTGAATTGGGAGATAGAAAGAGGGAAAGGTTAGATAGAAGGGATGCGGAGAGAGAGAGGGAGGTTGTCGAGAGACAGAGAAAAATGGAGGGAAGAGAAACAGGAAGGGAGGAGATTGAGACAGAGAGGAGGAGAGAGAGATGAGTGGTGAGAGACAGTGGGTATCGAAGGGGTCTAGGGGAAGACAAAAAGATGGGAGAGAGATGCAGCTGTGGAGACAGAGAGAGGTTAATGGGGAGAGAGAAAGAGAGGTGGGGGCATGAGAGATATAGAAAAACAGGGTTGTAGAGAGTGAGGCGAGGTGATAGAGGGAGACAGGAAGGGATTAAAGGGAGAGAGGTTGGTGGGGAGAGACGGAAAGTGTATAGAGAGGGAGCGGATTGAGAGAGAGGGGTGAGGGACAGAAAATGGATGGAGAGAGAAAGAGAGAGGGAGGTGTAAGAGAGGTGTAGAGAGAGGGGGTGGGAGAGAGAGGTGTAGAGGGCGAGGGAGAGAGAGGGAGGCACAGGTTAGAGAGAAGGTGAAAGCGAGAAGAGAGAAGGAGGGATGGAAGGGGAGAGAGGGCAAAACAGAGAGAAGGTGCAGAGAGAGGGAGGGGAGAGAGAGGGAAGGAGAGAGAGGGAAGAGGATGTGTAGAAGTGAGTGGGAGAGAGAGA
This sequence comes from Chiloscyllium plagiosum, assembly GCF_037043375.1. Lineage (NCBI taxonomy): Eukaryota > Metazoa > Chordata > Chondrichthyes > Orectolobiformes > Hemiscylliidae > Chiloscyllium > Chiloscyllium plagiosum. Next base: position 89,061,201 of record NW_028270175.1, on the reverse strand, counting down.
GACATAGAGAGTGGAAAAAGACAGGCGGAAGGGGTCGAGACAGCGAGGGAAATAGGATTAGAGATTGAAGGAGGGAAGAGAGAGTGATTGCGGGGCAGACCGAGAGAGAATGAGAGAGAGAGAGCCAAACAGGAGAGAGATGGGAGAATGCAACAGTGGGGGAGGACAGGAGGGTGAGAGGGGGAGAGATAGGGACACGGAGGGAGGGAGGGAGTAGAGAGAGAGGGATGAGAGAGACTGGGGTGAAAGAGACTCGGGAGAGGAACATGAGGGCTGAAGAGAGAGAGAGGGAGGGGAGCACAGAGGAATGGCGGAGCGAAAAAGAGGCAAGAGAGGAAAGACAGAAGGAGAGGAGAAGTAAGAGAGATGAGGAGCGATCGAGACACGGAGCAAGAGAGGTGAGTGAGAGAGTGGGTAGAGACAGAGAGTGGAGAAAGCGAGAATGGGCAGAGTGAGAGATCAAAGGGGTAGAGAGAGGGGAGAGGGCAGAGGAAAAGAGGGAGGGAAAGGGGAAAGAGAGATGGGGAGGCTGGGACCAGTGGAGGGAGATAATTCGTTGAGAGAGAGTGAGTGGAGAGAGGAAGACAGGCAAACTTGAGAGAGGGAGAGACGTGAAGGCAGAGAGATGAGGGATAGATAAAGAGGGAGGCGGGAGAGAGACAGAGAGGGAAATAAATAGTGGGCTCAGAGAGGGAGGGAGAATGGCAGTAACAGGGAGGGACGGACAGCAGGGAGAGAAAGCGAGGAAGGTAGAGACACCGAGAGAGAGGCTTGAGAGAGTGAGAGGAGAGCGAGGGGAAAGAGAGAGGGTGGATGGCAGAGAGCGAGGGATGGAGAGAAAATCAAAGGGGTAGAGAGAGAGAGATGGAGGGGTGGCAGGGCGTGGGAGAGGAGAAAGAGAGGGAGGGGAAAACAGAGAAAGAGGGATGGAGGGAATAGGGAAGGACGGAGCAGCGAAAGACAGGCAGCAAAGTTGACCGAGAGAGAGTGGGAAGGGCAGAGAGCGAAAAACACATGTGGAACAGAAGAGGGAGGAGGACAGACAGAGTTGGAAGGGTTTAGAAAGAGAGTGGTTAGAGAGATACAGTTGGGAAGAGAGAGAAGGTGGGTTGGAGAGAGAGAGGGATGAGAGAGAGTGGAAGCCAGTGAGAGGAGGAGGGCGAGAAAGAGAGAGGAGTGAGAGTAAATTGTGGACGTAGGGAAGGCAGATGGGAGAGAGGAAGAGAGTTGGGGGAACGAGAGAGAGAAAGAGAGGGTCGTGCGACAGAGAGAGGGATACACAAATGGAGAGGGGAGAGAGTGATCGGTGAGAGTGAGCGACCGTGGTGGGGAGAGACAGAGAGGCAGATATAAAGAGATGGAGGGGCTACAGACACAGAGACGGAGGGGAGAGACGCGGAAGGAGGGAAAAAGAGGGAGGGTTGAGAGAGACTGGGGGCGAATGAGTGAATAGGGGTGAGACTGAGGGAGAAGGGAGAGTCGAAGGAGAGACGGGTATTGGAGTGGAATATAGGGACAGAGGGAGGGTGAAGAAAGATGGATGAAGGGGAGAGAGGGAGTGATCAGTGAATGGTGGAAGGAGATTGTGGTGTATGAGAGTGAGAGGGAATGGTGGAGACTGGGAGACAAGTGTGGACGTAAAGTTGGGAGCGAATGATAGAGAGAGAAAGAGAGGGGGAGGAAGCAAGGGGAAGGTGCAGCGAGTGGGGGGAGCAAGAGTTGTGAGAGAAGGAGGGGAAAAGAGGGAGGGATGAGAGAGGGGGAGGAAGGAAGAGGGGAGGGAAGGAGAGAAAGTGCAAGGGAGGTGTGAGAGAGAGGGGGAGGGGTGAGAAGGAAATAGGATGGTGGGAAGAGGCGGAAGGGCGACTAATCGAGTGAGGGGTTAGAATCAGAGAGGGAGGGGTGACAGAGGGAGGGGAGGGATGGAGAAGGAGGCTGATGCATGAGTGTTGTTGCGGAAGAGTGGGAGAGAGAGGAGGGAGAAAGAGGGAGGGGAAAGAGGAGTGTCTGGGAGAGGTGGGAGAGAGTGAGTGAGAGTGGGAGGAGCAGAGGGAGAGGGTGGAGTGAAAGAGAGGAAGCACAGGAGGGAAAGAACACGTAGGGCAAGAGACAATGAGAGGAGCTGAGAGAGATCGAGAGACAATACAGAGAGGGAGGAGAAAAGGTAGGAAAGAAAGTGTAGCGAGTGAGATATGAGAGAGGCAGGGAGAGAGAGAGATGGAGGGACCTGGGGTCGCCAATGATAGAGAGGAGGAGTGAGAGTGTACGAGGGGAGAGGGGAAGGGATTGAGAGAGAGGGAGAGGCAAGAGAAAGGGAGGAATTTTAGAGAACGAGGGAGGGATGAAAGGGAGGCAGGGCTGAGAGATTGTTCCGAGAGGGAGGCGGGAGAGAGCGAAGGAGAGGAGAGATGGAGGTGGAGCAAAAGAGGCAGCTTGATGAGAGAGAGAGGGCTAGAGACAGAGGGGGTGTGAACGAGAGAGGATAGGGACTGGCAGACGGAGAGAGCGGGAAGAGCAGTGGAGCGAGAGAGTAGAGAGAGGGACAGAGAGAGGGAGTCAAAGAGAGGTTGATGGAGAGAGCTGGGGAGAGAGGGGGAGAGGTTGAGGGAGAGCGGATGTCATGGCACGGGGAGAGAGGCGGGGGAAGAGAGAGGGTAGGGTATTAGAAAGACAGACTGAGGGCAATAGAGAGAGGGAGGAGGTAAAAGGGGAGAAGAGAGAGTATAAAGAGTGAGAGAAGACATAGCGAGTTAGAGAGAGATAGAGAAAACTGTGGAGCTAGAGAGAGGGGAGACAGAGTGAATGAAGAAGGCACGGGGGAGACTGAGGAGAGCGAAGCAAGATGGTAAATGGGGAGAGAGCGAGGAAGGACTGAAAGAAAAATGAGTGAGAGAGATTGTGGGGAGGGGAAGGCAGGAGAGAGAGGAACGGTTGGAGAGAGTGTGGGTTGAACAAAAGAGGCAGCTTGAGGAGATCGATAAGGGAACAGAGATGGAAGGAGGTGGTCAGAGAGAGCGAACAGGGAGGGACAGAGAAACACAGAGGAAGATGGTTAGAGAGGGAAGGAAGCGCTATCGAGAGAGACAGGGAGAGGGGTTCGAGAGAGAAGGAGGGTAAGAGAAGGGGAAAGAAAGTGCAAAGAGTGAGAGGGGCAGAGGGAGGGAGAGAAACGAAGAGAGCTGGGGAGACAGGGAGAGAGATTGAGAGAAAGTAGAGGGGGGCGCGAAGAGAGAGGGAGGGGGAAGAGAAAGTGAGCGGAGAGGGAGAGAGAGGGAGAGGAGAGGGAGTTCAGAGCAGAACACGCAGCTAGGGGAGAGAGAATGATAGATACAGAGGGAGGGGAGAGGGAGAGTACAGTCTGTTGCAGGAAAAGAGAGATAGCGTTAGAGAGAAGAGAGGGAGGGGAGACAGAGAAAAAAGAGAATGGGGAGTGAGAGAGCGAGGAGGAGAGGACAGAGAGGGCTGGGTGGAGAGAAGGAGGCTGATGGGAAGGGAAACCTGGGGGAATGATCGAGAGAGAAAGAGTGGGCGGTTGTGTGAGAGATCGTGAGGCGGAGATGAAGGGTGCAAAGAGGGAATGGGAAAGAGGGGGAGGGGGACGAAGGCATAGATGGAGGAAAGGATATAAAAAGAAACTGAGGGGTGAGTAAGAGATTCGGGTGGGAGAGGGGGAGAAAGACAGGGAGATGATAGAGACCGAGGGAGCTGGGGAAGAGAGGCAGAGTGCAGACAAAGACAGGCAGCAGAGAAGGGAGAGAGTCTGAGGGGAGCGATAGAAATAGACGTGAGAGAGAGAAAAGGAGGTGTACCAAGTGAAAAAGGGTTTGGATAATGAGAGTTGGAATCTAGAGAGAGTGAGGGGGAGGAGAGATAATTTGGACGGGTAGAGAGAGGGAGAGAGATGGACGGCTGTGGAGAGAGAAGGCAGATGGCGAGAGAGGAAGGGAGAGCTGTGGGGAACGAGACAGACAGAAAGAGAGAGTGGGGGACAGAGAGGAGGGGGAGTTTACAGAAAGGGAGATGAGCAGAAAGGAACAGAGAGAGGCGTCAGAGGGTGAGAGGGTGCTGGGAGACAGGGAGGTGGCGAGAGAAAGGGGGGAAGAGAGAGTGAGGAGGGAGAGGGAGAGGGACTAATGGGGGCAGAGCCATTGGGAAGTACGAGCGGGAGGAGGCGACACAGAGTGGCAGAAGTGGTGAAAGAGAAATACGGAAGGTAGGAAAGATGGGGACGTGTGGAAGAGAGGGGGAGTGGGAGCGAGATTGAGTGGCGAGAGGGAAAGTGGGCGAGACAGAGCTGGAAGGTGCAGAGAGAAATGGAGGGAACCTGAGAGAGCGAGAAGCGAGGCTGAGAGCGGGTAGAGGAAGAGTGGGAATATGGAGAGAGACAGACGGGAAGAGTGAAAGATATTGAGAGGTGATAAAGTTTGGGGAAACGGGATGACAGAGCAAGAAGAAAGGCATCAGAGGAGAAACTGTTGGAGCGGATTGAGAGCGAAGGAGGTCGAGAGAGAGAGAGAGACATGGGCGGGCATTCAGAGGGGGGAATAGCAAGAGAGAGGGCGGAGGTACAGACAGAAGGAGGGCACGAGTGGGGCTGAGTGATGTTTAGGAAAGACAGTGGAGAGAGAGGGAGAGGAGAAAAAGATGGAGAGAGAATGGTTAGAGAAAGGGGTGGAGAGAGGAATGAGTGGTCAGACACAGAGAAGCATGGGGTGAACGAGTTAGATGGGGAGGGATAAAGAGAGAAGTTGGGGAGCGAGAGAGAGAGTGAAAGAGAGGTAGGGAGAGAGAGAGGAGAGGGACTTATGGAGAGCGAGGGAGAGAGAGGAGGCAGTGAGGAGCGAAAGAGAAGGGAAGAGAGGGGGAGGGAAGAGAAAGGGAGAGGGAGGCTGGGGAGAGAGAGACGTTAAGATAGAAACGGGGGAGTGGGGGAGTGAGAGTGCGGGGATGGAATGAGGCAGAGAGAGACAAAGAAGGGGGAGAGAGTCGGAGACAGGGGCGGTTAAGAGAGGCGGGGAGGGCGGGTAGATGGTGAGAGAGACAGATAGCAAACGACAGAGTGAGGGAGGGGAGAGATAGTTAAAGTGCGAGTGGGAGAAAGATTGTGAGGTGGAAGAGGGAGACGGAGAGACTGGGGACAGAGGGAGGGGGAAGAGCAACTGAGTGGGCCCGAGAGAGAGCAAGTGGAAGGGGAGGGAGAGATGCGGTGTGTGGACTGATTTGGGAGAAACAGACGGAGCGAGAGAGAATGAGCGGGAGGAGGGAGAGAGAGACGGCGGGGAAGAGTAAGAGGGACAGGCGAAAGAATAGTGGTGAGCAAGAGGGACCGAACAAAGAAAGGGGCGTGCAGAGAGAGAGAGGGAAAGTGAGAGAGATAGAGATAGGAAGGCTGGGAGAGGTGGGAGAAAGAGAAAGAGAGAGTGGAGAGACAGAGAGGGTGAGCTGGAAGAGGAAGATACAGTGACTGGGGATATAGAGAGGTGAAGAGGGAGAGAGAGAGAGGCGAGAAAGAGTGAGTTGAAGGAAGGAAAGAGGGAGACAGCGGTGGAGAGTGTGAGGAAGAGGTGAGAGAGAAGCGGGGAGAAAGAGGGAGGGGTCAGAAAGAGAGGGAAGGTGCAGAGTGAAAGGGGGAAATTGGGAGAGAGGGAGGCTGAGAGACAGGGGAACAAAGAGAGGGCAAAAAAGAGATGGAGAAAGAAAGACAGGGGGTGGAACAGAGAGAGAGAGAGAGAAAAACAGAGAGATATGGAGAGATAGTGAGGCCGAGAGAGAGTATAGAGCGGGAGGGGTGGAGAGAGAGATGCAGGTGTGAAGAACGAAATAGAGAGGTGGGAACAACGAGAGGAAAAGAGAGAGGGAGGGGAGAGAGTCAGATAGGGAAAAGTTTACTGAGAGGGAGTTGGGACAGAGAGGGAAAGGGGGAGTGAGAGACAGCGAGAGGGAGAGATAGAGCGGTAAGGAGATAAAGTGAGGAGTGGAGAAGGGGAGAGTGAGGTGGAGAGAGAGAATGTCGGCGACATAGAGATAAGAGCTGAGAGATACTGAGGATAAGAAGAGAGAGAGGTAGGGATGCTGAGAGAGAGAGAGGACAGAGAAAGGGGATGGAGAGAGAAAGAGAGGGAAGGAGAGGGAAAGAGAGAGTGGAAGGATGGGAGAGAGAGTGAATGACGTGGTGGAGCCAGATTGAAGTGGACAGAGAATGAGAGTGAGGGACGAGAGAATACAGAGACGGGGAGGGAGGATAAATAAAGGGAAAGGGCAGAGAGAGGGATAGGGAGGCTGGCGAGGGGGTGTTGAGAGAGAGAGGGCAGTGGGCGAGTGAGAGGGAGGGGATGAAGAGAGTGAGAGAGAGTCAAGGAAGGGAAGAGAGAGTCTCTGTGCAAGGAGTTAAGAGAGGCGAGAGGGAGAGAGGATGAGGGCGAGATATAGAAGCTGAAAGAGAAAGAGAAAGGAGGGGACAGAGAGTTAAACTGGGAGTGGGTGACAGAGAGATTGAGAGAGTGAGGTGGAAGAGGAAGAGGGAATGACTGGAGACAGAGAGAGCGGAAGAGCGAGAGAGGGAGGTGAGAAAGGGTAAGTGGAAGGAGGGAGGGAGGGATAAGGCAGGGGAGTACGAGAGAGAGAGGCGAGAGAGAACGGGTGAGAAAGAGGGAGACGTCAGAGGGAAAGGGAGGGTCCAGAAGAGAAAAGGAGGGAAAGTGGGAGAGACAAGGAGGCTTGGAGAGTGGGAGAAAGAGTGTGAGGTCGCAGACTGAGAAAAAAGTGAGGGGGAGAGAATGTTGGACGTGGGAGTGAATGGGCGAGTGGAGAGAGATGGCGAGAGAGAGTGGCAGTGCGGATAGAGCCTTAGGGGTGGAGTAAGAGAGGCATATGGGGATGAAATTAAGAGGTGGGGACGGAGACAGGGAAAATGGGGGTGGAGACAGAGAAAGTGAAGAAGCGAAGGAAACAGACGGAGGGAGAGGGTGTAAGAGAGACAGTGATAGGGCCACAGAGATAGAGAGTGAGGGCAAGGTAAAGAGACAAAGAGGGAGAGCGAGAGAGTGAGGGATGTGAAAGGTATGGGGACGGGGAGGAAGAGAGAGAGTCGCCGAGATGGAGTGGAGATGGATAGACAGAATTTGGGGAGAGGTTAGGGGGAGAGAGAGAGAGAGAGAGAGACAGGGAGGTGTGGAGAGACAGAACGGAGGGAGAGAGTGGGACAGGTGGAGAGAGAATGGGGCAGAGAAAGGTAGCAGGAGAGAGTGAAACGACGACGATAAGGGGTGGAGAGAGAGGGACGAGGGAAGAAAGAGCGATGTTGTGCAGCGAGACAGGGAACGGGAGAGAGTGAAGGAGGGGAGGCATGAGGGAGAGAAGGGGAGAGAGGATGGAGAGAGGGAGGGAAGTCAATGTGCGGCAGCAGAGGAGAGAGGTCGAGCGTGAGGAGGAGACAAAAGGGATGGTGAGAAAGAGAGGGAGAGGGGATAGAGAGACACAGCGGGGGAGAGAGACAGATAGAGACAGAGAGAGAGCCGAAGAATGAGGGACGGTGGGTAGAGAGGAGGAGGAGTTGAGAGGCAAAGACCGATAGGGAGGGAGAGAAGGTGGAAAGTGAGGTGTGAGACAAAGGGAGAGGGGTGAAGTGGCGGGTAGAGACACGGAAAGGAGGATATTGGGAGAGGGAGAGAGAGAGGAGAAAGAGGGAGGGATGAAGAGAGAAAGGGATGGAGGAGAGAAAGGGAGAGCGTCAGGGTTAGAGGGAGAGACAGGGAGAGAGGGAGGGGTGACGGAGAGAAATGGAAATGGAGGTGGAGAGGGAGAGAAAGGGAGAGCGGGCGGTGGTGAGAGACAGAGAGGGACGGGAGGGAGAGTGGCGTGAATGAAATAAAATGAGAAAGTGAGCGAGAGATGGAAATGTGAGGAACACAGAGAGAGATGAGGAGGGAGCGAGAGGGAGAGAGAGAGGGAATGGAGGGGTACAAGGGAGAGAATGAGAGCGTGCAAGAGGGGCGATTGGTGGGTACAGAATGAGAGATGAAGGGTCGAAGAGAGAGAGAGGGAGGGTGGGAGAGATACGTTGGGAGACAAGGGGAGAGATGGAGCAGGAGAGAGTGTGGATAGGTTGGAGAGAGTGAGATTGTTGTAGAGAGGGAGGAAGTGTGGGGAGAGAGACAAGGAGCGAGAGGGAAGCGGGAGAGAGCAAGGGCCAGGACGAGAGATTGGGAGTTGAGAAAGATTGGGGAGAGAATTCGAAGGAGAATGAGAGGAGAGGAGTGGGGACAGCGAAAGACAGAGAGGAAGGGGAAGAAATAGACAGCAAAAGGGTGTGAAGAGAGTGAGAGTGAGGTAAGAGTGAGAGTGAACATTGGAGGGAGAGTGGGGAAGAAAAGGCGTGTCGAGAGATTAGGAGGGAGAAAGTATGAGGTGAGAGAGACCAAGTGGTGGAGAGAGCGGGTGAGAGAGAGAGATAGGGAAAGCGGAGAGTGTGAGTGGAACAAGAGAAAAGAGTGAGGGGGAGAAATGGATCGTTGCGGAAAGAGGAAGGGGAGACAGAGGGAAGGGGAGAGAGAAGGGTGTGGTGAGAGTGAGGGGGAGAGAGAGGGAAAGCGAGAGTTGGTGGCAGAGAGACTTCACAAGAGATTGTATAGGGGAGGGGGAAGGAGTGCAGCGAGGGGATGTAGAAAATGCGGGGAGAGAGATTGGGAGAGAGAGGGAGTGGAGATGGGGAGGCGATAATGGGGCTAGAGAAGGTGTGTAGTGGGTTAGGAGAGAGGTCAGGATGGGGAAAGAGAGTTAAGAAGACGATTGAGGAAGAGAGCGGGCGGGGTTCAGTGTGAGAGAGTGTGGGGGTTAGAGATAGTGAGTTGGAAGGAGAGACAGGAGAAGGTGAGTTGGAGGGGGATGTGAGGAAGAGAGATGGGGAGGGGAGATAGACAGAGAGAGGTAGGACTGGGAAAGATGGAGAGGTATAGCAAGAAATGTGAGCCAAAGAGAGTAAGAGTGACATGAGAGTGAGAGAGAGAGATGGAGAGAGCGCGGATAAAGAGCGTGGGTAACAAAGGCAGGGAGACACAGAGGGTGTGGGAAAATAGAGAGGGAGAACGTGGGGTAGAGAGTGAGAGAGAGCGCAGTGGGGAGAGACAGAGAAGGGGAGGAGAGAGGAAGGGGAGAGAAAGGGAGATTGGAGAGAGGGATAGAGAGAGTGGGGGAGAGTGCGAAGGCAATACTAGGAGTGAAAGGCAGACAGAGAAAGCAGGAGGCTGGTTGAGACAGAGACAGAGTAGGAGCGAGAGGGGGAGATAGAGGAAGGTGGGAGCGCGAGGGAGAGTGTGGGCTGGGCGAGATAGGGCGGGAGGATGGGAGAGACAGTGGGAGAGAGCGGGCAAAGAGATGGAGGTAGGGAGGAGAGAAGAGATAGCGAGAGAGACAGAAGTGAGAGTGTGATGGGGAATTAGAGAGAGTGGGAAAGATAGAGAGTGAGGGAGGTGGGCATAGAGACAGTGAGGGAGAGAGAAGCGTGAGGGTGGATGGAGAGAGAAATGGAGGGGAGAGAATGTGGGAGGTGGGAGACAGTGAACGAGTGGAGGGAGGGAGAGGGTGTAAATCGAGGCACTGTGGAGAGAGACGAAGGGGTGGAGAGAGAGAGGCAGAAAGAGAAGAAGGGAAAGGAACATATGGACAGAGAGGGACTGAGAGAGACAGGGCTCAGAGAGGCAGAGAGTGAGGGGAGATAAAGAGCGACAAAGGGAGAGAGCGCGAGAATGAGTGGTGTGAGAGCGAAGAGGAGGAGAAGAAGAGAGGGAGACCGCGCAGGTGAGGGCGTGGGAAGCGAGAGAGAGAAAAATGGGGGAGGGTTAGGAAGAGAGGGGCACAGGGAAGTGGGGAGAGACAGAAAGGAGTGGGATAGAGGGCTGGAGAGAGAATGTGGCAGAAAGACAGAGGGGCGGAGACTGAATGGGGATGACGGTAAGAGGCCGAGAGAGGGAGAGGAGTGAAGTGAGTGGGAGTTCGTGGGGGGCGAGAGAGAGGTAAATGGCGAGAGAGAAAGAGAGAGTTGGAGGGAACGAGAAAAAGAGAGAAAGTGAGGAAGTGTCCAGAGAGAAAGGGAGGGTTTTAGAGAGAGGGAGGTGGGAGAAAGCGTGATAGAGGGTGGAGGTATGTGAGGCTTTCAGAGGCAGAGATGAAGAGAACCAGCGAGAGAGGGGGCAATGCGGGAAGACAGAGAGGTGGGGAGAGGGAGAGAGAGAAAGACAGAATAGAGAGAGAGGGGGGAAAGATGGTGTGAGCAAGCGAAATAATGGGAGAGAGGAAAGATCGAATGACAGAGAGGGAGGCCTGAGGAAGAGAGAAAGAGACGAGGAGGGATAGAGAGGGGAAGTGAGGCAGAGAGGGATTCGGCAGGGTCAGGCGGAGGAGATGGGAAGGAGTGAAGGGCAAGGGAGGGGTTTAAAGAAAAGAGAAGTGGAGAGAGAGGGAAATGTGGGTAGAGAAAGTCGGGGAGACAGAGGAAAATGGATGCAGAGAGAACAAGTTAAAAGGGACAGGGACGGGAGCGGCGGAAGGAGAGTGAAGGAGGAGGCAGAGAGGGTCAGGGACGGATGAGAGACAACAGTGAGAGAGTGGGTGGAGAGAGGAATGGGGAGAGAGACTGGATGTGGAAGAGAGGGAAGGTGAGAGTGACTAGGAGGACAAAAGTGAGAGCGAGGAAAGAGGAAGGGAGAGTGGGGCAGTGGATGAAGAGAGGGAACAGTAGAGACAAAGAATTGGTTGGGAGAGAAAAGGAAAGGGAATGGAGGGGCAGAGAGAGGGAGGAAGGTGTAGAGAGACTAGGGTGTGAGAGAGAGCTTGGGCGGTGAGAGGAACTCGTGGACTGGGGGTGGGTGAAATGGGAAGAGGGAGACAGCCATGAGGGGAACAAAGATAGGTATGTGTGTTGGCGAGAGGGGAGCGAGAGGGAGTGTAAACAGAGTGAGAGAGAAGCAGGATCGAGGGGAAAGAGAGGGAGAGGAGAGATAGGTGAGGAGCAAATGAAATGCTGCAGAGGAGAGAGAGCAAAGGGGAGATAGAAAGAAATAGGGGAGAGGGAGAGTGCGAGGGAGATAAAGCATAGGGAAGTGGAGACCGATAGAGAGAGAGAGAGATGGAAGGGAGATAGAGAGATGAGGAGGGGCAGACATAGAGAGGGAGGGAGGAGAGAGCGAATGAGGAGATTACGAGACACAGGAAAGGAGAGAGGAAGGGGAGTGCGAGACAGACTGAGAGAGAGGGAGATCGAGATAAGGACAGGAGGATGGGGAGGGACAGAGAGAGGCGAGAGAGAGAGAGATGCATGGATTGAGAGAGTGAGGCAGGTGGGGAGTGAGAAAAATATAATTGGGGAGATAGGAGAGAAAGTAATAAAGGGAGCAGGGAGAGGGATGCAGAAGAGAGAGGCAGAGTTTGAACGGTGACAGAGAGAGGGAGAGGTGGAGAAAGGGCGACGGCAGTGGTTAGAGATAGAGAGCATGGGAAGAGAGGGAGAGAGGGAAGAGTGAGAAGGGAAGAGAGCGGAAGGGGGAGCGGTTAAGGAACATGACCGGTAGCTGAGAGAGGGGGAGGGGACAAAGAGAGAAAGAAATGGAGAGAGAGGGAGGGAGTGAGAGGGAGAGAGGGTGATGGTGATGGTGAGATAGTGATAGTAGGAGGGAGATAGAGGGGGTAGAGAGGGAGAGGCACTGAGAAGGAGGGAGAGGCACAGAGAGAGGGGATGAGAAATAGCGAGGGAGGCGGGCGGAAGGGAGATAAGGAGGGAAGCTGGATAAAGAGAGAGCCAGAGAGGGGACAAGTGTGAGAGAAGGGAAGAGAGAGAGAGTGGGGTGGGGAGAGAGATTGGACTGGCAGAGGGGGTAAGTGAGAGTGAGAGAGATGGGAAAGAGACAGTCGTGGAAGATAGTTAGTGAAAGAGGGGCGGGTATAGATAAAAAGAGCTGGAAGTGGGGGCAGACGTGGGAGAGACAGAGAGGGGTGGGTGAGTGACAGGGATGGGAGAATGGGGGAAAAACATACAGGAGCGAGAAAGAAAAGAGCGAGGGGAGAGACAGAGTGGGGCAATCAAGAAAGAGAGATAAAAAGAGGGAGACGCGTGAGAGAGAGGGAAGGGGAGAGAAATGGAGTGGGAACAGAGAAGGAGTGGTGGAGAGCGGGAGAAATGTGCGGGGAAGCGAGACGCAGAGAAAGAGATGGAAGGGAGTGAGAGGGTGAGTGGTTTCGAAGGAGGAAGGCAGGGAGATATGGAGTGGGGAAAGTGAGGGGCAGGTTTAGTGAGAAATTGGGTGGGAAGGGAGAGGGTAGAGATAAAAAGAGAGGATGGGGAAGAAAGGGAACACCAGAGAGAGAGAGAGACAGACAGCGGGGAGAGCGACAGAGGGATGGGGAGGGGGTAGAGAGTGAAGCGTGTAGCAAGTGGGACGCCGGTGCTAGAGGGAATGGGTATTAGGAGTGGGAGAGAGAACGACGGAGGCGTCGCTCTCTTAGACAGAGAGGAAGCAGAGAGAGTGTGAAGTTGAGAGGGAGACAGGAGAGACAAAGGGGAGAGACAGAGAGGGAATGGAGTAAATAAAGAGAGTGTGAGGGGGAGAGGAGGGGAGAGAAATGGAAATGGAGGGGAGAGAGTGGGGAAGAGAGAGCGGCAGAGACGGAGGGAAAATAGTGTGGGAGGGGATGAAAGTGGGAAGAGAGGGAGAATGGGGAGAGAGGGGGAGAAACGGTAGATGAAGGAGGGAGTTAGAAGGAGAGGGGAGGCGAGCGCGAAAGAGGGAGAAGCGAGATAGAGGGAAAGAGGAGGGAAAGGAACTTTCGGAAAGTGATGGAGAAATGTTGAGGTGTGAGCTTGAGGGGAGTGACCGAGTTTGGAGAGTCAGAGTGAGGAAGGGGGAATGACATGGAGGGGAGAGTTAGAGGGAGGGTTTGAGTGAGAGGGAGGTGACTGGTACAGAAAAGGTAAAAGTGGGAGAAGAAAGATATAGGACGGGAGAGATAGATGTGGAGGAGTGAAAAGGGATGGGGTAATGGAGAGAGAGAGAGGGAAGTAAGCAAAAGAGACCGGGCAGTGGGGTGAGAGCGAGAGAGAGGCAAGACTTAGAGGGCGAATGAGAGGGGTGCAGAGACAGGGTTGAAAGAGAGAGAAATGGTAGGAGAGAGGGAGAGATAGAGAATGAGGGTGCATACAGAGAGATGCAGTGTGGTGGTACAGAGAAAGAGAGAGGGATAGGGCAGTGAGAAACTCAGGGAAGTGGAAAGAGAATGGGGAGAGCAGGATAGCCGGAGGGGGAAAGTTTCAGAGAGGATGGAGAGAGAGTGTGACAGAGAGAGAGATTTGAGAGAGAGAGACAGAGAGATAGAGTGAGGGGAGGTTCAGAGAGACAGGGTGAGGGAGATAGGGAGAGGGTGATCTGGAGAGACCAAGTGAGAGACAAGACAGAGAGGAGGAAATAAGAGGTTTGGAGGTAGAGTGTGGGGCTTGGAAAAGAGAGTGAGAGGCAACGGGAGAGTATGGTCGGGGAGAGACAGTGATACTTTAGCGGAAAGAGAGAGATGGAGTGGATAGACAGAGAGAGATGGAGCGTGCTAGCAAGCTAGAGTGAGAGTCAGACCGAGTGGCAGGGGCGAGAGAGAGGGAGGGGGAGAGTGTGAGGGTGGATAGATAGAGGGGGTAGAGAGCGCGAAGGAGGGGTGAGAGAGGAAATGGATAGGAATTGACAGAAGAAGTAGGGGCAAGGGAAGAAGGACGGGGGAAAGGAGAAAACGAGAGAGGTGGAAGAGAGAGAGAGTGGACGAAAACGGAGGATAGAGTGAGGAAGAGGGAGGGGGAGGACTGCACAAAACACTATATAGGACAAACAGGAAAACAGCTAACGATCCGCATCCATGAACATCAACGAGCCACGAAACGCCACGACCAGCTATCCTTAGTAGCCACACACGCAGACGACAAGCAACACGAATTCGACTGGGACAACACTACCATTATAGAGCAAGCCAAACAAAGAACAGCCAGGGAATTCCGAGAAGCATGGCACTCATCCAAAAACTCTATCAGCAAACACATCAACCTGGACCGAATATATTGGCCACGACAGCGGACAGCTGAAACTGACAACCGGAAGCGGCAGGGACAGGCCACTATAGATGCCAGGGGAAACACCTCAGAAGCGCTTCACAGGAGGCTCCCAAGCACTGAGGATGTCACCTAGACAGGGGACGAAACGTTTGCAACAAAAATTTCCAGCTCGGCGAACAGAACCACAACAGAGGGAGAGAGAAAGAAGAACGATGGTAGTGGAGATGAGAGCGAGGGGGAGAGACAGGGAAATAGATGAGAGAGTGGGAGGGAAGAGAAAGCTAGACAGGAAGTGGAAGATAAAGACAGAGCAAGAGAGATGGGAGAGGCAGAGAGAGGGGGAGAAATAAACAGAGGCAATGGAGAGAGGTCGGGATAGAGAGTGAGAGGTAGGGGAGAGGAGAACGGGAGGGAAGGGAAAAAACAGTGGAATAGGAGCGTGAGGAAAGGGATAGAGAGACAGAGGGAGGAATTAGAGAGAGGAAGTGAGGAGAGGACAGAGAGAGGGCTGGAGGGAGGATGGCTGAGTAATATACGAAGGAGGCGAGTGAAAGAAATAGAGAAAGCGAGGAGAGTGATGGAGAGAGAGAGAGCTTTGCGAGAAACAAAGAGCAGGAGGAGAGAGTGATGAAAGGAGAGAGAGGGCTGAAGGGATAAATAGATGGAGAGGGGAAGCGCGGATGTGGGGAGAGTCAGAGAGCTTAGGGAGAGAGCGGGAGGGTGAGCGAAAGAAGGGGTGAGAGAGACGGAGAGAGGGCAGTGACAGAGAGGGGGAGGTGAAGAAAGAGAGAGGAAGAGGGAGAGGTAGAGAGAGAGGGCAGTGAGGAGAGACAGACAGGAGGGGGAGAGGGGGGTGAGAGAGAGTGAAGGTAGAGAGAGGGAGGGGAGGAAAAGTGATATAGACTGAGGCGGGAGGAAGAGAGAGAGACAGAGAGGAGGAAGGTGAGTGAGGGGAAGGGAGAGAGAGGGGAAGGGAGTGAGAGAGACTGGAGAGGCATAGGTGAAGGGAGAGTGTGAGAAAGGGACAAGTGGGAGAGAGGACAGAGAATGATTTCGTGACAAAAGGAGGGGCGAGTGAGAAAGCGAGGGAGAGAGGGTGCGAGAGAGGAAGGGCAGTGATAGAACGGGGAGTGGTGACGGGAGGAACAGAAAGAGGGAAAAGGCAGGTGGACCGAGGTGCGCTAGGGAGATACAGCGAAAGAGAGGAAAATGAGAGAGAATGATGGAGGGGGTTAGAGAAATGGAGGCGGGAGAGAGAGGGACCAGATAGAGTGAGGGACGGGAAAGTAAGAGATTGGGAGGGATGAGAGAGGGAAGAGATAAACAGAGAGTGAGGGGGAGAAGGGCAGGAGCAGGGAGAGAGAGACAGAGAGAGTCAGGGAGCAAGAGAGGGAGGGGAGACATAGAGGTACGTGTATCCAGCATGAGTCTCAGGAGAGGTAAGGAGCGTGCGGATAAGGAGGGGGAGAGAGAGTGAGAGAGGCATTGATATGTATCTGGGAGACGGGACGGGGAGTGAGGCTGAAGGAGAGAGAGGGGGTGGGAGAGACCGGGAGATGGAGAGGTACAACGTGAACAAGAGGAAGGAGGAGAGAGCGGGAGGGATGACAGCGAGAGTGGAAGAGTGGAAAGGGAGCGAAGAGCGAGGAGGAGAGAGGCAAGGAGTGGAAGGAGAGAGTGGAAGGGAGAGAGGGAGAGAGAAGAAGAGAGGGGGCGTGAAGAAGTGGTGGGAGGAGGGGTAGGAAAGAAAGGAGGCATGCTCGTGGGCAGAGGTAGTGAAGGGGAGAGAGTGTGTGGAAGGGGAGAGTGAGAGGGGGAAGAGAGACAGTGATGGAGTAGTTGAGAAGCAGTGGCAGTGGGTGGAGAAAAGGAGAGCAGATGGGAAAGGACAGAGAGAGAGAACTGGGAAAGGAGATAAGGAGGGACGGTGTAGCATAACCTCAAGGTTCTGGAACTCGATCATCAATTCATATAAGCTATAACACATTATGCCTTCTTAACAACCATGTCAACCTGGGTGGTAACTTCCGAGGATCTGTGGACCTGGACATCGAGATCACTCTGCTCATCTTCACTACCACGAATCTTACCATTAGCCCAGTACTTTGCATTCCGGTTACTCAGACCAAAGGGAATAACCTCACACTTGTTCGCATTATCCATTATTTCCCACCTCTCAGACCAGTTCTGCAACTTGTCTATGCCTCTTTGTAACCTACAACATCCTTCTTCACGATCCACAACTCCACCGACCTTAGTGTCGTCTGCAAATTTACTAACCCGCCCTTCTACGCCCTCAACCAGGTCGTTTATTAAAATAATGAACAGCAGTGGACCCATCACCGACCCAAGCAGTACAACACTAGTAACAGGACTCCAGGATGAACATTTCCCATCAACCACCACCGTCTGTCTTGTTTCAACAAGCCAATTACTGATCCAAACTGCTGTATCTCCCACAATCCTATTCATGCACATTTTGTACAATAGCCTTCTTTGGGAAACCTTATTGAACGCCTTGCTGAAATCCATATACAACACATCAACCTGTTTACTCTGATCTCCCTGTTTGGTCGCCTTCTCAAAGAACTCAGTAAGGTTTGTAAGGGACAACCTATCCTTCACAAAATCGTGCTGACTATCCCTAATCAAATTATTATTTTCAAATGATTACAAATCCTATCTCTTATAACCTTTTCCAAAATTTTACCAACTACTGAAGTAAAGCTCACTGGTCTATCATTATCAGGGTTGTCTCTACTCCCCTCCTGGAACAGGGGAACCACATTTGCTATCCTCCAGTCTTCTGTCACTATTCCTGAAACAATGACGATTTCAAGAGCAATGCCAGAGGCTCAGCAATCACCTCGCTGTCTTCAAAGAGGTTCCGAGGAAACATTCCATCCGGCCCATGGGAGTTATCTATTTTCACACTCTGCAGGATTTCTAATAACTCGTCCTTCTGAACTTCAATCCAACCTAGTCTCGTAACCTGTATCTCAGTATTCTCCTCGACAACAATGTCGTTTTCTAGATGAATACATTCGAAAAATATTCATTTAGTGCTTACCCTATCTATTCTGACTCCACGCACAACTTCCCACTACAATCATTGATTGGCCCTAACCTTAATCTCATCATTCATTTATTCCTTAAATACCTATAGAAAGCCTAAGGGTTGACCCTGATCCTATCCGCCAACAACGTCTCGTACCTCCACCTGGCTCTTCTGAGCGCTCTCATCCTAACATCAGCCTTCTTCTTCCTCTTGCCCAGAGTTTCCACCTCCTTTGTAAACCACGGCTCCCGCACTCTACAGCTTCCTCCCTGCCTGACAGTTACATACTTATCGAAGACAGTCAGGAGCCTTTCCTTGAATAAGCTCCACATTTCTAATGTGTCCATCCCCTGCTGTTTCCTTCCCCATCCAACGCTTCTTAAATCTTGCCTAATCGATCGTAATTGCCTTTCCCCCAGCTGTAACTCTTGCCCTGTGGTATCCACCTATTCATTTCTATCACCAAATTAAACATAACAGAATTGTGATCGGTATCACAAAAGTGCTAACCTACTTCCAAGTCTCATACCTGGCGGGGCTCATCATCCAGTATCAAATCTAATGTGGCTTCGCCCCCTGTTGGCCTGTCTGCATATTGTGTCAGGAAGCCCTCCTGCACACACTGGACAAAAACTGACCCATTTATATTACTCGTACTGTACTGTTCCCAGTCAATATTTTGAAAGTTGAAGACCCCCATGACAACCATCCTGTGTCTCTCACTCCTATCGAGAATCATCTTTGCTATGCTTTCCACTACATCCCTGGAAGTATTCGGAGACTTATAGAAAACTCCCAACAGGGTGAACTCTCTTTTCCTGTTTTTAATCCAAGCCCATACTACCTCAGTTGACGAGTCGACAAACATCATTTCTGCAACTGCAATACTGCCCTTGACCAACATAGACAGCTTTCAAGACATCACTACTTATTTCCCCATGCTTCCTCACTTCCATCTCCATGTAGATGATAGACAGGACTGGGGACAGTCAGGAGTTGAGTTACAGACCGCAGTATTGTTGTTTCCTGACATGCTCTTGTAGTCACTGTATTTTCGTTGCGAGCCATGTTGAAATTCTGGTGAATAGTAACTCTAGGATACTGACCATGAAAGAGTTAGTAATGGGAACACATTTACATGTCATGGGACAGTGGTGAAAGAGCATATTAATGGAGATGATTTTGCCTATCAACTATTTGGCGTAAATCTTACACATGGCTTCTCAATCCATTGTTGTGATTCTGTTCGCCGAGCTGGGAATTTGTGTTCAGACGTTTCGTCCCCAGTCTCCGTGACATCCTCAGTGCTTGGGAGCCTCCTGTGAAGCGCTCCTGTGATATTTCCTCCGGCATTTATAGTGATTTGTGTCTTTCGCTTCCAGTTGTCAGTTCCACCTGTCCGCTGCAGTGGCCGGTATATTGGATCCAGGTCGATGTGCTTATTGATTGAATCTGTGAATGAGTGCCATGCCTCTAGGAATTCCCTGGCTGTTCTCTGTTTGGCTTGTCCTATATAGTAGTTTTGTCCCAGTCGAATTCATGTTGCCTGTTGTCTGCGTGTGTGGCTACTTAGGATAGCTGGTCGTGTCGTTTCGTGGCTAGTTGGTGGTCATGGATGCGGATCGTTAGCTGTCTTCCTGTTTGTCCAATGTAGTGTTTTGTGCAGTCCTTGCATGGGATCTTGTACACTATATTGGTTTTGCTCATGCTAGGTATCGGGTCCTTCGTCCTGGTGAGTTGTTATCTGAGAGTGGCTGTTGGTTTGTGTGTTGTTATGAGACCTAGTGGTTACAGTAGTCTGGCTGTCAGTTCAGAAATGTTTTTTGATGTATGGTAGTGTAGCAAGTCCTTTGGATTGTGGCATGTCCTCATTCCGTTGTCTTTCGCTTAGACATCTGTTGATGAAATTGCTGGGGTATCCGTTTTTGGCGAATACACAGTATAGGTATTCTTCTTTCTCTTTTTGCAGTTCTGGTGTACTGCAGTGTATTGTTGCCATTTTGAACAGTGTCTTGATGCAACATCTTTTGTGTGTGTTGGGGTAGTTGCTTTCGTAGTTGAGGACTTGGTCTGTGTGTGTGGCTTTCCTGTATACCTTTGTGGTGAATTCTCCGTTCGGTGTTCTCTGTACCATCACGTCTAGGAATGGGAGTTGGTTGTCCTTTTCTTTCTCTCTCGTGAATCGGATTCCTGTGAGTGTGGCGTTGATGATGTGGTGTGTGTTCTCTATTTCTGTGTTTTTAATGAATACAAAGGTATCATCTACATATCTGACCCAGAGTTTGGGTTGAATTTGCGGAAAGACTGTTTGATCTAACCTTTGCATTACTGCTTCTGCTATGATCCAGTGATGGGTGAGCCCATGGGTGTGCCGTTGATTTGTTCATCTATTTTGTTGTTGATTTGGTTATTTCCTTAGTAGCCACACACTCAGATGAGAAGCAACATGTGTTGCCAAACAGAGAACAGCCAGGGAATTCCTAGAGGCATAGCACACATTCACAGATTCAATCAATACGCACATCGACCTGGACCCAATATAGCGGCCACTGCAGCGGACAACTGGAACCGACAACCGGACACGGCAGAAACAAATCACTATAAATGCCGGAGGAAACATCACAGAAGCACTTCACAGAAGGCTCCCAAGCACTGAGGATGTCACCGAGACGGGACGAAACGTCTGCATACAAATTCCCAGCTTGGCGAACAGAACCACAACAACGAGCACCCGAGCTACAAATCTTCTCCCAAACTTCTAAATCCATGTCTGGACTTTGTCCAGATCTTCGTCCAATTGGATATGGACAGATTGTGGATTTCAAGAATCCATTATGATACAGGACATAGAGATGTCATTGTTGAAAATAGCTGTTATTGTGGGAAGATCATTGATGAAGCAGCTGGAGATGGTTGGGAAGAGGACAGATTTAGGGACTCCTGAAGAGACATGCTCGAGCTGGGATGACACATTCCCAACAACCACAAGCATCTTCCTTTTTGCCAGAAATGAATGGAAAGTAATTGTCATGATTCTCATAGTTTCCTGTTTGTCCGCGACTCCTTGATGCTACATTTGGGCAGTTATGGTGTTGAAGCAAAGAGCTTACCTCAAATCTCGATTTTACTTCTTTTTGACTCTGCTGAAACTAAGCGCTGCCATAGGTTCTGGCGTTAGTTAAAACCAAACAACCAGAAAAGGCCTCGCCTTGTAATATATTCAAATGTGAGGGACAGCAGAGTTCCCCTTTCCCATTGAAATAAAGATACCAATTTATTGTCCATTTTCTAATAGTGAACACTGAACAAAGAAGCTGTTCTCAAATCCAAGCTCCCTTTTCTTAACGTTTTACTCTCTCACGCAAATCTATACAATTTGCTGTTCCAGTGCAATTATTATACATCCCATCCTAATCTCAAGGCCACACAGTATCTGTCTTGTTCGCTGACTTCAATATTCGTCAGCTGATCGCTCAACTTTATTTTCTTTTAACTGTTAGTATGTTTTACATGAAAAGACACCTTCGTTAGAGACGTTTACTAATTTCGTTGAGAGAAAGATGTTAGATGGCCAGCAACGTCTCCAGCTTGATGACCGATACTTAGCTGATCGGTGGCAGTTGCACACTGTTCCAATTGTCAAAATTCCCTTGTAATCCAGGCACCCCCAACGTCGGAACTTTGCATTGGACTGATGTTGTCAAAACAATGAATTCAAGTTTGATTTTTTTTGTATCATGAGGCTTATTAAACAAATTGGTTATATACGAATTGTGATTCAGCAACCAAAACTCAACTACCAATTTCACAGCCATATGTCACATGTATCTATCTTGTTTCACAGCCTTTCCATTTGCGCACCTGAGCATGCACCTCAAATGTCCCTCAAAATTCAAAAAACTCTTTCTATTTTAAAGTAGACATAAATATTTGGGTCGTAGTATTAATTGGTAAGGTCACATCTGCATTTATGAGAATGGCACTTGTGATGGCACTGAGCGAAGTATGTTGCTGTGTTAGAAACATAATGGAGAGCCTCGACCAGGGAGGCTGGAGTTGAGAGAATCAGAGGTGACATAATTAAAACAAAAAAAAGGATCCTGAGGAGAATTCACTTGGTGCATTTGGAAATCGTGCTTCCTTTTGATGGAGCACCAACAAATGAAGATTCAACATTTCTTTTTTTAAAAAAAAGGAGATGACCCAATCTGGAGAGAAACGCTGGTAAAATAAATATCTCAGACATTTTTTTGGTTCTCTGCAATTCACGTTGTCAAAATGAAGTTAATGCAGAAACTTTTGAGGATTTTTAGTCAAAGGTTGATACGCTGTTGTGCGTAAATAAGCAAAGAAGCTACTGACTAAAAACATTATGTCGTCCTTAGTTTTATTTTTCTTTCCAGAGAGTTTGTAAACGACACGGAGTCCAAAAAGTCAAGTGCTGAAGGGATTGATGGCCAATTTGGTAATAGCTAAACGATGCTTTCTCAGGCTGAAGGCTTTCACTTCAAAAAGAAAAGTTGCGAAATGAAAGGGGAGTGGCCAGTTCTCGCAGCTGATCTTTCGTCAGTTTGGGCTTGGTTTCTAGCACGAAGAAATTACTGGACACAAAGAAGTAGATTCAGGGAGGTTTTCTCTTTCTGATTTCTATCTTGTAAGAACCTCTGTTTGATTTTACTGTTTGTGCCCGGAATGTTTATGCGGATTGTTGCAAATGTTTGCCCATCATTAACTGGGATGATATGTTGGGTTTTCGGAGAGGTCAAGTTACTCGGTACACTGTTTTCTGTTAAATGTGGTTCATCGATAAACCCATCAATAAATTCTGCCTTGTTTAAAAGTAAATAATTTCAACATTGGTATTTTTCCTGAAATATCACGTTCAAGCTGCTTCAAACAAACCAGCAAAGTTATGGTCTTCTTGAAAGTTTTTTGGGGTCTTCCTTGGTCCGTAACTGTTTGTGGGCTCGTTGAGGCATTTGTTCTGTATTTTCGTTTTGGAATAAGGATTCTTGGACTCGACGTCAGCATGTGGGAGTTATTAGGGTCGGTTTTTTTTCCGAATGTTAAACTCAGTTGGTTTAAACCACGCTTGAAACAACAAATTACGAAGAGTTTGCTGGGAGTGGAAGAATTGATATTCGGGGATTTACAAAAGGCGATCAAGGCCAGCCTGCTGGAATGAGCAGACACCCTGGACTTAGAGATTACTTCTTGCACGAGGAAAGGAGAGTAATTCCAGCAATTGCTCAGCATTTAAATTTGCTGGAAATGCAATCAGAATCAAAAGCAATTAGAGCTTGTGAAATTTCAATTGTCAACAAAGTATCTTTAGTTAGAGGTAAAATACAATGACGGTGCAACAGAAACAAAAGAGTTTGATGCACAAATAAAAGCAGGCGAGAGAGAAAAGGAAAGAGAGTATGAAGAGAGAGAAATTGAGAGAGACGAAAGGAAGGCAGACAGGCATTTTGAATTTCAGAAATTGGCAATTATACAGCAAATTCGACGTAAAAGGATGGAGATGAATGCTGAAGATAAGCCCAGTGAGGAAGAGAGTGAGGATGAGCAAAACCCTGACATTCAAAGATATGGTGAAAATCTGCTGAAATGCATTCATGCATTGCCTAGTTTTGATGAGAAGGATTTGGATGCCTTTTTTTGTTAATCTCACGTGAGTTTTGTTGATCCAAACAAAAGTTGTGGTTAGAGCTGATGAAGCATTTCCATGACTGTAACAGGACGGATCTAGGGTTTCTGAGGAGTTGAAGAAAGCCAGCGCAATTCCATTGAAACTGGTGTAAGAAGCCTACAGAAAACGCTTCAGGAATCTAAGGAGGGAACCTGGTTAAACTTCCATTGAGTTTGAAAGGATCAAATAAAGTAATTTTGTATATGGGTCAGGGCATTCAATATAGAGCAAACCTACGACGCTCTTCGAGACAAAACCAGTTTGGAGGAATTCACAATTTCAAATCATGAAATAGCAACAATCCATGAGGAAAAGCAAAGGATCAAGACGGATAGATTAGCAGCTGAAATGGCTGATGTCTATGAATTGGGTCAGTTATCAAGTTTGGCTTCCATAATAAATTTCAATCAATCAGGGACTTAAATTCGGGAAAAGAGAATTTCTCACGTGGACATGGAAAGTTAGATTTCGATGAAATTCATGAGGATAATTTACCATAGGTTAAAATCAAACCGTTAAAGGGAACACAGAAAAGAAAAGAAGAAACCTCCCGTGTTTGCATTGCAATAAAATAGGACATAGGAAATCACGCTGCTGGTAGGTTAGGGAAAGCTTTGGGAAACCAACTGTAAGGAAACACGATAAGCCAATAAATTTTGTTGCACTGGTGACAGGAATTCCAGTAAAGCATACAAAACTGAACCAGACGTACAAGCTGGTCGGAGTTTGGTTGAGGAGGAAAAGATTTTCTTAAATCATACACCTGCGAATGTAAACTTTACTCCCATATGTCAGGAGTAGGAAGTGAAGAGTTTCCTATGTTCCGAGATACCTCTCAATATCTGATGCTGAAAGATAAGGTGTTATATATCTTTGAAAGTCTATTGCTGGAACAGGTCCCAGAGACAATAATTCACGGTGAAACATGGAAAGCTCAATTATGTAAAGTGATGTTGCAGTGTCTCGAGAAGAGTGGGGAAGTCATGGTCGGACAAGCGCTCTGTTCCAGGAACGTGATTGGTCATTGATAATGATAATGATGATTCACCACTAGAAGTGGTTAAAACTGAATGGAAACTCAGGTAATTGAATTATTCCATTACACATATTCTAGAATTTTTGCTGTCTCAATGGTATCGAGGTCACAAAGTCACAAGCTGAAAGAGGAGAAAACTAGATCACAGATAAGCAAGTTGACGTTTCATTAGCAGAGATTTGGTTTGATCAGACGGTTGAAACACTTCAGGAGCAGGGAAATGACTGAGCAAGTATCTATAGCTCAGATAAATTAACTCACTTACAGCAGAAATATGAACGCTGAAATTAATCATATCAAAATACATACACAGAAAAATAATCAGAATGTATTCCTGCATCTTTAAAATTATGTCTTAATGGGCCAATGGAGACCATCACATATTCAGGCAGACGTGTAACGTACAGAAGTTCATCAAATTCGATTGCCTGTGGTTTATGGAAAGGACCTGTTGCGCGCGGCACAGAAGCTACCTCCAATGGTTCATTTCGGAGTGAGAACAACTGAAATTAAAACAAAAAAAGCGTTTTTATTAGCCTCGAGTGCACAAGGAAGTGTTTGCATTTTGCCAGCCGTGTCGTACATGTCAGGTAATTGGAAAACCAAATTCGCACCTTACTACCTATTGCAAGAGTCTTAATTGTTTGTGTAGCACACGTACCCAAAGCAAAAGGTGGGATTCAGTATTTGTGAACAAAAATGGATGTGTCGAATGGATTTCCAAAGGCCGTTCATGACGCAATATCACAGCTAAATGAATAACTGAGGAATGACTCAAAATTTTCACAAGATACGGACGACCCACAACGATACAATCACATCAGTGTCAAAACTCACATCAACAGTATTCAATTAATTTATGGACAGCTCGCAATATAACAATTTAAATCTACTGCATACCATCCTGAGTCACTGCGACCACGAGATTGGTGGCATCGGAAATTAAATGCCACTGTGGTTCTGTTCGCCGGGCTGGAAGTTTTTGTTACAAACGTTTCGTCCCCTGTCTAGGTGACATCCTCAGTGCTTGGGAGCCTTCTGTGAAGCGCTTCTGTGGTGTTTCCTCCGGCTAGGGACAGGCCACTATAAATGCCGAAGGAAACACCACAGAAGCGCTTCACAGGAGGCTCCCAAGCACTGAGGATGTCACCTAGACAGGGGAATGAAATGTTTGCAACAAAAACTTCCAGCTCGGCGTACGGAACCACAGCAATGAGCACCCGAGCTACAAATCTTCTCACAAGCTTTGAATTAAATGCCACGTTACGTACTAGAGTGAAGATTATCCAGATGACTGGGGTAAGAAAATTGCGTTGGTGCTTTATTGCGATCAGAAATGCACTACATGAATCGATCAAATTCAGTCTATTTAAACCAGTTTTCGGCATGATGTGAGAGGTTAGTTAAAATTGATTAAGGAGAATTTGCTCAGTCAGAATTCTGACACTTCGCACCGTAATCTGTTACATTTGGAGAGGCAAAGATATATTCCAAATTTCACCACCTCAAGAAAACAAAATTAATAATTTCATTCTTTAAGGCCCAAAAAAGGACATTCGACAACGACTATTTGCAAATCTTACTCTTAAACATATCAGTTACCTCCCACTCTACAATACTGGTTTGATAAAAACACCGTATGAGATTTACAAAAAAATAAAAACGCGATTCATAGTTAGCCAGCATTGTCGATTCTCGATGTCGACTTACCACTGTCGATTTTCCTCTATCATTTTCTCTGTGTTGATTTTCCTCTGCCGATTTTCCTCAGTCGATTTTTCGGTGTCATCTATTCTGCGGCCTTCTGCCGCACAAATCTCTGATGGGCAGGTAGCTTTCAAAGAGCAATTCAACTTGCAGTCGGCTGATCTTTGCCATTCTCGCAACTGGATAAAGTGCCCAATTTTATCGCCCAAAACATCGAATCGTCTAATTGGTTTAATATCATGAAAAGATTCAAATTCATATTCGAATGCATTTTGGTATCTTGAGACATAATATAAACTGATTGTCCAAATTCGAATTCGTTGTGCACGATGGCAACGCAGCTCAAGCTATTCTTTTCACAACCAAATGATACCTTTTTAAATTGTTCAGCACACTCCGTGCTGAATCAGTCTTTCCTTGCCAGATTTCATGCTCTCTTAAATGTACAATATTCACGTGTGTGTTCATAAATAGCAAATTGTCCTATTATTTAAATCGTAAAAACATTACAGCATTCTGCAGTGCAGAGGCACCTGGGTGTCCTTGTTCATTAATCAGAATAAGTTGGTTTGCAGGTGCAGCAGATAATTAAGGCGGCATATGGAACAGGTGCACAACCAATGACACAGAAAAACACAGATACAGACACACATACACAAAACCTGAATCACAGAGTCATACAGAAACAATATATTTTTAATTACAAAAATAAAAAAATGTTTTTGATTCATAAGGCATCAAGCGTAATGGGGGAAAAGCAGGAGAATGACGTTGAGGAACATAGCAACCATTATCGGACAGCAGAATGGACTTGGCGGTACAAATGACCGCATTCTGTTCCTTTATACGCTCTTATTGCATTATTGGATCTTAAAACGTGTCCTTAGAGTCCAAAGTCAATTAAGGCTGCTGAACATTTCATTGGGGATTCAATGGTAATGTGGGATAGGTATAAAAGCTTGAATTATATATGTCTGTTTCTAATTGTTGTCTGTAGGTCTCAAAATAGTTCATTCCTTAGTGTGGGTTTAACACACTTTGATCATAATGGATTCCCGATTGAGATAAAGTTGTCCCTTTATCTTTTGCACTGTGCCGTCTGCAGTGCCCTCATCCCCAGGGAATAGCAAAAACTGGGTCTTCGTAGATGTTCAAGGCTGAGATCAACGAACCTTTGGGCATCGCAATCAATAATTATTGGGCAAATAATGTTCAGACACAATCATATCATCAATGAGCATTCTGAATTGGGCAACAGTCTCGCAGGGCCGAATGGCCAACTCCATACGTTTCTGTCTCACTCAAGCCCTCAACGCCTTTATGCAGTGAGAGAAAGATCCCATTCAACCAGTCAGGAGACGACCATTCTATCCCTCAGGAGTTACACAGGAATAAAATGAAACCATTCAGCTCTTTACGTAATTACAAAGCAAGGGACAAGCCATTGAAACATTCTAAACTGTGGCGTAGAAGCAGTTTCCCCCTGCTTACCTCAATATGTTCCAATTTGGGGGTCGAGTAACATTGTTGTATGTTTCAGATCAAAGAGGGAGAAAATGGAACCTGCCTGAGAAGGAATGGTCTACTCCACTTTCGGTCGTTCGTTATTCCTCCTCATACCAAATTGGGGGAACAGAAAATTTTTCACTCATCTTTACCACTCGTACAGGATTCCTGGCGATGATGCAATGAATTTTCCCCACCGTCTGAATCAAAGGAAATCCGGCAAAATCCAATTGTTCCAGGTGGAAATATCATTGCCAACAGAAAGTTTGAGCAGAATAACTTTCAGGTGCAGAACACTATTTGGGCAATCACCTTTTTGTTTTTATTTTCTCAAGTGCTTTGATATTGTTTTGACAAAGTTTTTTCACATTGAAGTTCTGTACAGGCATGTGTCTGTGTTTTGGTGGACAGACAGGAATATTTGCTTCGACTCCAATCAGATTAGTCACCGTCTCATTGCTGGTGGAACAGGGTCAAAGAATTTCTGCTCCTCATTCGTATTCCCTTTGTTACTTAAAGCCCCTCAAAACTCTGCTGAGAAGCATTGCAGTCAGGGAGACCGCAGGATTTCATGAGCCATCTCTGGCTGAGATGTGGGGCCTGCATTGACAGTTAACCTGGGACTGCAACAAGGCCAATAGATAATGTACAAGTTTTGGAGAGGGGAACCTCTGTAAAGAGAAAGGAGGGGACTCCTTTGTACCCAGGCGTATTTTCACCAGCATTGCCCAACCTACACCAAACTGTATGTGATTGATTTGCTGAGGAAATGATTTCCTCTATTGCTCTGCACCAGGTTGAAGGAGGGGTAACGGCTGTGCCTATTGGAGAGATAGACAGGGGTGTAGAGGTGTATGTTAAAAAGATCGGAAGAGGTGTGGGGTCTGAAAGAGTTGAGAATGATAGGAAGCAATGTCGGTTCTGGGTTTTAGATATATAGGAATGTTGTAGAGGTTGGTGGAGATCGGAGATATCTGGAGAGATGTAGAGAAACGTCGAGGTTACGGACACAGGGAGACAGGGAAGGGTGAAGAGGTTGGAGGCGAAAACAATGTTTTTTTCAAAGGTATAGAACACAGTTCGGTGCCAGAACAACAGCTACTATTGTCGTATTAGAATATCTTGTTTTCAGTTGCTGGCAACAAATGACAACAAATCCATCGAAAGATAACATAACAGGAAACAGTCTGTGGCTGCAGGAAGAAGGACTGCAATAACACGTCACACAGGAGCGATATCCAGGAAACACAATGGGAAGCAATCATTACTCATATGCCTCAAGATAACCTCCGTGACAATAACAAGGAGATTGGCTATTGCCATGGTCATAAAGTAGTGAACAGTGCAGGAGGAAAGGCCACATTTTCCGTTGGGCTGATTCACAATCCCTGGTAAATACATTGGAGAAGACAGAATGAAAACTGAACGCAAATCATTGCAAACGATCTCGAATTCTGACATTCACAGTCAATACAAAATGAAACGTTCATTCGTGCATGTGTGTCTGTGCGTGTGTGTGAGATGTACAGATATATCTGTGTGTGTGTTTGTGTGTGTGCACGCGCGTCAGTCAGGGCCGACGCAGATGTTGTGATGTTGCTGCGCCTGTAAATAGTTTACGTTGTCCTTGGCATTTTATTCGGAGAGTTCGTCATAGACATAGCCTCTGAAACTTTTAAGTTTAAAGAGTTTTAGGGCCAGTTTGATCACAGCTAACAGATACCGCCGAAGGCAAAAAAAAACTTCATCTTCAAAAGAAACACCTGTCCAATGAAAGTGGAGTAAACGGTTTTTCTTTTTTCCAGCTGAGGTTTTCTCTGGTTTGATGTAGTGTTTGATCGTGTGGTTGTTTTCTGAAAGCAGTGAGACAGTTTTAAACTGCTGGTCCATACTCACCAACGCCCCAAGAAAGCTTTCCTGTGAGACCTTTCGTATGATTGTACCCTTTATGACAAGGGGTATATAAGGTGTTTTTGCAAGCACTGAAACCAACAGGAGAATGTTGTGATTATCTTTTGGCTTTTCTGATAGTTTAAGTTAGTTTGTGATCTGTTCTCTTTGTTCTTGTTTCATGCAGTAAATATATAATTAAATTATATTTTGTTTAAAACGAAATGGGCTAACCAGCTGCATTCTTCCTGGAATATCTGCAATAAACCTGCTTAAAGCAAGTTCTAATGTTAGGTTTGGGCCAGGTTCTTGAAATGCTTTGAAGGTACCTGATCTGATCCAAAACAGTGTTTGTTAATGAGAGAATGGATGTTATTTGCGTGAGTTTGTAAATTATGTGAAAGGGTTTATTTCTCAAAATTGGTTTTGAGATTTTTATCACCACCCGAAAACAGATATAAGACGTCTGTTTCCCTTACGTGAGACCAGCATCAGCCAAGCAACACTAAGAAAATTTATATGAAATACAACAGATAATGGAGAGCTGAAACGTGGGAAAATTTGGTGAAACAGCAGATGTGGCAGGGTCAGCGAAAAGACAAAATGCGTTCACGTTTCCAATGCGACATGCCTCTTTTGCAGAATAAAAAAGAATGGTCAATAGTTTTGAGGAGTACACTTTGGTTAAAGGAGGAACGAGGAGCGTTTGGAAGCTCTCCAACTTCAGTCATGTTGCCCATATAGATCTTCCAGCTTTGTATACTTCATCCGCAGCTCCGAAATCCTGCTTGAACCTCCCCTGTTTGAAAGGTTCGCTATTTTATATTAATTTGTACTTTGTTTGTCGGATGAACTGGGAAAACAAACCATTAAAGCAAAATAAAAGGAGCCTTCTTCATGATACAGTTGATGCACATTTTTGAGGCACGGAGTCTCCCCAGTATTATGCAGCTGCTAATTGATGAGAACGTCATTACGTGGGGGCATAGCTTTAAATTAAGGGGGGGGGTAGGTATAGTTCAGATGTTAGGGGTAGGTTCCTTACTCAGCGAGTTTTGAGTTCATGGAATGCCCTGCCAGTAGCAGTGGTGGACTCTCCCTCATTATGGGCATTTAAGCGGGCAGTGGATAGGCATATGGAGGATAGTGGGCTAGTGTAGGCTAGGTGGGCTTGGATCGGCGCAACATCGAGGGCCGAAGGGCCTGTACTGCGCTGTATTCTTCTATGTTCTATGTTCTATGTTCTAACGTTACGATGGGGAAAACGTGAGACTGTGCACGAGTGGAGTTTCGCCTGACAAGTAATAACCGATTCAACTGAGGATTTCTGAGATATTGTTGATTAAATTCTTCTGGCTGAGAGTAACTATGTTATAGCTCTGAAAAGCTAAACATCTTAAGTTGTGAAAAAAGCGTTCCGCGGTAATCAGATCTTCACAAAAGCAAGAGTTGTTTTTACCTTCTCAAATGGTGTAACATGAAGAAGAAAAAAATGTGATTTTTTTTTCAGCAGCTGCTGTGAATTTTACGTTTAAAGATTAAGTGAATAGATCAGAGACGTTTCTCGCAACACTTAGCCTGCACGTCCAGCAGCCAAGTGAAATATGCCAAACTAAATTGCACAGAAGCATTGTTCTGGACAACTTCGAAATAGTACAAAACATATGTTTTTATCGGAAGCTATGGTCAAGTTGAGGATAGAGATAATAAATGGGTGTGCAAATGGCAGGACCTTTATGTTGATGTTCAAAAGTGCAGAAGCAGATATTAGTTTTAAGGAAGTTTTAGACGGGTTGCTCAAATGGGCAGATCAGCAGCCGATCGAAATTTGCCATGAAAGCTGTTCAACAATGCACTTTGCAAGACGGAACACGACAAACAGTTACTCAATGAATGGAAGGACGTTCGAAAGCTCTAGGTAACAAAGGGAACTTGGGGTCCTTGTCCATCGACAATTGAAATTGGCATCTAACGTTGATGGATGAATAACGAAGAGAACATAATCTTACGTTATGTGTTGAGGGTCTATCAAGTATTTTGTTTCGCAGCCAAAGGGTTTGGATGTCTGGAAGTGGCTGCCAGAGAGTGTCGGGGTCAGTCAACGTGCTAAACCTCACCAATGTTAAAAAGTATGCCAATGAGCACTTGACTTGTGATGGCAGACAACGTCGTGGGCCAAGCCTTGGAATGTGGGATTAGTGTCAATAGGACAGTGCAGGATCATTTTTGCCAGTTAATTTTCTTTGCTGTTTTAGCCATGACACTATGCGTCTACAAAACGTGTCAACTGATCTGCAGGCAGTGAGCACGGCTTTCCAATTCTTGCCCTTCAGCCAAAAAGCATTGAAACCACACACTAATTAACAGAATGTGCTTCCGACTTTGCAAGTCTCTCTGCATGGATAACGACATGGGAATCGATGCAGGAATGACAAGATATGACATTGCCAAATTTGACCGAGCACGTACATCTGATGGTTCGTAAGTAAGGAACTTTTCTTAGCTTGAGATCTTTCCACATCATTTAATACTGTGCATTAAGTATGGCTAGATGAGGCACAAGTAGGTTTGTAATGAGTAATCTGTGATTGTTGGAAATGCAGCAGAGAAGCATGAGTGGGAAATCTGGTGGAGGCACGCACGACTTTGAATGGCAAAGTCCTAGATTAGCCTGCGAATTAGATTGTAGATTGCTGAGTCAAAGGAAGAAATTTCATCAAATGAACTTAACAATAACATTGTATTCGGACTCAGAAACCTGTTCGCATGCGACCAAAGAAACGAGGAAATGACATAGGTAATTTTACGGAGGTTACATTTGGGACAAAGATTCTGGAGAAACGATATAATTTCCAGATTTAAAGTTTGCACTCGCAAAAGAACAAACTTTAGCAAGCCTGGAGTTTTTGGAGGGTTTGGAAAATGTGTAAGACAGCTCAAAAAGCAGAACTCTAGTTTCATAAATAAAGGACAGCATATAGCAGCAAGAAAGCCTTGCACAAAATATGCATTTCCCAATCATAGCAGTCGTACTTTCATTTCTTCAATTAAGATATACCGTTTACAACCACTAATGCATCTCTGGGTCAACCGTGACACATCGATTGTGCACCTATGTTTCATGGTGCATGAATCGAATTGGAAAGTCTAATTTTACTTTCTTGCATACGAGAAGTGATGATTGCAAGATGAGATATTCTGTCTTTTCCCGATATTTATTTCTGCTAATGTTACAGTCCATTATATTTTTTTCTAACTGAGTTTCATTGATTGTAAACATGCATTACCGTAAACGTACAATTTATAAGGTTTGTGGAATATTTCTTTTAATTCATATTCTGCAAGTACGTCATAGGCATCCTTGACATTTCCAGCAAAATCAAAATCGAAAGGTATTAAATATGCAGCGGCAAGCCGATGTGAATTTCTTTTTTAAATGCGCTTTATAATTAAATTACAAATTTAAAATCACAGGCAACAATTATATGTATGGTAAGCTATTTTCCAATAAAAGCAGAGGATACTCTTATAAGCCTGCTGAACAATTTTCCCACAATTAGTAGGACTTTGTATTACTTGTTTATGAACATGCAGTTTCGTTGAGGTTTACTTGATAATAATAACCAACATTCTTCGAGCGATTCCACTGGGAAGACTGTTGGTATCATTGAAAAAATATGTTTTGATGACAGCCTCTTTACTCCTTCTGATTTCTCATCCTGATCTTATATTTCATCACATATAAAATGACTGCAGTATTCCTTTAAATAGTATGTTGTAATATATTTTCAATCAGCATTTCTCATTCGATATTCCCTTTCAAGTTTCTATGGGTATATTTTCAATTTGACTTTTGTGACTACCATGCACAGGATTAATTCCTTCTGCGTTTTTAATGCACTTGCAAGTTCTCACTTCTCGGGGACAACCACGCCATTAAATCAGAATTGGAAATTGTTGATAATTACTTGAATAAGCAGTATGCATTGATAAATTCATCTACTTAGATTTCACAAGCAGACAGAACATGTTACAGTGAAATTTAGTCAATGCATGAGTTTTAAACTAATTTACTAATCTCAAGAATACATGTTGTAATTATGTACTTTGTAGCATTCCACTTAAGTCGCTGGAATGTTTTACTCTTACATTTGTGGGAAATTCTTCCAATAATGTCTCACATTATGTAACGTCACTGATAAGCTCCTGGGATCGGGTGGCATTGAAAACTGAGAGCCAAAAACTGTGACACTTATGCGAGGGGTCAGATTTTGAGAATTCAGCTCGAATTCCAGGGAACTATATTGGAGTGTGTCCTATTTGTCCGATTATGTTTGGGCAGATTGTTTGACGCTCGAATATGGCATTGAGTGTGCACTTCTAATTATCCAGCTTTATAGTTTTCATCGCACCCTCGCTGTTTTTGGCGTCCACGGTAAGTGAGGTATCGATTTTTAAACTTTACGAGCTGCCATGCTTGACATGTACTCGCCTCTCTGCTCGACTATTCCTGTGTCTGCAGAATACAGTTACCAGTTCTGGAGTTGCAGTTGCTGGACCTCCTCCACCGCCAAACCATTACCACATGACGCCTGTAGATTCGGCCTTGGGACTCTGCAACAACACGGATAAATGTGGACTTCAACAGCTCCCTCATTTCCCATCCCCCGCCATTATCCCAGTCTCAAGCGTACAAATCGGCACCGCCCTCTGGACCAGTCCATCACTCCTCCTCTGACATATCATCTTGGGCCTCACCTTCAGCAATCTATCACTTTTCCAGCTACCTTCCCGCAACTTCATCCCCTCCCAGTTATCTCTCAGCCCCGACCCACACACCTCATTCCTAATGAAGCGCTTATGTCCGAAACATCAATTCTCCTGTTCTTCGGATGCTAGCTGACCTGCCATGCTTTCCCAGCACTACGTTCTAGACTCTGATCTCTAGCATCTGCAGTCCTGACTTTACCCCTAGACCTAAGTCCATCTTGCTTACCACACTTCACAACAACTCAACCAACTGCTAATTGCAATTCTGTCAAACTCCTCCTTCTAATGTCTCAATGTTGCACAATACACCTCAATGTGCTTTGGAGAATTCCGCAATTTTGCAACCCTTTTGAACGGTAATTCATCCTCACCTTCGTTTTCTGTCTGCCATCCTGCAGTTTTTTCACTTGAGGAAGCACCTATTCCATGTTTACGTTTTGTACTGGAGGGCTGAAAGTATTCAATGGTTTCCTTAATGTCTTCACAAAATATATGCAAGGAGAAACGTGCACATTGTGCGTATCTATGTCCCCTTCAATCCTTGTAAGATTCTGTAAATTCCACTTTGGGAATACAACCAGTCTGACTCAAGATTTGTAAACAGACAGACTATAACTTCACAAACTGAATATAACCCGTTCAACCCTGACGAGCGGGACAACGTGTCTGCAACTCATACTGCATTGATTACAGAAGCATTGCAACAGAAGTCGGCCGTTCTGCTCTTTAACCCGCTCCGCGATTCATCAGGATTATGGCTAAACATTTGAACGCAACAGCCTAATTCTTCTTTCACTCCATAACCTTTGATTCCTGTCGCCTCAGATTCTGTATTTAGCCTCTTTTCCGATCACATTAATTGTTTTGGCATTCATTACTTCCGATTGTAATGAATTTCAGAGACTAGCTGCACTTTAGGTGCACTTTATAAGACTCCTCATCGTTGTCCTCTACAGTGAACGCTGGATCCTCAGATTGTGATCTCCGTGTTTTCGACATACACTCATACCGTGGGCAACATGCTCCCTGTGTCTACACTGTAAAGTCCTGCTAGAAGTTTATAACTCTCTGAGAGATTCCACATTAATTCATTTGAACTTTAGTGAAATAATCCTAACCAATCAATCACTCTCCATACCTCAGTGCCACCATCCCTGGAATCAGACTGGGAAACGTTCATTGCACTCCTTCAACAGCTACACCATTGAGACTAAGATATGTGCAGCATTACTAATTCTTTGCATTTACAGGCCATTTCAGATATTCCACTTTGGAGAAATGAAGGTGAAACTACCTCCAGTTGGTTTTCTGAAAACTACAGAAAAGAAACCGTTCTCTGGATTATCAAGATTATCCAGTTGCATCTGCCTGGATTAGAGTTGTGCTGGAATAAGGTCACAGCAGTTCAGGCAGCATTCAAGGAGCAGGAAAATCGACGTTTTGGGGAAAAGCCCTTCGTCAGGATTGGAGGCAGGGACTCTGCAGGATAGAGATAAATGAGAGGGGGTGTGGGTGGGGAGAAAGTTGCAGAGAGTACAAGAGGTAAATGGGGATGGGATGGCGGTGAAAGGTCAGAGACGTGGGTGGGGGAAGTTAGCAAAGTGGACAATTGGTGTTTGGGGGTGGGCATGAAGGTGCTAGGTCAGAGAGGAGGGACAAGCCGATAGGTGGAAAGAAAGATAGGTATGTAGGACAGTTCATGGGGACGGTGCTGAGCTGGAAGGCATCTGCCCCCAACACTGCCTCATTGAAAAAGTCATGTCTTATTTCCTCAAGCAGTTCTCCGTTTGTGAATTTTCCACTTCACGTTAAATATTCATTGGCACGTTCTATTAATTTTAGCCATTAACCCTTATTGGTCTCTTTACCAGACATGAAGTTTATACCCACTATGAACTATGTTAACTCCTTCAGAACATTAATCAACTCAATTATATATTGTCTCATTCTTTTAACCGCAAGAGGAAATGGGCCTAAAATGTTCCATGACTTGACAATGATGTTCGATCCACAGCTCGGGAGTTAAAGAAATGAACCATCAGCAATATATCACACAGCTTCAGAATAAAGATCCAGAATTACCATACATCTTTAGTTTTACGACTATTTATATTTATTTAAAAAATCATGAATGCTTCATTTTTATCTTTTTGCCATATGCCCAGTCGTGTGACAAAGGCCCTGATCTCCAGCACTCACTTACTCCTACATGACTGACAATGGCAGACATATGCCCGTGGCTCACTGTTCTTTCTTGCCTTTTGATGTTGTAGCATTTTTTTCCGACTTTTCATCGATTACGTGCCTGTAGAACAATGTTGGAACAGTCATCTTCTGTTTGAGTACGAATTCTATGAACCAGGC
The DNA here is from genome assembly GCF_037043375.1 of Chiloscyllium plagiosum. Classification (NCBI taxonomy): domain Eukaryota; kingdom Metazoa; phylum Chordata; class Chondrichthyes; order Orectolobiformes; family Hemiscylliidae; genus Chiloscyllium; species Chiloscyllium plagiosum. Next base: position 89,025,098 of record NW_028270175.1, on the reverse strand, counting down.
AAAGTCTGCAGAAGTGTAATACGGAATTTCTCAGCGTCCATTAAACTGTTATCGTTCAATAGGTGAAAAGGAAGGCATATTAAATTTTGGTACGTGTTGCTGAAGAAAGTAAACAAAAAGCAAATATCTTTCATTGAACTATGCAAGACATTGGTTTGTTTGCATCTGGATTGCTGCGTAGAGTTTTGATCACCACATAACAATAGAAATCACATAGCATCCGATTGCAGTTCAACAGGTGTATTTGTAAGCACGAGCTTTCGTAGCGCTGCCTCGTCATCAGGTATTTGTGGAGCTGCACGTTAAGACACAGATTTGCAAGCAAAAGATCAAAGTGTCATGCAGCTCAAATATATTGAACACATATGAAATGGGTTTTCTAGTTTCGGTTCATCATTATGCAATTCCCAAATCTCCTTTTTAAGTCACATTCTCAAGATAAGTTCAGATTTCATAATGTCATAATTTCAGATGTCATAAAGGCATAGCTGCCGCAGTGTCGATTATAATAATGATTTAGAGGTGTAGTTGTTGGACTAAAACACCAGGTTATAGTCGAACAGTTTTATTTTCATGCATTACATTTCTGTTTATCACTGGAAAAGCAATGGCCGGTGCTCTCAGTTCATGCCTTTTTTTAGACTTTATTTCAGCTGCAGCAGACACAAGATGGTGGAGTGCAGGTAAGTCGCCAGCATCTTTAAAGGATTTTCCAGACTTTATATTGAAGGTTATGTCTTTGAAGTTGTTTCCACCCTTCTGTAAGAGTCTGTTTTTTGTGTTTTTTTTTTGCCATGGGCATGTTCATGTGCTGTTAAAGTATTGGAACAGTTAATTACTAATAGATATTGGAGCGGATTGGTGAAGTTTGTCAACAGTTAAGTTATTCAAAATTCCGTTTTCATTCGTTGGGTCTGCAACTGTTGTTCTGAAATTACTTCTTTTCGGAAAGTCCAGTGCTTTGATGACTTGTACCAGATGGGGAACATTCACTTCACATCAACCTTCATACAATAAACAGTCAGGGCCACGTTCTGAAAATAATTTGAGAGTGTCAAGCCTGTACCATTGCATTTTGTTGGGATGTTAGGTTCATTCAAATTTGGTTTTAGAGTAGTTGGACTCAAAGGCGAGTGGAAGATGTCTGTTTCTTTTTTTTCTGCGTGTTCAATTCGAGGAGTTTAAACAGTACTTTGCTGTGGAATGACTCTTTCAGTCAGTGAGAATTTTCTGCGGGTGAGGAATGAAGTAACTCGGTCATATTGCAGAAGGTAAAGATAAAGTTAAAGGCATTGCAACTGGCAGGCTGGAATGCACAGATAAGGTGGAGTTGTTTTTACCTTCGTTTGTGACAAAAGAAACGGTAATGACAACAATTATGCAAAATTTAAATTTGCTAGAAACGTTGGAATTGACTCGAATTCAATTAGATATGAAGCAGCTTGAACACGAATTTCATTAAGTTGAAGACAGAGGAAAAAGTAGAAGGACCGAGTCACTCTCAGAAAAAAGAAAAGAAGTGGAGAGGAGTGCCCTCACAGAAGAAAGATAACAGAGAGAGAAAGGATGGGGAGAAACAGATTGAGTTTGGTCTACAAAATTTGGCACTTAGAATGGAAAGTTGAACTAAATGGATGAAGGTGAAGTTGAAAGTTACGCTTAGTCGGGAAGTTACTGATGTTGAGCAAAGTCATTGTAGCTGAAGACTTGGTGGAAGTCTGTTCAAATGTATCCAGGCAGTATACACGTTTGATTCGGAGAGTGTCGAAGACGTTTTCATTTCAATCCAGAAACAGGCTAAACAAATGAAGTGGCCACTCACGATACGGGTTTGACTGAACCAAAGACATTTGCTAAGTAGAGCTAGTGGTGTATCCGCATCACTATCAGAAAATGGAGATGGGGATGTGACGAGGTAAAGGAAGCCATACTTAAGTGCATGTGACATTCTATCCGAAAATCACAGGCAGCGATTTAGAAACCGAATAATGGACGATGTTCGAACGTTTATTGAGTTTGAAAGGATAAAATCTTGCTTCTGACATTAATTTCAATTCATGTGAAATTGAAATAATGTTCAAGAGAGATCCTCTGGTAGTAAGGGCAAACGTGACGTTATTGAAGATAATAAATATAGTTTACCACAAGATAAAACGGAAACCCATGAAGGGGGAAGATAACTTAAAAGGCTGACGTGTTTTCACTGCAATAAAATAGTCCCAATGGGTTCACAATATTTTTGGTTCAGTCGAAGCACTGGGAAGAAGATATTGGAAAGCAGCATAAGCCAGGAAATGTTGGTAAAATTGCAAAATGAATCACAATGGATGCTAAAATGTCGCACCAGAATGTACTACACAGACAAACTGTATTTGAGAAGGTGGTGGTAGTTCTTCATCAATTATTTACTTGAGCAAATAAGATGTCCTCTCATAGATTGGGAACAATACCTAAAGAAGATTTAGCATTCAGAGTTACATGATCAGATCAATCTTTAATGTTGACGAATGAAGAGACATGTAACGCAGAGACTAGTCCTGTAAAAGGTGTTGGACGTGAAATTCATGGTGGTCCGAGAAATGCTCCGTATGTGCAGTGAGGTTGGAGTATGAAGGGAAATATGGAGAAGTATTAATAGGAGTACTGGAGAAACTCTTGGCTCCTTGAGTACAATTGGTGCTTTATAACCAATTGCCGCTTATGCTGCTTTCCAATATCTTCTTCCCAGTGCTTCGACTGAACCAAAAATATTGTGAACCCATTGGGACTATTTTATTGCAGTGAAAACACGTCAGCCTTTTAAGTTATCTTCCCCCTTCATGGGTTTCCGTTTTATCTTGTGGTAACCTATATTTATTATCTTCAATAACGTCACGTTTGCCCTTACTACCAGATTTTCTGCCGACTGTGGTGAAAAACCCAATGGAGAAGCAGAATTCTGTAATACTGAGGTATTACAGAACGTATATCATTATTTTTTTCCTGACCATCTGAACAGAAGGTCAAAATATCACCAGTGGAAAAAAGATGAGAAATCAATGAATAAAGATAAGAATGTTAAAGTAGAATTGTCTGTAATCGTGTTTGATGGAATGTTTGAGCCAAATCAGGAGCAGGTGGAGGACAAAGACTGTATTTTTCAGTCAGAAAAATTAACAAAGTTGCAACAAAAGATGGAAAACTGAAACGATTGTATCCAAAAGCGCACACAGAAGAATAATTTGAATGTATTTCGGAATGCGACCATCTTAAAAAAAGATATCTTGATGAGCAATTGGAGACCATGATGTATGGAGGAGAGATGGGCAGAAGTTGAAAAAGGTGTATTGCCAGTGATTCACAGAAAGGAGGTGTTGTCGGAAGCACATGAATTCCAGTAGGAGAAAAAGTCATGCGAATACAGAAAAGCATTTTTAATGCATAAAGCTGTGTTTAAATTTTGTTAGAAATGTCATACGTGTCCGGCAATTGGAAAAACTGAGGCAACAATAAAACCGGCATTTTTAATACTCGTTTCTGCATTTCAGAAACATTTTGCGAGGATTTTAATTGATTCTATCTCACCAATACCTGAAAGAGAATTTGTGAAAATCTAAGCACATGCATAAGATGTCGTGCTGAATATAGAACACATCTGATCTAAATGCTTGACACTTTCAAGAAGCATCCAAGGTGACATATTGATTTTTTTTCAGAAACTGAAATGACAGAGCAGGTACACATCAGCACATCGCACACAAATAGAAGAAGATTGCTCAGTAATTCAGATATCTTGTCAATTATTAGAGATCATTCGTGCCCACAAACCTGAAAAAAGGAAAGTGAAGACATCGCTGAACTCTACTTGAACTGCAACACGGAGGCATAAGGCAACTACTTACTGAAATAAGAGTCAGGGCAAAAAGATAGTCTGGTCGACAGCAATTTTATCTTTGTTCCTGTTCCACAGAAATGGAAGAATGGCAAGCAGCTTCTGAAAGCCATTGCATAGGAAAAAAGGAGAACACTAGTCTGCTTTAACTGTTTGTCAAGAAACGTAATTTCGCAAACCATTGTGCCAGTTATATGGGATTAATCTGTCTCAGTTCAGACTGCCTGCACTGACTTCATTGTTGAAATATGCAATGACATGATAGAAAATTTACCATTGATCTACTGAGAGAAGTTTTATTCTGTATTTGCCAAATATGTTACAATAACGAATAAGTAATGTGTAATTTTCTGGTTCATTCAGCGTTTTAATAGTTATCCATAATTGTCCTGGTGAAAAAAAAATGAACTGCTGCTTTTTTTGTGCTGTCGGTAAACTCACAAAACCATTCCAGAATTCTTCTCAACGAAGGAACTCAATCTGGTGCTGAGTGGTGCACAGAGGAGATTGCAGACGGAGGTGTTCCTATGTATCTGCTGTTCCGTGCTTGGTAATGGTAGCGGACACAGAAGGCGATCTCTCATGAATGCTGTGATTTTTCTAAAGTGTATATTGGAGATTGTGTCGAGTGCTTTAATTCGACCTCAACGTCTCAGGGAGCAAATGTAGTGCCAATTAAGCGAGATGCTTTATTTTGCATGAGGGCCAGTCCAAGACAGACTTAACGCATTTTTAATAACCGTAGCTCCATGGCCATCATTAACCATTTCGTGGGATTAAAGCACAGTCCCATAGGAGATTACCTAACTTTTAGCATTACTCATTTTGTCATCGACATCACAATTGAGAATTTAAATTGCAGAGCATTTGGCTTTGATCTTTATGGCTCATTTTCACCAGCAATAGCGCCAGAAGACAGGAGGAGAGCAAATTATTTTCATATTGTACAAGAAGGGGAGGAGAGGCACCACTGGAAATTATAGACGAGTGAACCTTACGTCAGTGGTGGGTAAAGGGTTGGAAAAAGTCAGAAGAGATTGCTTTATAATCATCGAGAAAGAAATTAGTTGATTAGAGACATGGGACACGGTTTTGTGAAGGGTAGATCCCACCTTCCAAACCTTGTTGAGTTCTTTCAGACGATGAACAACAAGTGAATAACGGTGAAGTGGTTGATTCCAAGAAAGTGTTCGAAACGGATCCGCATCGAAAGCTATTGCACAAAAATTCAGAGGCATGGGATCGAGGGTGATCTGGGGTGTAGATCAGAAATCTGCTCGCTGAGAGAAGACAGAGGGTTGTGGTTGATGGGAGATGTACATCCTGGAGTTCAGTTCCGAGTAGTGTAATGAAAGGATCTGGTTTCGGCCACTGCAGTGTGTCATCTTGAAACAAGACCTGGATGAGGGCGTAGAAGAATGGGTTAGGAAAATTGTGAATGGCACTAAGGCAGGTGGATTTGTTGATAGTGACAAATGATGTTGCAGGTGACAATGCGAGATAGGCAAGCTACAGAGCTCGGCTGAGATGTGGAAAATGGAGCTTACTGTGGATAAGTGTGACTGGATTCACTTTGGAAAGAGCAACAGGAATACAGATTGGTGGGCAAGAGGAATGATTCTTGATAGTGTAGGTGAACACATATATCTTGGTGTCCATGTGCATAGATCTCTGAATATTACCACTCAGGTTGATATGGCTGTTAATAAGCCATATGGAGTATTGGCTTTTTTTGGTCGAGGAATGATGGTCCTGCCAATTAGGTTACGTTTCAGCTGTACAAAGTTCTGGTGCGACATTACTTGGATATTGAGTGCAGTTCTGGTAACTACATTACAGTAAAGACATGGGACCTTTGGAAAGGGCTCACAGCAGATTTACTAGGATCTTGCCGAGTATGGAAAGAAGTATTAATGAGAAAAGGCTGAGGGACGTGAGGCTGTTTTCGTTCGAGAGAAGAAGGTTGAGATGTGACTTAATTGAAACATGTAAGACTATCAGAGGTTTACACAAGTTGCACAGTGAGAACTTTCTTCCTCTGATGGCGATGGCCAGCACGATGTGGCATAGATTTAAATTGTGGGCTAATTGATATAGGTCTGATGTCAGGTAGTTTCGTCACTCAGAGACACTCAGGGCATGGAATGACCCTCTCACATCATTTGTAGACTCGCCAAATTTACGGGCATTTTAATAATCATTGGATAAACATATGGATGAAAATGTAATAGTTCAGGTTGAATAAGCTTCAGATTGGTTTTACAGGTCGGGGCAACATCGAGGGCTGAAAGGACTGTCATGTGCTGCATTGTTCTACGTTCTATGTTTTATGATGTCATTTAGATCCAAAATAAAGAAAGGCAAATGAACAATTGAATCTAATCACACTGAGGTACCAAGAGTTAAGTGGACATGTTAAGACTTCTTACCATTTATGGGATGTTTCATCAGAGTACAGACTGCTCAGAAGCTTAGTAAGTGAATGAAACATGCATGATAGGCATTTACTGATGCTAAGAGATTGGAACTTAGAATGCTTTGCTTCACAGTAAAAGGAGAATTTCATGCGTATCTGCAGACGGACGATAACAGGAATTCGAATAGTTGTCTAAAATTTATCTATTTGCAATATGGAAGCCATGTCCTTTCACTATAGTACAATCTGCACATCACTTACCTGGCTTTATTCTTTGAAATCAGACAGCCACAGTCAATATTCATTTTGGTCATTAATTGATCACTGCCGGTATCGCACATAAAAAAAGCTAAATCCAAATCTTCCCATGAAACAACATAGGGAAAGCAGCGCTGTGAAGAAAAGGAATAGAAATTATGATTGAATTGATTTCAATTGAGTTAGATCAATTGCCACGTGTACTCACAGACCTGTGTTGAAAAATTTACTCTTCGCTTGATGTCGGGTTATCTTAGATACAAAAGTGCCTAACTTTGGGATCTTGGAACAACGAACATAGACCTGGACAGCACATGAACGTGCACTTCGGACGATGATGTTGTCCTGAACATGAATCCAAATTAAAGTAATTCATTCTGCGTGCCCTTTCTCCATCTCCCAGCATTACTTGCATTCTCACGTGCATACCTAAAGCCTTCCTTCGCGCCCCTTTCTGCCATTATCGACATCACGACAGCACATTCCACACTCCAAAAACACACTGCATTAAACAAACATACCTTTCATATCGCCTTTGAATTTTGCCCCTCTCATCTCAACTGCATGCACTTTAAATTTGGACACTTCACTGTGGGGAAAAGACACAAGCCAATAACCTTATCCATTAATTTCATACTTCTGTAGCCTTTTGTCAAGTCTCACCTCACCCTCCGCCTCTCCAAAGAAAACAACCCGAGCTCTTTACTTGCATTTCCTTATCGCTCATATCCTCAAATGCTGGTAACATCCTGGTGAAACTCTGCTGCACCTTCGCCAAAGCCCCCATATACTTCCTGTAACATGGCAAACAGAATTGAACTCTAATTCAAGAATAATATCTTATCAAGCTGCAACATGATCGCCTGACTGTTACTCACAATTCGCCGAACAATAATGGCAAGCATGTCATAAACCTGCGCTACTTCCCTGTCGATTTGTGTTGCCACCTTCAGGGAGCACTGGACTTGAAACCAAAATCCCTCTTCAAATGAAAATTGTTCAGGTTCCTACGATTAACTATGTACTTTTCCTTAACGCATGATCTCCAAGTGCAGTACTGGATTCAACTCAATCTGCCAAATCTCCGTGCATATCTGGAACAGATCTGCTTCCTGATCTTTTCTTTGAAGCCTTCTATACTTTCCCAGAAATCACTGAACCTGATCTCATCTGTGAACTTACAAACTCACCCATCTGCTTTTTCATCCATGTCAATAATGCAAACCAGAAATAGCAGAGTTGCCAGGACGGAATGCTATGGGCCACCTCTTAGAGTCATAGAGTCATAGAGATGGACAGCATGGAAATAGACCTTCGGTCCAACCCGTCCATGCCGACCAGATACCCCAATCCAATCTAGTCCCACCTGCCAGCATCCAGCTCATATACCTCTAAACCCTTCCTATTTTTATACCCATCCAAATGCCTCTTAAATGTTGCAACTGTACCAGCCTCAACCACAGCCTCTGGCAGATCGTTCCATACACGTACCACCCTTTGCGTGAAAACGTTGCCCCTTAGGTCTCTTTTATACTTGTCACGGACTTGCATTCAGAAAAAAACCCCGCCATTCTACCACGTTCCTCTGCCTAGTATCGGCAAAATCAAAAGAATTCATGTGACCATTCACTGTGGATCCCATGCATTTAAATCTCTGGGCGACTCTATCATGGAGGGCTTTGCTGAAATTCTCACTAAAATCCATGTAGATAATATCCACAGCTCTACCATAAACAACAAGTTTCATCGCCTCCGTGAAACATTCAATCATGTTAGTAAGACATGACCTTGCCTGCGCAATGGCATGCTAACTGTGTCTAATTCGGCCAGGTGGTTTGAAACATCCAAAGTCTGTTCCACTAGAATACTCTCCAACAGCTTCCAAATGACACTGCAATGCTGACTTTTCTTTAGTTTTCGGAAATGTCACGATTTACTTTCTTAAACAGAAGATCAACAATAAAGGAATAAAGGCGTTATGTTCAACGTAAAGGCAGCTATGGTCAAGGGAGTCCCGAAAGGTTTGCAGTGGAAAAACAAGTCTATTCATGAAGGCAATCAGGAGAGAGAAAAGAGGCACAAGATAGCTTTGGCTGGGAGAATCAGGGTGATAACTCAGAAATTCTTTAAGTACATTAAAGAAAAAGAATAATCACAGAAAGATTATGGCCTCTCAAGAGTAAGAGTGTGAATATGTATTTTTTTGTGGAACTGCAGGGAATGGGGGAGGTTCTCAATGAATATTTCTTCCCTGTGTTTAACGTGGAGAAAGACATGAAGACTTTGTTATGACACAGGTTAAAACGCTCTGATAATTCTAAGTCTGACACACATAGTTTAATTTCGAGAGGCAAACAATCATCCCAAAGCGAACATATGAAGTGGAAATTAACAATTTTATTCTTGACGTCTGAAACAGAATACTAAAACCAAACACTAATTACAACTTTCTCTTCAAACTACTGTTTAACTATCACTCAGCAATACTGGTCCGATACGTTCCCTCTTAAATTTACGGCAAAATCAATTTGAAAACCCGTTATAATCTCCAGACGTAAACCTTTCTTTGTAGGTTTCTCTAGTTAGATTTTGATGTTCTGCTGGATTTTTTTTAGACAGGTAATTTATTGACAGCTATATAGCTGACAGTCTGTTTGTTGGTATTCATTGCTATTCTCGACTGATCTATTCAAAATGTCTGACTTTACTCCCCAAAACATGGGAACATTTCATTGGTTTGATGTCATGCCAAGTAGTAAAATTCAAATTCGATTTGTCTTTGTTATCTAGGGAATGACTGAAATTGATTTGCCGGGATTAAATTTGTTAGTTGCATGGCAACACCGTGCGAAGTATTTGTGGCCACCAAATGTTACATATGAAGTTTTTCTGTTCACTGTGTCCTTCTTTAAGTCCGTGCTACCTTCCACTCTCCTTTAAAAATGCAGTTCACACATCAACCTTCATAACACCTTTCCCTGAAGAAAACAACACCAGGATGAATAAATGGCTCAATTTCTGCTTTGCGTTAACAGGATTACCATGACGTGCATGAGTTTAATATAAGTTCACATTAACCTTTTGTAAGATAAATATATTGAATAATTGAAGAGATACCAATCTTATCTATACTTTCTTAGTTAGAATTTCATCGATGGCCTTTGCGTTCCGTGGGATCAACTTTTCAGGACCAGTGTTATGTCCCAAGAACGTCACCACTGCTTTCGTGGCGTCTTTTATTTAAATTTATTGCCAACTTCGCCTCTCGTAGCCGTTCAAACTGCTCTGCCAACTGCACAATGTGATCATACAGGACTTACGAAACACCACTACATTGTCCAAACAGACTGCACAGTTTGTTCAAACATCTACAACATTGTTTGTGAGCTTTTGAAATGTTGCGTGTGTGTTATACATTCCAAAGGGCATCACTTTGATTTGACATGGCTCATTTATGCTCGCAAATGCAGGAAGTTCTTTCACTGTTTCTGGTAAAGGCACTTGTCATAATCACACAGTAAGTCCAACTTGTTGATATAACTGCTTGTCAAACTTTCTCCATACAGACCGCCAATCTCGGTATTGGATTTGAGTCCGAATTTGTCACGGTGTGGACCTTCCGATAATCTACGCGAAATCATTGAGTCCCGTCTGGTATTGAGTCCGCTCTGCTTGCCTTAATTCTCGTAATGGAATTGGCTCTTGTAATCTGGTAGACACAACCATTGTGGCTAAAGAAGACTGTTTCCCACTTCTATTTCTCGGCAGGGGTCCGTCACAATTATTCATAACCCGTGGGAAACGTTCTTCACATGTGGAAATTGGTAACTAAGAACATTGTTGAACTTCATGCGCTCTGCCTCAGTTCAATTCCATCCTCGTTAAGTTTGGTTAACACAACCTTCTTGACCTCGCTGGGTTTAGATGTATGAAGCTGATTGGGGTGTTGGTTTATCAGAAAAGCATTCCTGACATCTACTTCATGTACAATCACATTTTCCCATGCATCTAATTCATAAATATACTGCAGTAACAAACTTTCAACTGTGTTCTTTGCTCCCGAGGAAAATAGTATATTAACCTGTTCACACGCCTCAAGGCCTTCTTGGTTTTAAAAATATTTTGAGTCACATCAAAATCTACAACACCTGGATGTCGTTCCTCACTCTGGTGGACAGTAACTAACACATGTTTCTTCAGATGTTTTCAAAGTTTGTGAGAAGATTTGTAGCTCGGGTGCTCGTTGTTGTGGTTCTGTTCGCCGAGCAACACAAATTCCCAGCTCGGCGAACACAACCATAAATTCAGATATATCTCTCCTAATACGGTTTCAATATGTCAACAACTTTAAGAGGTTGTTCACCTAATTCAAAGTATTTTAAATTTCTGAGGAGCTACTAAATCTGGCTGTAAATTGCGTCTTATCACTGGCAACAGTACTAATACGTGATTATCTCAAGTCAATGTCCAAATCTGTGTTTTTATCTGCAAACTGCTTCATTTTATGCTAAATCACCTGCTCGATTTAATCTCTTCCTTTCACCAGATGCATAATCTAATTCGGAGCTCTTGGGCTTTGGTCTTGTCATTTTTTCTTTAAATAATTCCTTGGAACCTCACCTTCGTGTCCGAATATTAACTCAAAGGGAGGAAGCTGAGATGATTCAAGGGGAAACAATAATGAGGATATCTTCATCCTCATCACTCGGGTAATCCTGACAGTAGGCTGTCAACATGATCTTCAATGTCTGATGCCAGCTTTCTAAAGCTCTCTGAGATTCAGGCTGATGCATATTTGATTTAAAATCCAAATCCATATACTGTCTCGCAGTAAAATTAGAACCTTGATTCTAATAAACATCACTGGGTGGGCCATACCACGTGAAGAAAGCAGCGAACTCCTCTACCATGATTTTGCCTTAATTCTCATAATGGAATTGACTCTTGAAATCTGGTAGACGCAATATTTATGCTCAATGCAAGCTCTTTACAATTTTTATTTCTCGGCATGGGTCCGACACAATCATTCATAACCCGTGTGAAACATTCCTCACATGCGGGAATTGGTAACAAAGGTCCTGGTGTTATCTCCGCCTGTAATTTACCTGCCATTTAGGATTCGGTTACGTTTTGGCGCCGCCCTTTTGGCGCAAATCATTTGACCACGCCGTTGTGGCTGTAAACGGTTTTGGCGCTCATTACTTTGGCGCTGAGCGGTTTTGGCGCCAATTCAGATAAATAAAGTCTGGTTTGTTTAAAGAAGGGAGGATGACGAATGACCGACGTAATTTTACTCAACTAGCAAGAGTTGATCGTCAAATCTGTCATGACCCGCTGCAGATTCAAATCTCGTTTTGTAATCATTTGCTCATTTAACAATTGTAAATAGTCATCTACTCTCTTGAAGATACCTAAGCCCTTCAGTCTTCATATTGGAAAGCTGTAATACAATTTTCTTTCTATTTTCTTGTAGAGCCCATACCAGAAATGGCTGAAAGCATTCTAAGCAAGAGAGATGAACTAAAATGTGTTAGATAAATGTAGCAAAATGTAGATATTCTTTTTAAAATCCTGAATAGGTTAAAATAATGAATAAAGATGAATTAGATTTATTTCTTACAATGCAATGAAAACGAATTTCTTATGGTCTCTTCAAGACTTTTTCTAAATTCTGAATTGGCGCAAAAACACTCAGAGCCAAAATAATGAGCGTCAAAATAGTTTAGAGACAAAACGACGGGGCCAAACGATCGGCGCCAAAACAGCGGCGCCAAAATGTCCCATTCCGAACATTTGGCAAGTATGGCGTTTTTGTTGAAGGTTAACAATATCCTCGAGCAGTCCAGGCCAATAAAAAATGATTGTGCACCTAACCCTGAGTCTTTAATACACCATGGTGACCTTCCATTGGGAAATAAGGCAGGGCAGGCGACTAAGGTGTCTGTAGAGAAGTACTTTGGGGCCAGCGACCATAATTCGTTTCGTAGTAAAATAGTGATGGTAAAGGATAGACCAGATTTAAAGTTGAAGTTCTAAATTGGAGAAAGGCCAATTTTGACGGTATTAGGTGAGAACTTTTGCAAGTTGATTGGAGGCAGATGTTCGCTGGTAAAGGGACGGTTGGAAAATAGGAAGCCTTCAGAAATGAGATAACAAGAATCCAGACAAAGTACATTTCTGTCAGGGTGAAAAGAAAGTCTGGTAGGTATAGGGAAGACTGGATGACTAAAGAAATTGAGGGTTTGGTAAAGATAAACAAGGAAGCATATGTCATGTATAGACAGGATAAATCGAATGAATCCTTCGAAGAGTATAAAGGCAATAGTGGTATACTTAAGAGGGAAATCAGGAGGGCAAATAGGGGACATGAGATAACTTTCACAAATAGAATTAAAGAGAATCCAAATGATGTTTATAAATATATTAAGAACAAAATGGCAACTAGGGAGAGAATAGGGCCCCTCAAAGATCAGCAAGGCGGCCTTTAGTTGAAGCCACAGAAAATGGTGGACATACTAAATGAATATTTTGCATCATTATTTACTGTGGGAAAGTATATGGAAGATATAGACTGAAGGGAAATAGATGGTGACATCTTGCAAAATGTCCACATCACAGAGGAGGAATTGCTGGATATTTTGAAATGGGTAAAGGTGGATAAATCCTCAGGACCTGATCAGGTGTACCAGAGAACTCTGTGGAAAGCTAGAGAAGTGATTGCTGGGCCTCTTGCTGAGATATTTGTATCATCAATAGTCATAGGGGTGGTGCTGGAAGACTGGTGGTTGACTAACTTGGTATCACTGTTTAAGAAGGGTAGTAAGGACAAGCCAGGGGATTATAGATCGGTGAGCCTAACTTCGGTGGTGGGCAGTTGTTGTAGGGAATCCTGAGGGACAAGACGTACATGTATTTGCTCAGGAAAGGACGACTTAACGATAGTCAACATGGCTTTGTGCGTGGAAAATCAAGTCTCACAAACTTGATTGAGTTTTTGGAAGAAGTAACTAAGAAGATTTATGAGGGCAGATAAGAAGATGTGATCTATGTGGACTTCAGTAAGGCATTCGGCAATGTTTCCCGTGGGAGACTGATTAGCAAGGTGAGATATCATGGAATACAGGGAGAACCAGCCTTTTGGATACAGAACTGGCTCAAAGGTAGAAGACAGAGGGTGATGGTGGAGGATTGTTTTTCAGACTGGAGGCCTGTGACTAGTGGAGTGCCACAAGGATCGGTGCTGGGTCCTCTACTTGCTGTCATTTACATAAATGATTTGGATGAGAGCATGAGAGGTACAGTTAGTAGTTTTGCAGATGACACCAAAATTGGAGGTGTCGTGGACAGTGAAGTTGGTTACATTATTTGACAGCAGAGTCTGGAACAGGTGGGCCAATGGGTTGAGAAGTGGCAGATGGAGTTCAATTTAACTTATTGCGAGGTGCTGTATTTTGGGAAAGCAAATCTTACCAGGACTTGCACACTTAATGGTAAGGTCCCAGGGAGGGTTGCTGAACAAATAGACGTTGAAGTGCAGATTCAAAGCACCTTGAAAATGGATTCGCAGGTAGGTAAGATAGTGAAGAAGGCGTTTGGTATGCTTGTCTCTATTTGTCAGAGTATGGAGTGCAGGAGTTGGGAGATCATGTTGTGGCTGCACAGGACATTAATTAGGCCACTGCTGGAATATTGCGTTTAATTCCCGTCTCCTTCCTATCGGAAAGATGTTGTGAAACCTGAAAGGTTTCAGGAAAGATTCACCAAGCTGTTGCCAGCATTGGCGGATTTGAGCTATAGGGAGAGGCTGAACAGGCTGGGGCTATTTTCCATGAAGCGTGGGAGGCTGAGGGGTGACCTTCTCGAGGTTGACAAAATGTTGAGTGGCATGGATATTGCATAAATAGTCAAATAATTTTCCCTGGGATCGTGGACACCAGAACTAGAAGGCATGGGTTGAGGGTGAGAAAGGAAAGATTTGAAAGAGTTCAACAGAACAGCTGTTTCACAGGGAGTGTGTTACATGCATGAAACGAGCTGCCAGAGAAAGTGGTGGAGGCTGATAAACTTGCAACATTGAAGAAATATTTGGATGGGTTTATAAAAGGAAGAGTTTGGAGGGATATTGGATGGGTGCTGGCAGGTGGGACCAGATTGGGTTGCGATATCTTGTGCTCATGGATGGGGTAGACCGAGAAAACTGTTTCCATGCTGTACATCTCTATTCTTCTTTGACTTCCTCTCGTGTTATCACATTGTTCCTGTAGTGTAGTTACCGGAACTGCACACAGTCACAGCCTGATTAATGCTAGTTAAAATTCCTAACATACCTCATTTCTCTTATACAATGACACAATTGACGAAGGTAAATGTAGTATATGCCTCATTAACTATCAAAATCACGTCTTCTGCTGACTTCAGAAAACTGTGAATGATTACCCGAAGATCACAATATTTGTCCAAGCTTCCCAGCCTCCTGCGTTTCATTAAATTCTACTCCATCTTTATTTCCTTAACACGTTTCAAAACCATCTGCGATTGTCCTACCGATCTGATCAACTCTTCCAAGTTGTGCTTCGTGTTTTCACAGATGACACCAAATTACGTGGTGTTGTTTACAGTGAAGAAGATTATCTCTGAATTTGACAGTACCTTGAATCAGATCATCTACGGGGTGGTGGAGTGGAAAAATAGAGCTTACATTAATTACATGCATAGTAATTCATTTGGAAAGTCAAATCACCCAAACATGCGCACTTTGTAATGAAGGACTGTGACCGAAACGTCCATTCCCCTCCTCCTCGGATGCTGGCTGACCTGATGTGCTTTTCCAGCATCACACTCTCGACTCTGATCTTCAGCATCATCAGTGCACAGTTTTTTCTATAAACCTAAAGGTAGAACCTAGCACGCGTTACTCTGAAAATAGACCTTGGGGTGTAGATTCATAGTTTGTTGGAAGTGCAGTCGTTGGAAGACAGGATGCTACAGAAGGTGATTTGCATCCCTTCATTGATTTATCAGGGTATTGAGTAGAAGAAGATTGGGAGTTTGCAGTTATGCAAGACATTGGTGAGGCCACTTTCAAATAATGTATCGCAAACTGATATCTTTCCTATCGAAAGGAAAACGTTAAAAATTGAAGTTGAGAAAAGATTGCCTGGAATGTTGAATTTGATGGCGACAAGTTCTCTGAAGGATGACGGGTGACCTTATAGAGATTTATAAATTCATGAGGATCATGGTAAAGGCGAGTAACTCAGGTCTTCTTCCCACTGTTGGAGAGTACAAACACTGAGTGCATAAGGTTAGTGTGAGAGAAGAAAAAACTAAGACGGAAATGAAGTAACGTTTTCATCCAAATTGTGATGCATGTACAGAATAAATTGCCTGGGGATGTTTTGGAGGAGGGGACATTTCCAACATTTGAAAGTCATCTGGAAGACTTTCATGAATAGGAAATGCTTACAAAGATATGAGGAAATCCTGGCAAATGGAAAAGATCACTTTAGAATATCTGGTCGGCATGGCCATGTTGAGGCAAAGATGTATTTCATGCTATTTAAAAGCTATGACTCTATGACTGATAGACTCACATAATCTGTCCTTCTGGTAACCTCAGTGGATTTATTAATTTGAAGTTACCACACGCCGAACAAAGTCAGACATCAGAGCGAAATCCACTTGCAAGATTCAATTTTTCATTTCAGCTCATCGTTTTATGCGTGGGTTGCTGCTTAAACATTTTAACCAGATGCTGCGAATAAAAAGCTAGCACCCACACATCATCAGTTAACATTTACTGGAGCAATTTAGTGTGAACATCAGAAAGGAAAATATAATGTATTTGTCCAATCGATAGCCTGACAGAAACTCAGAGGCCATGAAGATTCCTCCATATCGATGTGTTAAGTATCAGTGACAGCTCGCAAGTCTGCAATCCGCCTCCTTTCAGGAAATTATTGTGTTACCAATCGTTGTAATCTTATTCAGGAAATATCTCTCCCGATTGTTAAAACAACTTCGCACTGAGCTCAATCTCACTGAACATGGACCAGAAACGAAAATTCACCAATGTTACTCTACTGTCCAGCCATTTCTTAAAATATTCCTTAAATACTGAAACTTCATAAAAGAAGAAAAAAAGAAATAAGCAGAGCTTTACCTTTCCGCTGAAACATGTCAGATGCGAAATTCTGGGGACACCCGTCCGAATTTTGCGTCCTTGCCACGTTGACCTGAGCATACGATATCAGTGTCAATTTTTAAACATCACTCGACACCAGATTATTGTCCAACAGCTTGAATTGGAAGTGCTACATTGCGGAGCACTGCTCCTTCGTCAGGTTGCTGTGGACTATAAGATCTGAAGATGTAGTATTTATAACAAAGTTTAAGAGTGATTTAACTGAAATGATATATTAAAAAATACCTGGATTACTTGTTAACTCTCTTATCTTTTACAATGCAAATGTTGCTTTCAGTTCTTTCATATGTCAAATCGCACAAAATGTTTTAAAGTTACATTTTCAAGTGAACTTTAACAAGATGTGCCATGCCAGCGCAGATAATGCGTTGAAGGTTTGAGTTGCCTTGTGTGAGGCTACCTGTGTCCCAATGTACACACTGAATGTAATGTTCAAAAGGGATTCACAGAATCTTACATGGATTCATGCTGTTTTAGAGCAAAGTACAACATAATTCTTCAAGTACAAATTCAACTCACAAATTATGATGTGCGTGCTTGAAAATGTATCTGTGTGTTGGGGGGCATCAGTGTCTGTGAAAGAGTGCGTGTATGCGTATATGTGTGAGTGTGAGTGTAAAGTGGTTTTGCGGGTGTGAGAGAGTTCGCTGTGGGTGCGAGTATGGGAGTGTATGTGTGATCGGATGAGAGAGGGGAGCGTGTGTGTCTGTGCGAGGGAGAGAGAAAGTGTGTGTGTGTCTCCGTGTGTATGTGCGTGCTTGAGAGAGAGAGAGAGAGAGAGACAGACAGAGACAGAAACAGAGAGAGAGAGGCAAAGAGACCGAACTTGGTTACCAGCCTCTCCGTATTGAAAACAATGATTTGACGATGCCGTTGTTGGACTGGGTGAAAATTAAGAAAGTTAAAAATCACACAACACTAGATGACATTCCAACATGTTTAATTGGAAGCAGTTGCTTTCGGAGCGCTGCTCCTTCATCAGGTAGTTGTGGAGTAAAAGTTTGCAAAACACAGAATTTACAGCAATGTTTTGCAGTGTGATGTAACTGGAATTATATATTTAAAAAAGAACCTGGCTTTTTTAAAAGTCTCTCTTCTGTCAGAATGACCATGTTGCGTTCAGTTCTTCCATCGGTAAATTGCAAAATTTTTTAAAAAGTCACATTCTCAAGTGAGCTGTAACAATTGGTGTCATAATGCGATTAGCACTGCTGTCTCAGAGCACCAGGGCTCCAGGTTCGATTCTGGCCTCGGGTGGCTGTGTGTGTGGTGTTTGCGCATTCGTCACGTGTCAGCGTGGGTTTCCTCCGGTTCCTCCGGTTTCCTCCCACAATCCAAAGATATGCAGGTCAAGTGAATTGGTCTTGCTAAATTACCATATTGTTAGGTGCATTAGTCAGAGCGAAATGGGTCTGGGTGGATTACTCTTCGGAGGGTCGGTGTGGATTTATTGCTCACATCATGTATTAAAGGTGTGAGGCTATCTGTGCCACATTGGTCAGACGATTCTGAAATAAAAATGGGCATTTACCGAATGTTACATGGAATCATGAAGTGTGTGAGCCAACTAAAATGTAATTCTGAAAATACAGATAAACCCTAGATACTTGGAGTTGTATATGTGTGTGTGTGTGTGTGGTGGAGGAGTGGCTATGTGTGTCAGTGAGACAGATTCTACGTTTGTGCATGATTGTGAGTGTAAAGGGGTATAGCTCTGTGAGAGGGTGCGTGTTTGAGTGTTGGAGTGTATGTGTATGTAATGCTCAATGATATTCACCTCCGAAAGAATGCCATCGCACTTCAATGCAAGCTCTCCTGATGGACCTTGTAGCTTAAAAGATAGCACACAAATGGAATCAGAGAAACACTTCAGTTTTCATATCTTCCACTTCTAGGTGAAATGAGATGATGAAATAAATATGTTGAGAGACATTCAGAAGAAACATATATATCTCTTCGTTTGAGTCTCAACCATGCACATGTTAAAGGGCCTTCTAAAATCCATCACCGTCAGTTCAGGATGGGAATTTACAAGATGTTTGAGGAATCAAGTATTTTAATGCCAAGGTTATGTTGTCGAGAGGATTTAAGAGATGTGATAAATATATGCAATTTGAGTTGTCTATTTACCCGCCAATTTTGTTTTCTAAAGATTAGTTGGAAGCAGAAGATTGAAATGCAGGAAAAAGAAAATTAGTAATGAATATATTTCAGCATTCTGTAACAATTGGATTCAATGGCTGGGTAAGTACCCAGCATTCCACGCTGTGAGACTGTACTCGCTACAGAGGAAGGCGGTCCATTCACATGCTGGCTGTATCTCCATGGTAAATGAAAAAGATGTACTTTTCCAGTCGGTAACGCTGTAGAGGCACTCAGGCCAACAGCGTTTAAAAATGCTTCCAGCGAAAGGCGTGCACCTTGCAAAATAACGAGTGGGGAATTGTTTCGCAGTTCAGGGTTGAACAGCCGCCAGTTTGGCTAAGATTCTGGACGCATGCGCGAGCAGAACGGTGACGTCTCGTGGAAGGAGGGACCTGAGGGTAATTCATGCAGATGCTGGAAATCTGAGACTAAGACAGAAAGGAATCGAGGAGGTCAGCGGTTCTGGCAGTATAGATGGACAGAGAAACATAGTTAACAATTCCAGTCCTGTGTGCCTTTTCTTCAGAATCCATTTCCTTGGTTGTGCACTGTCCTGGGTGATAGCGTTTTAGCAGCTCAACACACAAGTGGTATTTGTCACAAATACAACAGTGTGCTTGAATCTTTGGATTTTACTGCAGGTGACATTTTTAATCAACCTGTTCACACGTGTCATGAAATACTTGTGAAGCCGGTGGTGCTTGGAAATCCACAAATTCCTTGCCATAGTGGAGTTAAAATGGGTCGAGAGTGTGGTGCTGGAAAAGCAGAGCAGGTCATGCAGCATTCAAGGAGCAGGAGAATCGACGTTTCAGACAGCAGACCTTCATCAGGAATAAGGGCTCATTGCCGAAACGTCGATTTTCCTGCTCCTCCGATGCTGGCTGACATTCCACGCCTTTCTAGCAACACACTCTGGACTCTGATTTCCAAAATCTGCACTCCACAGTTTCCCTTTGGAGTTCGTTTGGGTCGGGGCCTTCGTCTAATCATCTTCACCTGCTTTGTCAATGACTTTCCCTTCGGGCGGGCGGGGGAATGTTGGTTGACGATTGGACAGCATTCAGTATCATTTTCAACTGCTCAAATCCGGAAGTCACGCAAATGCATATGTTCAGGTTGTACGCTTGGAAGCTGAGATGGTAGACTTTTTCTCATTGATAACAACTTTACAGCTGGAATCTCAACCTGCGATTGAAGAAAATCACAAATATCATATATTAATATGTAACAACACCTGGAGAGCATACAAAATCTGCACAAGTGGTAAGTAACAGTCATATCACATATATGCCTGAAAATGACCATCTTCAATAAGGTACAATCTGAGTATCCCGTTTTGATATTCAACACCAAATTTATTCTTGAATCCACCACAAGCAGCATTCTGGGGTGTACTATTGAATAGAAAGAGAACAGGACTTACCATACACATGCAGTTGATGCAAGATCAGGGCAGAGGCTAAACATCTTTCAGTGCTCAACTCACTTTCTGACTGCCCATTATTTACCACAGATAACTTAGTTGTGTTATGGAATACTCTTCGCTTGCCTGGTTGAATGCTACTTCAATAACTCAAGAAGCTTGTCAACGTCTGGTTCAAAGCATCATTTTTGATTGTTAAACACTTCACTATCGCCTTCACCTTCGATGTACAGTAGCAGCAAAGGCTATTATCTCCTGTGTAACATCCTTCTGGAAAGGGAGATTGAGCAGTCCAGCAATTGGCGACGTATGTCCAACAACATATTGACACCTCAGGATGCAGAATGTCTCATTAATTATGGAAACAACAAACTGATTTGTATTTGCTAGTGCATTTTGCATCTATCAATGTGATCGGATCATTTGTTTTGGAAGGGGTGCGCAATAGTGGAAATGTTTCTTTCCGTAACTGGATTTGTTTGATCTTAGATTTTACCCTGTATGGACAGAGATAACATTTCGCAGAGGAAAAGATTGAAAGAATTGAAGAAGAGTAAGTCAAATTCAGCTGGATATAAAGATCCAAGATCCAACAGAGTCACTACATTCAGCAGGACATTAAAGCTACATATTTATCTGATATATTTGCTGGAAAAGATTTTAAACGACAGTGTGAGTGTAAATCGCTAACACACACGCACACACACACACACTCGCACGCAGTACAGTCTGAGTGTTCCAGTGCACTGACTGCAGAAAATATTTCACAATATCCAATTAAAATTCTTTAAAACATCTGCTGAGAAGCCATACCTATGTTGTGGTTAAGGGCAGGGATTCAACAGATCATTCAACTTGGAGATATTTAATGAGATCAGCAATATGGAAATGACCGGATTGTGGGAAGGATTACAAACTGCTCAGAGCAGCTGTAAGCTCATCGACACGATATTCTGAGGAGAGACTGTTGAATTGCTCCATGTGTGGAAAGGGATTTACTCTGTCATCCAGCCTCGTGTCGCATCTGTGGATTTACACTCACAAGAGACCTTACATCTGATTGCGGGGAAAAAAATCTTTATGATTTGCACAGGTCTTAAATTCAGAAATTTGAATTCAACAACAAGTTATTCACATGGGTGACAATTCTTTCAGCTATTCTATGAGTGGAAATGTATTCACTTGGGGATCCAGCCTAATGTCAAACAAGCGTCTTCATCACTGGGAGAGAAGCTTCTCTGCTCCGTTCGGGCAGGGATAACCTTCACAGTCCACCCCAATGTGTCCCAGTCGCATTGAAAATGGAAAATGAACATCTGTCTGGTCTGTGCTTGAGACAGGATTTATTAAATCAGGAAAGCTTCAAACACACACGCTTGACCACACTGGATGGAGACTATACGCGTCCACTGAGTGTTGGAAGCGATTCACTTGGTCATCTGTACTCAGTGAGCTCCAGCATATTCACATGAGTGACAAACACTTTCTTTCTTCTTGTGTGGAAGGGGATTAACTTGGATCTCCAATCTCTGCATATATGGGCTTGTTCACACCAGTGAGAGAAAATGTAAATGCTCTGACTGTGAGAAGAGCTTCAGGAGTAACAATGCTTTGATGAAACACCAGCAAACGCATTGTGAGGAGAGGCCATTCATTTACACTATGTGTAGCAAGGGATTCAATAATTCATCCGCACATGTTACACGGCGGTGAGGAAGTATTGGATTAGCTCAGTAGGCTGGGTTGTTGGTTTGAAAAGTAGTGTGAAGCTAACAGCATGGGTCCCGTTCCCAATACCGGGTTAAGAATGCAATGAGCAACTGTCCTTCTCACCCTCTTCACTTGCCGGAGATCTTGTCGCCCACTGATTAAATCAACACCAGTCACTTCCCTTTCTAATGAAGGGAGCAGCTCCTGTGGTCTGGAAAGTCGACGGTGGCACACGCATTCCAGTTGAGTAAAAAGTGATTGTATCCTGCTTTT
This sequence comes from Chiloscyllium plagiosum, assembly GCF_037043375.1. Lineage (NCBI taxonomy): Eukaryota > Metazoa > Chordata > Chondrichthyes > Orectolobiformes > Hemiscylliidae > Chiloscyllium > Chiloscyllium plagiosum. The sequence continues at coordinate 89,002,795 of NW_028270175.1, read as the reverse complement.
ATTGCATCCAGAATTGATCTATGTTCATTCTGTCAACCGGCGTTTTCTTCATTGGATGTGAATAGCCTCTTTAATTGAACTATATTCTAATTTTCAAGCATCAATCACATGAAATATACAGTTTTCCCCAATTCATCTCCGATGAGAGGAGACTGGTGGATTTGCATTTGCATTCTGCTCTTGTACCTTTTCTTCATTGATCAAACTTGGTATGTATTTATAAATTTGTTTTCACACATTCAGATTACTGATTGTGATTCACAGCGACGGAAGTCCTTGAGAAGTCTAGTTACTGCTCGAGAAGATGCAGCAGCTAAATTGTGTCGATACACAGTTGGAAGTCAGACCCACAGTGAGAGCACGTGAATGGTTTCTCATCAGTGTGAAGACGTTGATGGGACTTCAGTTCATGGAAACTTATAAAACACTACGCATACTGCAGGCATCTAAACGGTTTCTTTTCACTTGTAACCCGTTGGTGTACTAGCAGAATGGATGACTTAAATGCATCCTTTCTCAAAAATGGAACATGTAAATGGCCTCTGGGCCAATGTGAATTCGCTGGTGTCTCAGCAAGTGTGTTAATGGAGTGAATCCTTCTCCGCATTCAGAGCGGGGGAAGGGCCTTTCTCCAGTGTGAACTCGCTTGTATTGCAGTAGGTTGCTGAAATCAATTAATTTCTTAGCTTACACAACAGACGAATGGTCTCTCCTCTATGTGAAACTGCTGGTGTCTCAGCTGACTGCATGATCGGATTAATTTTCATGGCATTCGAATAATTGAATACTTTCCACTGTTGCCACTTTTCCAATGGTTCCCTCCAGCCTCCCCCCATTTATGTCTTGACAGTCCAGATGATTGCCTGATGCCCCTCCCCCCCCCTCCAACCTCGCAGACAATACACGTGAATGGTTTCATGCGACTCTCAATGTTGGTTTCTTCTTTCGTTTTCAAAGTCTGATGAGTTCAGGCTATATTAAACTGAACAACTCCATCAGATAGTGATGTGAAGCTTCGTTTCAGTTTCCCAATGCAAATCTTCATCTGTAATACTTCTGAAATTAAAACAGAAGCAGCTTAGGAAGAGAGAACTTTTTAAAAAAAAACACCAAAGCATTTAATTGTCATTCTTCTTTCAGATGTGGATATTCTAGACAGGATTAGCATTTATTGCTTATTCCTAATTTGACTGGTCAAGGTCATGGTGTGCTGCCTTCTGGAACCTTTGTTGTCCATGGGCTATCAGTAGACCAACATTATAAGGGAGGGAAATCCAGAATTTTGACACAGTGACAGGGAAGGAATTGCAAAATATTTCCAGGCCAGGGTGGAAACTGGTTTGTTAGGTTTTCTGACGTACCTGCTGCCCTTTTCCTTTCAGATGGAAGTGGTTGTGAATGTGAAAGATACTGTTTAAGGAGGCTTGGTGAGTTTCTGCATTGTATCTTGTGGTTAGAACAACCTGCATGTCTGAGTGTTTGGTGGTGGAGTAAGTCGATCTTTTTCGATGCTGTGTCAGTCATGCTGTGCTGATTAATTTGCATTCACTGTTCTGGGTGGTGTTGAAATTTGCATTTTTGTTGGAACTGCACTGAGGAGCCCTGAAGGAGGTCCTGACGGAAATGTCTGTTGCTATTTGGATGCTGCCTTATCTGCTGTGCTTCTCCTGCGCCGTGTTTTCTCAATACTGCACTTATTCAGGCAAATACGGAGTATTCCATCATGTTTCTTACTTCTGTCTTGTAAAGGAATAAACGATAGATGGGGAATGAACCCAAAGAAGGAGAAGAACATTTGGACAAAGGAGTGGATAAGGATCTGTTAGGAGAGTGAAAATCGGTTCATGGAGACTGTTCGTGACTATTCATTGGTGCTGTGTAACGGCAGGCTATCTGATAGATAGTCTTCAGAGAATAAAGAATTGTATTATTTGCTGTAGTAATCCCAGACTCTGACCTGATATTTATTGCACAAAAGGCTGGTGCAATTGATTTCTCTTAGAGACTGGGACTTTTACAGAAATGGGAGAGGTGTTTTGGCAATTCGAACCAATGTCCGGCATCAAACGCCTATATACTCTCATCCCACTTTCCAGGACATGCTCTGTAGCTTTTTGTGCTGTGGTGCTTCAAGTGATCATCGATTTTTTAAAATTCCACCAGCTCCAGCGAAATGCCATCACCACAGATATATTCCTCTCACCTCCCTTCTCTGCCTTCCGCATAGAACTTTCCCTCCTGGATACACTGGTGAATTCTGCCTTCATTCCAAACACCACCACACATAGCACCGTGGAATCTGCCCCTGCAATTGCTGAAGATGTGAAACTTGCGTACGTACAATATTATAAATATGAGCAGGAGTAAGACCTACAGCCATTCGTGCCTGCTCCACCATTCAATATGTTCATGGCTGATCATTTCGTGCGCTCAGATCCATTTACCCGTCCTTTCAGTCTATCCCTTATTTCCTTTATTGTTCAAAAGTAAGTTCTTATCCTTAAAAACGTTGACTGAAGTGGTGTAAACTACTTCGCTGTGAACAATTCCAACTTTGAAAGTGAGGACCGCAGATGTTCGCGATCCGACCTAAGAGCACTGTGCTGCAAAAGGCGCAGTGTGTCAGACATCATCCGATGAGCAGAAAAAATTGTCGTTTTGGGCAAAAGCCCTACATCAGTTATCAAGGATTCCAAAGAGTAACAATTCTTTGGGTAAAAATGTTCCTTCTCAATTCAGTGCTGAATCTGCTCCCTCTAATGTTGAGGCTATGCCCTGTTGTCCAATTTTCACCCGTTAGTAGAAACATCCTTTCCACTTTTTTCTTACCTATTCCCTTCAAAATTGTGCATATCTCTATAAGATCTCTCCTCATTCTTCTGAATTGCAATGAACATAATCCCAATTTACTCAGTCTCTCCCATAACCCGACCCCCTCAACTCCGGCATTATCCCAGTGAACCTCTTCTGTGCCCCTTCCAATGTCAGTCCATTCCTTCTCAAGTAAGGAGACCAATCCTGCTCACAGTAATCTAATTATGTCGCCACCAGCACCCTGTACAGCTGCAACATAGCCTCTCTTCTTATAAACTCAACCTCTTTAGTAAGGAAATACAACATTTCATTTGCCTACCTAATTACACGTGATACCTGCAGACTATCCCTTTGAGATTCATGTACAAGCACAACCAGGTCCCTCTGCACAGCAGCACGCTTCAACATTTCAATAGAAAAGTAATAACCCCTTTTTCTCTAACTTCTACCAAAATTGATGACATCACATTTCTTCTGCCAGACTTTTGCCCACTCAGTCAATGTATCTATATTCCTCTAAAACGTTTCACAGTCCTCTGCGCACTGTCCTCTGACATTCATCGCCGTGTCATGTGTAAATTTGGACGGGCTACACGTTGTCCCCAACTCCAAATTGTCAATATAAATTGTAAATAATTGCAGTCCCAAAACCAATCACTGAGGCACACACTACTCACTGATATCCAGCCAGAATAGTACTCATTTATCACCACATTTTGCTTCCTGTTAGTTAACCAAGCCTCTAAACATGCTTCTTCTCGACCACTAACACCATGCATCCTTACCTTATGCATCAGCCTCTTGTGCGGCACCTTGTCGATGTTTTGTTTTGGAAATCTAGGTACACCACATCTTCTGAGTACCCATTGCCCACCATACTTGACATGTCTTCATAGAATACCAAAAGATTTTTCAAGCATAACCTGTCCTTCATGAATCCATGCTGTGTCTGTTCAATCTAACTGGTCTATAACCCTCTGTCTTATCCGCCTACCTACTTTTAAATAGTGACGCCATATTTACTGCATTCCAATCTGCTCGAATTGCCCCAGAGTCCAGCGAATTTGAAATATTACTGCCAGTGCACCTGTTATTTCCACGGCCAACCCTTTTTGCAACCTGGAATACCTTCCATCAGGGCCACGAGACATTCTATCCCTCGCTGCATTACTTTTCCCAACAATTGATTTTCCGTAAGAAAGATTGTTTCCAGGTCCTCACCGACCTCCGATTATTTATCGATTACTGGCATGTATTAGTGTCTTCCACTGTGAAGAACGATTTTAAAAAAACTGTTAAATTCCTCAGCCATTTCATCACATCCCGTAACTGAATGGCTAAAGGACCAACGTTTACTTTAACCACTCTTTTTCAGTTATTTCTTTTTTGTAAATTCTTCTGCTAAACGTCTTTATATTCTGTGCTAGACTTTTTTTCTCATGTTCTTTCTTACGGTTCTTTACAGCACTTTTTGTGGCTTACCTTTGACATTGAAAGCTTTCTAAATCTTCCAGTTTCATGGTAATTTTGACCATTTTGTATGCCTTCTCTTTCAATTTGATAGTCTTTCTTATTTCTTGAGACGCACATGGCAGATTACCCCTTTTCTTACAGTTACCCTTTTCACTGGAATATTGTTTTGCTGAGTACTTTGAAAAATTTGTTTGAAAGTTCTGCCCATCAGGTGTACGACCATAAAATTTATGTTTTCAGTCTATTTTAGCCAGGGCATCCCCGTTCTAGTGTCGAGCCCCTTGTACATGCACAGGAATCTGGCATTGGATTGTACCTTCACTCTCTCCATCTGCATTCTAAATTTAACCATACTGTGATCACTCCTTCCAAGACTATCCTTAACGATGAGGTCATTAATTGTTCGTGTCTCACTACTGAGGGCCAGATGGACAATAGCTTGAGTCCTCGTCGTTTCTTTGACATACTGTTCAAGAAAACCATCACGATTAAATCCAACAAAGTCCTCCTCAAGGCAACACTGACTGAGCTAGTTCAACCAAGCTACATGTCGATTAAAAACCCAATGATAATAGCCGGCCCATTTTCAATGGCATTACTTATTTCTTTGTTTATTGACCTTCCCAATGTAATCGTTTATTTGGTGGTCGATAGACTACGCCTACCAATCAACGTTTCTTCTTAGAATTTCTAATTTCCAACAAAATGGAATCAAATTCATTCTCGATCGAACCCATACCATCTCACAGTACCGCTTTGAAGTCGTCCTTGAATATCAGACTCCACTGATTGTCCTTCCTAATAGTCTGAAAGCCCTGGATATTTAACTCCCAGTCATGACCATCTTGTAACCATGTCTCCGTAATGGCTACTAAAGCATATTCATTCGTGATGACTTGTGCCTTTCCATCTTCAACCTTGTACCAATTGCTGCGATCATTTTGGTAAACTGCCTTCATGATAGCTTTCTTACCCTCATGATTACCAACGTCTCTCATAAATAAACCTTCCTTTTTGCATCTTGTTTCTGCTTCCCTGTCCTTTTACGTCCTCCCTCCTCAGTATCCAAGTGCCCAACCACACCTTTAAGGTGATGCTCGATTTTGGACGCTAATATTGAGGCTGTGCCGACTTGCACTCGTTTTACTTGTCATTGCAAATTTCCTTTCTGAATATATGTTATTTATTCCCTTCATAATGTGATGTGTTTCTTTGGCAACTCGCAATCCCACATTCTTCGGAATTCCAATCAAGATAATCTGAGTTCACTTCATCTGTCCTCAAAGGCCAATCCCCTCAACTCCGGAACCAACTTAGGGAACCTCCTCTGCACAACCGTCGAGTGCCACTACATCCTTCCTCAACTAAAGAGACCAAACTTCCACCCAATATGCCAGGTGTGGCCTCACCAGCACCCTGTACAGCTGCAGCATAACCTGCCTTCATTTAATGTGGTGGAAGATCAGAATATCTCCGAAAAACTCGAAGTGGCCATGGGACTGTCGTAAATGAAGAGGAAAATTATTAATATCAGTAACAACGTAGCACTTTAAAAAGGAGCTGCATCGGGCATTGATCGGTCTGATGGGCCACATATACTTAGCACCATAGAGTCATATTACACGAACGCAGGTCCTTTGGCCCCAACTGGTCGATGCTGAGCGAAATGTTCATCCATGTTAACCAGTTTTGCCTGCATTTGGCCCATATCCTTCAAAACGTTTCCTCTCTTTTATTTGTCCAAATGTATTGTAATTCTTATTTAATATACCCACATCGACTGCAACCGCTAGAATTTCATTCTGTATGCGTATCATGGTCTGTGCGAAAACCTTGCATCTCAGGATCCCTTTTATTCTTTTCCCTCTGATCTGAAATTGCCACCCTCATGTCCTCGATTCCACAGCCCTGGCAAGAGCTGAGTGAAGTCACCTTATCCACATCTCTCATAATTTTATACATTTGTATAAAATTTCCATCTCGCTCTTCTACACTGTCAAGAGCTTTTCCTATCGCTCCATACGATGCACACCATTGGTTTCTGTCAACATCCTTGTCAGTTTCTTTTGCATTCTTTCCAATTTAGTAAGATCCTTCATAAAACAAGGTCCCAAAACAGCAAATAATACCTCAAGGGCGGCAATAGCAACATCGTGTACAACTGCAATATAACTTTCCAGTTTAATACTCAATGCCCTGGCTGAGGAGGACCAGCCTGCCAAAAGACTTTTTTCACTCCCCTATTTAGTCGTGATTCCCCTTTCAGAGAACCGTTCAATCTTACACCAAAGTCCCTCTGTTCTCCTTCAGTCCTTCAGGTGTTACCATTCACCAGGAAATTCCTGCCTTGATTTGACTTTCCAAAACAGAGCGCTTCACGCTTCGCTAAGCTCAACTTCATTGCCCTTTTTCTTGGCCACCTTCTGCAGGTTGTCAAGGTCTCATTGCATTTTCTGATAAACCTTCTCACTGTCCACAGCGCCACCTATTTTAATGTCATCTCCAGAAGTATGAATCATGCCTTGTGCTGTTGCACTGAAATTATTGGTTCAGATAAGCAACAGCAATGGACACAGATCCCCCGAGCGACACCAGCATTCACAGGTTTCCAGTCCAACAAACGTATACTCTGCTTCCTACCATCAAGGCAATTGTGTACCTAATTTGCCACTCCCTCAGGATTCCAGAGCAACTTACCATGTAAACCTTCTCTTGGGCCTCACTGAAATTCATGTATACTGCGCGTGCCCTCATCAAGCTTCCTGGTCATTTCATGAAAGAACTCTAACAAAGTTGTGAGGCATGATTTTACACGCGCAAAACCATGCTGATTACTCGCAAGCAAACCCTGTAATTCGAAATGTATCTGCATCCTATCCTTAAGAATCTTCTCAAGTAACCTGTGTCGGACAGATGTTAGGCTCACTAACCCAAAGTCCCCAGGCTTTTCTTCGCAGCTTATCTTGAACTTTATTCCCAGAATTTCGGAAGAAGCAGTAATTAACATTTTGATAACATTGGTGATCAATATGCAATTTCCCAATGCACTCTTCAAGGCCGGAAGTTATTTTGAGAACAGGAATGTTGCTCACGCAACTCGGGCTGTCAATCAAGGCAGAAGAGAAGGTGTGGCAAAGTACAGATCCGTGACACTTGTCATCGTCTGGGGGGAGGCTGCTGGAATCGTGTCTGAAGGACGTAATGTTCGATTTTGAGGAATTAACAGCAAAGTTGGAGGACATGATAATTGAATTATGAAATGGAAATCAGAACCACCATTTCTTTCGGAGTAAAGGGAGGAGGCTGGAACAACACAGCATGCCAGGCTGCCTGAGGAGACGAGGAAAACGATGTTTCATGTGGAATCCAATCTCAGGTGTGGGGGTGGGTTTAGTTGGGAACTCCAGATGCAGGGAGACTCGGAGCATGGTGGGGAAGCGCAGATAGATGGAGGGTACAACCTTGTTGGTCATGGGTAGGAATGAATCCGTTTGGTGGCAAGGAGCGCTGGAAGGCGTTGGGAGGGGCTGACAAGATATTCGGGGAAAGGGGAGGGAGATTCTTTGAAATTGGAGAACTCAATATTGTGTCCTACGGGCTGTAGAGTGCCCCGGCGGAAGATGAGGCATTATTTTTCCAACAATTGAGAAGCAGTAAATGTGGGGCAGTTGAATTCTCAGATGGATTTTTCAGGAACTCACATAGTGAGTTAGTGAATAAAATTAAAACAAAGATTATTCAGAAGATCATACATAAATAGAAAAGTAAAATTAAGTTTTCCCTACATTTGAACGGAATTGGAATGTGGAGTGCATGGAGATTTGGTGAGACTGTACATGGTATATTGCGGACAGTTGAGATGTCCTAACCTGAGAAAAAAGTATCACGACCAAAGAAAGAGTATGATGGGAAGTTTCCAGATTAATATCTCATGAAGGCAACGTTTTCTGATGAAGAAACTCGATCTGTGATCTATAGTGTTTCAAAGTATGACTGAAAGCGCCCATTTATTAACGTTATAAACTTACTTCAAAGTATAGCAATTAAATCGAGAAAATACACACGGAGGAGACAGCCCAACGAGGGGCACGGACAACCCCAGCAATCAGGTTAAGGCATAATCCTAAAAATTTCTACATGTGCGTCGAGCTGAACATGAAAACCAGGGAACAGTGAGGGCAAGATATTGAAGTGGCAGTTATCCTATGAAGCTGAAGAACATTGATCAATTGTCACATGCATGCTTCACATTTCCTTTCTTCGTTGCAGTGATTTTTCAGTGGTAGAATTCTCGCCTGACATGTGCGACGCCCAGTTCTTTTTCCAGGTCAATGCATTGCTAACTTCAATCTTTTGGGCAGCACACAGCTCAGAGGTTAGCACAACTGTCTCACAGCACCAGTGACTGGGAATTGAGTCCAGCCTCAGGCGACTTTGTGTGCGGAGTTTGCACATTCTCTCTGAGTGATTTCCTATGGAAGCTCTGGTTTCCCTGCACATGCTAGTTCGGTGAATTTACCATCCTAAATTGCCCATTGTGTTCAAGGAGTTGTACAATAGCTCTTTAGTCAATGGAAATGAAGCACAATAGTGATGCCGTGTGGGTTGATGTTGACCTGTTGGGCCGAATGGCTTGTTTCAACACTATTGGGGTTCTTTGCTTCTATGAATGAGGACGCCGATATAGAATACCAGAAGATGGTCTGTTAACAGCTTGAGCAGAATGATAGAAGATGCAGGCACGAATTGATTGCTTGGGCGAGCATAAAATTGGACAATCTCCAAGCGCACTTGAGTTATATCTCAATAGTGATGGGGAGTCAAAGGAGGAAAGGCCCTGACCTAAATTTTATTTTCTTGGAATATGGCTATATGGGAGGTGCTACAGAACTGGAGACTAGCTCATGTGGTTCCATTTTACAGGAAGAATTGTGCATACAAACTCTGAAAATAGAGACGATAGTATCAGAGCAGTTGTATGGAAACTGATAGCAAAAATAAGACGCATAAATATTTCGTTGAATAAATATGTTGCGTTGTGCCCACCCTGTCCATGCTTCTAGTGATGTTATGTACATAAAATATGCCCCATCAGCCTTCTCATCTCCCAAGCAAACGATTCCGAGCAATCCTATGTCTCTTAATTACTAATATGCTGCTTTTCAAAGAACATCATAATGAATGTCCATTGCACAATCTTCAGCGCGATTCCCTCCCTCTTGTAATGTGGCGTCCATATTGGCCTAACCAAAGACTTATAGAGTTCTTACAATCTTTGCCTCGACTCATAAACGTACGTCTATGTCTATGGTCCCCTGCAGGAGTGCACTGGAAAGGTGCAGCAGGTCAGGCAGCATCCAAGGAGCAGGAGAATCGACGTTTCGGGCATAAGCCCTTCTTCAGGAATGAGGAAGGTGTGCCAAACAGGTTAAGATAAAAGGTAGGGAGGAGGGACTTGGTGGAGGGGAGTTGGGAATGCGATAGGTGGAAGGAGGTTAAGGTGAGGGTGATCGGCCGGAGAGCGGGTGAGGGCGGAGTGGTCAGGAAGAAGATTGCAGGTCAAGAAGATGGTGGTGAGTCCGAGGATTTGGAATAAGATAAGGTGGAGGGAGGGCAAATGAGGAAGCTGGAGAAATCTGCATTCATCCCTTGTGGTTGGAGGGTTCCTCGGCGGAAGATGAGGCTCTCTTCCTCCAGGCGTCGTGTTGCCGTGGTCTGGCAGTTCGGTTTCTTGGTGCGGGTGTCCCAGAGGTGTTATCTGAAACGTTCTGCAAGTTGGCAGCCTGTCTCCACAATGTAGAGGAGGCCACATCTGGTGCAGCGGATTCAGTAAATGATGTGTGTGGAGGTGCAGATGAATTTGTGACGGATATGGAAGGATCCCTTGGGGCCTTGGAGGGAAGTGCGGGGGGAGGTGTGGGGGAAGGTTTTGCATTTCTTGCGGTTGCAGGGGAAGGTGCTGGGAGTGGAGGTTGGGTTGGTGGGGGGTGTGGACCTGACCCGGGAGACACGGAGGGAGTGGTCTGTCCTGAATGCTGATAGTGGAGGAGAGGGAAATATATCCTTGGTGGTGGGGTCTGTTTGGAGGTGCAGAAATGACGAAGGATGATACAATGTATCTGGACGGATATGGAACGATCCCTTGGGGCACATCATCCTCCAAACACATCATTTACTGCATCCACTGCACCCAATGTGGCCTCCTCTACATTAGGGAGACAGGCTGCCCACATGCAGAACGTTTCAGAGAACATCTCTGGGGCACCCGCACCAACCAACCCAACCGTCCCGTTGCGGAACACGTTAACACCCCCTCCCACTCCGTCAAGGACATGCAGATCCTTGGCTTCTTCCATCACCAGACCATGGCACACGACACCTGGAGGAAGAGCGCCTCATCTTCCAGCTCGGAAACCTCCAACCAAAGGGATGAATGCAGATTTCTCCAGCGTCCTCATTTCCCCTCCCCCCTTATGTCAGTCCCAACCCTCGGACTCAGCACCGCCTTCTTGACCTGCAATCTTCTTCCCGACCTCTCCATCCCACCACCTCTCCGGCCTATCACCCTCAACTTAACGTCCTTCCACCTATCGCATTCCCAACACCCCTCCACAAAGTTCCTCCTGCCGACCTTTTATCTTAGCCTGCTTGGCACACCTTCCTCATTCATGCTTATATCCGAAACGTCGAATCTCCTGCTCCTTGGATGCTGCCTGATCTGCTGCGCTTTTTCAGCAGCACATTTTTGAGCTCTGATCTCCGCCATCTTCAGTCCTCACTTTCTCCTACAGTAGTATCCTGTCCAGTCGCATTCAGGAGTCTTTGGAGAAGCACTCTCTTAGCTTTTCAGTGTGCTGCCATTCATTAAGACCTCAATTGTATGGTTTCTTCTTCCAAAGTGCAATACCTCATATTTATTAGAGTTAAATTCCATCTGCCAATCATCTGCTCATCTGACCATTCTACCAATATTTTCATGTAACAGAAAATCTTCCTTCTCACTGCCAACCTCGCACAGTTTCTGTGTCAACCACAACGATATTTTTCAAAATCCCCTCACCCAGCCCACATTCACTCATACACGAGTGAGTGAAAACAATAATACCGGAGAAGAATGACAGTTGGGAAGATACATGATGTGTTGTAATGTTGCCTTACTGCAACTCTACAGGGCCTTGTGGAGACATCATCGTGAACATTGAGCAGTATTATGTGCAGTTTCGGTCTCTTTATCTCATAAAGGATAAACCTGACATTGAATGAGTGCAGTGAACGATGATAAGACTGATCTCTCGACTGATATGCTTGTTGTGAGGGCAGTGCTTCGTTCAGCTGGGCCTTTATCACATTGAGTTAGGAAAATAAAGGGACATCTCATTGAAATACATAAGACTCTGGCAGAGTGGCAGATTGGAAGCAGGCATGATCACACTGGTACATCTAAAGCAACGAGCCACAGTATTAACGACAGAGAGGCTACAGCGCATTGAGATATTACTTATGTTTCCGCTCAGAGACTGGTGAACCTGGGCAACCATGTGCCACTTCAGGGTATGGAGACGAAAAGGTAGAATAACATCAAGAGTTTCTGCATGGTCGGAGAGCAGGAGTATGGTGCAGAGTTAATCGGATCAGCCATCATTATATGGACAGTGAGAACAAAATAATGGACCAAAGGTTTAAGTGTTGTTCCTATTCTGTATTTCCTTGATTGCTAGTCACATGAAGATATGTGAACATTGTGTGGAAAAAAAGGTGCATTGAAGCGATATTCGATCATGAAAAAAGAATGCGGGGGTGGAAGAGGGGGAAGCATCGATAGATTTATGAGCCAACTCTGACACTTTTTTTGTAGCTGTGGTAAAGTTGTGTAAATGTTGTGAAAAACTCTCGGATTTTGGAAAGGAGCTCTCTGCAGTTCGATAGAACTACAGATCATGGTCTTTTTTCTAATACTTAGGCTGGTACAGTGTTTAATCTGGTTTTACTGTTTAAAAACTTGGTGTTGTTTGATGCAATTGACTGTCTTGCTTGGCCGTTTCAGAGACCATTGAAGGGTCTATCATATATCTGTGTTTCTGGAGTCACTTTTCGGTCAGACCTGGAAAGCTGGGCAGATTTGCTTCCTGAAAGGGCTTTGCTCAAGCAAAGAGGAGGCCATAGCCTAGTTGTAGTATCGCTAGATTTTTATATATGGAGATAAAGGCAACATTACGGGGCCGCAAGTTCGATACTTACCAACATAGATGATTGAGTCTGAATTTAATTTTTAAAAATCGGAAGACCACCAAATCATTGCAGACTGTAGGGAAACACGCATCTGGGTAACTGTTGTAAGTATTTGTTTAACACTCAATGGCCATATTAAAAGGCCCAGCAAGTAATTCAGTTATTTCAATCGTTACAAAGTCTCAAAGCAATGAAACCAGACGGATCACGGGACATCGATCTTGGCACTGCGAAAGAATGGCTGGACGTGTCCTGTGGACCCGACGAAGTCTTCTGCATAAACATAATTGAAAGAGCTGCCTCACGGACAACTCAAGCAGCAACAGAAATGTTGCAATCACGCAATCATGCCTGACAGAAAATATATTCACAGACAGCAAGGTCAACAAACCTGGACATTTCCTGTCTGAACAGCAGAGTTGGCGACACAGTGATATGCTGTCAGGAGGGAAGTGTTTGGGGAATTTTCAATATTGATGCTTTAACTCATGAGCTGTCATGGATTCAGGTTAAACATGAGAAAGGATAGATCGAACTGATTACAAAATTGTGTCCTCGTTCAACTAAAGAATCAGTACTTCTTCATGTTAAGAGACAGTAAGCAATGTTTACAAAATTGTAAGCAATGGCATCCGGTTTAGATGTGGGGAACGCTTCCAATGTTTTGGAAAACCGATCAACTATTACCAGAGAATATATTTTCCCTTCGCTCGGCGTTAGTTCAATGAAATTCATCTGTAAATGTTGAAAAGGTTTTTGGGGATGGGTATGCGTCTGACTCATATGTATTCCCCTCCCCACATTATTAGTGACACTACCTTCACAAGATTTCTGGTAGTAATGAGTAAATACCTTACTGTATCAGTGAGCTGAAATACTGTCATACATCCCCCCTTTTGACACATTCTCCTCACCGTGTGTCAGCTTGGCATAGAATGGAAATAATGATGGTGGTAGACAGGGTTTATCATTGGGGCTACACCATCCGCCTTCCCTGACACTGCATCCTACGTTCGTCCACTCACGCTTTTCTTCCAGTGTGACCTGTAACTGTAAGTCCCGTACGTCTGCGGTTGTGGTGCAATTTTTTTTCATACACGTGGCAATCTGCTCACTTATTGGTTGCTGGGTTCCTGTTTTTGCTGCTGAGTCTGACCTTGCATTGTCTTGAGAAATAGAATCATTTTTTTAATGTGGGCTTTACACAAGTGATTGATTTAGGCAACAGGACCGCCTCCAGGAGGTCAGAAATCAGGCCACAGTGTGTGATGGGCTTTCCAGTGGAGGTCAAGTAGTCCCTGTGTTTTCACAGATTTCTAAAATCATGAACAACCCCGAATGCATATCTGCTATCGGTGTAAATATTCACTGTCTTTCCCTCAGCCAATTGTTAGGCCTCAGTCAAGGCAATCAGCTCCACTGCTTGCGCTGACAGATAAGAAGGTAATAATCCCGCTTTGACTATATCGTCGGTAGTCACTACAGCATACCCAACACTTTTCTGGGCTGCCTCCTTGCTCCTGAATGCTGATTCGTCCGCAGAAAAAACTCCATATCTGGATTCTGAAGTGGTAAATTCTATAATTCTAGTCTGATTAGATTAGATTAGATTAGATTAGATTACTTTACAGTGTGGAAACAGGCCCTTCGGTCCAACAAGTCCACACCGACCCGCCGAAGCGTAACACACCCATACCCCTACATTTACCCCTTACCTAACACTACGGGCAATTTAGCATGGCCAATTCACCTGACCTGCACATCTTTGGACTGTGGGAGGAAACCGGAGCACCCGGAGGAAACCCACGCAGACACGGGGAGAACGTGCAAACTCCACACAGTCAGTCGCCTGAGACGGGAATTGAACCCGGGTCTCTGGCGCTGCGAGGCAGCAGTGCTAACCACTGTGCCACCGTGCCGCCCACAGTGGCACGGTGGCACTGTGGGCGGCACGATGTCTAGTCTGTAACTAGTCTTGTAACTAGTCTGGAGTTACAAATTTCATTAGTTACAGCGACACAATCATATGGGTCCCCATCTCCTTCTGTGGGGAGACGGCTTGCAGGGTTAAAGACGTTACATCGCTTTATTGTAATGTTAGGCATCTCCAAGAGCCCAGGAGTATATCTGAGCTAACATGCGGCTGCCATGTGTGCGGTCCTTTGTCAGAAAGCAGCAAGGATAATGCATATGGGACCAGAAGGGTTAATTCATCGTAGCCAGCTATATCCCTGGACGCTACAACAGCTTTTTCAGCTGCAGCCACGGCGCGCAAGCATTTAGGCAATCCTGCCACTACGGGGTCTAGTTCAACTGAAAAATAAGCTACCGGCCTCTACCTTCCCCCATGATCCTGCAACAGCACAGATGTCATGCAGCCATACTTACTATCCACCGTTTGTACAAAAGGCTTGTTTGGATTCGGAATTATCAGCATAGGTGTAGTTTTGAGCGCCCTTTTTAATTCACCAAAGGCACTCTCGGCCTCTGGGGTCCACAGCAACGGACTCTGGTTCTGCAATCCTTAGCCATGGGCTATGTCACTTAGGGGCACCGCAAGATTTGCGTCATGTGGGATAAACGTACAACAGTCGGAGCACATGCCTAAAACGGTTCGTAACCGTTTCTAAGTGTGAGGCTTTGGAATTTTCTGGATTGCTTGAACTCTGTCTTGACCAATGGCCTTGCCTTGTTCATATATTAATTGACCTAAGAACTTCACCTGTTGTTGCACAAATTCTGGCTTTGCGAGACTGGTTTTGTGCACTTCCCTTGCTATATGGCAGATCAACGCAAGGGCATCCTTCTCACATTGTTCCTTTGATGGTACCGCTATCAAGCAATCATCTACATACTGCAAAAACACTGATCACGGAGTTAGAGCAAAAATCTCCAGACTCCTGCGTCGAGCCTCATTATATAAGGTGGGGGACTCAGAGTAAACTTGACAAAGTTGAGTAAAGGTATGCGACTTCCATTTGAATGAAAAAGCGATCCAGAATTGACTATCTGGGTGCACAGGTACACTGAAGAAGGCATTTGCTAAATCCATAACAGAGAACCGTTTATAGTCTGGTGGAATTTGAGCCAATAAATTATAATGGGTTGGGAACATTTCAGGCGTGCGGGACAACAGCGCTATTGACTGCGTGCAGGTCTTGAACCAACCTCCATTCTCAGGTTCACTGGGAATGTATGCCTTTTTGACCGGAAAAATGGGGGTTCTCACCGGTGAGTTTTCAGAGGGGATTATCACTCCAGCCTTTAGGAGGGATTCAAAGAATGAAGTAATTCCATCTATGACTTCGGGTTTTAATGGGTATTCCGCTCAGTCGGCATCACTTTTAATCTTGGGTCTGAGACTTCTATCTTAGGGTAACGCCAGGCTATCCCCCAAGGCTTTTCAGGGTTAGTGGGGGTTACCAGGACTGTTCTAAGTGCCTGAGTTAGCCAATTGTGTTTCTTCTTATATGTCCGCATATCTGCATTGGACCAGACACCCACATCGTCCCTGAAGACCTAACCTTTCGTTCTTTGTGCCTTTAGCACCCATGGTCCCAAATCCTGCCACCTGCCACCAGACGCCTTCGCCAGTGACATATGAGGAGTGGAGACTTCCACATCAAAAATGTAGGGTCTGCTTGCTGTTATAGATACCTTAGATAAGTTCACACTGGTTGTACATCTGTGAACAATCCAATAAAAATCTCACAACAACAACTGATCTGGTTTAACCATTCTCCTGAACGAATCCTTCTGATATTGTTCGTCTTGGCCATCACGTTGTATGTGTGCTGTGCAGAGCAGCGTATATCCAGCAAGAAAACCGGCGTTAATAGGATTAACATGGTTGCTTGCTTCCAATGTGAGTGAATCGCTCACTGTACGTATCACCCCCCGTCTTAATCGCCACTCATATATATACATCAGGATTCGTGGGTCATAATTTACAGCCTGTACTGGAAATTCTTTCCGTTGAATTACCGACTAGCTCGTCGGAGTACTGCGAAAGTCCAACCCCAGTCTCCCTTTGAGATCCTGACCCAGCAGATTTAAAGGACAAAATTCCGAAAACAAGACGGAGAATTGGAATGTTGCCCCATTACTAGTTTTGCACAGTAGGGGTGCGGAAAATCTCTCCCACACCTCGACTCCTGATACACCCATTCTGTTCAGGAACCTTTCACTCTTCTTTATTTTCGTCGATTGTATAAACTCGCTTAATTTAAGGACTGAGTAAGTTGCCCCTTATTTACCAAAAAGGTAACTGATGTACATTCCACATATAACATAGAGGTAGAAATCGAAATAGACGAATTATTGTGATTATGAACAGACCGTCCACTTTTCGCAATCTCAGCGCTCAACATAGAGGTTGGACATGTCCCAGTGCCCGTCAGATTAGTAGAAGAGATTAGTATAAGCGAGTCCTAGTTGCCAAGCAGAAGGGAAAGTGGCTTACCTGTACCTTGTGGGCTGCCCACCTTCACCTGAGCCTTTCCCAGTCAGTCACCCTGCTGTCCAGCCTCCAGGGACGATTGAAGCTGTCTGTGTGGGCACTGTATCGCCCAGTGATACATTGCTCTGCAAACTAAGGACCCGCCAGATCTTCCTCTGCCCGCGCCTCTTCCACGACCTCTTCCGCTTCATCTTCAGCGACCTCCTCCTCTGCCTCTCCCTCTCTTCCTGCAGCACCTCCCTCCAACAGTTGGGTGAAAATTTGCATCATAACAAGCTGAGATTTATGTGGTTGCTGTTCCATCTTTAGTTTCCGATTATCCTTGTCTTGGATAAGCAATTTTTCAGCATGTATCGCATGTTGTTCCATCAAATTCAGCTTTCCCGTGTCCCAGGTAGTACATGTGTCTTTTCATTCTTTTCGTTCTTTTGTCCTTCCTTCCATTGATGAAGCTGTTCCTCAAGTGGGCTTCATACGGCGTGATTTCTGCCGCCGTTATGTCGTCGGGTGGCCTCAGTCCACTATGGGCATTATGGACTTCAGTGAGGTGCGTAAGTTACTGGGACACTGTCTCACCTTCCCATTGTTGACACATTGCTATTATGGTTATGTCCATTCGCACTTGGAATGCCTCACTACAGACGGTTGCCAGTGCTGCAACGAAAGAATTAAAGTCTCCGTTCTGCTCCGCTTGCGAGTTGGCTACTCTGGCATGGACACTTGCGGCTGGCCAGTTATACTTGATTTTCGTGACATCGGCACCTCGTGTTCATCCTAGGACACGTCTCATCTCATGTGATGTGGGATGGAACTCAGGACAGAAGTTTGTCACTTCTTTGGCGAACTGATTATCTCCAAGCTCACTGAGTCAGGCAAATAACAATAGGTACTTTCCAGATCCTTCATGGCCCATGGCCGGTGGACCAATACTGGATGCCCTTCTTGACCTGCAACTTCAACCATTGGGGCTGAAACAGAACTACCTGGTTGGATGGTCATACGCCAGTACCCTCACTGTCTGACTCATCATCCGTCTGAGGTGATCGCGAACAGCCCTGTTCACGAACAACTCCTTCTTTTGGGCTTCTTGCTTCAATTGGTTTTGGGTACGGCATGCGATGGTTGATTCAGCAGATGCTGAGATGGCGGCCGCTGACGTGAACCGTTCGCCAGGTGTATCTCGTAGGGGGGCTGTTGGTCTCGGAGCGCAGTCATCAAGGACGGAATCAGCAACATGCTTGAGACACTGTACAGCGCCGTTAGTGTGTTTTGCGCATGCGTCTGCATGTGTGCTGGTTTTTGTACGTGTATTTGATCTACCACTTTCTTGAGATTTCCTTTCTCTGATGTCAGCCTCAGCCTTCCACATATTATAAGCACTCCAAGTGACAGATTCTATTTTTCCCTTCCTTTTCTTCTTCTCTCTCTCCTCTAACATCGACCTCAATATTTCTAGCTGTCTTTTATTAAAACTTCCTCCCTCTGATAAACCACATTCCTTCATTCACAATTCTAACGGCTTTACAGACTCTGTAATTATTTAGCATGTATTGTATTTTTGGTTGACCATTTCAAGTACTGTGTGGACTCAGTACTGTGTGGACTCTCCTTTTGTTTGCTCTGGCCGGAGCCCATTTTTAGTGTAACTGCCAAAGTGTTCAGTTCTCTCTCTCTTTCATGCGGTACCGTTATAGGACATAGAGCATAGAACATTACAGCGCAGTACATGCCCTTCGTCCCTCGATGTTGCGCCGCCCTGTCATGCTAATCTGAAGCCCATCCCCATTACACTATTCCACGTACGTCCATATGCCTGTCCAATGACGACGTAAGTGCACTTAAACTTGGCGAATCTACTACCGTTGCAGGCAAAGCTTTCCATACCCTTACTACTCTCTGAGTAAATAACCGACCTCTGACATCTGTCTTAAACCTCTCTTCCCTCACTTTAAAGTTGTGTCCCCTCGTGTTTGACGTTCCCCTACTTGGAAGAAGGCTCTCCCAGTCCACCCTATCTTACCCTCTGATTATCTTGTATGCCTCTATTAAGTCACCTCTCAACCTTCTTCTTTCGAATGAGAACAGCCTAAAGGCACGCAGCCTTTCCTCGTAAGACATTGCTTCCATACCAGGCAACATCCCAGTAAATCTCGTCTGCACCCTTTCCAAAGCTTCCACATCCTTCTTATAATGCGGGGACCACAACTGTACACAATACTCCAACTGTAGGCCGGACCAGAGCTTTGTACAGCTGCAGCATAACCTCCTGATTGCGGAACTCAATCCCTCTATTAATAAAGGCCAAAACACTGCATGCCTTCTTAACAACCCTGTCAATCTGGGTGGCAACTTGCAGGGATCTGTGTGCATGGACAACGAGATGTCTCTGCTCATCTGCACTCCAAAGAATCCTACCATTAGCCCAGTACTTTGCATTCTGAATACTCCATCCAAAATGTATCACCTCACACTTGTCCACATTAAACTCCATTTGCCGCCTCTCAGCCCAGCTCTGCATCCTATATATGTCTCTCTGCAACCTACGACATCCTTCGTCACTATCCACAACACCACCGACCTTAGACTCGTCCGCGAACTTACTAACCCACCCTTCTAAGCCCTCATCCAGGTCATTTATAAAAATGACGAACAGCAGTGGACCCAACACCGACCCTTGCGATACGCCGCTCGTAACTGGACACCAAGAAAAACATGTTCCATCAACTACAACACTCTGTTTTCTTTCAGCAAGCCAATTACTGATCCAGACTACTATGTCTCCCACAATCCAATTCCTCTGCATTTTGTATAATAGCCTACTGTGGTGAAACCTATCGAACGCCTTGTTGAAATCCATATACACCACATCAACCGGTTTACTCTCATCTAGCTATTTGGTCACTTTGTCAAAAAACTCAATAAGATTCGTCAGGCATGACCTGCCCTTCACAAAGCCGTGCTGACTGTCCCTGATCAGATTATTCTTTTCTAGATGGTTATAAATCCTATCTCTTATAACCTTTTCCAACACTTCACCGACAACTGAAGTGAGACTCACTGGTCAGTAATTACCAGCGTTGTCTCTACTACCCTTTATGAACAAGGGAACCACATTTGCTATCCTCCAGTCCTCAGGCACTGTTCCTGTCGACAATGATGATTTGAAGATCAATGCCAAAGTCTCGGAAATATATTCCCTTGCTTCCCAGAGGATCCTAGGATAGATACTATCCATCCCAGGGACTTGATTATTTTCACACTCTGCATTATTTCTAATACATCTTCCTTGTGAACCTCAATCTCTTCTAGACTAGATAAAAATATGTCTGTATCTTCCTCGCCAACATTTTCCTTTTCTACAGTGAACACTGTCGAAAAATATTTATTTAGTGCTTCCCCTATCTCCTCTGACTCCACGCGCAATTTCCCACCATTATCCTTGATTGGCCCGAATTTAACTTCGTCATTCTTTTATTCCTGACATACCGATGGAAAGCCTGAGGGTTAACCATGATCCTATCCGCCAACTACCTCTCATGTCTCCTCCTGGTTCTGCTGAGCTCTCTTTTTTAGGTCTTTCCTGGCTTCAGTGTAACCCTCAAGCGTCCTAAATGAGTTTTCACATTTTGTCCTAGCATAAGCCTTCTTCTTCTTCTTCTTTACCAGGGATTCCACTTCCTTAGTAAACCACGGCTCACGCATTCTGTATGTTCCGCCCTGCCCGCCAGGTGCATACTTATCTAGGACACACAGGAGCTTTTCGTTGAATAAGCTCCACATTTTTAATGTGCTCATCCCCAGCAGTTTCCTCCCCCATTCTATGCTTCCAAAATCTTTCCCAATTGCATCGTAATTTCGCTTCCCCCAGCTGTAACTCTTGATCAGTAGAGTACACCTATTCCTTTTCATCACTAAAGTAAACCTGACAGAATTGTGATCGCTGTCTCCAAAGTGCTCACCTACTTCCAAATCTAACAATTGGCCAGACTCGTTGCCCAGTAGTAAATCTAAAGTGGCTTCGACCCTTGTAGGCCTGTCTACATACTATGTCAGGAAGCCCTCCTGCACACACTGGACAAAAAACTGACCCATCGATAGTACTAGCACTGCAGTGATCCCAGTCAATATGTGGATAGTTGAAGTCCCCCATGACAACTACCCTGCATCTCTCACTCCTATCGAGAATCATTTGTGCAAGCCTTTCGTTTACATCTCTGGGCCTACTTGGAGTTTTATTGAAAACTCCCAGCCTGGTGACTTCGCCTTTCCTGTTTCTAACCTCAACCCATACCACCTCAGGTTATGATTCTCCAAACATTATTTCTTTAACTGTAATATTGACCCTGATCAAAAAGTCACACCTCCACCTCTTTTGCCATCTTTTCTATTCTTACTGAAACATCTGAATCCCGGAACCTGCAACAACCATTCCTGTCCCTGCTCTATCCATGTCTCCATAATTGCCACAACATCTAAGTCCCAGGTACCAACCAACGCTACCAGTTCACCCACTTTATTTCGGATGCTCCTCGCGTTGAAGTAAACACACTTCAAACCAGGTTCTCGCTTGCCAGTGTCAGATCCTTAATTTTGAAACTCCCTACTCTCATCCTCTTCTGTACCTGTCCGACAATTTGGTTTCCCATCCCCCTACTCTATTAGTTTAAATCCACCTTAATAGCTTTTGCGAATTTACCACCCAGGATATTGGTGCACCTCTGGTTTAGATGAAGACCATCCTGCTTGTAGAGGTCCCACCTACCCCAGAAATAGCTCCAATTATCCATAAACCCGAAACCCTCCCTCCGGCACCATCCCTGTAGCCATGTGTTCAACTCATTTATCTCCCTATTCCTCACCTCATTAGCACATGGCACGGGCAGCAAACCAGTGAAAACAACTCTGTTTCTCCGAGCTCTAAGCTTCCATCCTCGCTCGCTGAATTTCTACCTCAAGTCCCCATTTCTCTTCCGACCTTTGTCGTTGGTGCCAATGTGAACCATGACTTGGGACTGCTCTCCCTCCTACTGAAGGATGCCAAGAACATGATCAGAGACATCACTCTAGAGACGGCGATCCCCTTTCCTTGGGTTCTGCCCCAGTACCTCGCGAGAGTTCACTGAACCCTGTTCCTGATGTATATATTTCTTAGAATGATTCTCCATGTAGGATTAGTTAAACCACGACTCTTACCCCGACTCTATTCAATTCGAACACCGGCGCTTGGACGATCGACACATAAGGGCCAAATCAGTGCTCGATATGAAGAGAAACACCTTCGAGGCGCTGACGCCTACGCCTCGTGGAAATCTTCAGAATCCCACCCAGTCGCCTGGAAGCGGGATGAGCCCCCAAGTTTACTGTTGTGGATATTAAATTGACTTGACTCAACTATTAGCAAGGGCAAAGAAAGGAACTTTATTTAAATGCTGCAGCATTGAACCCAGTACATTCATCTCGATGCCTCAATATAAGGGTTATCTGAGCATTGTTCAGATACTTGCCTTACACTGATACTTATCACACACTCAAGGGCAAAGACTGGGAAAACTCAAGCTGTTATTCTCTCAACCCCTGGTCTTGGACATAACAGTTTTTTCTGCTTTCACTGTGTTCGACTGTTGCAAGGTGGAGTTGAATGTTTACAAAACTGAAACAGAGACAAGCTGGCTGAAAACCTCACCAAAGTATTGTTTACAAAGCTCAGCACAGCCTTAAAAGTTAGAAAAGCATTCTCTTTCAAATTTCACAGTAAATGGATAATTTTACATTACAGTAACTAAGAGGATTCATGAGGGCACAGCGGTAAATGTGATCTATATGGACTTCATTCATGCATTCGACAAGGTTTCCCATGGGAGACTGATTAGCAAGGTTAGATCTGAAGGAATACAGAGAGAACCAGCCATTTGGATACAAAACTGTCTGAACGGTAGAAGGCACAGAATGTTGGTGTAGGGTTCTTTTCTGACTGGAGGCCTGTGACCAGTGGAGTGCCAAAAGGATCAGAGCTGGGCCCTCATCGTTTACATAAATGATTTGGATGTGAGCATAAGAGGCATAGTCAATAAGTTTGCAGATGATACCAAAATTG
This sequence comes from Chiloscyllium plagiosum, assembly GCF_037043375.1. NCBI lineage: Eukaryota > Metazoa > Chordata > Chondrichthyes > Orectolobiformes > Hemiscylliidae > Chiloscyllium > Chiloscyllium plagiosum. The sequence goes on along the minus strand of NW_028270175.1, from coordinate 88,979,726 downwards.
GAGGTGTAGTGGGCAGCAAAGAAGGTAACCACAGACTACAACAAGATCTTGATCAGATGGGCCAATGGGCTGAGAAGTGGCAGGCGGAGATTAATTCAGATAAATGCGCGGTGCTGCATTTTGGGAAAGCAAAGCTCAGCAGGACTTTTCCACTTAACGGTCAGGTCATAGGGAGTGTTGCTGAACAAAGAGACCATGGAGTGCAGGTTCATAGCTCCTTGCAAGTGGAGTCGCTGGTAGATTGGATAGTGAAAAAGGCGTTTGGTATGCTTTGCTTTATTGGTCAGAATATTGCGTCTATTAAACTGGCTGTCCAGGGCCTTGTTTAGGCCGGTTACGGAATATTGCATGCAATTCTGATCTCCTACGTATCGGAAAGATGTTGTTAAACTTGAAAGGGTCCAGAAAAGATTTACAAGAATGTTGTAAGCGTTGGACGATTTGAGCTTTCGGGAGAGGCTGAACAGACTGAGGAGTTTTACATCGAGCGTCTGAGGCTGGTGGGTGACCTTATGGAGTTTCACAAAGTTATGAGGGACATGGATAGGAAAAATAGCCAAAATATTTTCCCGGGTGTGTGTGAGTCCACAATTAGAGGTCATAGTTTTAGGGTGAGAGGTGAATGATATAAGAGAGATCTAACAGACAACTGTTTCACGCAGAGGGTTGTACGTGTATGGAATGACCTGCCAGAGCAAGTGGTGGAGACTGGTACAATTGCAACATGTAAAATGAATTTGGAAGAGAATATGAACAGGAAGGGTGAGGAGGGATATGGGCTGGGTGCTGGCACGTGGGACTAGATTGGGTTGGGATATCTGGTCGGCATAGACGGCTTGGATCGAAGGGCTAGTTTCCTTGCTGGACATCTCTATGACTGTATGACTAGTTCACCACAGATCACACCAGATGGCCGACTTTCCAAAGACCGCAATTTCCCCTCCCACGTGGTTGATGAAGCCCTCCCATGCATCTCATCCATTTCCTGCACATTCACACTCGAAACACACCCTTCCAACCCCATGACGGGCAGAGCCTCTCTTGTTATCACCCTCCACCCCAGCTAACATTTGCAGTCAATGTACAGCCTTCGCCATTTCTGCCACCTATAAACAGAACCCAACACCAGAGATATATTAGTCTCCTCACTCTTAACCGCTTGAAAGAAAGTCCATACCTTCCGCTACTCTCTCGTCAGGACCACTCCCACACCAATCCGCCCAACCATCCTAGCTGCTACCTTTGCCACCGCAGGGATTGCAAAACCTGGGCCCACACATCCCGCCAACCAGGGTCCAAAGCCACAAAGAAGCCGTCCACATCCATCAGACTTTTACCTCCATTTCCATACATGTCAGTTACTGTATCCATTGCTCCCGATGCAGTTTCCTCTACATTTAGAAGACAGGATGCTGACTCGACGAGCGCTTCAGCGAACACCTGCACGACACCTGCACCGACCACCTCATTGCCAAAAACTGCAATTACCCTCCCACTCCACCGAGGACATGTCGGTCCTGGGCCTCCACCATCGCCACTCACTTCTCACCCGACTTTGTAGAAATCACGCCTCATCTTGAGCCAGGGTAACCACCAGCCCAATGGCATCAATGTGGATTTCACCAGTTTCCCCATGTCCCCTCCCCCCACCTAATCCCAGTTCCAAACTTTCATCTCAGCACGGCGCTCATGGCTTGTCATACCTGTCCATCCTGCTTCCCATTTAACAGCCCAGAATTCCCTCTGACCTATCACCATTGCCCCACTTCCATCCACCTTTTTCACTCTCAGCAGCCTTTCCCCGAGCCCCACGCACCTGCCATTTAATCTCTCCAACCCTGAGGCTCAAGCCCTCAACACTAAGGAAGGGATTTTGCTGAAATATCGATTTTCCTGCTCCTCCGAAGATTCCTGAACTGCTATCCCTTTCAAGCAACACACCCCCGACTAATCTCCAGGATCTGCACTTCTCCCTTTTTCCTACGAAAATGAAGCTGTGTTTTGAGTGTCAGCTTCATTCTATTTGTGTATTGCATGCTCTGTCCGCCCACAAATCTCAGGCACGAGATCTGACCTTGTTCTTGATTGCAGATGCTGCTTTTCAAACACTGTTTTAATTCTGACATTTGTGTCACTGTTTTCTCGATTCTGTACCTTCATTCTCAGCGTGATGACCGATCAACTGTGCATTAGCAGAAATTAGGTGCACTTTCCCACGCACCAAAGAATCACCACATTTCTTTTGATTCCTACAAGACTTCACTGTGCAAGAAAGAGAGAAGAACACCTTTACTAACTTAAGATCAGTTGAGTTGAAGAATACCCATCTTTAACTGCTGCGGTCAGATCGACTCGACCGTCCTTCTCCTGAGGAGTGCCGTGAGTTTATAAAATAATCATACACAGATGCGTGAGTTTCAAGCAACAGATCAAACATTGGTGTAAAATTTTCCACCCTTTTTATTCACTTGTGTCCGAATTGTGGACAGTTCTTAATCATCCCAATAAAAGAGTACAGACTCTTCCTGATGATCCTCGCTGCATTCCTGCCCATTCCCTGTGCGAATGAATTATCTCCTGACTGGTTAAAGATAGCTCCCTACTGGAGAAAGTATCACTGTATCGTTTATGTCAAAATGCAGCCCGATTCTCCGGGACACATAAATCACTTCATGTCCGGCTCTTCCTCAAAGAGTAACATGTATTTAGGACCCACTCCAGTGCAGGTTCACAGTGAATTCACACGTTCTTTACTTCACATATAACACATCATATCAGCACCTTTACTGAAAGCTAAACATCGTGCTATATACGAAATTCCAGGTGCATTTATTCAAATGAATGTCTGCCACAACATCTGTCTCCGTGGTCCTGCTCTGATTGGTCGTGAAGAGATTATCAAATGTAACTTCCAAAACCACAATTTATTGGCAAGCAATTGAAATATTTCCAAAGAAGCAAATCAACTTGTTCAAATAATCTCAACTTTCTAGACTTTAACTGTAACCTGGGTGGATACTACATTCGAAGGTTCTCCTGAAGTATACCAGAAACGAGTTATTTCATTTTGATTGTCACTCTGAACAACTGTTTCAAAACGTTATTTGTAAAACTGGAAGCTCCTTGGTAGATTTTAACTTGCTTGGCTTTTGGGATTGACACTTGTTCTAAATACAGCCAATATGACCCAAGATTCCTCTGCTCCCCCACACTTTCAGGAATCCTTTAACCCTGTATTCTGCATTGAAATTCGCTCTTCCAACATGAACGACTTCACACTTGTTCGGATTTAACTCCATCTGCCACATATCAGCCCAGATCTGCAACCTCGTAATGTTCCATTGCAATCCACAACAGCCGAATACACGAGCGACAATTCCACCAACCTTCATGTCATCGGCAAAATTACTACCTCACCTCTCTTCTACCTCATCTAACTCATTTATAAAAATCGCAAAGAGCAGAGCTCCCCTAATCAATCACTAAGGACGTTCACTGGACACCGACCTCCACGATGCCCTATTCAATAATCTTCAGTGTGCACTTGATGGTCACTGTTATTGAGGAATTTTTTAATGTAATTTTTTCAGCCTGCCAAAGTTAAAGTTAACAGATGAAATTTAACTGAGTATCCTGCATGACTTTGCCGCTTTGGAAAGTTAAAGAAATACTCCTGTCTCTAATTTATCCTCCTGTATTAAAGACAAAAAAGGCTTTCATGGTGAAGGAAGAAACGGAAATCAATTTTTACATTGTATAGATTTAATGAAGGATCGAAGCATTTCATCTCTGTCCCTCCTGACTCTGTCAGTTCATGTCTCGTTATATATTCTCCACGCACTAATACGTTTACTCATCATTGGATAAAATTAACAGATGTAGTCAGTGTTACTAAAACATTTATCATCTGCGGGGCTGCCAAGATGTCTCAGCAGGTCGGACGGTTGTTTGAATCACTTCCAACACGAGGAATTAATGAATGGCTTCTCCCCGATGTGAACCCATAGGTGCCTCAGGAGCTTGAACGGCTGAGAGTATCCTTTCCCCCACACACAGCATCATTCACAGTGAGTGTTGCAAGTATAGAATAAGTTGCCAGACGGAGAGGTAGAGGATGGTAGAAGTATAAAGCTTATAATGCATCAAGATTGGTCAATGCGTAAGAAGGGTTGAGAGAGTTATGTGTCAAATGCTGACAGATGAGATGCGAGTTATTAATGATATATTGTCAGCGTGGACAAGTTGGACTGAAGCATCTGATTCTGTGCTTTCAATTCCTATGACTCTCTCTCTCTCTCACTCTCTCTCTGTCATGTCTCGCTGCGATCTGCCCTCAGTTCAGACAAAGAGCTGGGATTGGCGCTGGGTCAGTGGAAAATGGATAGCTCCCACTTCTAACCATTTTTACCAAATCACATCCCTGGGAGTGGATAAACTGAAGTCGACTCCAGTAACGGCAGACTTCGAGTTTGTTCCAGGCAATGAAGATGTGTGTGACGAAGATATGGAGTGTGTGTGAGACGGAGAGTGGGAGAATGTGGGTGAAAAACAGGGTGAGGCTGTGTGAGACAAAAACAGGAATTGTGTATATGACCAGACAGGCAGCGTATGTGTGACAAAGACAGGCAGGATGCGTGTGTCCTCAAACATGAGAGAGGTTTTTGATAATGTATTTATGTTCGGACTTGCCATTGAATGATTTGATGGACAGTTTGCATATCCAGCTGACATTTGACGTTTTTTTCTGGAAATATTAGCATGAATTATTTTATATACAATCTCTCAGCACTGTCACTCCGATAGCACTCACTCCCCCCACACTGAACGGGCGACGATGGTACTTACTCAGCACTGACCCTGTGACAGTACCATCTCGCTCAGTACTGACACTCCAATAGTACCTGCTCCCTCAACACTAACCCTCTGACAGTGCCCACTCTCTCAGCATTGATCCTGTTACAGTAACCGAACCTTCAGCGCTAACCATCTAAGAGTATCTGCATCCTCAGCACTGATGCTCTGACAGAGTCAGCTCCCACAGCACTGACCCTCCAATAGCGCCGCTCTTTCAGCACTAACTTTTTGTGTTGGAAAGGGAAAGCACCATTCCGTCAGTTCTGGCGCTCCGACAATGCATGCTGTCTTGGCTCTCTCATTGGAGCCTGGTCCTGGTGCACTATTTTACTCACTTGCACAGTGTTCAGAAGATGTGAAGCAACCAAAGATATCATCGGTGAATTCCTGCGCCAAATGATAATAATCTCCTGCAAGTGAGGGAAACAGAGGGAGATGAGCTGAAAAACTATTTGTCCCTATCAACTTTAATGAATTCCTGTCTCATCCTCAACACAGGTCCAAAACCTGCGGCCAGACTGCCTCTTACTAACAGTCACAGACAACATTGGACAACAACGGGGTAATGGGTCGGTCAGGGTTTAGATTTGGATGTCGGTGAGCAATTTCGTGATCGCATACACAATTCGGTTACGTTTATCAAGCAAGAGAAAGCGATTGTTACATACTGCAGGGAAAGTCTCATGGCTGACGGAAAGGCAATTATGATGCGATTTGGCAAGATTTAGTGTGCACTGGATGTGGAAGTAAACGGATGGGATGACCACAATTGAAATGTGGAACTTACTCAAGGAACTGCTATTGCATGTATTTGATGAGTATGTACCTTTCAGGCATGAAGGAAGTTGTCGAGCGAAGCAGGCGTGGCTTACTAAAGAAGTTGAAGCTCATGTCAAGAGAAAGAAGAACGCTTATGTTAGGATTTGACGTGAAGGCTCAGTTAGGGCGATTGAGAGTTATAAGTTAGTTAGGAAAGACCTGGGAGTCCAGCAGAGCCATGGGAGGATATGAGAAGTTGTTCGCGGATAGAATCTTAGAAAACCCTAAGTATTTCTACGTGTATACGGGGAATAAAAGAATGACGAGAGTAAGATGAGGACCAATCAAAGATCGTAGTGAGGAATTGTGTGTGGAGTCAGAGGAGATACGAAGACGCCGAATGAATAACTTTCGTTAGTATTCATATTGAATTAGATCAACGTTGTCGAGGAGAATCTGATACAGGCTACGAGACTAAATGGGACTGAGGTTTACAAGGAGGACTTGTTAACAATTCTGGTAGGTGTGAAAATAAGTAAGTCCCCTGGGTCGGATGGGATCTATCCAAGGATTTCCTGGGAAACCAGGAAGGAGATTGCAGAGCCTTTGCCTTTGATCTTTATTTCGTTATTGTTGACAGGAATATCCCTCGAAGATTGGAGGATAGCAGAAGTTGTTCCCTTGTTCAAGAAGGGTAATACAGATGATCCAAATAATCATAGACCAATAAGCCTTATGTCTTTTTTATGAACAAATTATGGAAAGGTTTATGAGAGATAGGATTGACAATCATTCAGCAAGCAACAAATGATTTCAGATGGTCAATATGGTTTCGTGAGCTTTTTGAGAAGCTGACCAAACATGTGGATCAGGGTAGGGCACTTGACGTGGTGTACATGGACGTCTGTAAAGCCTTTGATAAGATTCCACATGTTAGGCTGTTGGAGAAAATGCGGAGGCATGGGATTGACGATGATTTCGCAGTTTGGATTGGAAACTGACATTCTGATAGAAGGCAGCAAGTGGTGGCTAATGGAAAATATTCAGACTGGAGACCGGTTACGAATGGTGTGGCACAAAGATCTATTTTGGGACCACTGTTATTTGCCATTTTCATAAATGACTAAAACGCAGGTATAAGCGGATGGGTTAGCAAACTTGTAGATAACACTAAAGTTGGTAGAGTAGTGAACAGTGTGGACAAATGTTGCAGTTTGCAGGGGAGCTCGGATAAACTGCAGAATTGGTCTTAGAGGTGGCAAATGAAGTTCAATGCAGCTAAATATGAGGTGCTTCACTTTGGGAACATCAGCAGGAAGTCAGAATACTGAGTTAATGGAAAGATTCTTGGTAATGTGGATGTGCAGAGGGATCTTGGAGTCCATTTGCATAGATTCCTGAAAGTTTCCAGCCAGGTTGACAGTGGTGTTCAGAAGGCATACGTTGTGTTAGGTTTCCTTGGTAGAGAATTGAGTTCCTGAGCCATAATGCCATGCTGCATCTATACAAAACACTTGTGTGGTTCCACTTGGAATATTTTGTACTGCCTGGTCGCCCCATTCCAGGAAGGATGTGGAAGCATTGGAAAAGTTGCAGACGAGATTTAACAGGATATTGCCTGTTCTGGAGGGAAAGTCTTATGAGGAAAATCTGAGAGACTTGGGTCTGTTCTCATTGGAAAGAAGAAGGCTAAGAGCGGATTTGATACAGAGTTACAAGATGATAAGAGGATTAGATAGGTAGACAGTGTAAGTCTTTTTCTCAGGATGATGATGTCAGTTTGGTTGGGTGGTCATAAATACAAATTGATGATTTATAGATTTAAGCCAGATGTCAGAGGCAGGTTCTTTGCTCAGAGAGTAGTAACGGCGTGGAATGCCCTGCCTGTCGATGTCGTTAGCTCAGCCACATTAGACAGATGTAAAAAATTCTTGGATAAGCACATGGATAATGATGGGATAGTATGGGAGATGAGCTGAGATTAGTTCACAGGTCGGCGCAACATCGAAGCCAAAGGGCTTGTGCTGCGCTGTATTGTTCTATGTTCTGAAGCCAAATCTCCACTTCGGGAACCTCCAACCCCATGGCATCAATTGGGATTTCACCAGTTTCCACATTTCGCCTCCCCCACCTTACCCCACTTCACAACCTCCAGTTCAGCACCGTCCTTATGAGCTGTCTCATTTGTCCCATTGCCTTACCACCCATGTACATCACGCTCCCCTCCAAACTATCAACATTACACTCTCCCCCGTGCACCTATTGCTATCTAAGATACCTTCAGCCCAGCCCCATCATCACACATTTAGCTCTCCACATTCGAGGCTTCCAACCAAATTCCTGATGAAAGGATTTTGCATGAATCGTGGTTTTCCTGCTCCTCAGATGCTGTCTGACATGCTGTGCTTTTCCAGCACCACATTCTTGACTCTAATCTCCAGCATCTGCACTACTCACTTTCCCCTATTAATCATGGGTGTTTATAACGTCCACCCTCCCTTTCCTGACTCCATTTTCAATAAAGTTTAGAGATCTGTAAACAATACATCAGCTATGTCCCAAGAATAGCATGAGACATATCTTGGTTTTCGATTAATTTGCAGGGCTCCTTCATTTCAGTCATTCCCTTGTGAGCATTACGAAAATACATTGTTTTTAGCATGTCATTCTCCAGAACATCAACCCGCCCATCCGCAATGCGCCCTCCCCCATCATTATTAATAGACCACATTTACAGAATCACGAGAAAACTCGGGAACACACAAGTTACGAAAAACGCTCGAAGCGAGCCAGACTGCTGTTGTAGAAAAGTTGGATCCTGTGACATGGATGTGTTTGTAGAGGGTGCAGGACTGTTGCCATTTCATTACAGTGAATGTCCCAGGATTTAGTTTGGAAAAATAAAACTGATTGGGGATAGCGATCGCATCGGGAAGTCCAGGCTGAAGTTTGAATTCGTGAAAAGCCTGTTTTATGGATCGTGCAACGAGTCAGCTCACCCGTCTTTGTTGCGTAAATGGTCAACACGTTCATCCATTCACCGAACAGTTGGTGGTTTGGGACCACCCAAGGTCGGATCTCTCACGGCTCATACTTCATTGGTTTTCTTTCCTGCACAGCTCCGGGTTTTTAATGTGGTCAGGAAAATGTTCCCCAAACAGGAATCTAATCCGGAACAAGAAAGGAATTTCTGTATTGCTTTAATGTCTAATGTAAAGAAATTTGGATTTTCAGAATCTGAAACAAAAGTAAAAAATGCTGTGGAAAGTCTGGGGTTTGCCAGTACTACTGGGAGAAAGCGGAGTTCGAATAACTTCTGAAGAAGTTCTGAAACGTTGAATCGCCTTTTCCCAGCCCAGATCCTGCTCGACCTGCTGAGTATTTTCCTGCAATTTCCGCCTTATTTTAAGCTGAATGTCGATTCCACCTATCGGGGTGGAACACCCAGACCCACTTTGTCCCGACATTTCATCGATTTGAAAGGTGTGGTGTTTGAATTCAAATAAACCAAACAATGACTCAGAACTGCTAAGTTCCGCAGAGACAGAGACCTGGAAATGACTAATTCAGCAGTGAGCACATAGCCTTCTGTAGTTGTGACCGAGTGGTTAAGGCGATGGATGTGAAATCCATTGGGGCATTCCCACGCAGGTTCGAATCCTGCCAACTGCGGTAAAGGGCGGAGTTTGCTTTGCACTTTCTTTTTTGGGATTCAGATCATGGCGGAGAGAATCACTTTATTCAGGTCATGAATGGTGCAAATTTCCAGTGCACTCAAAGAACTGCACAGATGTACACTTACATTGCCAAATTTGTTTAGACTCGTTACGATACAGCGTAAACCCTCCTGCTTAATATAAAACACAGAAACGCTTTATGGCGTACAGTAATCTGCAAAAATTCGATTGGCCAAGAACGGCACAAAGTAAAAATTAAGAACTTTATTTCTAAAGTAAAAGAGCAATTAATTAACAAACCACGATTGACAATGTATTTCTATTACCCATTGTGTCGTTCCCTTCGATAAAACTATTCAGCTAAAACTCCCAATTAAAGTTAAGAAAACAGCTCTTCTTTTCTCAAAGCCAGGCAGCTGCAGGTTCTTTTCTTCAGATCTTCTTGTGTCTTCTTTTTCCTTGTTAGGAAATTCTGTGTCACACGTCACTGATCGAAAACGCATTTTTCAGAAATATCTTTTTTCAAGAAGATTGTTACATGCAAGGACTTGGCAGTCCTCCTCTCAACTGTTCAATGTCCCCCGTATCATACCTCAGAGAATCTGATTGTGTCATTGTTTTTTAAGATTTTCAATAGACACAATTCAAATTTGAATTGAAATTAATATTTTATTCTGGATAACATTTAAACTGAGTGGTCAACTCGAAATGTTTATGTCTCTCGGCAATAAACTAATAGAGTTGTTCGACCTAGTATTACGTTGTTGTATTTTTGATAATGCTTGTTGCAGTGTCTGGTTATTCTGCTGCTTTTAACAGTCGTAGCCGTGCACCAATATGTTTAAAATACCTTGCCTCCTCAGGAAAAATGAACCATCATAATGAAGAAATGTTTTCGTTTTAATTTTTAAATACTTTACCCTGACATACCGATAAATTTAATATAATATCGCCTTAACTTTTTCCTTTCTATACACATAAAACATTAAATAAAGACAAATCTCATCTAAACGCCATAAGTTGAATCTGCGCTAACCTGTCTGTGAATGCATTCTACAGACACGCAACACATCCGAGTTATAAATTGAAAGTCTCTACCAAAAGAAGCTAACGAAATAGTATCATATTCTTATATATAAAACGTTTTAGCGGATTGTGGTCAGTGTACATAACCGTTTCTGAACCATTGTTCGGGCATATACATTAAATTTGTAAGGCCAGTACAAAAATCAATAGTTCTTTTTTGATTGTGGAGCATTTCCTCTGCTAGATGTTGATTTTCTTTGAAAAGTAACCAACTGGCAGTTCATTCTCATGCTTATCTTTCCTGTAGAAGTACAGCTCCAACTCAAACGTCACTACCATCGATGGCGAATTTAAACGTTTTTGAGAAGTTTGGTATAGGTAAAACTGTACAGAGATCCCCTGTGGACATTCCCCTCAGCAATAAGTATACCGTTTTGGATACTGCTGGGGGGGATGACCTACCAGAGGAAAGCCATAGCGGTCAGTTCTCTTGCATTGAGCCTGACACTGTGGCAAAGAAGGGAAGGGGGCAGAATAGAAAAGTACTCGTGGTAGAGGACTCGATAGTTAGGGGAATCGACAGGAGATTTTGTGGTCAGGATCGGGATTCCCGGAAGGTATGTTGCCTCCCTGGTGCCAGGGTCCGGGACGTCTGCGATCGGGTGTATAAGGTTCTAAAAGGGGAGGGCGAACAGCCAGAAATAGTGTTACATATTGGCACTAATGAAATAGCCAGGAAAAGGATCGAGGATATAAAAACTGATTTCAGGGAGTTAGGACCGAAGCTGCAAAGCAGGATGAACAGAGTAGTGTTCTCTAGTTTACGACAGTTGCCACGAGATAGCGAGGCGAGGAACATGGAGATGGCGCAGCTTAACACGTGGCTGCACAGCTGGTGGACGAGGGAGGGCTCCAAATATGTAGATAATTGGGATGCCTTCTGGGGAAGGTGGGACCTGTACAAGAAGGACGGGTTGCATCTGAACTGGAAGGGGACCAATGTCCTGGGTGGAGGTTTTGCACGAGTAGTTCGAGAGGGATTAAGCTAGTATGGCAGTGGGGTGGGAACCTGAGCTGTATACCGGAGATGAGAGTTGATGCAGATGAGGCAGTAGCAAGAGGTAGACCAGCTCGTGGGAAGCATTTTCCTGGCAAGGAACCAAAGTATCAGTTAAAGTGTGTTTTCTTTAACGCAAGGAGTATCAGGAATAAAAGTGACGTACTTATAGCATAGATCAGTACCTGGTGCTATGATGTTGTGGCTATCACAGAGACATGGGTTTCTCAGGTGCAGGAATGGTTGCTGAATGTTCCAGGGTTTAGAGCATTTAAAAAGAATAGGGAGGGAGGGGGAAGGGGAGGGTGTGTAGCACTACTAATCAGAGAGGGTATCACAGCTACAGAAGCTTCCATTGTCGAGGAAGATCTGCCGACCGAGTCAGTATCGGTGGAAATTAGGAACAGTAAGGGATCAGTCACCTCGTTAGGGGTTTACTACAGCCCCCCCCCCCCCCCCCCCCCCCAATAGCAGCAGGGAGATGGAAGAAACCATAGCTCGGAAGATTTTGGAAAAGTGTGGACGTAGGCGTTGTTGTAATGGGTGACTTTAACTTTCCCAATATTGATTGGAACCTCCTTCGAGCAGAAAATTTGAATGGAGCTGTTTTTGTAAAGTGTGTTCAGGAGGGTCTCCTAACTCAGTACGTTGACAGGCCGACTGGGGAAGAGGCCTTTCTAGACTTGGTGCTCGGCAATGAGCCGGGGCAGGTATCACATCTTGTGGTGGGAGAGCATTTTGGTGATAGTGACCACAACTGCCTCACATTCTACATAGCTATGGAGAAGGATAGGATTAGGCAAAATGGGAGGATATTTAATTGGGGAAGAGGAAACTATGATGCGATTAGACATGAGTTAGGAAGCATGGATTTGGAGCAATTGTTACGTGGTAAAGGCACTTTCGACATGTGGAGACTGTTTAAGGAGCAGTTGTTGCAAGTGATGAATAAATATGTCTCTCTGAGACAGGCAAGAAGTTGCAAGATAAAGGAACCTTGGATGACGAGAGTGGTGGAGCTTCTTGTCAAAAGGAAAAAGGTAGCTTAGGTAAGGTGGAGGAAGCTAGGGTCAAGCTCAGATCTTCAGGATTACAGGCAGGCAAGGATGGAGCTTACAAATGGTCTGAGGAGAGCCAGGAGGAGGCACGAGAAAGGCTTGGCAGAACGGATTAGGGAGAACACAAAGGCACTTTACACTTATGTGAGGAATAAGAGAATGGTCAAAGAAAGAGTAGGCCCGATCAGGAATAGCATAGTGAATTTGTGTGTGGAGTCTGAGGAGGTAGGGGAAGCCCTCAATGAGTTTTTTGCTTCTGTCTTTAGGCAAGAAACGAACTTTGTAGTGAATGAAACCTTTGAAGAGCAGGTATGCATGCTGGAATGGATAGCGATAGAGGAAGCCGATGCGCTGAAAATTTTGTCAAACATTAAGATTGACAAGTCGCCAGGCCCGGACCAGATTTGTCCTTGGCTGCTTTGGGAAACGAGAAATGTGATTGCTTCACCACTTGCGAAGATCTTTTCATCCTCGCTCTCCACTGGAGTTGTACCTGAGGACTGGAGAGAGGCAAATGTAATTCCTCTCTTCAAGAAAGGAAATTGGGAAATCCCAGGCAATTACAGACCAGTAAGTCTCACGTCTGTCGTCTGCAAGGTGTTAGAAAGGATTCTGAGGGATAGGATTTATGACCATCCGGAAAAGCATGGTTTGATTAAATGCAGTCAACACCACGGCTTTGTGAGGGGCAGGAAATGCCTAACAAAACTTATCGAGATCTTGGCGGATGTGACTGGAAAAGTTGATGAGGGTCGAGCTGTGAATGTGGTGTATAATTAGCTGGCCAACAGAAGACAGCGAGTGGTAGTAGAAGGAAAATATTCTGTCTGGAAGTCTGTAGTGAGTGATGTTCCACAGGGCTCTGTCCTTGGGCCTCTACTGTTTGTAATTTTTATTAATGACTTGGATGAGGGGATTGAAGGATGGGTCAGCAAGTTTGCAGATGACATAAAGGTTGGAGGTGTCGTTGACAGTGTAGACGGCTGTTTTAGGCTGCAGCTGGACATTGACAGGATGCAGCGATGGGCTGAGAGGTGGCAGATGGAGTTCAACCTGGATAAATGCGAGGTGATGTATTTTGGAAGGTCGAATTTGAAAGCTGAGTACAGGATTAAGGATAGGATTCTTGGTAGTGTGGAGGAACAGAGGGATCTTGGGGTGCAGGTACATAGATCCCTTAAAATGGTCACCCAAGTGGGCAGGGTTGTTAAGAAAGCATATGGTGTTTTGGCTTTCATTAACAGGGGTATTGAGTTTAAGAGTCGTGAGATCTTGTTGCAGCTCTATAAAACTTTGGTTAGACCGCACTTGGAATACTGTGTCCAGTTCTGGTCGCCCTATTATAAGAAAGATGTGGATGCTTTGGAGCGGGTTCAGAGGAGGATTAGCAGGATGTTGCCTGGACTGGAGGGCTTATCTTATGAAAAGAGGTTGACTGAGCTCGGACTATTTTCATTGGAGAAAAGGAGGAGAAGAGAGGATTTATTTGAGATATGCAAGGTAATGAGGGGCATAGATAGAGTCGATAGCCAGAGACTGTTTTCCAGGGCAGAAATGACTAACACGAGGTCTCTTAATTTAAGCTGGTGAGAGAAAAGTATAGAGGGGATGTCAGAGGCGGGTTCTTTACACAGAGAGTTGTGAGAGCATGGAATGCGTTGCCAGCAGCAGTTGTGGAGGCAGTGTCATTGGGGACATTTAAGAGACTGCTCGACATACATATGGTCACAGAAATTTGAGGGTACATACAGGAGGATCAGTGGTCGGCACAACATCGTGGGCTGAAGGGCCTGTTCTGTGCTGTACTGTTCTATGTTCTATGTTCTAAAACTGGTTTGGTGGTTAATATCGACTTCAAATGGTCGAGTGTCTTCTGGCATGGTACTATCCACTGAAACGTTGTGTTCTTATTCAGCAAATCGGTTAACGGTGTACTACACGAATATCGTTTGGAACCGACTTCTGACAGAGTCCGCTGAGTCTGAAGAATTGAAGAAACTCTTTCTTCGAGGTTGATCATGGAAATCCCTCGGTAGCCTTCGTCTTTACTTTCCTTGGGCGTGGGGGGTGGGGGTGCGAGTCAACCTCCCATGACCGATGTTACATCCCAAGAACGTCACCTCTGCTTTCGTGAATTCTGTTTTATTTATGTTTGGCATCAGAATTGCTTCCCGTGGTCGTTCAAAGAGCTCTGCCAACAGTCTTTTGTGATCATTCCTTGAATTGCTAAAGATCACGACATCGTCCAAATAGACTGCACAGTTTGTCAACCCAGCCACAACTCTGTACATGTGTCTTTGGAGTGTGGCGGGCTTGTTTTTCAGTCGAACGTGCATCACATTAAACGGATATAGCCTGTATGGAGTTACAAACGCAGAAATATGTTCTCCAACTTTGATAATAGTATCTGCCCGTGGCTCCGCAAAATGCTCGCATTCTGGCCCATCTGATCAAGATCCTGTTGTAATCTGTGGTAACCTTCTTTGCTGTCCACTACATCTCCAATGTTGATGTCATCTGCAAACTTACTGACTATGCCTCTTATGCTCACATCCAAATCATTTATATAAACGATGAAAAGTAGAGGACTCAGCACCGATCCTTTTGGCACTCCACTGGTCAAAGGCCTCAAGTCTGAAAAGCAACCCTCCACCACCATACTCTGCCTTCTACCGTTCAGCCTGTTCTGTATCCAAATGGCTAGTTCTCCCAGTATTCCTTCAGATCTAACCTTGCTAATCAGTCTCCCATGGGAAACCTTCTGCAACGACTGACTAAAGTCCATATAGATGACATCTACCGCTGCGCCCTCATGAATCCTCTTACTGTAATGGAAAATTATCCATTTACTGTGAAATGTGAAAGAGAATGTTTTTCCAACATTTAATGTTGTGCTGAGCCTTAAAACAATACGTTGTTGAGTTTTGCAGTCAGTTTGTCTCTGTGTCAGTTTGAGAAACAAAGAACTCGACCTTGCGACAGTCGAACTCAGTGAAAGCAGAAGAACTGTTATGTCCAAGACCAGGGGATGATAGAATAGCAACTAGTGTTTTACCAGTCTTTGCCCTTGAGTGTGTGATAAGAAACAGTATGAGGCAAGTATCTGAACAATACTCAGATAACCCTTACATTGAGGCATCGAGATGAATGGACAGGGGTCAATTCTGCAGAATTGAAATATAGCTCCTTTCTTTGCTCTTGCTAGTCGTTGAGTCAAGTCGATTTAATTTTCACGACAGTAAACTTGGGAACTCGTCCCGGAATTAGGCATCTGGATGGGATTCTGAAGATTCCCACGAGGCGTAGGCGGTAGCGCCTTGAATGTGTTTCACTTCATATTGAGCGCTCAATTGGCCCTTATGCATGAGAGGGCTGGGAATCGGTCGACCGCCCAAGCGAATCGAATAGAGTCGGGGTAAGAATCGTGGCTAAAGTAATCCGACATAGAGACTCATTCTAATAGAATAAATACATCAGGAGCATGCTTTAGTTAACTCTCGCGTGGTGTAAGAGCAAAACCCAAGGGAAGGGGATTGCCGTTTCTAGAGTCTTTCAGAGACAACACATTTAAGGGTGGTTTTAGGATTGGAGCCACCAAAGGCGTACTGGATACTTGTTTTTTTTGGTTTAGGAAAACCAAGGCATTGAGGCGGACGTATCCAATGCGAGGGGGGTCCTCCGGAGGTAAATAAGCAAGGCAAAAGAAAATGATAATGGTACCGCGTGAGAGAGAGAGACCTGAACAATTTTCCAGTTACATTAAAATTGGACTCCAGCAAGAGCAAACGAAAGGAGAGTCCACACAGTACTTGAAATGGCCAACCGAAAATACAATACATGCTCAATAATGACGACCCAGTGTCTGTAAAGCAGTTAGAATTGTGAATCAAGGAATATAGTTTACCGGAGTGAGGAAGTTTTAGTAATAGATAGCTGGAAATATTGAGGTGGAGGTTGGAGGAGAGAGAGGAGAAAAGGAAGGGAAATTTGAGCCTGCGAATTGGAGTGCTTATAACATGTAAGGCTGAGGCTGACATTAGGGAAAGGAAATCTTAAGTAAGTGATATATCAAGTACACGTACAAACACCAGCACACACGCAGACGTGCACGGAAAACAACCCAACGAATCTGCACAGTATGTTAAATATGTTTCAGATTCTGTCCTTGATGACTGCCATTTGAGACCTACAGCCCCCCTGCGGGATCCACCTGCCGAAGGTTCCACGTCAGCGGCCGCCGCCTCAGGGTCTGCTGTATCACCGATCGCACGCAGTACCTGCCACCAATTGAAGGAACAAGCCTAAAAGAAGGACAACCACTCCAAGAAGGAAAGGGACCCAGGGCCTCTTCGCGATGAACCCCAGACAGATGATGAGTCAGACAGTGAGGGTACTGCCGAATGATCAACTAACCAGGCAATTCTGCAAGCCCCAATGGTTGAAGTTGCAGGCAAAGAAGGGTATCCAGTGTTGGTCCACTGGCCATGGTCCATGAAGGATCTGGAAAGTGCCTATGGACAGTTGCCTGACTCAAGAGAGGTTGGAGGTAGTCAGTTTGCCAAAGAAGTGACGAAGTTCTATACTGAATTTCGTCCCATGTCACATGAGATGAGACGTTTCCTGGGACGAAAACTTGGTGCCGATGTCACTAAAATCGAGTATAATTGGCCAGCCACAAACATTCATGCCAGAGTAGCCAACATGCAAGCGGACCAGAACGGAGACTTTAATGCTTTTGTTGCAGCTCTGGCAACCGCCATAAGGGAGGCATTCCCAATGCGAATGGACATCACCAAAATAGCAAACTGTAAATAACGGGAAGGTGAGACAGGGTCCCAGGACCTTAAGCGCCTCACTGAAGTCCATAACGCCCGCTGTGGACTGAGACCACCTGATGACATCACGGCGGCAGAAATCACGCCGTATGAGGCACACCTGAATAACAACTTCATCAATGGAATGACGGACGAAATATCGAAAACAGGTAAAAGACACATGTACTACCTGGGACACGGGAAAGCTGAATTTGATAGAACAACATGCGATCCATGCTGAAAAACTGCTTACACAAGAGAAGGATAAGCGGAAGCTAAAGATGGAATAGCAAGCACATAAAGCTCAGCTTACTATGATGCAAATTATCACCCAGCCGTTGGAGGGAGGTGCTGCAGGAAGAGAGAGAGGTAGAGGTGGAGGTTGCAGAAGATGAAGAGGAAGAGGTCGTGTAAGAAGCGCAGGCAGAGGTAGGTCTGGTGGGTCCTTGTTTGCCGAGCAATGGATCAGTGGGCAAGACAGTGCCCACACAGACAGCTTCAATCGGCCCTGGAGGCTGAACAGCGGGGTGACTGACAGGGAAAGGCTGAGGTGGAGATGGGCAGCCCACAATGTAAGACTCTTTCCCTTCTGCTTCGCTTCTGCTTCTCTCTTCGACTAATCTTACGGGCATTGAGACATGCCTAACCTCTATGTTGAGTGCTGATATTGCGAAAAGCGGACAGTCTGTTCAAAATCACAATGATGCGTTTAAGTCGATGCCTACTTCTATGTTAAATGTGGAAGATTAATCAGTTAGCTTTTGGTACATACAGGGGCAACTTACTCAGTCCTTAAATTAAGCCAGTTTAGACAATCGACGAAAATAAAGATGAGTGAAAGGTTCCTGAACACAATGGGTGCATCAGGAGTAGTGATGCAGAAGAAATGTTCCGCACTCCTACCTTGCAAAACTAGCCATGGCGAAACATTTCAATTCTCCTTCTTGTTATTGGAATTTTGTCCTTTAAACATGCTGGGTCTAGATCTCATAGGGAGACTGGTGTTGGATTTGCTCAATACTCCGACGAGAATGCAGGTAATTCAAAGGGAAGATTTACCAGTGCAGGCTGTATAATATGAACCACGACACCTGATGTACATCTATGTGTGGCGATGAAGCCAGAGGGTGATATGTTCAGTGAGCGATTCACTCACCCTGGAAGCAAGCGAACATGTTAATCTTATTAACACCGATTTTCTTGCTGGAGATATGCTGCACTGCACAACACACATACACCGTGACGGTCCTGACGAACCATATGAGAAGGAATGGTTCTTAAGATTGGTTAAACCAGATCAGTTGTTATTGTGCGACGTTTATTGGAGTGATCACAGATGTGCAGTCAGTCTGAACTTATCTAAGGTATCTGTAACAGCAGGCAGACCCTATCTTTTTGATGCGGAAGGCTCTTCTCCTCACGTGTCACTGGCGAAGGCATCTGGTGACAGGTGGCAGGATGCGGGACCATGAGTGCTAAAGGCACAAAGAACGAAAGGTTGGTTCTTCAGGGACGATGTGCGTGTCTGGTTCAATGCAGAACTGCGGACATATAAGAAGAAACTAAATTGGCTAACTCACGCAGATAGAACAGTCCAGGGAAACCCCGCTAGCCCTGAACAGCCTAAGGGGAGAGTCAGGCGTTTCCCTAAGATAGAAGTCTCGGAGCCAAGAAAAGAAAATGGTTGCTGTGGTTCTGTTCGCCGAGCTGGAAGTTTTTGTTGCAAACGTTTCGTCCCCTGTCTAGGTGACATCCTCAGTGCTTGGGAACCTCCTGTGAAGCTCTTCTGTGATGTTTCCTCCGGCATTTATAGTGGCCTGTCCCTGCCGCTTCCGGTTGTCAGTTTCAGCTGTCCGCTGTAGTGGCCAGTATATTGGGTCCAGGTCTATGTGTTTGTTGATGGAGTTTGTGGATGAGTGCCAAGCTTCTAGGAAGTCCATGGCTGTTCTTTGAAAGAATATGGTCCCGGCTGAGTTGTGGGCAAAGGGCAAACCTGCTGTGGGGCTCATACCGGGCTGTGAACCCATACGGATAACCCCGAAGTCTGAGTATCATCCTTGCAGAGCACAATACCCGTTAAAATACTAGGCCATAGAAGGAATTACTCCAGCCTTTGAATCCCTCCTAAAGGCAGCAGTGATAATCCCCTGTGAAACCTGACTTGTGAGAATCTCCATTTTTTCTGGTCAAAAAGGTGTACATTCCTGCTGAACCAGAGGAACGGAGGTTTGTTCAAGACCTGCAGGCAGTCAATAATGCTGTTGTCTCACGCGCCCCAAATGTTCCCAACAACTATTCTATATTCGCTCAAATTCCACCGGAGAGCCAATGGTTCTCTGTTGTGGTTTAGCAAATGCCTTCTTTCGTGCACCAGTGCATCTCGACAGTCAATTCTGGTTCGCGTTTTCATTCAAAGGGCAATCGTAGAGCTTCACGTGACTTTATCAACGTTAATGTGATTCCCCCACCATATATAACTAGGCTCTTCGCAGTAGTCTGGAGAGTCTTGTTCTCACCCAGTGGTCAGTGCTTCTGCAGTATGTAGATGATTGCTTCATAGTGGCACCAACAAAGGAACAATGTCAGGAGGATACTCTTGAGTTGTTCTGCCATCTAGCGAAGGAAGGGCACAAAGCCAGTCCCGCAAAGCTATAATTTGTGAAACAATAGGTGAAGTTCTTCGGTCACTTGCTATCTGAACAAGAGAAGGCCATTGGTCAAGACAGACTTCAAGCAATCAAGCAAATTCTAAAGCCTCACACGAAGAAATAATTTCTACTCTTTTTGGACATGTGCTCCTGCTGTAGAATATTTATCCCAGATTATGCAAACCTTGTGACGCCCGTCAGTGACATAGCACATGGCAAAGGTTTGCAGAACCAGAGTCCATTGCATTGGACCTCAGAGGTAAAAACAATGACTGCAGATGCTGGAAACCAGATTCTGGATCAGTGGTGCTGGAAGAGCACAGCAATTCAGGCAGCATCCGAAGACAGGCAAAATCGACGTTTCGGTTCCTGATGAAGGGCTTTTGCCCGAAACGTCGATTTTGCCCGTCTTCGGATGCTGCCTGAATTGCTGTGCTCTTCCAGCACAACTGATCCATTGGACCTCAGAGGCCGAGAGTGCCTTTGTTAAATATTAAAAAGCGCTTCAAACTACACCTACAAGTGAATTCCGAACCCAAACAAGCTTTTTGTACAAACAGTAGATGCGAAGCGGGACTGCGTGACATCTCTGCTATTGCAGGATCATGGGGGAAAATTGAGGCCGGTAACATATTTTTCAGCTAAACTAGACCCCATAGCGTCAGCATTGCCTAAATGTCTGCGAGCCGTGGCCGCAGCTAAAAAGGTTGTTGAAGCATCCAAGGACATAGTCGGCTATGGTGATTAAACCCTTTTGGTCTCATATGCAGTATCCTTACTGCTTTCCGAGCAAATGACCGCATGCATGTCAGCAGCACGTTGGCTCAGATATAATACTGTGCTATTGGAGATGCCGAACATGAAGATAAAGCGATATAAAGTCCTTAATCCAGCTATCCTTCTCCACACAGAAAGAGGCTGAGACCCACATGACTGTGTCGCTGTTACAGGTTTGCAGGATTCACCATTTCAGAATCCAGATATGGAGATTTTTTTGTGGACCAGTCAGCATACTGTAGCAACGACACGGGGCAGAATTGTATTGCGTATGGTGTAATGTCGACCTACGAGATAATCAAAGCGGGATTACTCCCTTCTCATCTGTTGGTGCAAGCAGCGACGCTGATTGCCTTGACTGAGGCCTGTAAATTGGGTGAGGGAAAGACAGTGAATATTTACACCGATAGCAGATACCCTTTCGGGGTTGTATATGATTTTGGAACCCTGTGGAAATACAGGGGCTTCTTGACCTCCACTGGAAAGCCCTTCGAACACCGTGGCCTGATGTGTGACCTCCCACAGGTCGTCGTATTGCCGAAATCAATCGCTTTGTGTAAATGTGAAGCCCACACCAAACATAATGATATTATTTCCCAAGGCAATGCAAAGGCAGACTCAGCAGCAAGAACGGCAGCCCGACAGACGTCAAGTGAGCCGATTGACATATGTATGACAAAAATGTGTACTCCAACAGCAGACGTATGGGAGTTTCAGTCACAGGTCACACCAGAAGAAAAGTGTGGATGGGCGAAAGCAGGATGCAGGGTGATGGAAGGAGTATGGTGTAGCCCCAATGGTAAGCCCTGTCTACCACGATCATAATTTCCATTCTATGCCAAGCTGACACACGGTAATGACCATGTGTCAAAAGCGGGGATGTATGACAGTCGTTCGGCACACTGATACAGTAAGGGATTTACTCATTACTACCAGAAATATTGTGAATGTTGGGTTGTCTTTGCCACTAATAATTTGGGAAGGGGAATACAGATGAGTCAGGGAGCACACCCCCATAACCAAAAAACCCTCTGAGGATTTGCAGATGGATTTTATTGAACTAACGACCAGCGAAGGGAAATGGTATTGTTGGTAATAGTTGATATGTTTTCCAATTGGGTGAAAACATTCCCCACGTTTTAACAGGATGCCAGTGCTTTAGCAAAAGCTTTGATAACTGAGATAAGTCTGAGGTGGGGCATTCCTGAAAGGCTTAGTAGTGACAATGGGACGTCATTTACCAATAATGCCTTACAGCAGATCAGTGATTATATGGAAATAAACATGAGACAACACTGTGCGTACCACCCCGCGAGTGGTGGGGCAGTGGAAACAGAAAAAAGCTGCCCTAAAAAATAAATTGACAAAATGTTGTGAGGAATTAGGGTTGACATGGACAAAGGCACTTCCCATTGTGCTAATGTATATGAAATCTGGGAGGAGAGGAATAGCTAATCTTGGCCCGTTTAAGATTTTGTTTGGTAGGCTGCGCATTACAGGAATTGGCCAAAGACCTAAGGTAGGACAGATAACATGCCACCGTGAAGATGAGATGTTGTGTTACTGTATAAAACTCTCTGCACTTTTGTCTGAAATATAGAATCAAGTGAAAGCAGCACTGCCCCATCCAGCAGGAGGGAACCTGCACGAACTAGAACCTGGAGACTGGATAGTGGTGAAAGACCTCAGGAGGAAAAACTGCAAGGCGATGAGGTGGCTGGGATCATTTTTAGAGCCCTTGCAACACAGACAGCAGTTAACATCGAGACATGAGCCACGAGAATACACGCCAGCCATTGCAAACATGTAGTTGGTCCTGAGGAGACATTGGGCAGCACTGGAACCAATTAAGTGCAAGTCGTGATTAGAAGCCAAATACGAATAAGGGGCTGTCAGAGCTTACACTTTTAGTAAGCGATCTGGTAAGACTATTCGTTAGGGCAGGGGCATTTGGGATACAACCGCAGATAGTAATCTTAATTGAGGGTATGAAAGTGGCCTTCATGTGCGCCTGCTGGGTGTTTAGAGACAATGACGACTACAAATGAGATAATAAATATTTATGCAGGGATTCTTGCGGCGCTGGTAACTGGCATTTCGTCGTAGCCAACACGGCCAAAGGGACACCTGACCGGGGAAATAGATATTATTTCATCAAGGTAGGAGGTGCTCGGGCACGGGTGATAATATCCAAAACGCAGAAGAGCGATGAGTGAGTGTACTGGTGTGGAATAGATGAACCCTTCTCCGACATTTTTAGACAGGTGAATGTGGTGGTACAATCGCCGCCCCCCACCACCAACCGAGATGAAATGCTGAAGGTCCTACAGAAGATAGTAGTACCAGAGCATGTCAACCAACCAAACCAGATCATGGATCTAACCCCAAGCAGAGTGGAGGGCATGAATGTCACGCCCGAACGCGGAGGGAGTCGACGGGGCATGGTAGCGAGCCGAGCTCGGTAGTGGAATTGGCCCTGCAGGAGAAAAATGGCGTAAATCCGACGCCAGTATTTTGGGAATTGCGGAGGCCACTGCTCAATGTGAAGGGAGCAGAGCATGTGCTTTGGCGTTAATACAACACCGGAGATTAGACGTTTGCTACCCTCGTTGGACATGTTTGCACATAGCCCAATGGTGGACTACCGAACCACTCACAGAGAGCCTGACGCGAAATGCGAGCTGTCTGCTTCCCCGGGCTGCGACTACCCTGACCCTGATAGGGGGAGCAATTAGGACAAATCTCGCGCCACCACTTGAACTTAAGGCCAACTGCAGTCCCAAGGCGGAGCCACTCCTGACCACAGAATTCCAGAAAGGAGAAGGCGTATTTGCGCCAATCTGGGGAGATTCGACTTGTGGATTTTTTAGTGCACTCCGACGTTGTACTTAAGCAATGATTTTAGCTCAGCAACTTTTGCAAATGGTACGATCATAGACATTAGTTGTTCCTTTATCAATAATCAGACCATGATGGAGGGTATAATATGGGCCTGTGGAGAGAAAGGATACCACCACCTTTCCCTGGGATGAAAGGGGTTCTGCTCCCCCGCGATACTGTCCACTGGCACAACAGTGTTCGTCCTAAGGGCAGGTAACAGACGCACCTGAAGAGACGTCGCACTGCATTGGAATGGGTACACACTCACAGACCCCTGAACTACTCCAGAAGCGAACATCGGGTGGTCCATTCTTTTGGGAGCAGGGAAAGCAGTGGCAATAAACAAGATTAATGGCCTCGCATATTGTGTATTACTGTTAGCAAATGAGATGGAGGAAGGCTAGCACTCATTAACACTGAGTTCACGGCAGTTCGGGAAGCAGTGATACAAAATCGATTAGTGCTGGACATACTGACGGCCGGGAGAGAAGGCGCGTCTGCAATATGACAGGTACCTCATGCTATTTAATATTGCTGAGGAGTCCCAAATTATCACTTCTGTTACAAATCATATGAAGTACAAGCGCCTCCCCCACAGCTGACTCTTGGTTCCGATGGCTCAATTCCCTTCGGGAGGATTGGGGGCATTGGATCCTACACGTGCTACAATTGTTGTACTGGTCTTATTCATAGTGTTGTGTATAGGGCCCTACTTGTGTAATTGCCAATGCCGCTTGCTTATGAGTGCAGTGGGATTCCAAAAAGTAAAACTATTCGTGGCTCCACTGCAGGAAAATCCGATTGCGCGGACCCAACCCTACCATGATGTTGACGAGTGTGACGTGTGAACATGGCATGTGTCGAGGGCACTCCAGAGCAAGTGACGGTACAATCACAAAGCTGTGTTACAGGCAGGTTGCATCTGAGAAAAGGCCTGGTGTTTCCTAAACATTTTCTGATGTTCCGCTATCCTGGCAATGTATTTTCTGTTGATTTGTAGTTTTCCTTGTTGTCATAAAATGACACAAAGCGGGAAAATATAATGGAAAATTATCAATTTCCAGTGAAATTTGGAAGATAAAGATTTTCTAAAATTTAATGCTGTGCCGAGCACTGTAAACAATACTTTGATGAGGTTTGCAGCTAGCTTGTCTCTGTTTGAGTTTTGCAAACATTCAACTCGAACTTGCGACAGTCGAACTCCACGAAAGCTGGAGAAATATTATGCCCAAGATCAGGGAATGAGAGAATAACAACTTGTGTTTTGCAAGCCTATGCCCTTAACAGCGTGATAAGAAACAGTATAAGGAAAATATCTGAACAATGCTCAGATACCCCTTACATTGAGGCATCTAGCTGAATGTACTGTGGTCATATCTGCAGAACTGAAATAAAGCTCCTTTCTTTGCTCATGCTAACAGTTGAGTCATGGCGATTTAATTTCCACGACAGGACCAGGTCCTGCAGAATGTTACAAGGATAGGTAGTGGTTGTCAGTACTGGAGAATGTTACAGGGATACGGCTGTAGAATGTTTCAGGGATAGACGTTAGGTGCAGGTGCTGGAGGACGTTGAAATGATAGTGAATGGGTGACGGTGCTGGAGAACTTTAACAAGGATAGTGTAAGGTGTAGGTTCTGGAGAGTAATACAAGAACAGCGTGCATAGGTCTGTACAAATTACAGGGGTAAGGAGTAGGTGCAGGTGCTGAAGAACTTTAGATGGCGAGGGCATGTGCGAAGATGGTGGACAAATGTTACAGTTTTATGCACTGGTGATATTCCCGGCATATGGGGTGGTGTAGGTGCATGAAAATGTTACAGGAATAGAGAATGGTGCAGATGGATGAGAAGTTTGCAAAGATAGGCAGCGGATGCAGGTGGTTAAGATTGTTACAGGAATCGCTGGAGAATGTTACAAGGACAGGGAGTGGCAGCAGGTGCTGGAGAACGAGACAAGGACAGGTGGTGGGTGTGGCTGCTTCAGAATGTTGCAGTGATAGGGAGCGGCTGAAGTTACTGGAGAATATCATAGGAATAGGGAGTGTGCAGGTGCTGGACAATGTTACAGGGACAGTGTGGGGGTTCAGGGGGTGCAGAAGATTACAGTAACAGGGAGTGTGTGCAGGTGTTATAGAATGTGATAGAACTGGGGAGTTGGTAGGGGCTGGGGAATATTAGAGGAATGGGCATGTTTACAGGTGCTGGGGGATACTACAGTGATACAACAACTGTAGGTCCTGGGTAATGTGACATGGATAGGGAAGGATGTCCCTGCTGGAGAATGTTTCACGGATAGGGCGGTATTTTGGGGCTGGAGAAGCTTGCAGGGATGAGCGGATTGTCGGTTCTGGAGAATGCTGTGGTGCTAGGTGACGGTGGAGGTATTGAGAATGTTACAAGTGCAGTGATGGGGCATAGGTGCTGGACAATGTTACAGGGATAAGATATGGGTGTAGGTGCTGGAGAATGTTTGCTGGGATGGGGTGCTGGAAAGTGTTATGGAAATATTGAGTGGGTGTAGAGACTGGAGATGTTACAGGGGTATAGAGGGCTGTCGGCACTTGAGGATGTGACAGGGACAGTGGGTGTGCCAGTGGATGAGCAGATTACAGGAATAAGAAGTCTTTGTATGTGCTTGGGAATGTTACAAGTATAGTGAACGGTCGTAGGTGCTGGAGAATGAGATTTGGATAGGGACTGGATGTAGGTGCTGGAGAATATTATAAGGATGGAAAGTGGGGGTGTCATTGGATGGAGATCGTAATGGATAGCAAGGGTGCCTTTTCAGGAGAACTTTTCAGGGAAAGTAAGGGCTATAAGGATTGGAGCAGGGTACTGCCTGAATCGGAGGGCTTCTCTTTCGAGGGGAAGTTGATGAATTTGGACTTTTCTCTCTGGAGAAAAGGAGGAAGAAAGTTAACCTGAGCGTCAATATTAGCTCAGCAGATTTTGGACGGTAATCAGAAGCAGCTTGTTCACCTAGAGGGTGGTATATCTATGGAATTCCCTGCCCAGTGAAGTAGTTGGCGCTACTTAAGTAAACGTTTTTAAAGCAAAAATAAGCATTTTCTATAAGAACAAATGGATTCAAGGATACGGTGAGAGCGCAGCTCAGTGGACTTGAGTCCACGAACAGATCAGCCATGATATTATTGAATGGTGGAGCAGGCACGAAGGGCCAGATGGCCTACTCTTAGTTATTTTGTTATTATAGTATGAAGATACAAACAAAATAGCTGTTTAGTGTCGTTACAATTTCTCAGTTCTCTACCAGAAATGATCCTGTCTGCACTTTCACTGTTCCACATTTGAACTTGCGTTTAGTATTTATTTGTAAACATTTGCAGAAGCTTTTTGTCAGGCGTTATGCTTCATGTTAATTTGGGTTTTGTTTGTTTTTTGGTGTTTGCATCGGTTTGTTGGTTATCCTTTGCAGGGTCTTAAACTTCAAGTAATCCATGTCTCCCCAAAATATTTGGCATTTTTCAACTGCTCTCCTCCTGTTTGTGCGTTAGCGGGATGTGTGAACGCAGGTCATCGAAGAATGCTTCTACGATTAACAAATATTGCCTGTCTTCCATTAAATTTGTTTCAAGTACTTTCCGATTCACTGAAGCCAACTTGCCCCTTATGTCTTCATATCTTGAATGACTCAATTGTGTAACGCTAATTGTTTCACACAAAACCGTTTTGTATTTACAAATATTTTAAAATTCAGCATGTTTGCATCACTACTGCCAATATTCACTTTACAACAAGATTTCAATTAGCACTCTCATCACAGAACAGAAATTTTGAAATAACCTGATCTCTACATTTTTGTGCAATGTCCTATTACGCGAATGAAACATTTATTCCCAAATTGAGCATTCATTTGTATTAGCACAGCTTCGATGCAACATGAAATCGTCCATTTTTACTGCAGTACCCACAAACTTGAATATCGATTTTCCTGTTATAGAGCATGTCAAACATTTTAATTGCAGTTTTCATTTATATACCGCAACTGAAATCGATACTTGCTTCTCGTTGTGTTTTGTTTTCTTCTCAGCCTCACCGGATTCTGTGCACTCTGAAAAATCGAAGACCTTTGATCAGGATCCACAATTTGGGCTATTCTGGATGGTTAAAAAGCATTGAATCGTGTGTCGCTGGCAAATTAGTTACCAATTATCTTGATGGGAGGAAGGCAAAAGTAATAGTGGAAGATGTTTGTCGGAGTGGAGAACTTTGTGTAGTGCAGAGCCTCAGGGTTGTTGTTGGGTCCATTGCTGTTTGTCATCTATATCAATGATTTGGATGAGAATGTACAAGGATCATTAGCAAGTTCTCACATGATCATAAAATGGAGATAAAATATTGTTTACTCTGCATCACGTTGCGATAAGGAGAGATGATGATTTGAGTTGATGGAGAATATTAATGGAGGCAAAATCCCCAGGACCGGATGGGAGCTATACCAGGATGCTGAGGGAGGCGAAAATTGAAATAGCTGGTACCCTGACAGAATTATTTTATCATCCCTAAACACAAGTGTGGTGTCAGAGGACGAGAGAGTTGCTAATGCTGTCCTTCTGTACAAGAATGGGAGTAGGGACATTCCAGGTAATGACAGACCAGTAAGCCTGAATTCAGAGGTGGGAAGGTTGCTGGAGAAAATACTGAGGGATAAAACTTGTTTCCATTTGGAATGGAATGGGCTTATCAGCAATAGGCAACATGATTTTGTGCGGGGAGATTGCGCCTTCCTAACTTCGTCGAGTTCATTGAGGGAGTGACCAAGTTAATAGATGAAGGTTGGGCTGTAGGTGTCATAAACATGGACTTTCATAAGGCATTTGATAAGGTTTGCGACGGCAAACGAACGGAGAAAGTGACAACACACTGTGTGCAGGGTGTTTTAGCTAGGTGGACAAAAAATCTGGTTGAGCAATAGGAAACAGAGAATTGTCGCTGAAGGGAGTTTATCGAAGTGGAAAGGTGACCAGTGGTGGTCCACAGCGATCATTGTTGGGCTCACTGTTGTTTGTGAAATATGTCAATGATCTGGAAGTGGGCATTGTGGTCCGATCAGTAAGTTTGCAGATGGCACGAAGATTGGTGCAGTAGCAGAAAGTATAGAGAAATGACAATGTTTGCAGGTGAATATAGATAGACTGGAGAGTTAGGTGGAGTAGTGGCAGATGGATTTCCACTCGGGCAAATGTGACATGATGCAATTTAACAGATCCAATTCGACAGCGAACAATATTGTAAGCAGATGATACTTGAAAAAAAAGTTGATGAGTGGAGAGATCAGGAAGTTCAGGTCAATTGTACAATGAAGGTGGCTGTACAGGTGGATAGAGTAGTCAAGACAGCATATGGTGTGCTTGCCTTCAACGACGGTGTGCTGAGTATAAGAGGAGGAGGTCACGTTAAACTTGAACGAGACTTCGGTTCGGCTGCATTTCGAATACTGTGTAGAGTTCTTGGCGCCACATTACCAAAATAATGTGGACGATTTGGAAAGGTTTTTGAGAAGGGCTATGAGAGTGATGCCTGGTATGGAAGGTGATCGCTGTGAAGAGAGGTTGAGTAGGTTGGGACTGTTTCCATTCGAAAAAAATGATATTGAGGGTGGGCCTGATTGAAATCATTAAAGTTCTAGACAGGGTTTGTAGACATAAGCTTTTTTTTTCCAAGAGAGATGCATTCAATAATGAGAGGTCACCGTTCAAGATGAGTGATGAAACGTAGGAGAGAGATACAGCAAAAAACACTTTACACAGAGGCTGGTAGGTTCCTGCAACTTGTTGTCAACTGAGATAGTAGAGACAGGCATTTCAGATTCATTGATAGGGCGACTGGACCGATGCATAAATAGGTGAGTAGCAGAGTGATACAGATCCATAGGAATTAGGCGATAAGTTTAGACAGTGTATCTGATTGACTCAGACTTACAGGGCTGAAGGACCTGTTACTGTGTTGTAAATTTTCTTTGCTCTTCTATGTTCTTAGGCGGTATCATTGACAGTGAGGAACTTTATCAGAAACACAACGCGTACTTCATCAGTTACAGCAATCATTCATGCTTTCAATATGCAAATGGTCTGGAAACAAATAGTTCGGTCGTGGATTGCAGGAAAATGAATGTGTGGATTGTCTACGAGATAGCTTTTGGAACAGGCAACATTGAATTTACTGGTGTGCCTTCAGAAAGATGTGAAAACTGAACTCAAGGTAAATGAATGCTTCAGAGCCATTGAATATAATATGATGGAAATGACTATGCAATTTGAAAAGATGCACATAGACTCAGAGGTCATGTTATTACAGCTGAATAAAGGAAACGATAGAAGCATGAGGGAGGAATTGCGTTAATATAAGTGGTAGCGGAACCTAGCAGGAATAGAAAACAGTGGAATGGCAATGCCAGGATTTTCTGTGATTGATTCAGCAGACATGACAGAGATTCACCCCGAGAAAAAAGAAGCATGACTCAGGGAGAGTGATGCAACCATGACTGACTTGGTAAATCAGGGATAGCATTAAATCGAAAAAAAGTAAGTGTATAATGTTTGTGCGAAGATTTGTAGCTCCGGTGCTCGTTGTTGTGGGTCTGTTCGCCGAGCTGGAAGTTTTTGTTGCAAACGTTTCGTCCCCTGGCTCGGCGACATCATCAGTGCTTGGGATCCTCCTGCGAAGCGCTTCTTTAATGTTTCCTCCGGTGCGGCAGGGACAGACCACTATAAACACCGGTGGAAACATCAAATAAGCACTTCGCAGGAGGCTCCCAAGCACTGATGATGTCGCCTAGCCAGTGGATGAAACGTTTGCAACAAAAACTTCCAGCTCGCCGAACAGAACCACAGTAAGTGTATAATGTGATGAAAGGCAATCTAAAACGAGAGGATTGGGAAGCCTGCAAAGAATAATAGATGGCAAAAAAGAAATCAAGAGGGAGAAGATTAAATTATGAGGGTAAGCTGGCCAGTAATTTAATAGAAGACTGCAAGAGTTTCATTAGATACATAAAGCGCAAGAGCGAGCAAAAGTGGACATCGGGCCGTAGGAAAATAACGCTGGAGAGACCGTAGTGGGAAACAAACGAATGGCTAAAGGACTGAAAAATAACGTCGTGTCAGCCTTCATGGTGGAAGACACGAGTGATATCGGAAAACTTCAAAACTGCCACACTCTGTAGTGGCAGAGCTGAGTATGGTGGCAATAACCAAAGAGAAGGCACTAGAAAAACTGAATGGCTGTAACGTGGATAAATTACCTGGAATAGATGCGTTACGCACCAGAGTCCTAAGGGAAATTGCTGAATTGCTGAGGCAGTGGAGTCCTTCGTCGTGATTTTTCCGAACTCTCTAGAATCAGGCAGGATCCCAGAGGAGTGGAAAGTCGCGAACGAGACTCTCCTGTTTAAGAAGTGAGTAAGGCAAAATGGAATATTACAGACCAATTAGCCTAATCTTGGTCATTGAATCGATTGTGAAGAATGAGATTTCTGAATACTTGGAAGTGCAAGGTTTCATCAAGGGGATGTGATGTCTCAAAGCTTCTACAATTCTCTGTGGAACCAAGGAGCAGCTTAGACCAATTGCAGTCAAGACATGGACTTCAAGAAGTCCTTTTGGCAACGACCCGAAAAGGAGACCACGAAGTAAAATGAAACTCTTATGGCAGTACAAGCAAATTGCCAGCATGGTAGACGATTGGCTGTCTGTCAGAGAGCAGACAGTGGGTAAAAAAGGGCTTTTTCTCATAATGATTGAAGTTGACTGGTGGTGTCCCGCAAGGCTCAGTGTCAATACCACAACTTTTTACTTGACACATTAACAATCCAGATGAGGCAGCTAAGGGCATTCTGACGATGTTTTCAGAAGATACATCGTTTTACCATTCGAATCGCCTTGGAGGAAGGTGCGCATCCGGCTACCTCAGCTGGTAGAACAAGAGATTTTCA
This sequence comes from Chiloscyllium plagiosum, assembly GCF_037043375.1. Taxonomy (NCBI): domain Eukaryota; kingdom Metazoa; phylum Chordata; class Chondrichthyes; order Orectolobiformes; family Hemiscylliidae; genus Chiloscyllium; species Chiloscyllium plagiosum. The sequence goes on along the minus strand of NW_028270175.1, from coordinate 88,948,220 downwards.
GTTTTAATTCAAATATTTCACACAATGTACATTTTAAACTTTGCTTTTTGAACTGAACCTTGGTTCCTCATTCCAGCGGTAGTGCCATCACATTTAAAGTGAGACTTTCTCCTATTCGTTTTGAGTGATGTTGCAGTGCTGATGCAACATACTGAAAAATCAACACCCACCGCCATAAGTAGTTTCATTTGTCATTTGGCATGGCATAACGTGCATTGTTAGCAATTTTGGGAACAGCAGCCGAATTGGTGTTTATTTTAAAGTTTGAACACATAGGAAATGGAACTCTGTAGTGGATGAAAATTAACAAAACGAGCTAAATTTAAAGTAATAAACAAAAATGGACATAAAAGCATGATACAAAATCTGAAGTCAAGGTTTATTGATATATTAAAAATGTTCAAATGGATTAACGAGGCACATGATCAACTTCAAGATATGAAATTAAGTAAATATGTGAAGTGAAAAATAAAAATACGTGAGCAACTCTCTCTTGCATTGTAATGCAAGCAATCCGCCACGTTATATTTGATGATGAATAGAGGATCTGCCATTTTGCATTCAAAACGGTAGAATGTGACGAACAAGCGAACAGATGCAATGGTTAACGTTGATAAGATCTGTATTTACGAATTTGGTGACGTCACATTCCGTCTATAGTTACAGTACAGCAAATTAATACAATATGCTTCGATCCTTCACGGGCTATATGTAAATCCAACATTCTGGTAAACGTCTGCTATCTACATGACAGGGAAGCAGCGTGCAGGTGTAATGTAGCAAGTTTAGAGGGAGCATAGGCAGAAAGATGAATGACAACAGAAGGATGATCAAATTTTTCATTTCCGAGTGGTAAAAATTATGGCTTGGTGGAGAGAGTGATGAATCTGGTTGATGTTCAGCAGGCTGTTGCAAACATGTTGCATAAGTCTCTTTCAAACCCTAATCAAGAACTTATCGCTCCCTTACTCGAAGTACGGGGAGCGGGATCTTATTATCAATGTTGGGCCTTTGATAATGGCAGCCATCCTTCTGAGGGGTAAAGATGTGCGATGAGCATGTTACGCCATCATGTTGGCACCAAACAAGTTTGTCAATGGTGTGGAAGAATCACAAACAACTGAATTGTTCAGAATTGTCAGATCTTCTCAACGTAACTGATGAGGTCTCACATCTTCTTGATTACGCAGCACTGTAGGAAAGACTGAAGGATAAAGTAACAAATTTTGCAAGGCAAACAATGCCTTCTCGAATTAAATTAAAGTCCCAAACAATCTATGGAGAAAAAGCAGGCAAAGGTCTAAGTCTAGTGATTCTTCCGGAATGTTGCACGCCAATTCCCTCTGCCATCCAGCCATATGTGTTCTGCGACTCTGTTAAGTCACAGCTGAAACTCAAGACTTTGAACAAACACTATCCTCAAATAAAGGATCAGCCAATAGCAAAGAGGGACAATGTTCAGCAGTTCGATTGGTGTGGCCATCGTGTACTAGCTCACAGGAGGAGAAAATGTTGTCAACTCTTATTCAAAGTGACGGTCCCTCAAGAAAGCGGAATCAAACCGTAACAGCTGTACCATAACCATATTCGACTCAACTAATAGGAAGAAGGTTTAAAAATCTGCCTTATCCAAACCTCTCAGAAGCGTGAGTAACTCTTAGATTTTGCCAGTTTGCGCAATGTGTGTCATCATCAAATACTAAACAAAGAGAGAGAGAGATTAAATGGTTTTGGAGTGAAGTTATAGCGAGGACTAAATACTCATTTGTTTAATTATGGAAATTTAGAAGTGGATGGCACATACGTCAGTTAAGTATGTGACTTGGAAGTGAATTTGGTGATAAAGTTACCAACATACACCTGCTGCCAGGATACTTAAAGCAGGTTCAGTATTTGATTCGAAATCCCACTTCTGGAACCCAACAAAACCATTATCTAGATTAGATTAGATTAGATTACTTACAAACTTTTAGATTAGATTAGATTAGATTAGATTACTTACAGTGTGGAAACAGGCCCTTCGGCCCAACAAGTCCACACCGACCCGCTGAAGCGCAACCCACCCATACCCCTACATTTACCCCTTCAACCTAACACTACGGGCAATTTAGCATGGCCAATTCACCTGACCGGCACATCTTTGGACTGTGAGAAGAAACCGGAGCACCCGGAGGAAACCCATGCAGAAACGGGGAGAATGTGCAAACTCCACACAGTCAGTCGCCTGAGTCGGGAATTCAACCCGGGTCTCTGACGCTGTGAGGCAGAAGTGCTAACCCCCCCCACTGTGCCACCGTGCCGCCCACCTGTGCCACAGTGCCGCCCACATCTCTCTCAATCCCTTTCTCTTTCCCTCCTCGAAAGAACGCCACAACAGGTATTATCTTTCCTTCCCTGAAGGATGTTCGTGGCGCAATCAGACAGCTTTCAGACTCAACTGTTTAATCTCCAGCAATTATAAGAATGACAGACCTTAAACTGAAATTTCTGGTTTGGTGGGACTTCTCTCATGCACTTCTTTCTCTTTTAAGTCACCTTCACAGGATTTTGGAAGGGGAGAATTTAACATCAGAAAATTCACACCACACAACATCACATCAGAATCTCATAGTTTCCCACATTTCTGTTAACTTTAATTTTTTTTTGGGATTTTGAACATGGAGAAACCTTTTTTTCCCTGTGTGGGCAAGACTCTGTCGATCGCCAGACACAAGTGCAGTCATATTCGAGAGGATAAGTAAAGAGGTCAGGCAGAATCCGCGAAACGGGAAAATCGACATTTGAGGCACATGCCCTTCATCAGGAAGGGCTTGTGCCCGAAGCGTCGATTCTCCTGCCCCTCCGATGCTGTCTGACCAGCTGTATGTTTCCATTACCACACTCTTTGACGCTAATCTGCAGTCTGCAGTTCTCACTTTTTCCACATGTTCTGTCGTAGTCGGGTGAAAGTGTGGAAATATGTTGCTTGTGGAAAACAAATCAATACCCATCCGACCTGGACACATATCGGTACAATCACACTGAACAGAGGCGGTTTACCTGCGCAGAACATGAGATGGTTTTCAGTGACTTTCCCACCAGACGGCAAATTAGGAAGTTCACATTATTAATACAGATCAGTCACTCAATCAGAGTGTGGGAAAAGAAGCACTCAAGCAACATACTCACGAAAACACCAGCGAGTTCACATTGGCGAGAGATCATTCATGTGTTCTGAATGTGGCAAGGGATTCATTCAGCCATCCCACCTGCTAAAACACCAACAGGTTCACAGTAATGCAAGAACATTTCCACGGTGGAATTGTGGGAATTGCTTTACATATACTGCAAAACTATTCAGTTATCAACGTGTTCACACTGATGAGAAACCGTTTACATGCTTTCACTTGGTCTGGGTTCACCAGCAAATCGCACCGGGGAGATGCCATTCAGCTGTACCGAATACAGAAAAAAATAATGATACTTTCTTTCTAATCTGCGAAAGCACCAGCATATTCACATTAGGGAGAGATCATCACCTGCTCTAAGTGTGGGAAGGGCTTTTCTCAGTCATCAATCTGTTCAGACATAAACAAGTTCACAAGTAATTACCGTGATTGAGTTTTGTTACTCGCAAACTGGATTGAATCCTGTTAACTTGGGTCTGTCTCTGCTGTTGATTACTGCTTCCAGCCCAGCTATTGGGGCTCACATTCTGGGCAATGAGGAATCAATCTGCTTTGTTTAAAGTCTCGCAGACTTTCGAGGCCTGAAAGAAAAGCAGCTTGCTGGAGAAACTCAACAGGGTCTGACACACCTGTGGGGAGAGAAAAGTAATAAATGTTTTGAGTCTGATCTGAATCTGCTTTGGCACTGAAGTGGACTGGAAATGATTACTATGTAGGAAAGGAGTAAGAAGAGGACGTGAAATATTGTAATCGTGTCCAGAGAGCTCGTGGTGGTATGGAGATGTATAGATTTATAGGCGGTGCGAGTTTCAAAAGAGAAATTATTTTAGTTCTGCTGACAGCAAGCCCAATAACCAAGACACTGGTTAGCTCCCAGGGAGAATGGAGTGAGGGGACATCAGTAGAGGGAAGATGCCGAGAGGATGCGTTGGAGGAGAGGTTCGTGGGTAACTTAAACAGGGTAGTTCCGAATGGAGGACAGAGTTCCTGGTGTTCAGTTTTGAACTCAGTGTTGAGACCTGAAGACTGTTCGTCCAGCTTGTACGTTAATTGTAGAAAATGCTGAGTTTTCTTTGTATCTCTGATGTCAGGTGGTCTTTTTCAATTGTTCGCCCTCTCTCCATCATCCTCACCAACAACAACAAGAGAGAGGAGCACATGGAGGTTTTCTGTCAATGAAATAGGAGCGAACTGATTCAGCTGCGTCCCTCCCATCCACCCATCGCTGAACAAGTCTTTAAATTACCTTTAACAAAATACAAGGTCCTGTGCAAGTTACCAAGTCCGACAGCATCTGTGGAGTAAAAACCTCCAAAGAAAATTCATGCTCAACTCAAAATACTCACATTGATTCTCTATTCAGAGATTCTGTTACACCTACCGAATATCTCCAGCACTTGTGTATGCATTTTTAGATTAACCCTGTCAGATCCCATCTTGTACAAATTTCTTGATATAGCTTTCTTGCCATGAAACTGCCAATAATCCAATTCCCCCATGTTCACTGTATCTGCGATTGTTCACTCTCTGCCTTCTGGTACCCTCCTTCACTCTTCTAGATTCGCGGTCAGCATCTATCTTCAGAAATAACCGCGTACTCTCTCGACTACACATACTACCGACCCATGTGCGACCCCTGTTTCCACTACTTGTACATGGTGTCTAAAGGGTTAATCTTTGGTTTGACCTATTTCTCCTAAACATGCTTCCATTATTTGAATCATCAAAAAAAGGTGATGCTCATTTTCACATTTCCACTGAGAGGACCAAGACATGCGTCACCATCCTCTCTCTCCATTGCGCTACGTCATGAATATCTTCTATTTAAAACTCAGCTCACCAAAGCCATCTTCTTTGCTGCTGAATGTTCCGTTCCTTGATGTAGAAGACCTCCCCCATCCTGTAAACTGTCTAAAGCTAAATCATTTTCTTCACAATCTTGCTGTTGTATTTTCTTAACAGGATCAGTCAGTGATCACATATTCCAAAGGGAAAAGTGAGGACTGCAGATGCTGAAGATCAGAGTGGAGCGCATGGTGCTGGAAAATCACAACAGGGTAGGCTGGATCTGAGGGGCAGGAGTATCGACGTTTCGGGAATAAGCCTGCACTACTGATGAAGGGTTGTTGCCAGAAACGTTCATCTTTCTGCTCCTTGGTTGCCGCCTGACCTGCTGTGCATTTGCAGCACCACATTCTCGACACTATCCCCAATAGCAGACACAGCCCAGACTGCATTCTCTCTCACAGACACTATGGCTCCATTTTCTTATACCCAATTAATGCGGAGATCAGTTCAAGCAATTACCCCCAGTACAGTCATCCTTCCCTATCCATGTAATGCGAGGCGTAGAGTGGTGAATACATCTCATGCAGTATCATCCCATGGTCCCAATTCTCACTATTCCTGTGACGGGGGAATGAGGGATCGATGTCCCATGTTGTATTTTTACGTGGTCTTTATGTAACACGATCCATGGGCGGATTTCAATGACAGCACTTATCAAATTTAAAGAAAATTGTGCATCAAATCAAGGACTATGGGGAAAGGAGCAGATGCTGTTCTTACATGTTACTGAAGTTAAACTTGGTTTCAAATATTAGGATCAGCATTCCAATCATAAACTGCTCAGAGAACTTTCGAATCAAGGGTCTTAGATTGGAATGGAACTCATGTCGGTAATTCCCGAGTTGGTGTAGTTGGCAGACAGAACGAGACAATGTTCAATGCAGCAAAGTATGAACACTGAAAGGTAATCTAAAATAGGAGGTACAGTTCTGACGATGGTGCAGGAGTGGAAGAACGTGGATGTGTACATATATCACTGAAGATGAAAGGGCAGTTCGAGAAGTTAATGAAACACCCAGTATGTTCAGCTTTATTTACAGAGACATAGAGTACAAGTGCAGGGGGTAATGTTGAACGTGTTTGCAAGATCTCAGCTGGCGTAGTTGTGGGCAATGCACTATATTATAGAAAAGAGGTGAATGCATTGGTTTGAATGCTGAAGTGATTTACAAGAAAGATTCCAGGAATGAGAAACTTCAGTTCCAGTAATAAGATTGAAAAATTAGGAACTGTTTTTGTCAGACTGAAGAAAGCTGAGTGGAGATTGATGGAAATTTTAAATATCAAAAACGTGCTGAAAGGACGAGTTAAGGAGAGACTGTTTTCACACATCAACGAAAATAAATGAGAAGGAATGGAATTAAAGTAACATGCAAAAGAAGCAAGGGAGATATGTAAAAATATTTTGTCACAGAACGAATAGTTCAGTGTGGAATGTACTGCCTGGAATTTTGGAGGAGGCAGGTTCAATTGAGTCTTTCCAAGCGGTCACTTGATGATTATTTGGATGGCAATGGTGCTGTGGAGAGATATGGAGAAAAGGCAATAGGTCACGAGAGAAGGGAGGTCATGCAGGCATGATGAAACAATTCGCCTGTTAATGAGCTTTAATAGTTCTATGACTGTGTAAAGTGAACCTGGAAATTAGAATTATGTTGTGATATGCTCGAATAGAAAAGAAAAATGTTTTGCTGGAACATCAGGAGAGGGAACTGCACTGAAACTAGTAAATTAGTACAACAGCGATTGTGAGTCCTGAACAGTTCCAGACAGGAATTGATGAGTTCGAACCGTCTGGAATAAGTTGTTTTTTTTCTTCACATTTGTATGCTTACAGTCAGGAAGTGTGGCGCTGGAAAAGCACTGCCAATCTGGCAGCTTCTGAGGAGCATGACAGTCGAAATTTCGAGCATCAGCTCAGCATCATGTCCGTCGAAGAGCTTCCTCTCGAAATATAGACACTGCTACTCCTCGAATGCGGACACACTGGCTATGCTTTTCCAGCACCACACGTTTTGAAAGTGATCTCCAGCATCTATAGTCCTCACTTTCTCCCTTGTGTGTTCACAACTGAACAAGAGCGTAATACTAATTAGGACATCAATTATGAAACTGAAGTGCAGGTCGGCTAGAAAGTGCTGGTGCACTGTGTCATACAATATTACACAAGGGAAACAAAACAAGAAACGCCTGTCATTAAACTCATGACGAGCGCTGAACATAAATTAAGATTAAAAAAAGCAAGAAGTTAGAAAGTGAAACGACACTCTCTCTTTGTTTCGCTGGAATAGGAGAATGTCAGATAAAAATATCAATGAACAGTGAGTAGCTATGCCTGCTGTCTCCAAATCATGCGACATTGGAGTCTTTTAAACTAACACAGTTCAGAGTTCTCCTGTCTCTTCTCTGCCTCCCATATGTGAAAAGAATTATTCATGTGTGCAGGTGCAGTAGATCAGGCCAGAGGAATGACAAAAACAATGATTTGTGTGAGTGATGAAGATCGTCCCACCATGATCAGTAAAGCTCACAATATCTCTCAGGTCCTTCCTCCACTGACATTGAGGCTTTGGAAGAAGACAACTGCTGATTTTGGAATCATAAAGTGTCAACTAACTCTCATGGAGAATTCAGGTGTGCTCTCAAACAGATTTCATAGCTGCTGCTGTAAGACCTAAGAGGGGAAAGGCAAGGATGGTAATTATGGAGGCTATCTACTAATAATATAAGTGGGCTTCGATCTCTCCACCAATAACATCATGGATCCTTACCTTAACTCTAAGAACGACGTTCTTGACTAACCTGAGAAAATAGGAGAAATTGAGGATTGCAGATGCAGGAGATCAGAGTTGAGACTGGTGGTGCTGGAAAGGCACAGCAGGTCATGCAGCATCCGAGGATCAGGAGAAGTGACGTTTCAGACATAAGCCCTTCTTCATGAATCGCTGATCAGAAATAATCTGAGAAATTCCCTTATATTTGAGTCAATTAACTGTGAAGCAGGCTGTTACTCACAAACATCAAATAATCACAAAATTGTTTTGTGCTGTCATCTACAAATTTTGGAACCAATTGACGGAAGACTGTGGAACTGTCTCAACTTATTTCGACAGTCTGTTCATTGGAAAACAGTCACTCAGTGTCTATGTGTCGATGCCTTTCCAGTAAAGAGGCATGTAGGCTCAGTGGTTAGTATAGCTGCCACATAGCAAAATGGGTCGTGATACAATTTTGACTGCAGGCGACTCTCGTTGTGGCGATGTCACACAAAATCTTAGCATAACGTGAGATCTTCCAGAGTGTTGGGAGTTATATATTGTTTTAGTAGAGGATTGACCAAACAACAAAAAGCTTGGGAAAATGATTTTGTTTTCTGTTCGGCAAAGAGTGGGGTGCCAAATTGTTCAGTCCTCAGGCCCAGAACGACTTAAAATCTACATCGATGCCTTGTACATTGGGATAGAGCGTACGCTAGCGACATTGGCAAATGAGATTAAAAATAGTTGGGAGAAGTAATTGCAATCCAGACAGACAGTTGCAAATGGATGTTAGTACGTTGGGTGAACCAGCCAAAATTTGGCAGATGAAGACGAAAATGGCTAACTCTGAGTTATTGGTTCTAGTTGATCGACGAGAAATAGGCAACACGTTCAGTATAGTTTGAAGTAGAGCATTCTCCGTGTTCTAGTGCATTAAACCCTGAAATTTCTTAATCAGATAGAGCAGTTAGTCAGGAAGGCAAACAATAATTTCGTATTTCTTGCTGTCTTAGTAGAGTAAAAGTAGGGAAGTGTTGATGCGAAGGCAAACGGAATTAGTCAGACTGCACCAACAGTACTGTGTATACATACAATTCCTTCACTTCAGTAGGGATATACTTGGAGGCAGTTCAGAGAAGTTTCAGTGATTTGGATAGGCAGATGTACAGCACAGAAAGAGACCGTTTGGTCCAACACGTCTATGCCGACCAGATATCTTAAGCTGATCTCGACTCAATTCCCGGCATTGGGCCAATGTTCCTCTGAACCCTTCCTGTTTATAAACCCGTATTTCTGCATTTTATGCGCTGTAGTTATATCCTACTCTACCACTTTATCTGGTAGCACGTTCCATCCACGCAATGCCCTCTTTGTGAACAGGTTAGTCCCTCAGTTCCATTTCAAAACTTTCCATTCTGACATTCAAAATATGCCCTCTAGTTCTGGATTCCCCAGCCACCCAAAAAAAATCTTAGCTGTCCACATTATTCATGCCACACATGATTTTGTAAACCTCTGTAAGGTGACCCCTCAGGCACGTACCATTAACAGCCACATAAAAAAAGCCCAACATATCGAGGCTTTCCGCGGAGCACAACCCTGCCATGCCCGCCAAAATTCTTGGCAATCTTTTCTGCATCCTCTCAAGTTTACGAAGATCTTACTTGCAACACGTAGACCGGCATGAAACGCAATATTCTGACCATGACACCCCAACTTTCGTCCTCTATGTACTGACCAGTGCAGCGAAGCGTCCCAATTGCTTTCTTCACCACCCTGTCCACCTGCAACTCCAATTTCTCGGAAATATGTATCCACACTCCAGGATCCCGTTGTTTGGTAATGCATCCCATGTTCCTACCATTATCTGTGAACGTGCTGTCCTGATTTGCCTTCCCAAAATATAACACCTCACATGCATCTAAATTAGATTCCATCTTCCACTACTCGGCCCATTGGCCCATGTTATCAAGTTCCAGTTGTTCTCTCAGATAACATTTCTCGCAGTGCACTGCTCCACCTATTTTGAAGTCATCTCTAAACTTACTAACGATACCTCCAATGTTGACATCCAAATCATTTGTATAAATTCTGAAAGTGATGAATCCTGCACTGTCCTTGTAGCATAGGACTGGTTCCAGGCCGTGAGTCCAAATCCCAATCCTCCACAACCACCATCTCCATTCTGCCTCCAAGCTAATTAAGAAGCTTCTGGACGCTCACCAAAGTCTATTGCTTTTAAAACTGTCTCACAAAAGCTCCAAACCCATCTCTTCGCTTGAACTTGCAGAATTATAAGTCATTTTATCAGGTAAACTTAATAGATGCATGGAACTGTTCTTCCCCAATACCATTTTACGTCTACTCAATGTTAATTCAAAATCTGGTGCTGATGGATTTTTGCTAACTTAAGGTATCCGGGGGCACAGATGAGCCTGACAGGTCGAGATTTCCACGTCTCGACCTGTTGGTCGAGAAACATCTGAGATCTATGTTGAGTCCAAAGGTTTATATTTCTGTGTAGAAATATGAGCTGGTGTTTAGATTAGATTAGATTTTAGATTACATTACAGTGTGGAAACAGGCCCTTCGGCCCAACAAGTACACACCGACCCGCCGAAGCGCAACCCACCCATATCCCCACATCTACCCCTTTCCTAACACTACGGGCAATTTAGCATGGCCAATTCACCTGACCTGCACATCTTTGGATTGTGGGAGGAAACCGGAGCACCCGGAGGAAACCCACGCAGACACGGGGAGAAGTGCAAACTCCACACAGTCAGTCGCCTGAGGCGGGTTATGCCAGCTCTGACTGAGGTTCATTGGAATAATGCTGGAGGTTGAGGATAAACAGGTCAGAGTGCGAGTGCCAGGGATTTAAATGACAAGGAAAGAGAAGCTGAAGCTCATTCTTGACGGATGTCTTATGAATTAAACTTCGATTCTGCTGCTCCTGCGTAGCTGCCTGTCCTGTTGCGCTTTTCCAGCTAACAATAACCATTCTGATCACCAACAACTGCAGTCCTCACTTTCTCCAAGCTGATTTCAACCCGATTGCGAAGCGTCTTCCAAGCATTCTTATCTTGAAGGAATTCTCCTCCTCTATCTACTGGGAGATTCCTAATGAAGGGTTTATGCCCGAAACGTCGATTCTCCTTCTCAGTGGATGTTTCCTGACCTACTATAATTTTCTATCATCTCTCTCTCGACCAGAAGATGAAGGTCACCTTGTGGAATAAATGTAACTTTTCTACAAAGTGATCTTCCAAACCCTATTTGATCTTCCCAAGGTAGATCATGAGCCTTAAACCTGGTCGTTAAATTACAATTAAATCACGCATTTCTTTCATCTCAAATATTATGGGTAGATGCCTTAGGAAAATTCATTTATTTACAGGGTGGGTTTCATAATAATGTTATAAATTGTTATACTACAGGAATACTATCATACAAGACAAAGAAAAACAATCGGCAAAATGTTGAATTCTGCCAGTTAGTTTTGTTTTATTATCAGCAGAAGAAAGGGTGCAACTCTCAGTGAGAACTTGATTCAGTCAAAGATGTGATTGATAGTAAACTCCAAACTGCAGTCACTGCAGAACACCACTGGCTTCTCCGTGAGTAGCATGTTTGATTGAACTACTTCATAAATTCTCTGAGCAAGCGAAGAGCCTCTCTCCAATGTGAAATCGTTGGTCAATATTCTGGGAATTATTGTTTTCCCATGGACCAGTTGCTGTAGTCCTTCTGGCAGTTGGGGATTTGGGAGATGGAAAGGCTACAAAGAACAATCCAAATACTGATACGTCACTGCATTAACAGTGGGGAGAGGCCGTTGTCATGCGACTTGTGTCAGAGAGACTTTACCAATTCATCAGACCGACTGATTAACGAATGGTTTCTCACTGGGGAGAAGCAGTTTACTGCTCCATATGCGGAAACGAACATCCTGAGTCATCCCACTTTCAGACATGTCAGCATGTTCATACTGATCAGAGACCTTTTCAGTGCTCTAACTGTGAGAAGAGATTTTAAATTAAAAAAAAACTCTGCTGACACCAGCGAGATTGCGCTGGAGTGAGACCATTCTACTGCTCTGTGTGTGGGAAATTTTTCACACAGTCACCGTCCTGCCTGATACACCAGAGAGTTAACATGTGGTCATGTAAAGGATTGAACTCCTTCAATCTTACAGGTTAGGTTCAAATGTATGGATTGTGGATAACTGTAGAACAGAATGGCAACTTTTATTTCAAACACATTGATATAAATTTGTAACTCTTCTACCAGAGTGTTTAACATCACCAGGATGGAGATCAGGAAAGACAAATTGTGGAAGGATCATACACTAAGAACAGAAATTCAGCCTGGTCATACTAGTTAAGGGTAACACTGAGAGGGACAAGCAGCATTTTATGTGGATAAAATGTATGATAGCCACGTGTGCACAATGGATTCTAACGTTGTTCAAATTTAGGCAGCATGATGTGAAATGGTTGAATGGCTAAAACCGATATTCCAAAATCTCTGTGAATAAGTATATGGTTTCTATTCTGTAACCATCACCCCATTCCAACCTCCATGAAACAGCGGAGCTGCGTCACAGCTGTATTTCTCGGCAAGACGAGTAGATACAATCTGTGAAATCAGAGGTTCGTGCAAAGGTGTGCTTTGTTCTTCACGAGAAATCCACACGTTATATGAGCAGAATTTGGCCAATTGGCCCATCACGTCTGATCCACCATTCACTGGTGGCTGATACGTTTGCCAACCCCATTCTCTTGCCGTCGTATAATAACTGTTGACTTCCATACTAATCAAGAAGTATATGTGTCTGCATTGAAGTTCTTGAATGACTTGATGTCGACAGCATTCTGTGACAGTCAGTTCCACTGATCAATCAGACTCTGACTTGTTTTGTTAAGCATCATCTGCGGGTTGTAAAAGCTTCCAAATCCTCTGGCTTCCCCTAAGCGTCACATCATTTATGTTTTATCTTTTGTTTTATGTTGCCCCCGACCTTTTTTGTCGGCCATGGTTTCCTCATCCTCCCATTAGTATATTTATTTTTCGGTGGTATAAATTTCTTCAATGTCTCTTCAATTATTGTAGAAACTATCCTATTTATGTTACATTCTCTTCCATGCTAGGCGCCCCTTGCAATCAAATCTAGTCAGCTCCTCGCTCATGTATAACGGTTACGTCTAATTCAATCATTTCTCCCAAACTGCAAGGTGAATTCTGTCATTTTATGTTAACTGCGTCTTCGGACCTCCTGCACCTTTCATTCCCAAATCAAATCAGCCTCTTCAGAGATCACCAAATCCAGAATTACGTGTTCCCTTGTGAGATCGATCAAAAGCTGCTCTGAAAATACCACCTCGTGCACATTCTACAAATTCCATTTCCTGAGATCTAATAAAAACGTAATTTCCTCAATTCACCTGCATTTGAAGATCCTCATAATTATTGGGAAGACGACTCTGCCTGAATTGTCAAAATAAGATTTGTAGCTTTAACGTGGCAGTGATTATGTTTGTGAAACTTTTAACATGCTTTTGTGATAGTCCAGAACAATCACCAAACGTCAATTGAAGAGTTCAGAGGATCTGTAAACTCCTGGTACAATTGCTACAAATGTTTGCTGACTAAACCGCCTTTAGCAGCCGTCAAAAACCACGTATACAGCACTATTAACAGGAAGTAATAACTGGTCAGTGACTAGGAAATCTACAATGAGTATTTCCTTGTATTGTAATTTATTTTAAATCTTATTCTCAATGCTTTTACCGGGTGAATAGTTTCTCACTGCCCACACTGTATAGAACCATCCTGATTTTAAAAGGTTCTTATTGTGGTTCTGATCGCCAAGCTGGGAATTTGTGTTGCAGACGTTTCGTCCCCTGTCTAGGTGACATTCTTAGTGCTTGGGAACCTCCTGTGAAGGACTTCTGTGATCTTTCCTCCGGCATTTGTAATGGTTTGAATCTGCCGCTTCCGGTTGTCAGTTCCAGCTGTCCGCTGCAATGGTCGGTATATTGGGTCCAGGTCGATGTGCTTATTGATTGAATCTGTGGATGAGTGCCATGCCTCTAGGAATTCCCTGGTTGTTCTCTGTTTGGCTTGTCCTGTAATAGTAGTGTTGTTCCAGACGAATTCATGTTGCTTGTTATCTGCGTGTGTGGCTACTAAGGATAGCTGGTCGTGTCGTTTCGTGGCTAGTTGGTGTTCATGGATGCGGATCGTTAGCTGTCTTCCTGTTTGTCCTATGTAGTGTTTTGTGCAGTCCTTACATGGGGTTTTGTACACTACATTGGTTTTGCTCATGCTGGGTATTGGGTCCTGCGTTCTGGTGAGTTGTTGTCTGAGAGTGGCTGTTGGTTTGTGTGCTATTATGAGCCCTAGTGGTCGCAGCAGTCTGGCTGTCAGTTCGGAAATGCTCTTGATGTATGGTAGTGTGGCGAGTCCTTTGGGTTGAGGCATGTCCTGATTCTGTTGTCTTTCTCTTAGGCATCTGTTGATCAAATTGCGCAGGTATCCATTTTTGGTGAATACATCATGTCGGTGTTCATCTTCCTCTTTTTGCAGTTCTGGTACACTGCAGTATGTTGTGGCCCTTTTGAATACTGTCTTGATGCAACTTCTTTTGTGTGTGTTGGGGTGGTTGCTTTCGTAGTTGAGGACTTGGTCTGTGTGTGTGGCTTTTCTGTATACCTTTGTGGTGAATTCTCCGTTAGGTGTTACCTGTACCATCACGTCTAGGAATGGGAGTTGGTTGTCCTTTTCTTCCTCTCTAGTGAATCTGATTCCTGTGAGTGTGGCGTTGATGATCCGGTGTGTGTTCTCTATTTCTGTGCTTTTTATTATTACAAAAGTGTCATCTACATATCTGACCCAGAGTTTGGGTTGAATTTGCGGTAAGACTGTTTGTTCTAATCTTTTCATTACCGCTTCTGCTATGGGTCCAGTGATAGGTCAGCCCATGGGTGTGCCGTTGATTTGTTCATTTATTTGGTTGTTGAATGTGAAGTGTGTTATGAGGCACAGGTCCAGTAGTTTGAGTATGCCGTCTTTGTTGATAGGTTCAGTGTCCTGTTGTCTGTTCTGTATGTCCAGCAGGTTGGCTTTTGTTTCTCTGGATAAGGTGTTGTCGATAGAGGTGAACAGTTACATCGAATGAGACCATGGTTTCTTCCTTGTCTATGTATATATTTCTGATGATGTCCAGGAAATCCTGTATTGATTGTATAGAGTGTCTGGATCCGTTGATCAGGTGTTTCAGTTTCTACTGTAGTTCTTTAGCCAGTTTGTGTGATGGTGTCCCTGGTAGTGATACTATGGGTCTGAGTGGGATGTCTGGTTTGTTCACTTTAGGTAGACCATAGAATCTGGGGATGTTGTTGCTTTCAGGTTTCATTCTTTGTAGGTCAAACCTGGTAATCTGTCCGTTTTTTGTAGGTTCCACGGTGTGTTTTTTATTCTATAGGTGAGCTGTGGGGTGGGGTCAAACTGCTTCTTTTGATAGGTATTTGTATCTGCAAGTAGTTGTTGCGCTTTTTGAATGTTGTCTGCTTTGTCCAGAATGACCGTCATTCTGCCTTTGTCTGCTGGTAGTATGATTAGGTTCGTTTAAATTTTATTTCTTCCTTCTCTATATTAACATTGATGCTGATATTTGTCCATTGCTGGAGCCATGCATATGAAGGTGGATTCTACAAACTTCTCGTGCTCACTTCTTTTGCTTCTCTCCAGCTGAAAATAACTTAAAAGCGCAGTCGGATCTTTTCTGGATCTTGCGTCTTTTGTGCTGAAGAGCTAACTCCAATGAAACATTGAAAAGAAATAAGCCAAACTTTCCAGTCCCTGCTTCAATCTTCATTCCTGATCTACTGTCTCTATCCCGCTCTCTTAACTCATTGAGATTTAGCGAGACTGTCCACAATTTGGTGCTGTGTTTGACTCCGACGAGAGCTTCTCATCTCCTGTCTCTGTCAATACTAAGACCTCCTTTATCCCCCTCTGCGACCGGGTGGAACATGGTTTTGTAGTTAGCTCTGCTGTCTGAATTGACAATGA
The DNA here is from genome assembly GCF_037043375.1 of Chiloscyllium plagiosum. Classification (NCBI taxonomy): domain Eukaryota; kingdom Metazoa; phylum Chordata; class Chondrichthyes; order Orectolobiformes; family Hemiscylliidae; genus Chiloscyllium; species Chiloscyllium plagiosum. Next base: position 88,932,367 of record NW_028270175.1, on the reverse strand, counting down.
TCCAGGTCCGATCACAGCCTCGGGCGACTACCCGTGTGGTAGTCGCACAATTTCCCCGTGTCTGCGTGCGTTTCCGCTGGGTGCTCCGGTTTCCTCCGACAGTCCAAAGAAGTGCGGATCAGATGAGTTGGCCATTCTTAATTGCTGATTGCGTTGGGTGCATTAATCAGAGTGAAATGGGTCTCGTTGGGTTACTTTTCGGAGGGTCAGTGTGGGCTTATTGGGTCGAAGGACCTGTTCTCACAATGTAAGTGATTTAACCTCATTGAAGTCCGCCCTCTCAGTGTAACGCAGATTCATCCTTTACTAGAGATCCGGACATGACAGCTGAATTTCTGTCCTCAATGCTCTTCTCCGTTTTACGTCCTAACCTTGATGTCATCTAAAACATCGCGGTTATTACATTCCAACTATTCTCATGACTCTGCAAATCCCTTGCAGATTACACTTTCGCCCATTCAAGCAACATCTCGATTTTAAAACCCTCATGCTTGTGGTCAAATTCCTCCAATGGACCCTCCCAACTTAATCTCTGTAATATTTTGATCTGGTATATGTGGTCGTCTCTAATCCTGACCTTTTACTCATTTCCTACTTTCATTGTTCCAACATTAGTGACTGCCCCTTAATTTGACTCAGCCCTGAGGTCTGGAATTCTCTCTCTCGTTCTCACTTTCATGTTTCATACTTATTTCTTTTTGAAAGTGTTTGATAATCGATTCTGCTCTGACCTCATGTCATCTCCATACAGGGACTTGTTTACCTGCTCCCTCTGAAATGTGCAAGGCCTTTGTTTAAGGTCATGGGCAGTATGCAATTGAAAGTGTTGCTAAATGGGTCCATGGCCTCCGGCGTGAATTCCCCCAACACACTGTTTTGCTCATTTTTCCAGTCGCTACGTCAGCCGGGTTGGTTCGCTCCCCGTGTCCTCACCAACAAGGCTGGTAGCAGACAAAAAAAACTGCAAATGCTGGAATCTGAAATATACAGGCAGGAGGCCGGAAGAGCACAGCAAGCCAGCCAGCATTAGCAGCTGTCGCAGTCGACGATGCACGCGTAATCATTCTTCGGCACGGAGGGTGGATATGGCGGGAGCTGCAACAAAATTGGGGTTGGGGGCACAGTTGTGAAGTACGGAGAGGTGAATTCAGGTTGAGGGTATGATCTGGTTGGCCAATTGGAGGAATGAATCCAGTTGTCGGCAGGGACAGTGGGATGGACGGAGACTGAGTTAGAGGAAGAGGAAGGAAATTATTTGAAATTGGCGAAGTCCATGTTGAGTCCTCCATGCAGCAGGCTACTAGAGCCAAGATGAGGTGTTCTTCCTCAATTTGCTCTGTGTTTCGATTTGCCAATAGAGTAGGCCAAGGATCGTCATTGGAAATTGAGTTATGGGGGATCTGAAATGGACGGTGACTGGGAGGTCTTGTCGCCCCCTGTGGAACTGGCTGCGACGCTCGTCGATCTGTTCCCTAAGATTACATTCAGTTTCCCCATGTACAGAAGACCTCACCGGAGCACTGTTGCAATAATCTAGGTTGGAAAAGAGTCAAATGAACCTCTATATCACATGTAAGGACTGCTTGGGGCTCTGGATTTAGTTGACGGGGGAACATAGCGGGCTTAACATCTTTGATATCTGCAGGGAAATATACGTTGGAGTTCAGGGATGTCTCTGAAGAGCGTTGTGCCAAGCACTGACTGTCGAAGAGGACGGTCCTTTCGCAATGCACTGAGGGGTGGGAGGGGATGAAATTCTTTCTGTTGGGTTTTAGTTGGAGTTGCTGGAAGTATGTAAAGATGATGCGTTGGATGTGGAGACTTGTGGGGTGGTGGTTGATGACTGAAGTGGAATGTCTTTATTGAATTGGGAAAGGTGGGGTTCAGAGCAATGGAACAGTGAACGGAGGTATGGTGGAGGGCTGACTGGAAGACAGGAAGCAGGAAAACAATGTTGTTCAAAATATGTGGACATCTGGGATGTTCAGGAGTGCAATGCTTAGTTGTTCACGCAGGTGGAGCGAGGGAAGAGGAATTTGGAAATTCAGGTGCAGCTTTTTCAGGAACAGGGTGGAAGGAGGTGCACTCCAGGCATTTATGTGAGTGTGTAAATTTGCATAAACGTCCGTTGGGAGACTGTCGCCGGAGATGGAAATGATAAGATCAACAAGGTGGAGGGAGGTGTCTGAAATGGACCACGTAAATTTGGATGCGGGGTGGAAGTTGTGGGCGAAGTCAATGAACTGCTCCGATTCAAGCTCAGTGCAGATTACTTCACTGATGCAGTAATCGATGCACTGGCAGAAGAGTTGGGGCACAGTTCCTGTGCAGGTACTCAAGAGGGACTGCTCAATATCGGCAACAAAGAGACAGTCATAGCTGGAATCCATCCGGGCTTCCATGGCAACCACCTTGATTTGAGCAAACTTGCAGCAGTTTAAGGGCAAGTTACTGAGGATAGGATCAGTTCAGAAGGCAGGGAAATGTATTAATGGAGGTGGAATGAATGGTTCTAATGGAGAGGATGAACCGGAGGGCCTGGATGCGGTCCTTGTGGGGTATGGAGGTGTATAAGGACTGCACGTCCATAGTGTATATAAAGCACTGGAGCAAGGAAACTGGTAGTTGCTGAATAGATGGAGGGTGTGGTTGGTATCGCATATGTAGGTGGGAAGTGCCTGAACCAAGAGGGACAGAATGGAGTCCAGGTGAGACGAGATGAATCTCGTTGGGCATGAGCAAGCCGAGACAGTAGGCCGGCCAGATTACTTGGGATTTTTAATCTTAGAGAACAGATAAAACCGGGCAGTACGGGGCTGGGGGAATTTGAGGTTGGAGGCAGAAGAGGGATCATCACCAGGAGCAATGAGTGCATGGGCATTGCTTTCACTTCTGGTCTGATAGGTTCTGGTGAGGTTGCATGTGAATGAGGCTAGGATGTGGTGTTGGAGAGATAGCGTTCAGCGTTTGCGACAGAGGTGTCCATTCCCCAGACGACCACTACCCCATTTTGTTTTCAGCGGGTTTAAATATGAACTGGTAGTTGTTCTGGAATGAGTAGACTGCTGCATGTTTAGAGGCGATGAGGTTGGAGTAGGTGAGCGTGTGGAGAAATTGGAGAGGCTCACATCGCATTGTTAGTCTGCAATGAAGGGTTCTGGAACGGTACAACGCCTTCGGGTGGTGGCCAGCAAAGTGGCAACATTTGAGGTGTGCTCTCCCAAGAGGCGTGCAGCTGTTTACTTGAAGCAAGTTTTTTGAAGAAAACCTGCAGTTAGCTCCCGCTCTGAGTTTCTTATAGATTGTCTGAGGGTGATACTGATAATTTCTGAAGCTTTCCATTGAAACTAACCGCCTTCTCCATCTTACTCACTAATTCAGCCATCTATATCTCTCCCACCCCGAGCACTATGTCTCACTTCAGATCCATATGATGCAAGATCAGCTGTCTCTTGATTAACAGCAATTCTGACCATAAGGAAGAGGCAGAAATAGGAAGAGGAAGCACATAATGCAATGGTTGCTCCTTCAACTAAACAGAGTTGGTCTTGGGCCTGGCATGGGCTGTCCGATCACGTGGCCTCTGTGCTGTGACAATGCGGCTGCATTAACATGGATCTGAAATGCTTTGCTGCACTGTCATGTCGATCTCTTTTACTCTGTTGTAATGACAGTATATTATTTCTAATTTATTTTAAACACTGTATGTAATGTTACTACTTTCACTTTTATTCCTCTTTTTTATCTGAAATGTGTAGTGTAAATCCACCAATTCCAAACTGAGATGCAGCACTCTTGTGAAACCTCCTTCATCGCTCTCATCGCTCTCCCAGACAGTGCTAATAATCTAAACATCTCTCGAAATAAAGAGATTTTTCCCCCACATCTCACTCTTCGTTCTCTTGCTGCCAATCTTGAAATTATGATATTCCAATATCCACTTGTCCTTGATTCGCACCAGTGATGTTATACAGGGTACAGGCCATTCAGCTGCTCCCAATGTGGGAAGGAATTAACTCGGTCGCCCATCTTCTTATCATCAGTGAATTCTCGCTGGGATGGAAGGTTTTAAATATCATGATTACCAAAAGTCTTTCAAAACTCCTAAGGAACTGATATACATTAAAAATGTTCAGATGATCGTCAAACTTTTAAATGTTCTGACTGTGGGATATTTTACTGAAAAATCCAGAAATCTGAAGTCTCATTAATATGTTCAGACTGACAAGACGGCGTTCAAGTGTTCTCTCCATTGAGGTAGTCTGTGAGTATTAAAACCTTGGCTCCACTATCAAAGACAGTCTCTTCCGAGACTCAACAAATGGATAGGAAAAGCAGCCTCGACATTCGTCAGGCGAAAAAAGACACCCTGCGAGAACAGAAAGAAGATGATGCACAGTAAAGTCGCATTTTATTGGGCCTGCGGCATCAGCACACAGCTTTAAGGCAGCGACAACTAGAGACTGTATTCCAGACAAGATCGTAGTCTCAACACCTTCCATCTTTGAAGCCAGTGAGGCATCCTTGATTGAGTGAATCAATAACATGCGCCCAGAAACCCAGTCTCTTCACCCTGCTCGAACAACACTCTCTCCATTGGTTGGTCCACGGACTCTGCATATCTGACGGGAGAATCCCTAAAGATCTCCTGTAAGGGGATTTGGCCTTCAGCAAGACAGCAAAAAGGCGCCATATCTTCATTCCAAAGATGTCGGAAAGAGAGAGATGAAGTCACTGAACATGATCTTAAAGAGGCCGAAGGACATTGCAGGCGATCGCACTCAATAGAGGCTAAAAAGAGGAGAAGTGAAGCAGGCGCATGCTGCTGAAGAAAACCGCATCCGCCGAAATAAAATGCACGATGACAACATCGGAGAACAGTGCTGCAGCTGAGACTGCCACTCCCGAGAAGGCATTAAAAGCCAAAATCGACGCTGCTCAACAAAGATCGAAGAAATATATCCCAGGTGTACATTCATGGTCTTGCGAGAATAACGGATGCCACCAAAGGACTGTGCAAAACTTTACTTGAATACCATCCATTATTCCTTTTCTCCAGCAGTAAATTCATTATTTGCTGCCTTATCAATGCTACTACTCAACTAACAGTCGTTTCCCATTGAACTGTCATAGACCTTTTTGAGCATCCCTTTCCATTGGCTGACAAAATTTTCCCATAAATATTCTTTGGTATCTTGATCCGCTTTTCTGCTTCCCGTATGAACAGTAGATACTGCACTAAGCGCTCACTTTTAATTCTTAAGTGACACTTGTTATTTTGGGAGTGCAGTACGTCATCGATCACTGTCACTCCAGTTTGGATTTGGCGAAACTGCAGTCCGTTGTGCAGCTTGGTGAAGCTGGAAGGTTGGGGTTCGCGGATGGGGAATTTTGTGACATATTGTTTTTGATGAAAGAACAGTATGGGAATTTTTGGAAGTTCGTAGGGTCGACAGGAAGAATAAGAAAGTAAGCAAGTTGGAGATTCATAAGTCACTTGATTACCAATCTCAGACCGCGTCTGCACCCATTGTCTCTGCATGTTCCTGCCCCACTGAACTCATCTCTACCTACCTCGACACTGTCCTATCCCCCCTAGTCTAGGAACTCCCCACATACGTTCGTGACACAACCCACGCTCTCCACCTCCTCCAAGACTACCGTTTGCCCGGCCCCATCGCATCATCTTCACCATGGATATCCAAACCCTCTACACCTCCATCCGCCAGAACCAGGGCCTCCAAGCACTCCATTGTTTCCTCTCCAGACGCCCCCAACAGTGCACTTCCTCCGACACTTTCATTCGTTTGGCCGAACTGGTCCTCACCCTTAACAATTTCTCCTTTGAATCCTCCCACTTCCTCCAGAACAAAGGGGTAGACACGGGCACACGTATGGGCCCCAGCTATGCCTGTCTCTTTGTTGGCTACGTAGAGCAGTTGATCTTCCATAATTACACAGGAACCACTCCCCACCTCTTCCTCCGCTACATTGATGACTGCATTGGCGCCAACTCGTGCTCCCACGAGGAGGTTGATCAATTCATCAACGTCACAAACACATTCCACCCTAACCTTAAATTTACCTGGACCATCTCTGACACCTCCCTCCCCTTCCTGGACCTCTCCATCTACATTAATGACGACCGACTTGACACTGATATTTTTTACAATCCCACTGACTCCCACAGCTACCTGGATTACACCTCTTCCCACCCCACATCTTGCAAAAATGCCATTCCGTATTCCCAATTCCTCCTCCTCTGCCGTATCTGCTCCCAGGAGGACCAGCACCAACACAGAACACACCAGATGGCCTCCTTCTTTAGAGACCGCAATTTCCCTTCCCACGTGGTTAAAGATGCTCTCCAACGCATCTTGTCCACATCTCGCACCTCTGCACTCAGACCCCACCCCTCTAACCGTAACAAGGACAGAACGCCCCTGGTGCTCACCTTCCACCCTACCAACCTTCGCATAAACCAAATCATCCGCCGACATTTCCGCCACCTCCAAACAGACCCCACCACCAGGAATATATTTCCCTCCTAACCCCTTTCCGCCTTCCGCAAAGACCGTTCCCTCCGTGACTACCTAGTCAGGTCCACGGCCCCCTACAACCCATCCTCCCATCCTGGAACCTTCCCCTGCCACCGCAGGAACTGTAACACCTGCACCCACACCTCCTCCCTCACCTCTATCCAAGGCCCTAATGGAGCCTTCCACATCCATCAAAGTTTTATTTGCACATCCACTAATATCAATTATTGTATCCGTTGCTCCCGATGCGGTCTACTCTAAATTGGGGAGACTGGGCGCATCCTAGCAGAGCGCTTTATGGAACATCTCCGGGTCACCCACACCAATAAACCACACCGCCCCGTGGCCCAACATTTCAACTCCCCCTCCCACTCTGCCGAGGACATGGATGTCCTTGGCCTCCTTCACCGCCGCTCCCTCACCACCAGACGCCTGGAGGAAGAACGCCTCATCTTCCGCCTCGGAACACTTTCACCCCAGGGCATCAATGTGGACTTCAACAGTTTCCTCATTTCCCTTCCCCCACCTCACCCTAGTTCCAAACTTCCAGCTCAGCACTGTCCCCATGACTTTTCTGGACTTGTCCTACCTGCCTATCTCCTTTTCCAACTATCCACTCTACCCTCTCCTCCCTTACCTATCACCTTCATCCCCTCCCCCACTCACCCATTGTACTCTATGCTACTTTCTCCCTACCCCCACCCTCGTCTAGCTGATCTCTCCACGCTTCAGGCTCACTGCCTTTATTCCTGATGGAGGGCTTTTGCCCGAAATGTCGATTTCGAAGCTCCTTGGATGATGCCTGAACTGCTGTGCTCTTCCAGCACCACTAATCCAGAACCTGTTAAATGAGAGCTACTTTAGCGTCTCTTCTGCTGTTAATCATAACTGTAATCTGTAAAAGGAAATGACTGCAATTCGTCATCAGAGAGAATGCCTTTAGTTTTGTTTTGCGTGAATTCGCAGGATCTATATGTGAGCAATGCAAAATGCAACCAATAGTGTTTAATTTAAGCAACATCCCGATAACCCTTTTTGCACGGTCTCTAAAGCCTCACAGCCTACCTTTAATACTGCGTACAGTACTGGATGCAACAAATCAAACGTGGCCTAAATTAAAGTTTTGAAGAGCTGTAAGATTACTTCCTCAATTTTATATTCTGTGCCTTCAACATCAAGGCAAGGACAACATCGCCATGCTAGTGGACTGAAACTTTACAACTCACTTTATTTTCAGTAACGAAACCTTTGGACAAACGAATGGAATACACATGAGATCACCGGTATCAGGATTGTCCGCAGAGGCAGTAATGTAGAGACTCGAACAAACAGCTCTGCCGGCCATCCAACCCAAACATTGGGCCCACCATGTCGATGACACCTTTGTATTCAGTAATCAGAACAAATTAGTAGAAACCTTCAAGACCATAAATAATTGGAATAAAATTTACAAAAGAGGAGGAAAACCACAACAAACTGCCATTCCTCAATGTCACAGTGGAGCGAAGAGCCAATGGGCAGCTTCAAAAGAGTCTCGACAGGAAAACAACACACCTGGACCAAATATTGTACAACGAAGCAAATATCACAGCACCCACAAACTAAGCTGCATAAGATTATCACTTTAATCAGACAGCACACACTGCGATATAGAGAAACTACGATGAGCGGAGTAAAATCACACCCTCGGCATATTGAAAAAGATCATCTACTTCTCAGCAACAAATACAAACAAGCAGACAAAACGCACGCAGTAACGCTAGCCACTCGTCTCTACATCAAAGGTACATCTGATATCATTGCCGGACTATTCAGACTTCTTGTCGTCATGGTAACTCACAAACCACAAACTCACCAAACAGCAACAAATGGACCTGAAAGACCCCATATAGATAACAAGCAAAACTAACGTCATTTATGAAGTACCTTGCACGAATTGTAACAAAAACTACATTCGACAAACAGGCAGGAAACTAACAAACATGATACATGAAATCAACTGACCATAAAAAGACATGGTCCACTCTCACTTGTATCCTGACATAGAGACGAGGAAGGACACCATTTCGTTTGGGATAACAAATCCATCCCAGGGGAAGCCAAACAGAGACAGACATTAGATTTCCTCGAAGCGTGGCATTCCAGCCAGAATTCTATCAACAAACATATAGACTCATACCCTATTTACCACCTTCTGAGAAAGATAGCAGTACATGACATCCACAGAGGAAAGGGCATCACCACAGGAAATGGCATAACCAACCCAATCAACCCTAAATACATGAATGAAAGTGAGTCACGAAAACGACTGCTTCATCAAAGGCTCACTGATGATTTTACTGAGTTTGGTGATGAAAGATCTGAAAATGAACCTTTCAATTCAGCGTGAAAACTTATATCCAGAACCTCAATCTGAATCTCAAAATCTTCTCAAAGCTCGCTTCCCTCTACTCCGCCCTGTCAGACATTCCCAAGAAAAGGGCCAGCACGCGGTTAAATACAGCGTAAAATTATCTTGCACTGACTCCATAAAACACTCCCATTACAGGACAAACACGGGTTAAGGTACAGGGAAATGCGCCGTCTACACTGTCTCCGATTGTACACTCCCAATGCAGTTACAGCACGGGGTAAAATGTTGAGTAACGTCCATTCTGTGCTGTCACAATTTTCTTGTTGCTACTCAAGCTATTATCCATACCACTTTGAATATCATCGAACTAATTTACGTGCAATACAAGAAACAGAGTTTGGAATACTGGTCCTTACAATCAACCAGAGATTTCTTATGCAGGTCATAAGTATCGACGAGGAAGGGGTACGGGATGGGCGATTTGATGGAATAGATAGGGGAACTGATTTAATTGACGAGGATCAGTTACCTGAGGGCTCTGTTTTCAAGTAATGGCTGAAAGTTAGATTCGCATTTACATTGCCTCGCTTTCTTATCTGCCTGATAAATCTGCCCTGAAATGGAAATTAATAGACAGCAGAAATTGGGGTGGGTGCTGGGGATGGCTTAGCATTTCGCCTTTGAGGGAGACACATTCAATATGACAAATACCTGAATCAATAGTCCGCAGGACTCGAACCTGCACAGAGAAAACTGAAAAACGTCATCGCATTATGTACGCCGCCATGCCCACAGCACTGAGCATGCACTTCTCATTTCTCCTACAAATTCCTGGAATGGACCCAACAGCATAAATGCGCACAGAGTTCTGTAAACTAGATCAATCACTCATATATTTCTCTCTCGCTTTTTTCCCCTGCGTGTTCCGTTCCCTGAGGGGTTAAAAAAGAGTTTTAAGTTCTCAAACTCCCATCAGGTTGGTTATGTATGCTCGTATTAAGGTCATTCGTCATAGTAACAGTACTAGTTCATTCAGCCCATAAGGTGTGCTTCACTATTCAATGAAATAATGCTCACCTGATCATCTTCAAGTCAACTCTCGTGCCTTTTCCCGAAAGTGATAAAATATCTGTTTTTCTCAGCCTTGAATATCATTGAACAAGCATAGCAGTCACTGTCAAATAATTTCATTTAACCTTGCACTCTGCCAGATGAAATTACATCGCATCTTAATATGAAATGCGTTACTCCTTGTTCTGTGATTACACCCTTTGCCCGAGACTATCCCACCTGTGAAAACAACCGTTTTGCATCTACCCTACTTGTTAATTCCGAACAGACATTGATGAAGGGCACTGGACTGCAAACCTGAACTCTGCTGCTGCTAAATTTGAACGGAATCCGCTGTTGTTTGGTTTATTTAATCCTGAATATTCGTTAAAGTTTCAAAAAAGATATTTTTTCTTCTTTTGTCGCACTTTGGCTGTGAGGTTACAGACAGAGGGTTTAGCCATTTCATTCTGTTTGTTCCAACTTCTATGAGCACCACGTCTCTGATTCTGACAGAGCTGCTCGGTCTTTGCTGGTCATTTTAGAATTTGTGTAAGAACAATGGATTCTGACTCGCTGTCCGGTCATTTAATGGGTGCCGCTACTGCAAAGGCTCTACAGGCTACCGGCGGGAACACAAGGGTAGCTGCAGGAAAAGCTTGCCCTTTTTCCCCCAATGACATTGCCTTCTACGTTTTCTTTTAATTTAAGTGTATGTTGATCCGAGAGAAGTTTCTGCAAAAGAATGGTTGTCTCGTCATATTAAAATACAGAAACAGCCCATCAGCCCTGACTCAGCACTTCGCTCCAACGATTTTTCTTCAGAATTGATACTGAACTCCCTCTAGGACACAGATCACATTCACCACTCGGTCGTATTTTCAGACTCCATCCAGAAGGCAACCACCATAATAAAAAGCATGTTCTTGTTAAAGAGAGAACGAATTCAGATACTCCCCAATCATTCGGTACCTAACCCCTTTCTGTCCTGCCAAAGTAGAACATCCCTCACATCATTCCTTCTTGGTCGTCTGTATGGTGGTCCTCAAGTTTCTGTAACGACAGACAGGTACATGAATTTCAAAACACAGAAGAGATACACGCTGACCTCTGACAGAAATCGAATAATGTGAAGACAACTGCAGCAAGAAATGTCAATTACTTTGTAGTTTGTTGAAGTTACCAGCGCATGCAAGTCCGCAAATGCCATTGTAAGATTTGAAATCAAGACCTATGGATGACAAGGCTCCACGCCAACCACTGAAATATATAACCTACAGGACAGCAATATTTCTAATATGGACAACATCAGACTGTATTTTGATGCTATCAAATTCAGAGATGGGGAAATTACATCAGCTGAACAGGTCTCGAAATGTTCGCACTGAGACACGATCACAAGTAAAGTATACTGCAATATAACACATGTCTGGCCAGTGCACGTAGTAACTCTGGTAAACCTGATGTAATAAGATTGATGGAAGGCCAACAGGCTAATATACAGCCTGATGGGAACATGGGAATCAGGTATGATCTCGATTGACATCCGCAATTGTGTGTTAACTTGAATTGACAGAGTACATTAGAAACTGAGGCATAAATGGTTCTCATTTTCGGTTCAGTCCGTTTTCCATCACTGTGAGCCTGACAGCTCAATACGTCACTGGAGAGGCTACCATCTTCAGTCCCGAGATAGTTCCACTGATGAATTTATTCGCAGCCTGGAACCCAGTTGAACAAACAAGTTTCAGTAAAATCTGCTTTATGTTCATAGCTCCTTGATGGTTTCACAGAATGAACACAGGCGGTCGATGTTGCTAGTACGAATAAATAATAGTGACTCCAGCTAGAGTCATAGCAACACATTAAAAGCAGCATTTCCCCGACTGTGTGAATCTTTGATGACGCCCGCTGAGTGACTGAATTTCCATGACCAACCTCTGAAAACAGGAAAATATAAGAGCTGTGGATATTACAAACTCAGTTTTAAATTATGATGGGGAAATGACAGAAAGTTTACAATGTGTTCACAATAAGCTGTCAGAAAATAAACCCTGAAAAGCCACATTGTGCTCTCTACTCTGTAAAAGGAACGTAGATATTTGAACACCATTGTTCTATTTCCCACCTTCAATAACCTACCCTGTTTCCGGATGCTGTTACATCCTTGTCTTGTGTCCCCCACGTCGCTTTTATACCTGGACGGGGTGAACTGTATGTCAATGAATGGAAACTCTGCGCGCTGGGTGACAACTTAATGGATAGTATGGGCCCGTTTTAAAGAGTTGGCAACAGTTATATCTGTATTGGTACTTATTTTCTTTTCAGGTGCCGTGGATAACGTTGGCTGGGTCAACGTTTCTTGTCAATTCCTAATTGTCCTCGGGAAGATGGTTGTGAGCAGCCTCCATGGCCCGCTGCCACACTGGGAGGGTAGGAATACCTTGAGTACAGTTAGGAAGGGGGTTAATGGAATTCTGACATCTTTAGAAGTCAGCGTGATGACTGACTTGGTAGGGCAGTAACAAGTGGTCTGACCTGGTGTCTCGATTGACTGTGTAAAAAGTATCTGTTACTATCAACAGAGAACCATCTTTTTCCACTTTGGTTGCACCACGAAATTTATCAGTATCCTTCACTTGCCGCATGACGACGTGGAAGTTGTGATAATGACAAATGGTTCCATCATCGACACATTTCCTATTCGGACCTTAGAATGGCTGTTCTCGATCTACCTCGTTGCAATACTTCATCCCACCGCCGACATGTTCCCGCTTGAGTGGGACTAACCTGCAGGAACAGGGAAAATTAGTCAACCACAACCGCCATTAAACCAGAACCAAACTTAACTCAACACTGTCATCGAGCGGCATGACGTGGATGCTGTTGGTGTGTGCGCTATCTCAGATGGGAAACTCAAAATTGTTATCAGCATCTTAAAAGAGACAAAGAAAATTATGGATTTCACCTGGAAAATCCTCAGAATGAAGGAGCTCCACCACACTGGCCCGGTTTTGAGGAAGAAACTCGATTATTAACCTCCATTATGAGGTGTTTTTCCTGCCAATACCTGGACAGTATTCTGGAGAAAGTGAGGACTGCAGATGCTGGAGATCAGAGCTGAAAATGTGTTGCTGGAAAAGCGCAGCACGTCAGGCAGCATCCAGGGAACAGGAGAATCGACGTTTCGGGCATAATTCCTGAAGAAGGGCTTATGCCCGAAACGTCGATTCTCGTGTTCCCTGGATGCTGCCTGACCTGCTGCGCTTTTCCAGCAACACATTTTCAGCTCTGGACAGTATTCTGTCAACCAAAACCGATATTGATGAAGAGATTCAGTACTGTCTCCTGTGTGCGAGCACAACATTCGGCCTTCTGAGCGAAACGCTGTTCGAGAACAACAGCATCAGATCTGGTACCAAGCTTATGGTTTACAGAGATATAGTTGTTGCCATACACTGATACGGTTCTGAGATGTGGACAGTCGACAGCATGAAGCTCAAGCCGCTGGAGCGGTCATACCAACGCTATCTGGGCAATAACCTGCAAATCTATTTGGAAGGAAGGAAAATGTCCTCAACCAGCCCAACAACCCCAACATTGCAGCACATACCAAACTTCACTAGCTGTGATGGGCAGGGCATGTCGTCAGTATGAATGACACGAGACGCCAAGAAGATGCTGTACGCTCAGTTTCTGAACGGCAGATGAGTGCCAGGTGGAGAGAGGGAGAACTTAAGTGATACACTCAAGGCCTCACAGATGAAGTGTAAAAATACCACAGGCATTTCGGAATCACTGGCGCAACACCGTCCAAATTGGGGGAGCAGTGGCAAGGCGTCGTGCACCTTGAAAATTGCCGTCAGGAAGAAAATGGAAGGCAAGCAACAACAGCGAAAGGATCACATTGTTGTACCCACTGCTTTCTGTGACCACGACCTACGCCAATTATAACACAAAAAATAGCTAGGTGGCTGGAAGAAAGCAGCAAGCCAGGCAACATCAGGAGTTGTCGAAGTCGATGCTTTGAAAGCAACACTTCTTCAGTACAACCTGTGGTAGTCTTACTGCTCTGTACATCCACCGACATACTCACCTTGACAGTGGAAGGCAGCCATCCTCGTTTGCAAGGGACAAGCAAGAATGATGTGAACTGGAAGCTCAGAATTTTCCCGTTGGATTTGGTGTATCCCTATCTCAGCACCTCATCGAGAATTCTGTTGATCTCACCATCTGGAAACTGATGCCAGAGAATTCAGTGATCATCCCCTTGAGGCTGTGTGAACTCGTGAAATGAAACTAATATCCGATTCTGACAGAATGGTACAATGATCCCTCATCTTATAGCAATGAAATATGTTGCTATTGAACAAACAATGGTGAAGACCTCACCGTTCCTGCAGTTAGAACTGAATTTCGAGCACCAAACCGAATAGGGTTACATTTAAATCGTTGATTTATTTCTACCTGCTGAGCGGTTTCCTCCTTTGCGGCTGACTAGTGTTAGGCAACAGACCAGACTCCCGTAAAAGTATTTTAAGATGGTCGCCTCGATTCCTACATTTTTCTTCCCTCATGTGGAGATGTGAAGTGCCCTGCTTTAAATGCAATATTACTGATCAAAATACAAGACATTAGACAATCACAACTTATTAAAACGCTCTGGTTAAAATATGAACAACAGACAGAAGAATTTACAATAAGTCAACTAATAGAAAAGTTATCAGAATAACGGATACAATAAATAGTACTGCAGTGGCATCTCACAAACATACAATTTTGGGTAAAAGGCCAATTCATACATACGTTTGCACATGCAATTCTCCAATCGAGTAGGGGAAAAAAACACTTACAAAGAAAACAGTTCATCGAGAATAGCAGCAAGGCGGCATTCACTGAAACTTCCAACACTTTTGGGACCACAAAGGCTTCTGATGTTAATGAAAGCAAAACCCAGAAATATTTATGTGTGATAGCTGTCTACACACATTCACGATGTTCAGTATAAACAAGCCATACCACAACTGTTTACTCAAGGTATATTATGGAGCTAGTTCTGCACCTCTGCCTTACAACCTATCATCATAAAATAAGAAAAGGACAAAAATAATTTCTTAAAGTGATAACATCGCCACACTATAATGCATTTTATGATCAATCATCTCCAGATTTAGAATTTGGAATATGACAGAATGGCGACTGTGGCATCAGCGTCCTCTTTTATCCTTTCCCCTCTCATTTGGTCACTGTCCCTTGGAACAGGGCGAGGGGAGGCCAGCATCGTGAGTGGGCAGATGTCTTGTGAGAACAGGGATTGTGCTGCGCAACCCAGCTGCATCTCGAACTGCTAGATGTTGATGAGTGTGTGCGCATCCTACTCCCTTCTGAAGAAAGCCGCTCTGACTAACATATAGATTGCAGAAAACATTGGATTAATGGTCTGAAGAACTTATGGTAAAGGTTGAAGCCATTCAGACCTTGGTATCCGTACCTGATCATTGGAAAAGGAACAAAAGCATGCAACGAATTGTAGTCCTCTGGCACGAGACACAAATTGCAGCTGCGAAGGTCTGTAGTTTCCAAGTGATTTTCCAATGTCATTCTGAATGTTTTCATTGATTCTGCTTCCAACAAATTCTCACATTGTGGATTATGCATGTTCGTCTACTTTCACGTGTAAGATGACTTGTAGTCATAATCTATTTGAGCATTATCTTTTACCTTTGTCCTTACGTTACCAAACATTTTCCACATGAGGTCTATCTTGTGATGGAATATTCAGGCATCTGGCAACCAGAATTCAGACAATATCAAGATTATCAGAGGTCTAAATGGAAACAGTTATTCTGTGTTCAGGCTGCAAGATGACTAAAGTCGATATTTGAGTCCTGAAGGCGACAGGGTCCCAAATGGGGGAGTGGCGTTTTTTGATTCGCTGTAGCATTACTGTTGTACTTAGGGATTTTATTCCTTGGAAAACACGCAGTTAAGTTAGTTGGGTGGAAATAAGAAATAAGAAAGGGATGATCACCTTATTGGGATTTCATTACAGATAATAAAATAGTCAGTGTGAAATTGAGAAAGCAGTTGCCAGGATATTTCAGTCATATGCAAGAGTAATAGGATGGTTATGGTATGGGATTTTAAGTTTCCAAATAGACTGGGACTGTCATGCAGTTAAACGTTTAGATGGATAGGAATTTGTAAAGTGTGTACAGGAAAATGTTCTGATTCTGTGTATTGATGTACCTACTGGAGAGGGTTAAAGATTTGAACTACTGTTGGGAATTAAGGCAGGGCAGGTGACTGAGGGGTCAGTAGGAGACAACTTTGGAGCCAGAGTTCATAATTGTATTCGTTTTTAAATAAATTTAGATTACTTACAGTGTGAAAACAAATCCTTTGGCCCAACAAGTCATCACCGCCCCGCCGAAGTGCAACCCACCGAGACCAATTCCCCGATAATTACCCTTCACCAAACACTACGGGTAATTTAGCATGGCCAATTCACTTAAACTGCGCATTTTGGGACTGTGGGAGGAAACCGGAGCACCCGGGGAAACCCACGCAGACACGGGGAGAATGTGCAAACTCCACACATTCAGCCGCCTGAGGCACGAATTTAACCCGCGTCTCTGCTGTGAGGCAGTAGAGCTAACCACTGTGCCAACGTGCCGCCCACACCGTGCCACCGTTCCGCCCACGAATAGTGACGGATAAGAATAGAACGGATTTCAAAGTTGAAGCCCGAAATTGGAGAAAGGCTAATTTTGACATATTAGGGAAGAACCTTCAAATCAAAAGCTTATTGGGAGCAGATGTTCGCAGGTAAAGGAGCTGCTGGAAAATGGGAAACCTTCAAAACTGAGATAACGAGAGTCCAAGGATAGTGTATTCCTGTTGGATTGAAAGGAAATGTTATTAGCTGGAGGGAAAGCTGGATGACCAAAGAAGTTGAGGTTTTAGCTAAAAAAAAGAAGGAACCATATGTCAGAGAAGTATAGAGCAAATAAATGCTTGTAACAATTAAAGACAGTAGCAGTGTGCTTCAGAGGGAAGTCAGGAGGGCAAAAGGTTGACATGTGATAGCTTTGGCAAATTGGATTTGGAAGAATTCAAAGGGAGTTTATGAAACATTAAGGACAAAAGTGTAAATCGGGAGAAAATTGGGCCCCTCAAGGATCAGTTGGGCAGTCTGTGTGTGGAGCTGCATGAGGGTGGGGAGAAATGAAACAAATAGTTTGCATCAATGTTTCCTCTTGAAATGACATGGGAGAAATAAAATGTGAGGAAATAGACGCTGACAACTTGTAAAACGACCATATTCTCAAGGAGGAGGTGCTGGACATTTTGAAACGCATAAAAGTGAAAATATCCCCAGGGCCTGATCAAGTGTTATGTCTACCTCTGTGGGAAGGTAGCGAAGTGATCGCTAGACCCCTTGCTAATATACTTGTAACATTGGTAGTTACAGGTGAGGTGGCAAAAGACAAGATGTTGGCTAAGGTGGTGCTACTATTTGAGAAATGTGGTAAGGGATATCCAGGGAAATATGCACTGGCGAGTTTGATATCTGTGGTTGGGGAGTTGTCGAAGGGAATTCTGAGGGATAGGATTTACATGTATTTGCAAAGGGAAAGCTGATTAGGTTTGTGCGCGGGAAATCATGTGTCACGAATTTGAATGTGTTACTTGAAGAAGTATCAAAAAGAATTTATGAGGGCAGACGTGATCTGTCTCGATTTATGCTACTCACGTTGTTCTACTCGTGACCGTTCGGTTTCCCATTATTATCTGAGATGTCAATTTTTCTCCAATTATACCCTCTTGTATAATTATGGTATCTAACATTCCAGATGTGACGTTAATGGCTCAATTATCGAAATGGAATTCCCTTCTTCAAGGCGCACTTTCTCCCTCCTTCTGTATATCACTCCTCCTATCCAAACTTAAAGTCATAAAGTCATAGAGACGCACAGCATGGAAACAGACCCTTCGGTCCAACCCATCCATGCCAACTAAATATCCCAACCCAATCTCATAAAATCTTCCGGCACCCGGCCCATATCCCTCCAAACCCTTCCTATTCATGTGCCCATCCAAATGCCTTTTAAGTGTTGCTATTGTACCAGCTTCCACCACTTCCTCTGACAGCTCATTCCATACATGTACCGTCCTCTGTGTGAAGAAGTTGCCCCTTAGGTGTCTGTTATAACTTTCCCCTCTCACATTAAACCTATGTTAACTACTTCAGGACTCCCCGAGCACAGAGAAAAGAATTTGTCTATTTATCCTATCCATGTCTCTCATAATTTTGCAAGCTTGTATAAGGTCACCCCTCAGACTCCGACGTCCCGGCGAAAACAGCCCCAAACTCTTCAGTCTCTCCCTATAACTAAAATCCTCCAACCCTGACAACATCCTTGTAAATATTTTCTGAACCCTTTCAGGTTCACCATCGTCTTAATCTTCTCCAGTTTCTCTTTATGTAAAACCTGTTTACGAAACTTCCTTTGAAATACCACAACATTCATATTGCATATCTCCCTGTGCAGATATATGAGCAAGAGCTGAAAGAAATTCGGCAACTCGACAGTAAATAGATCGCTTACTGATGAATAACTAACACAACTTTGCAAGATGAATGCCAAATACAAACGAAAATCCAAAATCCTTAATGAAACAAATTCCATTTTATTTTTATTCACCTCTGCAAAAAGTATCAAATATTAATTAGTTACACTATTCAAGGTAGTTGATCCATTGCAGCTTACGTAATTAACTACTCAATGAGATAGGATTGCAGACTTGTATTTCAATCCCTGCACACAACTGTTGATTTCATTACATCCACACAATGTGTAACCTGCAGACATTTATATGGCAATAGATTCAGCCATTCCACCGTACCTTTCAACAACTTCATGGCTGATCTTCTTTATCAGCGTGGATGTATTAAGATCAGTGCAGGAAAATGCACTTTACCACCTGGCTAAACTGCAAGCACATATGTCATTAAATTACTGGAATCTATTTTAGTTTAAAGTTAAATTTAATTCTGAATAATACAACAGGTTACTGTTCAGGCAATACTATTCATTAATTCATATTTCCACAATCTATTAACAGAAATTTGTTACATAAATCATTGAATATAGTCTTGCGTTGCTCAATGATATAAGTTCAAATAATGCACTAAAACTCTCCTTAATGGTGCAAAACATGCAATAAACTGCAATAAACAAAATGGCAATACTCTCTATATGTTCCTGGTTTATATCCCTTATATTTACAGAGGGGTGAACCTTAGAAAAATGGGCAAGGGAAAAAAGGAACCTTTGTGAAGATTTCCAAATAACTAAGTACTTTCTGTGCAATTCATTTCTTATCTGGGATTCCAACAACTGCAACAATGGGATAGGTAATGGCATAGAAGAGCCCTTTCACTGGCCCATGCATGACCGTTCGGAAGTAACACACTTTTCGAAGCTGAGCTGTTTAATTTTGTAAAAGATTCAACGTTACCTTCATTTATTTTATCTGACAGTCTCCAGGGGCGTAATTAAACTGCATCATGCTCTCAATTTTAGATCAATGAACAAAACAGAAAAAAACATTGTTTTACATTTGTAGCATTGACAAGGGAAGGGTTCTATTATATTTATTTCAGTGGCTCTCTTTCCCCGTAATCACGCTGAGTATGCCCACCGAAGTGAATAATAGCAGATAACGACGGGAGGTAGTATTTCGAATACAATCTCTTCTCATTATTTCAGCCAGGTTCCTCATGTTTTTGGCAGCTAAAACGTTAGATTAAGTCGTGTATTTATTTGATTGCTGACGTTACCTTATTGTGTAGATTTACAGTTAAACAATTGGAAACAATTTGGTAAAGCAAGATGATTATTCAAAGGTAACAAAATGAGTTCACCATAGCATCGTATCGTGAGGGCCGCGAAGAGGCAATTATGAAATCCAGGAACCAATGCTGAGGCAAACGCATGATAATGTTTTGAACGAGTACAGCTCAGAAGTCGAGTTTTGGACCATAAGATACATGATGCGAATTAGTTCATTTGGCCCACTCAATCTGCTCCACCATTAGATCTTCCTGATATGTTTCACAATTTGGTCCTCCTGCTTGGTCCATTTAATGTTTGATCCCCAAACTAATTCGTCGCATTTACGTCTGTAACTTAGGCACACTTAGCCTGTGCTGCCTACAATGGAAATGTGTTCCACATGTTCACAGACCAGAAGCAAATGGTAAATGTCGTTCAGTCATTTCTTAAGTTTCTTCCCTTCACGCCGAGACTCTGCCAATGGGTCACTGTTCCTCCTAAGAGCGAAAATGTTTTCTTCAAATCCACCCTCTTCAGACTTCTCAGAATTCTGTAAATTTCAATGGGCTTTCCCTTCATCCCGCTAAATTCCTAGATGTACAAACCCAACCACTCCTCACATGACAAACATTTCATTCCCGGGATCAATATTGTAATTGCCTTCTGAATCCAACCACCAAACAACGACAGCATATCCTTCCCAAATTATAGAGAGCAAAACTGCTCATATGTTTCCAAATATAGTGTGATCAAAGATTTATACAATCTGTGCAGTGAATTCCTGTTCTTGTAACTTAGCCTTTTGAGAAATGAATGTCAAAATAGTGATTGCCTCCGTAACACAGAACTGAACTTGGATGTTATAGTAAGATAATCGTGAAGTACAACTCTTAAGTCCATTTACACTTCACGTTTCCAAAGCCTGTCCCAGTTGACGAAATCGTCCGAACATCTATTCTTTCTAGCAAAATACACAAGTCCATGTTTTCCTACAGTGTTTTACATCCATCAATTCTTTACCTATTTTCCTAGCCTGTCCAAGTGTACTTCAGCCTCCCCGCTTCCCCAAAATTCCCTGACATTCCAAGCATGAATGTGCAATCTGCAAACTGAGCAGCAATACTGTTGGTGCTGTGCTCAGATCATCAAGATGCAATTTGCAAAGTTGGAGTTCTGACATTGACACTGTGGAATTCCACTACTCACTGATAGCCATTCTGAAATGAGATTCATTTTGACCAGTCTCTGCCTTCTGCCATTCAGCCAATCCAGTTACTTGTACCATTGGATTTTGCTTTAAATTTGACAGAATTCTGTGTGGTCCATTTTCTCAAAAAAAGATTGTGAACACTGGCTCTTCTTTGTCTAATTTGGTTGCTATGACGTCAAAGTTTTCCAACAGATTTATCAGGCATGAACTTCCCTTGAGAAAGCTATTTTCTCTCAAACCCTATTTACGACACATTTCCAAGTAATCTGCAATCTCACCTTTCACAATTGACTTTATAATCTTACAGGGGACGACGCCAGGCTAACCTAACAACAATTTCCCATCTTCTACCTCACTTCCTTCCTGAACAGGGATGTGACACTAGTCATTTTCTTGGCCACTGGTACCTCCCGAACTCATTGTTTGCCAAAAGGTCAACAATAGTATCTCGAATATCTCGACAGCTATGTCTATCAGAACCTTGGATTGGATCACTTCGGTCCAGGTGATTTATCTACGTTCAGAACTTTCAGTTTCCCGACCACCTTCATCTTAGTGATGTTCGCTGCACTTATCACTGTCCCCTGACTATCGTTACTTTCTGTTATGCTAACTTTCCACCATGAAGGCTGATGAAAAGTATTGATTCAAGTCCTTCACTATTTCGTTTTCATAACACTACTCTTCTCGTGTCATTTTCAAATGGTCCAATGTCTACACTAAACTTTCCCTTACCTTGGTTATATGTCAAAAATAAAAGTCATGAAATCTTCTTTCATATTTCTTGATCGCATACCCGTTTACTTCTTATTATTTTTTTTGTTCTTTTTAAATGTATATTAGAGTGCCTCATGTGAGTTGATGTCACTGCCGCTCCTGAACTCTGGTGCAAAATCTTTCCATGCAAACTCTTTGACATTGTGGACTTTAAATAGTTTGATAATCTGATTGACGTTCTATAATATGCATGCGCAGCAAGTGTACACGTTTTAAATTAAATAAATATGCTCCAGTCCAGATTTAATCAGGTGACATTGAGGATGATGGTATTTTGTATGTGTGCAGCTTTGTCCAGGACGGAGGTGAGAAGAATGAAAACGTTCTGAAAGCAAAGTATAAAAACCAAGGCAGGTATCGACCGACTAGATCCAGGAAGAAAGTTCCCCATTATTGGAGAATCTAGAACAGTGCTTCGAATTTCAGAATATGCAGTCTGCCACTTCAGTGAAGAGTTAGGATATTTTCAGTCACTCTGAACTTTTCTAAAACATCAGGCTGTTATATTCTGTTCACTGGTATCTTTAAAAACGTAACCCATACATGCATTTTCTGAAAGACAACCCAACTAAATTCAGCAAGATGTTTGGAACGAATGTTGAATTATGGCATTGATATGCAAGAACAGGTACGGTCATAATGAATGGCTGAGCATGCTCGACTCGACTGTGGACTATTGCAGCATCCAGCATCCAGTTTCCATGTTTCTTTGCTCTAACATAACTAATTAATATCTTCTGACATCACTTTCTGAAACGTTAGCATTTAGAATGTCAATGACAGTACACCCATGGAAACACCAGCATTCGCAAATTCCTCGACACGTTTCTTCTGAGAGGGAACTGCATCACCAATCCTTCATTCAAACTACTGATAAACACTTCCAAGCAATCTCATTGGTGCTCATACATAGGAATGACAGTTGTGATCGAAAAAAGTGAGCTTAGAACCCTCTTCTTCTGGTGCAGATATTTTTAAAAAAATGTTGGTGGACTCCACACGTTGTGAATAATTAAAAAAAAAGAAGGCTGGTTTTCTGAATTTATTTTGACGGTAGAATGTTGCAAATTTTCGGCCGTGATTCTACTTAAATGATAAACAGGAGAGAAGGTGAAATGTCCTGCTGAGGTTCTATTGCTTATGTTCCGTTTGTAACTTATTCTACACCTGCGAAAGAATTTAATGACATTTAATCTGATTTGATGAGGTGAACTAGGCGGTTCCACATTCCCCAGAAAAATAAGGAATAACGAGCCGATATCAAAACATTTTTAAATTGTGCATTGGATGATTGAGTTGTGATGCTGCTGTACCTTTAACAAAGTTAATTTTCCATCTCTTTTTTTCTCAAGAGAGTTCGTAAAGGCACAGGTGCCAATATATGCAAATCTTTAATGGCAGAAGAGTAGAGAATTCTCCGAGTTCACATTTTTGTCCATTTTGTTTTGAGTTCTGGCAGAGAAGCTGCTGCAATGCATTGAAAGAAGGTTCCATGCTACATCAGATGATTTTTGGCTAAATGTTCTCCCTGCGTTTCGACTACTTGTAAGGAATTGTGTCTGAACTCATCTTTTATCAAAGTGTATATTAATATTGCGAGAATTGGTAAAGATCCTTGGCTAAGTTCATCCATCGAGTCTGCTGGATTTTCTATTAGTCAGGTTATTCTAATTTACATTTTACATTCTTTTTTCGTGTTTTAGCTGTAGTTTTAAAATAAATTCTGTTTTGCTTGAGGCCGAGTGAACTGCTCAACTGTAGCAAAAAAGAAATGGAACAATCACTTCACATCTGTTTTTGAAACGAAAATCAACTTGCAAGAAAGTGATCACTCGAGACGCTGGAGATCGGAGTCGAACTGTGTGTTGCTGGAAAAGCAAAACCGGTCAGACAGTATCAGAAGACCAGGAGAATCGATTTTGTGGCCATAAGCCCTTCCTTCCTGATGAATGGCACTTTTTAAAAGAAGGTCTTGTGCCCGAAGTGTCGATTGTTCTGTTTCTCCGATGCTGATCCTGATCGGTTATGCTTTTCCAGTTTCACACATTTCGAGAAAAAAAACTTAAAATACAGAACATATAGCATAGAACAGCAGAGTACAGGACAGGCCCTTCATCCCATGGTGTTGTGCCGAACAGTTAATTTCATCTAAGGTCAAGCTTACTACACACCCCTCAATGTATTACCGTTCATCTGCTTGTTCAGCAGTCGATTAAATGTTCCTAGTGTCTCTGACTGTACTAAGACTGCTGGCAACGCATTCCACCAACCCATCAATCTCTGCATAAAGAACCTACCTCTGACATCTCCCTTATACCTGCCTTCAATCAATTTAAATTTATGACCCCTCGTGACAGGTCTTTCAGCCCTGGAGAAAAATCTTTGTCTCTCTCCTCTATCTATCCCTTCCACTGCTTGTACAATTCTATCAAGTCACCTCTCTTCTTTCTTCGCTGCAGTGTGAAAAGCCCGAGCTCACTCACTGTCAATTCGTCAGACGAGCCGTCCAATCCAAGCAACATCCTCGTAAATTTCCTCTTCACGCTATCTAAATCAGCTAAATCCTTCCTATAATGAGGCGATCAGACCTGGGCACAATATTCCAAGAGTGGTCTGACCAGATTATACAGAGCTGCAGTAAAAGCTCGCGGCTTTTATACTCAATCACCCTGGAAAAAAAAACATGTCTTCTTACTAACTACATCAACTTGAATGAAAACTGTGAGCGATCTAACTCCAGGGACCCCAAGTTACGGCTCTTCCTGCGCACTGCCCAGAATCCTGCATTTAACGCCGTGTTCAAAATTCAAATTCGACCATCCTCAATGAATACAACAAGTAGGCACCGCTGGGAGTTGAACCCAGAATCTCCTGTTTACTAGACAAGCGCTTTAACCAACTAAGCCACGGCGCCACAGTGCTTTGACCAACTAAGCCACGCCTTAGACCAGAAACGTCGATTCTCCTGTTCCCTGGATGCTGCCTGACCTGCTGCGCTTTTCCAGCAACACATTTTCAGCTCTTTTCAATGAATCACTTCGCATTAATATAGATTGAATGTCAACTGCCGCTACTCACCCCAACTCTGTATCGTTTCCATATCATGTTGTAACCTGGAAAAACCCTCATGAATATCACTAATTCCACTGACCTTTGTGTCATCGACAGCACAAGAAGAGATCCCAGCAGGAGTCCACTGGTCACCGACCTGCAGGTGGAATACTTTCCATCCACTACCACGGCCAGAGACCTACAAATACACCTTTTCAATTCTTTATCCAAATCATTGATGAAAACAACAAAGAGCAGAATCCCAAGAACAGATCCCAGCAGGAGACAACTGGACACCGAGCTTCAGGTGGAATACTTTCCATCCACTACCACTCACAGACTTTTTTCAGATAGTCAATTCTGTATGCAGGCAGCCACATTTCCCTATATCCCATAACTCCTTACTTTCTGAATGATAATTAGGCTCTGGGCTATCTTCGTACATTTCTGTCGGTCTCTGGCCATAAAGTATTGCGGGCTGTTTTCTTGGCCTATTGGATAATTCCAATTCGGTTTAGTGTTGTTGGACTGAAAGTCGGCGATTGAATGGTGTTGGGTGTTTTGTTCAGGTGTTGAATAAAGTTGATATAAACAGTGCTTGTTGTACTAATGGCTCTTTCTTAAACCAGTAGTTTTCTGGGGGGGAAGAAGTGATTTTGAATCGTCCCGCAAGATGTGAACAAGGGAAAGCTGCTTGAGTTGTTAAACAAGCTGGAGTTGATGTTGTCTTCATTTTGAGAAATGAAAGATAATTACAGCAATAGCTCGGCATTTAAACATACTGGAAACACCATCACAATCTTTGAAAATGGCCTGAATCGAATTACAGATATGGCGGTTGAACATGAAAATGAAACTAAACAGTGTGGATTGCGATTAAAGGCAAACAGAAAAATGAAAAAAAAAATCGCCCTCGCAGAACAAAAAAAGAAGAGAAATAATCACTTTAGTAAAACAATAAAAGAAAAGGAGGGTTACGCGCCAGCAGAGCAAATGGTGAAAAGAGATAAGAAGGATAGAAAGAAAGAGAAGAAAGTGGAAAAAAGAACAAAGGAAAAGAGGAACAAGAGAGAGAGAGGAAAGGATCAATGTGAGAGAGTTGAACTTCCGAAATTGGAGATTCGACGGGAAAGTTGGCTTAAAAAAAAGGAGGTGAAGATATAAGGGAGGATTACTGAGGAAGGTGGTGACGATGAGCAAAACCATCACAGCCAAAGACCAGATGGCAATCCTGATAAATTTATTCAAAAATACATAATGTGCTTCGAAAGGTGTTGAAGCCATTTTCATCTCATTTTAGAATGTGGCTAAACAAAGGACGAGGCCAATGAACATACTGTTTTTGTTGTTCCTAAAAAGCTGGTACGTCGACCTCATGAGGTATTTGGATTCCTAACAGAAAATGTATCTCAGGATTATGAGGAGGTGAAGAAAGCCGAATGAAGTGCTTGTGAGCTTGTGCCAGAAGCCGAGACACAATTTTTCAGAAGTTCAAAGCAGGACACTGCTCAAACACACACTGAGCTTAAAAGGATTTTCCATGTCATTTCCTGGATCTGCTGCTCCCGATTCGTACTCCTCTACATTGGGGAGACAGCACGTCTACCTGCAGACCGCTTCACAGACATCACCAATATACCCACATCAACGAGCCCCACCACCACCCCCATGGCCGAACATTTCAACTCCCTCTCCCACTCCGTCAAGGACACCCAGGTCCTGGGCCTCCTCCATTGCCATTCCCTACCCTAAACGACGCCTGGAGGAGGAATGGCGGATCTTCCACCTCAGGACCCACCAAATATACACATCAATGCGGCTTTCATCAGTTCCCTAATATTCCTTCGCTACATCATATCCTAGTTCCCACCTTCCAACTCATTACTGCCCTCATGACTGTTCTTACCTGTCTATATTCCATCCCACCTATCCTCTCCATCCTCCTATCCGAACAATCACAATTTGCCTCCTCTGCATCTAACTGTCATGCTCTCACCTACCTTCCCCCAGACCAACCCGTGCCCCATTTATCTTTCCAACACCTCCGCTCACAGCTTTATTCCTCGATAAGGGATTTTGCTAGAAACATCGATTCCCCTGCTCCTCGGATACTCCCTGACCTGTTGTGTTTTTACCAGCTCTACACCTTGACTAAAATTTCCAGCATCTGTAGTCCTCACTTTCACCGAGTTGATTTACCCTCACCACAAAGCATTTTTCAAGGATGCCTGCATTGAAGAAGTTCTTCCTTCTCTACAAGCACCTCAGTGCGTCTGTCTCTCACTACAAGCAGCAGATTTCCTCCACTGCCCTGAAGCTCCTCAGCCACGTCCTGAAGCAAACTCGCGACCACAGCTACATTTCCTCCCTCAGTGCCTGCCTATGAAACCGACTGATCCAACATGGACTACGAACTATATTCAGACCAAGTCAATTTGGATCAGAACGGGATAGCCAGTACCTACTACAAATTCAAAAACTCCAGAAATGGTTCTTCTTCTAGATGCCCTACTCCTCACTTGCAGCTATCCATCATCACCTTATCTCTCAGCTTGCCTCAGCTGAGGGCCACACTTTCTCAGAACTGCAAAGGATCTCTGTTGTTTAACCTCAACAGAAGAATTCATACCCGTACTTTTTTTCTACAACATGTCAGACATCAAAAAATGCAAGGAGAATCATTTTTCATGTGAAGGCCATGATATTCGGGATTATTCGATCATTTCAGAAGCATTCCACAGCCTCCAGAACTGCTCGACCTCCATCAGCCATCTGGCCCCTTCAGCCACCAACTTGGTGACAAACTATCATGTCACGTCAGTCCCCGCTGACCGACAGCCCACAGCCACGGCTGAACATGCCACCTCCTCGACCATTAGCCAGACACTCCTGTCGCCACCACTACAAGATCACCCGCTGCCGCAACAGCAGCAAGATCCACTGCCGCCTAAATCAAAGTGAGACCGACCCAGAACATTACCTCTGTACCCGTTGTTGCTGCGGCCGCAGTCACTTCTGAACCACTAACATAACTACAAAACGAATTCTGCCACTTCTGCCTCCATAACTGCCGGAGTCACAAGCATTTCTGTCCCCACTAATGCCACTCACATGAACACCGCCAATAATAAGCCATCTGCAGATCCCACAGTCACCACTTCTGCCCTTGACGCCCTTGGTGATCCGCATTTCCGCAAAAAGCGCCAAGCTGGTGCCTCTATTACCACACCCACTCCAGTTCCAGTGTCTACCCCCACTCCAAGTTCCAGTCCTATACCTGATCCTAGCTCCCAGTCCTGCTGTATTTTCACCTACCCCCAAGACCTCCCCCTAACTGAGGACAAACGATCATTTCTCAGCAAAGGCCTTACTTTCATCCCCATCTTGTTCCAGATCACTAAATTCAAAGTGCATTGCGACATCAAGCAGTTCTTCTGCCGTCCTTGTCTCGATGCTTACGTTTTCAAATCAAACACCCGACCACCTTTCAAGTACTGCTTCTCTCGCCTCCAACATACCCATCCACCTCGATAATCTGTGCTGGTCTCTTCGCTGCCCTCAGTTATTTGTTTCCAACTTCTGCTGGGACACTAACTGCCTCAATCTGTCCACCCACCTCAAAACCTCCAACCTCTCATCCTCGCAATGTTCACCCCTCCACTCACTCAGCTCCAGCTCCAAAATCACCATGAAACCGACGAACAAGGGGGCACAGTGGTAGTTTGGCGCACTACTTTCTACAAAGCTGAAGCCAGGTGCCAAATCAAAAACAACTCTTCCTACTATTCCCACGGCCACGAACTCACCTGCAGTCAACAATCCATCATCTTCCAGACCATACAGAACCTCATCACATCAGGGCATGTCCCATAAACAGGTTCCAAACTCATAGTTCAGAAACCCCACACTGCCGGGTTCTACCTTCGACCTAAGTTCCACAAGCCGAAGCTGATCCATCATTTCGGCCTGTTCCTACCCCACAGAACTCGTCACCATATATTCCACTGCATTGATGACTGTATTGGCGCCACCTCGTGTTCCAGAAATGAGGTTGAACAGTTCATCAACTTCACCAACACATTTGACCCCGACCTTAAGTTCACCCAAATCTTCTCAGACACCTCATTCCCCTTTCTGGACCTCTCCAATTGTATCAACGGTGACTGACTCAATACTGGCACCTGGTGTGCAGAGAGGGGGCGGGTGTGTAAGGGTTTGGTGGCTGGGCGGGGAGCAGAGGTAGACAAAGTTGGGAGTGAGGGGTTTTAGGGATGGTGGGCAGTGTTGAATGGGTCTGGGGCGGGGGCAGGGGCGGTGATGGATGGGGTTCGGGCTGGGGGTGGTGTTGCACGGGGTTGGGAGTTTTGGGAGGGAGACGATGTTGCACGGGGTTGGGGCGGGGGTGGGGCCTCACACTCTGTGTGCTGCTGGTAGACCCCTGACCGGGAAGCAGTCTTTAATAACTCCGAGCCCCAGAGGAAAGGTATTTAATTCGATTAACCGAATAATTGATTATCTGAACGAAATAGTGCCAACCCATTGTGTTCAGATAATCGAGGTTGCCCTGTTTTCCACTCACCACGTCTCAAGAGATATGTCATAGCATCACTGAACTGGTTAAAGGGTATTATAGCTAGTCATGTGGATTAACACAGTTACTGGATTTTCCATTGACCCTGTTTTGCAGTGAGTCCCAGTGGTTAAAGAAATTGCTTAGTCACATTTTTGATAAGATATTCACTCGTATTTGGTTTCCCCTTCATAACAATTGTCTCATCTGAATATTCACATCAAACCTAGTGACAATTATAATCCTATCCCGAGGTCGATGTGGTCTCTCTCTGTGCATCACCTATTACCTCTTGGCGACAGCAGTAACCGATTTTCTCGTCATCATCACTGGTGTCAGCCTTAATCAGTTTGGAGATATGCACTTCGGGTATATTCTCCTGTCAACCACTCCCGTGTGCAAGCTCAGCGTTGTGGTGGCATGTGTGACACAAGATGGTTCCGTGTGGACGACAGTGGCCTTCACTATCGACCGTTTTGTGGCCATCTGCTGTCACAGACCTAAGACCAAATACTGCACTGAGAAAACTGCATTGCTGGTCATAGCCATTGTCTGCAATTTGAGCTTTTTCAAGAATATCCCATTCTACTTCACCGACAAATTTTTTACATTTTTGATGGAATGTCATGGCTCTGTGAGATCAAGCCAATCTATTACACTTGCCCAGTTTGGAAGGCCCACGACTGGTTAGATCACATCTTGACGCCCTTTGTCCCATTCCTCCTAATTCTGCTGCTCAACGCTCTCACTGCCAGACACATCCGATTAACTAGCAGGGTTCACAAGAGGCTCCGTGGTACTGAGACACATGGAGAGCAGGAAATATTCAACCACAAGAAGTCATTCATCCTACTATTTGTCAAATCACTCAGCTTCCTACCCCTGTGGGTAAACCTATGTGGGTCATTTTCTCTATGTTAGGATTCCTGGTGAGGCGTTTTTCACGGGCCTGGATTTCAATGACCCAGACTGCATTCTTCAAAGACGTGCTCCAGTTACTCAGTTCCTGCAACAACGTATTCATCTACGCTGTCGCCCAAAGCAAGTTCCGTGAGGATGTCAAGAAGATGTTGATGCAGACTCACTACCCTCAACTGTTTCATTAAATGGTGAAAGCTGTAAAGCTACCTCATGTCCCTTATCCTACCGCAGCAGTGTAGATCACTTTGTGGAACATTCCCTGCCAAACCAGAAAACATCATTGAAATTCCGACATTGTGCTTGGCTCACATAGAAGTTTTCATGTCAGTACTTAAATGACTTGATTGAGGACAACAAGGAAACTTTTTAACCTTTGCTTTGTGCTCTTAAACGTGGTGTTTGAATCAATGCTCGATTGCACACTGAAAGGCAACATTCGAACGCGTATTTAACAAAAAATGGAACACAGTAGAATTGCAAAATCAACAAAAGCATCTATTGATCTCGTACACTTTCAGAGACTCAGTTAAACTGACGTAACTGTTTATCCTTCCGCTATGTTGGATAGTAACAGGAATCTAACCTGTGCCTTACAATGTCTGAAGCAATTTTCCATGAAATATTGCATGCAATATTAGCAATGAAGTCCCGAAACCGCTCTGGGTCTCTAACGAATATTTATGATAGAAAAGAGCATCCTTTATTTTGACGTTGTACTCAATGTAAAGTAGAGTCAAATGTTTGTACCATCGCCATACATCGGCATCATTCACATTATCTTAGAATAAAATAAGTAAAAGTAAATTAAAGGCAATCCAAGGTTTTCTTCCACACTGCTGCAGCATGCCACTGCCAAAGTCCAACTCCGGGCTTTACAGCCCAGTCCATGCCGCCAGCAGTCGTCCACTTCCTGGAAAGACGATAATCCTTCTGTCGGTTTCACAGACCCTCTGGCCAACTTTGAGGCTGCAATGCGCCTCCAGATTCCGTTGGCTCCTTGGAACCCTTCGAAGGAATCTATTGATTTAGAGCTGTCTTTATCAGATCATTTTGATTTCCAAAGAAGTCGAAGAAGAAAAAGAAAGAGAAAAAGATGTGGACAAAGAGGGCAAACCTTGGCGCTGGAGTCCATATGCTGCCTACTCCTCCGCTACCAGCGTTACTACTATAGAATTAGATTTTTCCTTTATTGTCACATATAATCAATGAACATGGTGAAATGTTTACATATAGACACATTCAGTGTCGTATCTAGGTGCAGATTATTGAGTAAAACGATCTTAAAGAATAGAGAAACAAAATGTGCAGCATTGAAGAAATTAAAGTTCAGAACAGTAGATCACACAGGAACCTACCTTCTCGTTCACACGGGATCCTGGCTCCAAACTGTGACAGTCTTCACTCTGAGGATCATTGGGGTGGGAGCTCGCTTTCCACCGCCAAGCTAGGCCGAAGCTGCCACAACTGGAGGCCGTTAATCTAAGATGCCTTTGGGTGCGCCCGTCAGCCATTTGTTTGCCTTGCTACACCTGGATGCGTGGAAAGCTGTAATGTTGCCGTAGCACATTGAGAGGCAGCTGCACTCGTTTGGGAGAAATTGCCAGAGGCTGAGAGTGATCAATGGGGCGCGGGAGTCATCAGCAGAAGCGGGAGCCATCACCAGATGGTCTGAAAGCATTACACTTGAGGTTGCGAGAAATGTCGCCAGACGGCGTGAATCATAAATCGGCAGAGACGACGCATCTGTCTCACTGGAGGTGGCGAACGTACGCTGGAAGGTGGCGAATTGTCTCTCAGTGTCGGATGGGAATCATAGCTAAATGGTAGGGCATCCTTATTCACTGGATCTTGGGAATTCTCACCGGATCCAGTACGTGACTCTCACCAGGAGCAAGAAATCATTGGCAGAGGGTCAGTTTATCGCTGGAGGGCTAGAAATAATCGCTCTCCAGAGACTGGGAAACACCACTGGAGGCGAAGAGTTGAGAGAAGATATAGGAAAAAAGACATTAAGAGGAAGGAAACAGAAGAGTCAGAAGAAATGAGAGGAAACCGTTTGAAGTGGTGTATATGGATTTCAGCAAGGTGTTCGATAAGGTTCCCCACAGAAGGCCATTGTTCAAAATGTGGAGGAATGGGATTGTGGGAGACATAACAGTTTGTATCAGTAATTGGCTTGCTGAAAAAAGACAGAGTGTGGTGGTTGATGGGAAATGTTCATCCTGGATTCCAGTTCCTAGTGGTGTACAGCAAGGGTTGGTGTTGGATCCGCTGCTATTCGTTATTTTTATGAATGACCTGGATGAGGGCGTAGAATGGTGAGTTAGTAAATTTGCAGACGAAACTAAGGTCAGTGGAGAGGTGGATAGTGACGAAGGATGTTGTAGGTTACAGAGAGACATAGTTAAGCTGCAGAGCTGGGCATTGAGGTGGAAAATGGAGTATAATGCGGATAACTGTGAGGTGATTCACTTTGGTCAGAATTAATGGAATGCAAAGTATTGGGCTAATGGTAAGATTCTTGGTAGTGTAGATAAGCAGGGAGATCTCGGTGTCTAGGTACACAGATTCTTGAAGATTGCCACCCAGGTTGACAGGGTTGTTACGAAGGCATATAGTGAATTAGCTTTTATTAATAGAGGAATCGAGTTCCAGAACCAGCAAGTTATGCAACAGCTGTACAAAACTCTGTCGCTGCCACATTTGGAGTATTGTGTACAGTTCTGGTCACCATATTATAAGAAGGATGTGGAAGCTTTGGAAAGGGTGCAGAGGAGAGTTATTAAGATGTTGCGTGGTATGGAGGGAAGGCCTTACCAGGTAAGGCTGTTTTCGTTGGAGAGAAGAAGGTTGAGAGGTGACTAAACAGAGACATATAAGATAATCAGAGGGTTAGATAGGGTGGACAGGGAGAGCATTGATCCAAGTATGGTGACGGCGAGCACGACGGGGCAGTGTTTTAAACTGAGAGGTGATAGATATAGGACAGATATCAGAGGTAGTTTCTTTACCCAGAGAGTAGTAAGAGTATGCAATGCTCTGCCTGCAACGGAAGTAGATTCGCCAACTTTAAGTATATTTAAGTCGTCATTGGACAAGCATATGAACGTACATGGAATAGTGTAGGTTAGATGCGTTCAGTTGGTATGATTAGTCGGCGCAATTTTCTATGTTCTATGTTCTATGAAATGAAAAAGAACTAGCGGAGCAGACAAGCTCTAGATGCACTTTCCATTCTGCCACCATTTTGCAATTTGTTGACATGTTGTGGCTACCTGTGGAGAATCTAAAGTCGATTAACAAAGTTATGATCTCACTTCGAATTCACAAGAATTTGAGTTGGTTCAGTTTGATAGACACAGCAGAATTTTCTTCTGTAGTAAAAGAAGAATGAATAATGGTCAATGGTTGTGCTCAGTGTTCAAGGATAAATATGGAACAAAATTTCGTTCGTTTACAGCAAATGGACTTCGCTGGCTAAGCGCAGCAATTGTCGCCAATTTTTTGACAACAGGGCAGTTAAGACACAATCACGTTGCTGTAGGTATGCAATCACCAGGCAGTTAAAATGGCTGATATCATTCCCCGAATACATCACTGAACCATATGAGATTATATGCCAATTTTCAGTGTGGTCAGTGTTCGGTCAGCTTTTATTCAGAGTTTTGTTCCTTTCTATTTTCATTAGCTGTCACTGTTATATTACAAATCAGACCATTGACTTGTGGTTCTGGATAATACAGAATCAAGTGACATTCCACTTCTGCCTTGTCCTCGTTCACCAGGAAGAATTCCTTTTTGGTTTTCCAAATACCATCATGGGTACATTTCTGCAGAGATGATTTTGTTTACAAAAAAACCGGAAATGGGGGTGGGACACACCGTTTCTCCCAGAATGTTGGAAAAGAAAGAATAGGAGTTGAATACATCGCCCATCCACTGGATTTCCTGTTGATAAAGTGTTGTTGCTCTTTTACCTCTTTGCTCGTTTACCTACACTGACAACAGCTCAAGCATTGTACTTATTTTATAATTATCACCCTTGATTTGATTTCCTCTCTGAGATCAATCCTTTTTCTTTCCGTAATTTCTTGGACATTCAAGGCCTCTGAACTACAAACAATTCGTTCTCATGTGGATTTACTGTTCAATTGTTCGACAATGGTGTCTTCAGTTTCTGAGAGTCCACTCAGTGGAATTCACTCTCTGAATCGCTTGCCCTCTCTTACGCATTTTCACCTTTCAGACATGCTGTAACATTCCCGAGTTCGATCAAACCTTTAATGAAATGAGCTAATATGTGTTTGGCTGCAATACCTTTTTACGAAAAAGTCCTTGTGAATTGCCTTGGGGTGCATCACTGCCCGAAGTGCTCTCTGTAAATACAATTGGGTGCAGTGCTGTAATAGAAAATGTCTAATTTTTAAACACGCTTTTCTGTTCCTTCGCACCATTTCAATTTGAAGGTTCAGAAAAAGAAACATGTGAGTACTTTGAGAGAGCAAAACGGTGAAATTGTGTGTCGATCTATGAGGGAAAAGGAAGCATACATAAATCCTGGGCGAGTGAAAACAGACGAAGCTTTGGAACTATATCGGGGAAGTCGAGAGTTAAAAGCGGTCATGAGATATCTTCAGAAAAACAGAGTTAAGGAATATCCTAAAGCGTTTTGTTCGTATATAAGGAGCAAGAGGGCAACTCGATAAAGGATTGATCCATTCATGGACAACGACGAAAGTCCTGCATGGAATCAGAGAAAATGGGTGAGATTCTTAATGAGTACTTTGCGTTGGCATTCACCGAGAGAAGGGACCCAACGAATGTTGAGGTGAAGGATAAATGTTTAATTAGTTTCGTTCACGTTGTCATAAGGAGGGGGAAGCATTCGGTATTCTGAAGGTGATTAAGGGGACAATCCCCATATCCAGATGGGATCTATCCCACGTTTCTGACGAAAGTAAGGGAGGAAATAGTTGGAGCCTTAACAGTTATTTGTGCAGCATCTTTGAACACAGGTGAAGTCCCAGAGGACTGGAGAATTGCTAATGTTCTCCCCTTGATTAAAAAGCTTCGCAGGGACAATAGAGGAAATTATCGACTAATGAGCCTGACGTCAAGGTAGGAAAACTGCTGGATAAGATACTGAGGGACAGAATCTACTTACATTTGGAAGAAAATGGGCTTACCAGTGATAGGCAACGTGGTTTGGTACATGGAAATTCATTTCTTGCCTACTTATTAGAATTCCATGAGGAGGTGAACACGTACATTAATGAGATAAGTGGTGCAGATGTCATATACATGGCTGTCAGTAAGGCATTGGATAAGGTTCCCACCGGAATCTGATGGAGAAAGTGAAGATGCATGTGTTCCATGTTGTAATGGCTAGATTTATAGAGATCAGATTGGGCAGCTGGAGACGGAGAGTAGTATGAAGGAGCGTCTGAAAATGGAGAACTGTGACAGTGGTGTTCCACAGAGACCCATGTTGCGGAACCTCTTGCTTGTGAGATACAGAAATGATCTGGAGGAAGTATTCGGTACTATGATAAGCAAATTTGCAGATGAAACAGATAGTGAAGGGGACTGTCAGAAAATGCATTATTTTACAGATGGACTGGAGAGTTGGGCAGAGAAATGACAGATGGAGTTCAGCAAGGGCAAATGCGATGAGATACATTTTGGAAGATCCGGTTCAAGTGCGAACTCTACAGAAAATGGAAAAGGGCTGGAGAACATCGATCGACAGAGAGATCTGGGTGGTCAGGTCCATTGCATCCAGAAGGAGTCAACGTCAGTAGAGAGGGTGGTCAAGGAGGCGTAGAACATGCTTTTCTACATCAGGCTGGGTATTGAGTACAAGAGTTAGCAGATCAAGTTCCAATTGTGTCGGACTTTGTTTCGGCCAGCATTTGGTATACTGTGTACATCACCAAATGGATGTGGATGGTCTGGAAAGCGTATAGAGGATGGTCGCCATGATGCTTCCTTGTACAGAGGGGCTAGCTATGAAGAGAAGTTGAGTAGAGTTTAATTTTTCTGATTACAATAACGGAGGTAGTGGAGGGGTGCTGATTATGGTCGACAAAACTGTGGGAATAAAGGACAGGATGAATAGCAAGAATCATTTTTCCTGGAGTGGGGGAATCATTAACTCGGGGATACGATTGCAAGCTGTGAGGGGGAAAGTTT
Organism: Chiloscyllium plagiosum; assembly: GCF_037043375.1. Lineage (NCBI taxonomy): Eukaryota > Metazoa > Chordata > Chondrichthyes > Orectolobiformes > Hemiscylliidae > Chiloscyllium > Chiloscyllium plagiosum. The sequence continues at coordinate 88,895,862 of NW_028270175.1, read as the reverse complement.
AAAACAGATATGTTTGGAAATATGTTCGTGCAGAGTGTGCTGGGTGTATTGATAGTGTTCACAGTGGAGATTGTAGGGACGGGCACGATATCATCATTAAAGATTTATCGAGACAGATACATGAATGGGCAGGGATCAGAAGGATGCAGAATCTGACAAAATAGGCAGTAGCTTAAAGTAGAGGATCTGGATCAGTGAAGGCGTGGAGAATGAAAGGGTTTGTTCCTGTTCAGTAATAATCTTTGTTCTTTGTTCTCCCCTTTCGCGAACTGTACGGCATTAACACACAAGGCTGTGATATTCAGCAAGTAGGGGTGCAAGAAAATCAGTTCACTGTTCAATATAGATCTGAACACAGATTTTATGAATGAGTGTGAAAACATCTTGAGGCGGCGTATAATGTAAATAAATGCGAAGTCATCCATATTAGTAGGAACAGCAGTAACACGTGCGAACATTTGAAAATAAAATCAGCATGCTGCAGTGCAGAAGGAACGGGGTGCCCTTGAGCATGAATCATAGAATGCTGTTCTGCAGGTGCGGTAAGTGACTAAGGAAGAAAATGTCCTTCATTGCTAAAAAGACTAACATTAAAAACAGGGAGGTTATCTGACAGATATATAGTGTGCTCGTGAGGCCACGCATGCAGTAGCGTAGGCAGTTTTGGTCTCCTTCATTGATAAATGATAGAGCAGCACTAGAGGGGTTGAAGAGGAGGTTGATAAGTTGATTCTGGAGTGAAGGGCTTTTGCTTATGTGGAAAGACAGACGAGACAGTGATTGTAGTCATTGGAATTTAAAAGAATGAAATAGGATCTTATAGAAACATACATCTTGTCTAATACATTCAAAATTTTATATCTTATTGAATCCACTCATAAAGTTCTAAGTAGAATGATGTTCTCACTGGCAGACGAAACTAAGACAAGAGGACATAGCCTCAGAGTTCGAGGATGTCGATCCATTACTGAACTGAGAAGGAATTTCGACACTAATAGAGTTGTGAAACTGTGGAAATCCCTGCCAAATGCAATAGCTGAGGCTTCCTCACTGAATGTTTTTACAGCTAAGATAGATAAATTTTGAAACAGTAAAGGAATTAAGGTTTACAGCAAGAGAGCTGGTAAGTACAGCTCCGGCTGTAAAAAGCCTGATCATGATCTTATTGAATGGCGCAGCAGGTTTTAAAAGCCAGATGGCTTACTCCTGCTTTATGTTATTCCGTTCTTATGTTCGATTGCAGAACGCAAATATTCTGAATATAGATTAAACAAAACCGTTATTAGAAAACAGACGTGCCTTCGTGCTTTTTGTCTTGAAGCAGAACCACATTTAAAGACTAAACCACGAGTAGACATGGTCAGCATGACTAAAACCTGAGCAGGAGAAACCGCAAGCGATTTTTTAACTAATGCCTTAAAAATTCTGCCAGACCCACAGCAATAGGCATTTCTACAATATTTGGCTATTTCCGTTCATCCTGTCCACACTACCATCAGAATACATTGCATTCTGAAAACAATTTCTCCCTTCTCTTAATGATCGTTCTGCTAAACTGGGAATGATGGTGGGAGAAAATGATTCATGAAAAAATCATTGGGTGAAACTACAGAGGAGTGCAATCATTTGTTTTTGACCCTGATGACTCATAAAACTTCAAAAATTTATTATTAATCGCCCTTGTGTGTAAAGTATGCTGTGTTTGTTTTCGGGTAATTTTGGCTCTGTAAATTGTTAGTGGGGAAAAAGGCTTTTAGTATTGTGCTGTGCCCTTCCTGTTAGACGTGGCAGATCAGGGAAAAGTTAAATGATCCTGGAGATGAATTCTTCAGGAAGTATGTTTGGACGTGATTCCTCATGAATCACATAGATAGTTTGGAATGACATTTAGATGTAGTAAGAAATTTGATTAGATTAGATTACAGTGTGGGAACAGGCCCTTCGGCCCAACAAGTCCACACCGACCCGCCGAAGCGCAACCCACCCATACCCCTACATTTACCCTTTACCTAACACTATGGGCAATTTAGTATGGCCAATTCACCTGACCTGCACATCTTTGGACTGTGGGAGGAAACCGGAGCACCCGGAGGAAACCCACGCAGACACGGGGAGAACGTGCAAACTCCACACAGTCAGTCGCCTGAGGCGGAAATTGAAGCCGGGTCTCTGGCGCTGTGAGGCAGCAGTGCTAACCACTGGGTCGCCATGCCACCCACTAACTCCATTCTGGAGTTGAGGGCTTTTGCTTATGTGGAAAGACAGATGAGACAGTGATTGTAGTCATTGGAATTTAAAAGAATGAAATAGGATCTTATAGAAACATACATCTTTTCTAATCCATTCAAAATTTTATATCTTATTGAATCCACTCATAAAGTTCTAAGTAAAATGATGTTCTCACTGGCAGACGAAACTAAGACAAGAGGACATAGCCTCAGATGTCGAGGATGTCGATCCATTACTGAACTGATAAGGAATTTCAACACTAACAGAGTTGTGAAACTGTGAAATATAAAAACAGCAACGGGATGTGATGGATAGCATTTTCCGGCAGGTGGAGGCACCACGGACGCAGTCAGCTAAATGGTTGACAGCTCGGATTAGTACGATAGGTAGTCAGATAGTGTAAGGAAAAATTGCGCACTGCAGATACTGTACATCAGAGTCATACAATGTGGTGCTGGAAAAGCACAGCCGATCAGGCAGCATCGGAGGAGCAGAAGAATCAACGTTTCTAACATAAACCTTCGGCAGTTAGCAGCAAATTGGAAAGCAAACACGTGATGGTTGGGGATTTTAGATTTCCAGATATGCAGGAAGGGTATGGTAGTGTCAAGGACTTGGATGCAGATGAATTCTTTAAGAGTGTAAAAGAGTTATTATTTTTTCCCTTTTACTCAGATTATAGATGTAACTACCAGAGAAGTAGGAATACTTGACATTCTTTTGAGACATAAGCTTAGGCAAGTGATTAAAGTGTTAGGGATGGAGCACTTTAGAGCACCTCGTCAGAATTAGAGGTGTACACAATGTTCAGAGGTATGGAGTGGATGGGCAAAGACGTTTTCCTTTGCAGAAATATCTAGCACGAGGGGGTATAATCTTTACATGATTGGAGGAATGTTTGCGGGATATGTCAGAGTGAGGTTCTTTACTGAGAACTTGGTAGTTGCGTGGATTGCATCGCCAGCATTGGTAGTAAAGTCAGTTACACGAGGGACATATTAACGACTCTTGGATAGTTACATACAAGATAGTACAACGAAAGGTATTTACGTTATTCTGATCTCATGTTAAGTTATAAGGCCAGCGAAACATGGATGGTCGAACGGCTTGTATTGTGCTGGACTGTTCTGTCTTCTATGCTCTATAGTTATATTAGTTTTAAAAGAACGACGTTGAAGAATGGAACAGAGCAAATAAAATAACGTTCTAAATTTGATCAAGACCAATTTTTATGGAATTAAACTGGAACTTTCACAAGTAAAATGTGGGAGGCTGTTTGCCCGTGAGATGCTGTTTCAAAAATTGGAGGCCTTGAAGAATGAGACAACGGGAGTTCAGATACAGAAAGGTAATATTAATTGAAGGCAAGGAGATTACAGAGAGGAAATGCTGGATGACCAGAGAAATTTCGTCTCTTTTCAGGAAAAATGAGGCATTAATTAGGTTTTGCAGTTTGCATCAATTGATGCCTGCAAGCGTGTCAGGGCAATTGGCGTACACTGAAGGTGGAAGTCAGATAGTGTTGTGAACTCGAATTAAGGCCAACCCAAAGAGATTGTATAAACGCATTAAAGACAAAAGAGTAATTATCGACAAAATAGTGACTCCTGAAAATCAACGAGGTCATTTAAGTGTGGAACGACTGGAAATAGGTGAGATACTAAACAAGTAACTTGCGTCAATATTTACAGTAGAGGAGAACATGCAAGCTAGAGAAATTCTGTAAATTAGGAATGATGTCTTGAAACGTATCCATATTAAGGAAGAGGATTCGCTGAAGTTCTTAATCCTCATTCAGAGAGACAAATCTCCAAGATCTGAGAAGGTGTTACCCACAATTTTGTATTTAGCTGCAGAAGAGATTGCAGGGCCCCTTGCCAAAATATTTGTGTTCTGGACAACCACGTATGAAGTGTCAAAAGCATGGAGTTTGTGTCATGTGTTTCCATTGTTTAAGGAAGGCTGGAAGTAAAAGCCATGGAACTATTGGTGATTGAGCCTTATGTAAGTCACGTGTAGTTGGAGATTCCGAGGGACAAAATATACATGTATTTCGAGAGTCAATGAGTGATTAGTTAGCGTTCACATGTCATTGTGCTTGGGAAATCGTGTTTCACTCGCCCGATTGAAGTTTTTTTGAAGTAAGCCAAAGAAGATTCAGCAAGTCACAGAGTTAGACGTTTCAATATAGAACTCATAAAAGAGTTTGACAACGTCTGCAGAGCAAACCTGTTAGTAAGGCTAGTTCAGATAGGTTTACCGCGTGGCACGGTGGAACAGTGGTTAGCACTGCTGCCTCACAGCGCCAGAGACCTGTGTTCCCTTCCTGCCTCGAGCAAATGTCTGTGTGGAGATTGCACATCCTCCCCGTGTCTGCGTGTGTTTCCTTTGGCTGCTCCGGTTTCCTCCTACAGTCCAAAAGATGTGCAGGTCAGGTGAATTGTCCATGCTAAATTGCCCGAGCATTACACGTAGCAGTTGAGATTTGATATTGTGGTCGCACAAGACATTGATTACTTTTGGAACATTGCATAAAAACATTGAATGCTCCTCTACAACTGGGATGTTGTTAAGTTTGGAAGGATGCATAAAATATCTACAAGGGTGTTGCAAGGACTGGAGAGTTTGAGCAACAGGCAAAGGCTCAATAGAATGTGTTTTTCTTTACTCTGGAATATCAGAGAATAGAGGATTATAACATCAGGAGCGCCATGGACATGGTGAGTAACCAAGATCTTTTTCGAAGGTGGATGAGTCAAAAACTAGAGGATGTAGTTTTAATATGAGACGGGAAAGATCTAAAAACAAACGATCTGAGGGGTAACTTGATCACCTAGTGTATGAAGCAAGTTTGCAATCAGGAAACAGAAGAATTGGTGAAGGCAGGTAAAATTATAAAATTGGTAAGACATCTAGACGGGATAAGAATACGAATGGTTTCGAGAGAAATGAGGCAAATGTTCGCAAATGGAACTAGGTTGGGTTGGGATATCTGGTCAGAAGGGACGACATGCACCAAAGTGTACGTTTCTGCCCTTTCTGGTTGAGTCATTCTATGATGATTAAATATAAGTTTTGAGCATCAGAGCGCTTTCAGGACTACTGCACATGGACTTTCTTCCCAACTGTTCCCTCGCTTGAAGCGAGTGCCCGTTGCACCACTCGTGTCGGGGCACATTCTGCAGAAAAATGAGACAACATAGCTGAAGATCGAAACCAGAGTCGCTTGATTTGAAACGTTAACTCTGTTTCTTTCCCCACAGATGCAGCCATCCAAGAACAAATATGGGCTGTCTTCCAACTAATATATCTATTTTCTATTATTTTCAAGATTTTTTTTCAATATGGCGCCACAGGCATGGCAGCAATTGAAGTTTTTCACTGTATTTACCCTTCAGTATAAATGACAAATTCATTCATAGGTGTTGAATTCAAACACCAATTCCTGTTTATGATTCATAACCATAGTATCCAAAGTATATTGTTTCATTTAAATCTCTGGATAACACTTTGGAAGTACGATCTCTTTGTAGGGAGATGTGGCAGCGTTTTAGGTCTCGAGGGAGAGAATTAAACTAACTCTTTGCAAAAATGATTGAATTTGATGAAATTCCATTTCACCTTGTTCAGATTTTAACATTGAGCACGTCGCCACGGAACCAAATAAACTGGCAGCAACACAGCTATAGGCATAGAAAGTAGTCATGGCCGAATGGCTAAGGCCATTTACAATCTATTAGGGTTTCCTAAGTTTGCCAATCAGTGCGGGCAGAATGTGTAGAGGGACAACTTAACCAGTGGCCATACGTATTTGGCGGTATTTCTGACCAAAGAAGTTAACTGCTTGTGTGCAGCAAAATGAAAAGGAGTCTCCAGCCGCAACTGTAACTAGGTCAATTATATGCCAAGAATCATGCCATGATACGTCTATGTTGGATTCTTTATTTCTGTTCTATACAATAATGAGCTGACGTTGACTTTTAGGGGTACAATGGACAGCAATGTGGAAGATCTTCACAATTAATTGAATTCGCTTCATCCTAAGTTTACAAAGTAGGATGTACCATTCTAAATCAAAACATATGAAATTCCTTGTGAGCAGAAAACAGCAGAACGTTTATACAAATTGAATATAACGTGCCGTTGCCACATTCTGTATGCCCAAATAATATATTTCGTACTGATTAATCGTAGAGCACGTTTAGTACACACTGTGACATATGATGACTGTAGTCTATAATTTCGACTGGATAAAAATCGATATGGAGCTAGAAGTATCGAGATTTGATGACTGATGAGACTTTGATTAACAGCTATGAAACAGTAAGTCATAACATTCCCAGAGTAAATTTTCCAGTGATTGTCACTCTTCGCTATCTCATGCGTGTTCTCCTTCTAATGAAACCGTTTTTATCGGGAATGTACGTCAATCAGTTTTAACAAAATATATAATAAGAATAATAAAAATACAAATAGCATGATGAATAAAGATGCCTTCTTCGTAACGTATCTCGCTTCAGCGCCTGCAATATTATCATTATGATTAATGATTGAATTGGAGAGCATCAGACAGAAATATCAGTGCAGCAAACAGACAATTCCCAAAGTGTTTTACCATAACATACAAGACTCTGTCATGACAGAGAGATCGAAGCGGTAATGAAAATTCCATATTAATTATTCTAGCGTGATCTGTCTCATTTGTGGAATTTTGATTTTCCTATTTTTATCACAAAAAATATCATGTTTTATGCCCTAATCGAGGACCTTGTTTAGTTTATTATGATGGCCGTTCAGGGGATACAGATATCCATTTGTATTCGGGCATGTTACATTTAATATAGTGCATCGTGAATGAGTTACTTTACGTTATCAAAGCGTTTTGATTCTATCCGCATGTGTGCATTTCACATCATTAACAGAGCTTACGGATTTTATTTCCAGAATTTACATCTTTTCACTTCATATAATGCGACAATGATAAGCAGGCTGACTTGACGCGGGTTTGCAAATGTTATCACACACTTTATTTAGTAATACGTGCTCGAATCTGAAAACACTGAGTGTTAAACACTAAGTTAACTCTGAGCGTGACACACTCAGAATTGTTCCATTTGCATTCACAACAGCTTTTATTATCTTTAACTTAATAAGATGTAAGTATCTTAAAATTAAGTTTTAATAACTAAAATAAATGTTTTGATCTTAAACATGTAAATTATGAATGTATTTTTCAGAATAATGAGTCCATGTAAAACAGACTCAATGACATTATTACACTCTACGGTTTCATACTGAATGTGATTCAAGCTGTAATAGATGAATCGCCACAGTTGTCATGCATCTGTGCAGCAGATCTCAGAATCATAAAATTGGACACAAAATCTGCAGACATCCCATCAATGCCCATCCTTCCAGCATCATTTCCACAGTCGAAAACCTTGCTAGCTATTGTTCAGCACTATTTACGACACCTGAGATATTGAAAGAGTGTGTGTTCATACACTTTAAGAAAGCATCTGGCTTGTACTGATAATTGACATATAATACTCATACCTGACGGGGTCAGGCAATGGCTATTACAAATTGCGGCAATCAGCCAGTTTCCAAGTGCCTGCTGTGAAATTGCCATCTCCGAATGCCTGTGTATCAAAAACCTGACCCAAACATAGAGAAGAAAATGTACTGTTTCATCAGTGCTAGAAATTCTGCCCGTCTGTGCAATTTAGGTCCAATGTTCAAATAGTGTGGCTCACGGGTAGAATGGAAATCCTTCCAGTTGCCTGGACAACTGTACCTCCAGTAACACTGAAGAATCTCGAAGTTGTGCTGGGTAAGTAACTCATTCGACTTGCAACACATTCACTCCCTTCACCAATGCCACATATGACAAGTGATGAACGCTAACTACAAGATGCAAAACAGCAACGCATCAAGTCTGTTTTGACAGGGCCTCGCAAATATTCACAATGATCGTCGTCCTTTACCATCACTTAGGCGAATAGAACTGAACAACCACTATCGCGATCGAAGATCACATTTCACGAGCTATTTTAAAATAATAACCACCTCCAAATCGGATAAAAACAGTATCTCTGAATGCTCTGTTGCTTGATGTTATAGTGAGAGCCCCGTGTATGTAAGAAAAAGGATGTATTTCGAAATGAAAAGTGAGTACTTGTTTCTCAGATCTTATCAATTTCATGGCGTCAGCTATCCCGCACAGTAATCCTTAGCCAGTCAAAGTTATGTATAAACTAGATGAAATTTGTTGCTGCTTACCGCAATAAAATATCGAGCAGTGGCCGTGTTTCTGGGACTAATCTGCTGCTCATGTTCTCCTTTTTTTTTTACTTTAAGGGCAAATCTTTCATTTAGTGATGGTTTGCTGTTGTGGTTCAGATTCTTTGAACTTGGGCTGACAAGAACAGAGATAATGTTTTTGTTGAAATCCATCAATAAATGTCAGGCATAGACAACGTTTTATCAGTAACTTCAGGTTTCTTTTATTTGTTTCTCTCTCTCTTGCAGTTAATCTAGCAGCGATTGTATTCCTATCTAATGGCAAGTGTGATCTTTCTAAATGCACCTTACGCTATCTGGTGGTCATGGCAGTATCAGATATCCTGTTCATTATCTACGATGTAATACTCGATCGGTTTAGGTACAATTATTATCCAATTTCTTTCCTGGACATCATACCTGTTTGCAGTCTTATCTTTGCCCTGAACCGTTTATGAATGGATTGTTCTGTCTGGTTCACTGTCGAATTTTCATTTGATCATTTTGTTGCAATTTGTTTCGTGAAATGAAAACTAACCATTGCACAGAGACAACTGCAATAAGAGTTCTCGCCACAATACGCATTTTCTTCATTTTAAGAAATATTCGTATTTACTTTCGTTTTGAGCCTCATGAAGTCAACAACAATATTCCATGGTTCTGTACTAACAAGCGAAGTTATCTTAAACACCCTCAATCGGTTGTTTTAGATATATTGGGAAGTTTTTAACAACAATCTTCCCATTTGCTTTTATTGTCCTGCTCAACATTCTGACAGTTAGATATATCTTTCAGGCAATTAAAGTGCGTAACGGACTGCAGAGTCACAGAAAGTTAGAGAATGACCCAGAGGTAGAGAACAGAAAGAAATCTGTGATTTTACTGTTTGCTGTGTCGGGAAGCTTCATTCTTCATGGTTGATATATATTTTGTATTAGTTTAAATTGTTTTATCACTTGGATGAGTGTGTTTTTGATCTCGTTGAACAAGTAGCATATATGCTGCGGAACTTAAGTTATTGCACTAACGCATTTGTTTATGTGGTGACACAGAAAGACTTCAGAGACCAGATAAAGGACTCTGTGAAATATCCGATTGTAAAAAATATTCTAATCATTGGTAAATGTAATGACTGAGCGTCAATATCAGATGCAGCTGATAATAGAACGAGGAAACCATTTGGGGAAGTGAAATGAAAAGAAAAGGAGGACGAGCGACAGGATAACATTCATTTTTCAATCGAGCAAGGAACAAATTTGAGGGGAAAGAGACTGAAGGACTGCGTACACAAAACGGTTATAGCAATGAGCAACAGTCAGTAGAAAGCTGGAGTACTGCAGGTGGCATAACTGACTGTGTAAATAATCGTTCCACAACAAACAATCGGTTCTCAGCCAGTGAACAGGATACAGACACGAGGAAAGACCTGCAGCAAAGTAGCATCGTACGGCCATAACTAAAGAAACAACAATGACTTACTCCACTGCTCTCTTCCTCGCTAAATTCTCTGTGTTAAATGTCTGCTCAAAAGTAAAAAGGAAAACAAAAAAATGTGTTTGCTATAAGAAATGCACGAGACAGTCATCACTTTGTCTTCTATTTGTAAATTAAATTTCAGAATGCATCTATCTATTTGTTTCTATTTACTTCACCCTGAGTGAATGTGTGATAACATTAGCTTTCATTAGTTTATTTTCACCGTATCAGGTGATGCGTTGGTGTGAAAAGTACAAGCCCAGTTCGAGGATTGACGCGAGATAAATTCAACCCTTGAGGATGAGGCTGAATATCACAGGTGAACCACCAGCGTTAGGGTCTTTGTTAAACTATGATTTGGTTCTCACAGAATGCTTGAATTCCAGGTGAATTCATAAGGACGTTTCCACCATCACCAACACGTGCTGTTGGAATATTTAAACGAGCTGTTGACTCCATTCTTCCCTCAGTACATAGTAGTCAAACTGTCGTTCACTGGAGCTGCCTGAAAGCTGCCTTTGTACCAAACCCACTTCCTGTGAAGCTCAATCCTACTAACACGGATCGTTTTGCCTCTTCCTTTCAATCCTGTCTCAGTGAAGTTTCCTACAGCTGTTCTCTGACACCACGAACATAAACATGAAGGGAGATGGACAGAAGGTACAAATACTGCTCATAGACTCGTCTTCCAAACGTAGAAAAAAAAACATAAGCTGAACAAGGGATGTTGGACTTCAAAACAAGAAACCGAAACTGCTAATTTAGCGACGCTAACACCAGTTCTGAGAAAAGGTAACTTGTTGTGATTTGCTTGCTCTGGTTATTCTCCACAGAAGATGACAGACGTGTTGAGTTCGTCCATCAATTTCTGTTCTTGTTTCCTCTTATCTTCCTAATCAGTTGTGACGACATGGTGTCATTGACATGAATCAGTCTTCATTCTTCGGGTGAGCTGTTGTGGGTGATTCCAACTATCAAAATATTGACTGTGAACGCTGCAGCTCGTATACTTCAGATGGTCATTTTTTGGCCAAGATCTTTGCTCCAGTCCAGGCAACAACCTGGTAAATCTCCTCTGCAACTTTTCCAATGCTTCCACACCGTTCCTGTAATGAGGAGACCAGAACTGTACACAATATTACAAGTGTACAGTTGCAGCATGACATCACGTCTCTAGAACTCAATCCATCGACCAATAAAACCTAACACACCGTATGTTTTCTTAACAGTACTATCAAGAATGGTGGCACATTTCAGCGATCTATGTACATGGAAACCAAGACCCCTCCGTACATCCACACTACTGAGAAACGTGCCATTGACACAGTATTCTGCCTTCCTGTTATTCTTCCCAAAGTGAATCATCTCACATTTATCTGCAATGATCTCCATTTGCCCCGTCTCAGCCCAATACTGTAGTTTATCCAAGTCCCCCTGACATCTGCAGCATTCTTCCACACTATCCACCATTCCGCCGACTTTAGTGTCATCTGCAATCTTACTAAGCCATCCACTGATGCCTGCGTTCAAGTCACTTATAAAAATAACAAGCAGCCGTGGTCCAAATACAGATCCTTCTGTCATACCCCAGAAACCGGACTTCAAGCTGAATATTTTCCATCAACCAGCACTCGCAGCCTTCTTACGGAAAGTCAATTTCTAATCCAGAATGCTATATCACTGTTAATCCCATGCCTCTGCATTTTCTCCATCAGTCTGCCATGTTGAAGCTTATGAAATGTTTTACTGATGTCCATGTACAGCATGTCAAATGACCTACCATCATCTACATGCTTGTTCACCTTCTCATAAATCTCAATGAGGTTTGTGAAACACAACCTATCCTTGACGAAACCATGCTGACTATCTCCAATCAAATTGTTGCTTGCGAGATGGTAATAAATCTTATCTCTTAAAATCCTTACCAAAACCTATCCTATAAAATAAGTAAGGCTCATTGGTATATAATTACCTTGGTCATCTCCACTGCATTTCTTGAACAAGAGCACAATATTTGTCATTCCTCCCGTCCTCTGGAACTCAACCTGTAGACAATTACGACTCCAAAGTTCAAGGCCAAAGTCGTGGCATTCGCCTCAACAGCTTCGCAGAGAATCCTCGGATAAAACCCATCTGACTCAGGTGACTTACCTACTTTCACACGTTCTGGATTGAAAAAACCTTCTCCACACAAACTCAGTCTTTGCTAGGCTAATAGCCCGTATCGCAGTCTTCTCCTCTACAATATCCTTCTATTCCTTAGTGAAAGTAGATGAGAAATATTCATTTAGTACCGCTCCAATCTCCACAGAGTCCACACAGAACTTCCCACTTATCTCTTTGACTGGCCCTATTGCTACCCCAGTCATCCTTTTATTCCTCACATACCAATATAAAGCTTTAGTGTTCTCGTTCTACCTGCTAAAGTCTGTTTTTGTTCCCTCCTTGCTCTTCTTAACTCTCTCTCTTTGAATCCTTCCGAGCTAACATGTAACTCGCCATTGGTTCATCTGAATCCGCTAAACAAGAGATACAATTTCTTCAGTAAACTACGGTTCCCTTACCTTGTCACTTCCTCCCTGTCTGACAGGGACATACTTATGAAGAGCACGCAATATCCCATCCTTCAACCAGCTCCACTTTTCGATTGTCCCCATTCTGCATTTTTCTACCGCATTCTAGACCTCCTAAGTCTTGCCTAATCGTTTTAATATTACCCTTGCCCATCTATAACTCCTGCCCTGTGTCATGCCCCTATCCCTTTCAATCGCTAAACTAAACATAACTGAATGATTGTAACTCAAACCAAAGTGTTCGCCTCCACTAAATGAAACACCTGGCCTCGTTTATTACCAAGCACCAAATCACGACTGCGCCCAGCCCTCTTTTCGGCCCTTCGACACACTGCATCGAGCAACCCTCCTGCACTCACTGTTCCAAAACAGAACCGTCCGACGTCCTAGATTTATTCCATTTCCAGTGTATCTTGGGAACGTAAAGCCCCAATAATGACAACTCAGTTCCTTCCACTCCTACGCAGAATCGTTTTGCTAATCCTCTCTTCCACATCCCTGTAACTTTGTGGAGGCTTAGGAAAAAATCCCAGCAGTGTGAACTCGCCTGTTTCTAACTTCAGCGTATCTCACCTCAGCAGACGAGTTCACGTCAAAAGTTAATTCTGCCATCGTTAGAATGTACTTCACGAACAAAGCCACCCCTCCCCCATTGTAACACCTTACGTGAACTTCATGAAAGATTTAATCCCTGGAACCAGCAATCTGCTCTCTCCATGCCTCCGAATTGGCCACAACATCAAAGTCCCAGGTATCTGTCCATGCTGTAAGCTCAGCTACCTTATTCTGGACACTCCCAGCGCTGAAGTAGACACACTTCAAACCAGCTTACGAGCTGCCAGCACACTCGTGTGACTGTGAAATCCTGTCCATTTCCTCCCAACACTCAGCCTCCTATGCAGTTAAACTACACCACAGGTTCCCATCCCTCTGATGAGCTAGTTTCAACTCACCTAAATAACACTAGCAAATTTCCAACCCAGGATATTAGTACCCCTCTGGTTGAGTTGAAGACCGTCCAGTTTGTAGAGGACCCAAGTTGCCCAGAATGAGAACCAATTATGCATATACTTGAAACACTCCCTCATGCAGTATCCCTCGAGCCACGTGTTCAACCTCGCCTCGCTTTCATGTGGCAAGGGTAACAAACCAGAGATAATAGCTTTTTTTGTTCTATGTTCCATGATTTTTTGAAGATATTATGAGGAAAGTATAAAGCAGACGTCAGAGGTAGGTTCTTTATGCATTGAGTAGTGAATGCATGGAATGCTTTGCCAGCTGTGGTGGTGGATGCAGAGTCATTGGGGATATTTTACCGACTGCTAGACATGCACATGGATAGCAGTGAGTTGAAGGGTGTGCAGGTTAAGTTACTATATTTCACATTCGGTTAAAATATCGGCACAACATCGTGGGGCCAACGGGCCGGATCTGTGCTGTACTTTTCTATGTTCTATGTTCTATTTATGATCCCGCAATCAATGGTTCAGATCCATCTCTGTGGTCCTGCCACATGCAGTTTTCAAAGATCTTGGACAATAATAGAGAACATTGGAGGAGCAGGCTGCTCTCCAACAATGACAGTCCCAGTTACGGGGGAGCCCAGCACATCAGGGAAAATTTAATGCTGCTGCATTTGTAACAATCTTCAGCCAGAAGGGCAGAACAGCTGATCCATTTCGTCCCCTTCAAATAGGCGACCAACTTCAGACATTCGATTCATTCCACACCTTGTCAAGAAATGGCTGGAGACACTGCAAACTGTGATTTAAGTCCGGAGATTGTCACATCTCCAGCCAAGCAGTTTAATTCCAGCAGGAACACTGACAGTTACTAAAAATATGATACACTGCCAAGGTATGACCTCTAAACAAAAACAGGATACTTGGATTGCAGGCAGACATTGACCCATCCTTTTCGTTCAGTAATTTAAATGCGAAGGAAGTGTCAGCAATAATGTGATCAATCTGCAATAACCTGCTCAGGGTCATTCAGGAAGTGTCCCGTCAGGCTCATAAAGCGCCTGACCACATTGCAAGGTCAGTTCGAAAGAGTTGAATTGCAAAGGGACATTGAGAGTAATTGTACTTAATATGAAGGGACCATGTAATTGTGTGTGACAATATGAGCCAAAGTCAAGTTATATCTTATGGCAAACTGGCGGAGGTACACTCCTGGAAATAATTATCATGAGCAAAAATATTCAAATGCAACAATACTTTCAAAACCTCCAGGCTTAGTCTGATAAAGAGCAAGTCATGTTCATGCCGCACAAGTATTAGACAAATACGTTAATAAAGAACCAAACCATCAGTCGTTCAGTTTCATTGCTATCATTGCCGAGAAATTGTCCTTGCATAGCCACATAAATAATACCATCTTCGAGAGAATTTCAGAGGCCGACTGACTCTCTAAAACCTGTGAGAGATTGCATCTCAGGAATAACCCAGGACAAAACAAGCCCAATTATTTGCTGTCACCGTCTTTCCCCTGCGCCTTTGATGCTCAGTAGTAGCAGTGTCAAACATCGACAAGATTCACTGCATTAAGGCTTATGAGACAACACCTTCTAAACACACTGTCATCTAGAAGAACAAAGGCAACAGGTACTTTGGAAAACCAGTTATCTACAAGCTCACTTCCCCATATGGTCAGAAGTAATGAGGTTTGCTCGTGAGTTGATGATTCTCAACTCCTCAGATCACAAACTCAGTCCAAACGCAGCAAGATCTGGACAAAATTCAGGTTTGGGCTGACTTTTGACAAGTAATATTAGTGCCACACAAATGTCAGACAATAAACATCATACACCATATCGTCATCACGATTCAAATTCCAAAGACAGTACTTTTGCTGAATCCATTGGCACTAACATTCTCAGGTTCATCCAAAACCATCAAGAGGTGTTTATGTCCAAAGCGCCGATTCTTCTGCTCCTCGGATGCTGACTGACCTGCTGTGCTTTTCCATCACCACACTCTCGACGAAAGTAAATTTTCTCCTGTTTGGCCAAACCGTGGCCGCCGTCTTCGAGGTTCAAGTCAGGGATATGATGGAATAATCTCCACTTGTCTGAATGACGTTGGCTCCAATAGCACTCAAACTCTTTGACAAGATTAAAGACTATGCAGCCAATTGAATGGTCCCCATCAACAATCATTCCCTCCTTCCACCACCAACAATTACCCGCAGGTGTGAGTGCCATGACAGTCCTTAGAGAGCACCATCCATACTCATCATTACTGTCATCTGGGAGAAGAAGGGCAGCATTTTCGGAATAGTGATTATCATGCGTTTGATTCTAACGTAAGTATTGTAAAAAAAAAGCTAGACTAAGAATTAGATTCTTAATATGTCCAAATCTCATTTTATTAAGCTTGGATGAGATTCCATTCAAGTGAACAGGAAACAATAACACGACGATAAATCAGGATCAGAGAAGTAGCAGGTATTCTGACGGAATAGCACAATGTTTCCAAGAAAATATGTGCTCAAACAGTAGGAATGGTCAGGCTATTATATCCAGACCTCTCTGGAAGTCTAGAAAAGCACAGACAGAACACGAGAGCTTACATCAGATTGTGTGAACTCAAAACTACAGAAAACTGTGTGGAATGTGGAATGTGAAGGGGTGAGAGCCCCCCAAAAAATTAAAGAGCAAATCGTGTGTATGAAATGATGCTGGCAAGAAACGTCAAGCATTTTTTAGCAAATTTCTTTTAAATGCAGAGAACGAAAATATGTAATGATCATAATCAGCAAACAGGAGAAACCACTTGCCAGCAGGTGTGTGGTTGTAAAAAGTTTGTAGACGACAGACAACATGAGAAACAATGGACTGACAGAAGCGACACAACAAACAGTGAAACAAAGTATCGTACCCCTGATAACAATGAAAAGACAAACACACAGCTTCAACACCAAGGAGAGGGAAGCACTAAAAACACTAAGAAATGATAAGAACATAATCATACTACCAGCAAACAAAGGCAGAATGAGGTGATCCTGGACAAAGCAGAGTACCTCCAGAAAACGCAACAACTACTTGCAGATATCAACACCTACCAAATGATAGAGTTTGACCCCACCCCACAGCTCACCAATAGGATAAACGACACACTGAGGAACCTGCAAAAAACGGTCAGATTACCAGGTTTGACCTACAGAGAACGAAACCTGAAAGCAACACCACCCGCAGATTCTTTGCACTACCGAAAGTGCACAAACCAGACATCCCACTCAGATCCATCGTATCGCTACCAGGGACACCTTCACACAAACTGGCTAAAGAACTACAACAGAAACTGAAACACCTGATCAGCGGATCCAGACACTCTGTACAGTCAACACAGGAATTCTTGGACATCATCAGAAATATACACATAGACAAGGAAGAAGCCATGGTCTCATTTGATGTAACGGCACCGTTCACATCTATCGACAAAACCCAAGCCAGAGAAACAATAGCCAACCTGCTGGACATACAGAACAGACAACAAGACGGGGAACCTATCAACAAAGACGGAAAACTCAAACTACTGGACCTGTGCCTCACAACACACGTCACATTCAACAACCAAATATATGAGCAAATCAACGGCACACCCATGGGCTCACCCATCAGGAGACTCATAGCGGAAGCTGTAATGCAAAGATTAGAACAAACAGTCTTACCGCAAATTCAACCCAAACTCTGGGTCAGATATGTGGATGACACCTTTGTAATAATTAAAAACACAGAAATAGAAAACACACACCGGATCAACAAAGCCATACTCACAGGAATCAGATTCACGTGAGAGGAAGAAAAGGACAACCAACTCCCATTCCTAGACGTGATGGTACAGAGAACACCTAACGGAGAATTTACGACAAAGCTATACAGGAAAGCCACACACACAGACCAAGTCCTGAACTACGAAAGCAACAACCCCAACACACACAAAGAAAGTTGCATCAAGACACTGTTCAAAAGGGCCACAACACACTGCAGATCACCAGAACTGCAAAAAGAGGAAGAAGAACACCTCTACAATGTATTCGTCAAAAACGGATACCCCCGCAATTTCATCAACAGATGCCTAAGGGAAAGACAACGGAATGAGGACATGCCACAACCCAAAGGACTAACCATGTTACCCTACATCAAGAACATTTCTGAACTCTCAACCAGACTACTACGACCACTAGGACTCATAACAGCAAACAAACCAACAGCCAGTCTCAGACAACAACTCATCAGGCCAAAGTTTCTGATACCCAACATGAGCAAAACCAACGTAGTGTATAAATCCCCATGCAAGGACTGCACAAAACACTACAAAGGACAAACAGGAAGACAGCTAACGACCCGTATACATGAACACCAACTAGCCACGAAACGACACAACCAGCCATCCTTAGTAGCCACACACGCAGATGACAGGCAACATGAGTTCGACTGGGACACCACTACTATTATAGGACAAGCCAAATAGAGAACATTCAGGGAATTCCTAGAGGAATGGCAGTCATCCACAGATTCTATCAACAAACACATCGACCTGGACCCAATATACCGTCCACTGCAGCGGACAGCTGGAACTGACAACCGGAAGCAGCAGAGAAAAACCACTGGACAGGCCAGAGGAAACAACACAGAAGTGCTTCACAGGAGGCTCCCAAGCACTGAGGATGTCACCTAGACAGGGGACGAATCATCTGCAACACAAATTCCCAGCTTGGCGAGCTACAAATCTTATCACAAACTTTCAATTTGTATCTGATTCTGAATTTGAATTCAATCTTAATGGTACTTCACCAATGTGGGCGGTGCGAGGAATCAGGGAGAATGTTTTGACAACCCACAACATTTCCTGATGTTACTGCATTTATGAATATAAGATCTCGTCATCGAGACAGGGTGGTAACAATGTCAATATTTGGAAATCCCTGCTGACAAGATAAATTATGAGCTCAGTCAAAAACAACAAGGACGTACATCTAAAAGTTATAGAAACCGACAGTTGAAGGCCTCGAAAAAACATTTAAAATAAATACTCAGCACAAGTATAACAAGTAGTTAGAAGGGCTAAAAGACAACGTGATACGTCTTTGGCAAACAGGATTAAGGAAAATCCAAAATCAGATAATTAGGATTAAGAGGGTAGCCAGGGATAATGCATTCGACTCAACGACACAGGAGGGAGTTATTGCATGTAGCTGGAGGAAGTGTGTGAAGTCCTTTACGAATTCTTTGGATCTGCATTGAAAAAAGATTAACGACATGGTGCATGGTCAGTCATGAAAAAGATATGTAAACATTCCAGAGCTTTTCGACATTAAAAAACAGGAGGGTGTGCTGGGCGATTCAAAAAAACATTAATGTAGATAAATCTCCAGGATATAATGGGTTCAATCCCAGAATACTGAGGGAAGTGAGAGAATAAATTACTGGGATCTTATGCACACTCGTTGTATGTATGTTCGTCAGTCACAAGAGAGGTTCCAGAGAACTGGAGAAAGGCTAATATTGTTTCCTTAGTTGAAGAAGGCCAATAGTATTAATGCAAGAAATTTCCAAAGGTAAAAAAAAACCAGAAAGCCTTACGTCAGTGAAAGGGAAATTATTGGAGATTCTTAGAAAATGTACTGACTCACATTTGGAAAATAAATATGGACTTATTAGCGAAAGTCAACATGGCTTTGTGTGGGGAAGATTGTGTCTCATACGTTTGATGTATTATTTTGAAAAAGTCAGAAAAGGTAATTGATGAGGGCATGGAAATGGGTGTTGGCCATATTGAACATAGCAAGGCCTTTTATATGGTTCATATTGGCAGATTTATACAGAAGGTGAACTCAAATAATAACATTTGTCAGTCGGTAAGATGGATACAGATCTGCTTGGTCATCGAAGACGGAAGAATATTGAAAGGGTGTTTGGAGATCCTGGAGATCTGTGAATTGATTTGGGGAGTTGTGGATCGTCGGTATGACTGGCAGAGTTACAGCAAGATATTGGTAGGCTGGAGACTTGCATGGAGAGAATGCATATGTAATTTAATCTGGACAATTGCGAGGTAATGCATTGTCGAAGGTCTGCTGCAGAAGAGAAATATACAATAAATGGAATAACTCTAAGTTGCTTTAAAATTCGAAGGGATTGAGGCATGCAAGCTATAGTTCTCTGAAACTGAAAATGAGTTCACCAGTGTTAACAGTGTTAACAGTGTGATTAAGAAGGCCTATCACATGCTTTCGCACATCAATCAGAGAACAGAGTACAAAA
Source organism: Chiloscyllium plagiosum (assembly GCF_037043375.1). Taxonomy (NCBI): domain Eukaryota; kingdom Metazoa; phylum Chordata; class Chondrichthyes; order Orectolobiformes; family Hemiscylliidae; genus Chiloscyllium; species Chiloscyllium plagiosum. The sequence goes on along the minus strand of NW_028270175.1, from coordinate 88,876,032 downwards.
ATTGGCATGTCATGTTGCAGCTGAATACAACTTTACTTCAGCCACTTCGGAATATTGTGTAAAGGACTGGTTACACGATCAACAAAAGGATTTAGATTTGTGGGAGATGGCTTGAAAACGTTTACCGGGATGCTGTCTGGTTTGGAGGATATTAGGTGTGAGGAATAATTGATCAAGCTTGGTTTGTTTTCAATTGGACATCAGTGGCTCAGGGGCTACCTGGTAGATGTTTACAAAATTTGTTAAGATGTGGATAGAATAGCTTCTCAGAGTCTTTTTGCCAGGGTAGACATATCAATTACCTGAGCCATAAGTTTTAGTTAAAAAGGGGAAGGTTTGAAGGAGATATGAGAAGCCATTTTCTTTCCTATTCGAGAAAGAATGTGAAAATGCCCTGATAGAGGAGATTGTAGGAGAAGATACAGAAACAACAATTATGAGGTATCTTGACACATAGATGAGTAAGGAGTGAATGGAAAGCTAGATAACTTTTTGTCAGTGCAAGCTTGGTGGGTCAAAGGGCCTGTTCCTCTGCTGTGTTGTTTTTAAGACGAGATTTCAGCAAGGTCATGGCCAATTGCTGACTGAATTATTACAGATGATCAACAGTCATATTAATGTCGATCTTACGTCATTGATTTGCAGCTTCATATTGTCGTCTGGATTCCCTAATCCCCATATCATTCGAAGCAAACACTCAGAAATACAGTATGGCTTCACATCCTTCATTTTTATTCTGGGCCCCAGAGGTTGAGAGAACGATCGCCCTTGTGCACAGAGATGAGTTTTCGGTCTTCTCTTGAACAAAAGATTATTCAGTAGTTATATGGTCCACATCAAGGAGCTGCTCCCAAATTGTATTGGGAAAATTGACAGGAGATTTTGTGGTCAGGATCGGGATTCCCGGAATGTATGTTGCCTCCCTGGTGCCAAACCCCTGGACGTATCCGATCGGGTGTATAAGATTCTGAAAGAGGAGGGCAAACAGCCAGAAAACTTGTTACAACTTTGGGCACGGTGGCACAGTGGTTAGCACTGTTGCCTCACAGCGCCAGAGACCCGGGTTCAATTCTCGCCTCAGGCGACTGACTGTGTGGAATTTGCACGTTCTCCCTGTGTCTGCGTGGGTTTTCTCCGGATACTCCGGTCTCCTCCCACAGTCCAAAGATGTGCAGGTCAGGTGAATTGGCCATCCTAAATTGCCTGTAGTGTTAAGTAAGGGGTAAATGGGTGCGTTGCGCTTCGACGGGTTGGTGTGAACTTGTTGGGACGAAGGGCCTGTTTCCACACTGTAAGTCATCTAATATTGGCACCAATGATATAGCCAGGAAAATGATCGAGGATATAAAAAGTGATTTCAGGCAGTTAGGGTGGAAGCTGCAGAGCAGGATGAACAGAGTTGTGTTCTCGGGTTTTCTACGGGTGCCACGAGATGGCGAGGTGAGGAACAGGGAGTGGGCGCAGCTTAACACGTGGTTGCGCAGCTGGTGTCAGAGGGAGGGCTTCAGATATATAGATAATTGGGATGCCTTCTGGGTAAGGCGGGACCTGTAGATGATGGAAGAGTTGCACCTGAAGTGGAAAGGGATCAATGCCCTGGGTGGAAGGTTTGCTCGAGTTGTTCAGGAGACTTGAAAATAGTATGGCAGGGGGTGGGAACTTGAGCTCTATACCGGTGGTGAGAGTTGATGGAGATGATGCAATAGCAAGAGGCAGCGCAGCCAGTGTGAATGAATTTCCTGGGAAAGACCCAAGGGATTGGTTAAAGTGTGCTTGCTTTAATGCAAGGAGTATCAGGAATTAAAGTGATGAGCTCAGAGCTTGCATCAGTATCTGGTGCTATGATGTTGTGGCCATAACAGAGACGTGGTTTTCTCAGGGGCAAGAATGGTAGCTGAATGGTCCAGGGTTTAGAAAATTTAAAAATAATAGGGATAGGGGAAAAATGGGAGGGGGTACAGAACTACTACTCAGAGAGGGTATCACAGCTACAGAAGTTACCATTGTCGAGGAGGGTCTGCCTACTGAGTCAGTATGGTGGAAATTAAGAACAGTAAGGGAGCAGTAACCTCATTAGGGGATTACGACAGGCCCCCCAATAGCATCAGGGAGATTGAAGAACGCATAGGTCGGCAGATTTTGGAAAAGTGTGAATGTAGTAGGGTTGTTGTAATGGGTGACTTTAACTTTCCCAATATTGATTGGATTCTCCTTCGAGCAGATGTTTTGGAAGGAGCTGTTTTTGTTAGGTTTGTTCAGGAGGGTTTCCTAACTCTGTACGTTGACATGCCGACGAGGGGAGTGGTCATTTTGGATATGATGCTCGGCAATGAGCCGGAGCAGGTGTCAGATCTTACGGGGGGAGAGCATTTTGGTGATAGTGACCACAACTGCCTCACATTCTACATAGCTACGAAGAAGGAGAGAATCAGGCGCAATGGGAGGGTATTTAATTGGCGAAAAGGAAACTACGATGCTATCAAACGTGAGTTGGGAAGCATAGACTGATAGCAATTCTTCCATGGAAAGGGCACTATAGACATGTGGAGACTGTTTAAGGAACAGTTGTTGTAAGTGATGAACAAATGTGTTCCTCTGAGACAGGCAAAAATGGGTAAGATAAAGGAACGTTGGATGACGAGAGCGGAGGAGTTTCTCGTCAAAACAAAGTATGGAACTTACATAAGGTGGAGGTAGCAAGGGTCTTGCTCAGCTCTAGAGGATTACAGGCAGGCGAGGAAGGAGCTCAAACATTGTCTGAGGAGACCCAGGAGGGGTCAAGAAAAAGGCTTGGCAGGAAGGATTAGGGATAATCCAAATGCATTTTACACGTATGTGAGGAATAATAAAATGATCAAATAAAGAGTAGGGCCGATCAGGGATAGCATAGGGAACTTGCGTATAGAGTCTGAGGAGGCGGTGGAAGACCTAAATGAGTTTTTCTGCTTCCAAGTTCACAAAAGAAAAGGACCTTGTAGTGAATGAAACCATTGAGGAGCAGGTAAGCATGCTGGAACAGATATATTGAGGCAGCTGATGCGCTGAAAACTTTGACAAACATTAAGATTGACAAGTCACCTGGGCCAGGCCAGATTTGTCCTCGGCTGCTTTGGGAAACGAGAAATCTGATTGCTTCTCCCTTTTCGAAGATCTTTGCATCCTCGCTCTCCACCGGAGTCGTACCTGAGGACTGGAGAGAGGCAAATGTAATTCATCTCTTCAAGAAAGGAAATAGGGAAATCCCCGCCAATTACAGACCAGTCAGTCTCACGTCTATCGTCTGGAAGGTGTTAGAAAGGATTCTGAGGGATAGGATTTATGACCATTTGGAAGAGCATGGCTTGATTAAAGGCAGCCAGCATGGCTTTGTGAGGGGCAGGTCATGCCTCACAAATCTTATTGTGTTCTTTGAGGATGTTACGAGACACGTTGATGAGGGTCGAGCGCTCGAAGTAGTGTGTATGGAATTCAGTAAGGCATTTAATACGTTTCCCCATGGTCGGCTCGTTAAGAAGGTCAGGAGGGATGGGATACAGCGAAATCTAGGTGTCTGGACACAGAATTGGTGGTAGACAGAGGGCAGCAAGTGGTAGTGGAAGGAAAGTATTCTGCCTGGAAGTCAGTGGTGAGTGGTGTTCCACAGGGCTATGTTCTCGGGCCTCTACTCTTTGTAATTTTTATTAATGACTTGGATGAGGTGATTGAAGGATGTGTTAGCAAGTTTTCAGACGACACAAAGGTTGGAGGTGTCGTTGACAATATTCTGCAGCTGTTGTATGCTGCAGAATAACATTGACAGTATACAGAGATGGCTGAGAGTTGGCAGATGGAGTTCAACCTGGATAAATGTGAAGTGATGCATTTTGGAAGGTCAAACTTGAAAGTTGAGTACAGGATTAAAGACATGATTCTTAAAAGTGTGGAGGAACAGCGGGATCCTGGTGGGCAGGTGCATAGATCCCTTGAAATTGCCACCCAGGTGGACAGGGTTGCTAAGAAAGCATACGGTGTTTTGGCTTTCATTAACAGGGCGATTGAGTTTCAGAGCCATGAGATCTTGTTGCAGCTCTATAAAACTTTGGTTAGACCGCATTTGGAACACTGTGTCCAGTTCTGGTCGCCCTATTATCGACAAGATGTGGATGCTTTGGAGAGGGTTCAGAGGAGGTTTACCAGGTTGCTGCCTGGACTGGAGGGCTTATCTTATGAAGAGAGGTTGACTGAGCTCGGAGTTTGTTCGTTGGAAAAAAGAAGGAAGAAGAGGACCTAATTGAGGTGTACAAGATAATGAGAGGCATAGATAAAACTGATAGCCAGAGACTTTTTCCCATGGCAGAAATTGTTAACACGAGGGGTCATAGTTTTAAGCTGTTTGGTGGAAAGTATAGAGGGGATGCCAGAGGCGGGTTCTTTACACAGAGTTATGAGAGCATGGAATGCGTTGCCAGCAGCAGTTGGGGAAGCGAGGTCATTGGGGATATTTAAGAGACTGCTGAACATGCATGTGGTCACAGAAAGTTGAGGGTTCGTACATTAGGTTTACCTTACATGATGATCAATGATCGGCACAACATCGTGGGCTGAAGGGCCTGTTCTGTGCCGTACTGTTCCATGTTCTATGTTCTAAATAGGACAACAACTATATTGATTGGATTACCGTTACAATCAGCAAGCATCAACAGTAAATATTAAGCCATCTAGCGTTATGCAACGAATGTTCTTAACCTTGTTAACAGGCTTCTCATAATGAATGCTTTTCATATTGTTAACTGTTTAACATACTGAATGCCTTGTTAACTGGCTTTACATTTGGAATTATGTATTCCCTTTGTTACCTACCTTGCCATGATGAGTGTGTTTCACCTCGTTGACCCAGTACCCTTGCCTCCAGCACCTCATTATTTGTTGCAAGTTCTTACCAGGTCAAAGACATGCCAGCTGAGCCTTTGTCTCACACAACTCAAAACGCGTTACCTACCTGCTCATACCGTTGACAGTTTCTCGTACCCCCCTTTAGCAATTTCATGATAAACACCGCGATGAAGTTACTAGTTATCATGAGAGTCTGACAGTCAGCATTTAACCAAGTTATTGACACACAGCACACAATGATTATAACAACAACATTCATTCGTCCGTTACTTTGAATCGAATTTGAAGAATTCTCCTTCACCAGTAAAGTTCTTAATTTCACATTCCTTAATGACCACTCCATCCTCCCTAAGTCGAGAGGAAACGAACTTGTTCTCCAAACCCTGCTTCACTAAAGTTAATCCTAAAAACGAAATTCAGTCTGTCCTTGCATCATTGCTCGGAGCCATCTTAATTTTGGATAAGGGCAGTTAAATACTTAACAGAACTGACGATCTTCCGTGCTTCCGAGATGCTTCAGAGGGTGTATAACAGAGCATGTGAGTGTGCAGTGCAGCAACTGCAGCTGTAGACTGGGTGAATGCAGCATTCTTTGCTGTGTCTGCTCCAGCTCGGCTGTTAAATGGAAAAGAGCCAACTGGCTGTTGTGATGTTAGCTTGAACACTGATCCTTCATATCCCTTCAATGATCAAGAGAGATGATAAAACTCACGTTGTTTACAGCCCAGAGGAAGACAACGGACAAAAAACGTACCGACCTTCGCTTCATTGTTGCTACGTTCTTCAATTTTCGTGTGCATGGCTGGGGATCTGATTGAAGTCATTGGATCAGGCTGTGGAGGAGTGGGCGGTGGCCTGAAGGCGGGCTTAACATGTGAATGGAGAAACTCTAGAGACGATGTTAACTGCTGAAAATATATTTGAATTTCCTCTCTCATTCCTTCCTTACCAAGGTCATTGTCAGTCTGAAGACAGTCACACATGTAACTGCACTAATTCCCGTCTGCCTATTTCAACATGTTCTGAATTCTATCTCGCCATTACACACTATCTACGTTTAGTCACAAACAGTCTATTCACCCCTCAGCCCGATCGTTATCGATGAGTTTGTCCAATTCTTCTTCTCTGTCTTTGAGTTCAATACCCACCTACTGTTTACTTCTTATCCGAACCCCACCACTCAATCTTCTTCATTTCGGCCAACACTTTCTTGGTGCCATCAGCTCTGAGGAAGGGTCACTGGACCCGAAACGCATTTCTCTTCTCAGATGTTGCCAGACCTGCTAAGCTATTCCAGCACCTTCTGCTTTTGTCTCAGACCTTCTGATACTGTGAATGATCGAGGAAGAAAGGTTGTGCGTGTGCCGTGTTGTCTGAGATTGTCCATGCTCAATGATCCCCTGCAGCGAAGACAGTACTCTGTTCCTATTGAAAGCCTCTCTTGTGGAGTGATCCTATTGCAATTCGAGTCATAGGCATCAACGTCTTAGGTCTATTAATACAGCAATCATGTGCATGTACCGCAGTTCTATCTTGGACTCGATGGACAACAGAGAGTGAGAAAAAGACCTCATGTCAAACCTGAACTGACAGGAGTTTCCGCAGGAAGAAGCATTCAGTGACTTCTTTTTCAGATAGATAACACTTAAACCCTTGCTCACTGTGAAAATGTGCCATTGATTATCAATGCTAAAGGATTTATAGGCGCAAAGGCTGAAACAGCGTTTTCCACTGATATTACCTGAATTATCTCCCTTCAGTGTCATAGTAGATTTGCATCAGTAAATGGGATAACTGAGGGAATTGCCTTACATGTGCAGCTGGGGAACAGTACTTGTTTGGTAATATATAGGTACAGAATGCAGGACGATGGACTGAGGTTTTTTGAGCCGTTTCACAGCGCGAATGAGACGGTATTGGAGGTTTTGACAGGCTAAAAGTGGGCAAATCCCCAGCTCGGGATGGAATTGCGTCTTCAGTTGCTTTGTGAGATAAGCGATAACATTACACGTGCTCTGACCATTGGTTTACATTACATTTTGGCCACCTGGGAGTAGTTAGATGACTGCAGGACTACTGATGTGATTCATGTTTTCAATAAAGCTGGCAGATATAACACAGCGAATTACAGAGACGAAACTGTTGGAGGAGCCTCTTAAGGATATAATTAATTGCAACTTTTCCAGACAAAGTTTGACCAGCGAGAGTCAGCATGGTTTTGTCACAGGCGGTCATACCTGACAGATCAGATTAAGTATTTTTTAAGGAAGTGATAAGATGTGTAAACGAGGGTAGTGAAGTTGATTTATGTTATGAGGACTTTAGAAAGCATTTGATAAGCTCCCACACAGGTTGCTGGTAACAGGGTTAAAATAAAAGGGATTCAGAGTCAAGTGGTAAGTTCGATCCAAGCTTATTTGGGTGGTTGGAGAAAGGATGGTGCTATTTCTATGACGTGGAGTTGGTATTCAGTGGTGTACCACAACGATCAATGCTGTGTACCTTCATGTTTGTGATTCCACGAAACAATAAAGAAATAATGTGGGGGAAATGATAAGAAAGTTTGAGGAGAATATGAAGGTTGGCAAAGTGGTTAACAGTGAGTAAGAAGGTCTTAGGTTCCAGGATTTTAGAGGTGGATTTATCAAATGGGCAGATAGTGGGAGCTGAAAATAACAATAAAAACATCAGGCAATGCATTTTGTAAGGAACACGTCATGGGAGCACTCAAAGAACGGTAGTGCACTGGGAAACCCAAAGGAATATTGTGACCTTGCATGTGTGTCTTCAGATTCGTGAAGGCAGCAAAATATAGTGATTAAGAAGACAAGCACGACTTTATAAGATAATGCAAAGATTACGAGAGCAATGTCACATGTAGAAAAGTTCGTGAATAAAGCATTTGGCACGCTTGCATTCATTAGTCAGAACATCGATTCTTGGAGTTCACATATCATGTTGTGGCTGTACAGAAAATTAGTGAGGCAACACGTAGATTACTTCTGACATTTCCGATCACTTTCAACAGGAAAGATGTTGGAAGACTTGAAAGAGTGCAGAGAAGATTTACAAGAATGTTGCAGTGTCGAGACGGCTTGAGTTATCAGGAGAGAGTATTTGAGCAGGGGCTTTTCCCAGCAGTGTTCCAGGCTGGTGTGTAAACTTCTAGACGTTTATAAAATCATGATGAGGGGTGGATAGGTGACTGGCCTACGTCTTCTTTTAACCCAAAATGGTGGAGTTCAAAACGAGAGGTCTCAAGTTTAACGTCTTTCACACGGACACAATAAATAAGGGGCAAAGAGTGATAGAGCGATATTTGGATTTCCAAAAGGCATCATTTCAGCTTAGTCTTCGAATTTAAAAAAAGAGTATGTTCGTGGTGAAAATAGTTTGGAAGTTAAACTGCGAATGGAACGTTAAGTGTATTAAAATTGAGTGTGGAGAGATGAGGACGTTTTTTAGTAATATATTGACCAATGTAATGGAGAATGAGATGTCTATCAGGAACATTCAATGTTGATCCTTTAAGTTAAATGAAATTTTGCTGGGCTCTGAAATGCAAAGGTATTATGCTTTATGAATCACATTGACATGGTCTGCAGTGGTAGCAACTGATGAGGAACGCAAGAAGTCTTTTTTTTTTCATTTGTTCAGCAGTGACTGGGCCAACATTATTTCCCCATTCCTATCAGCACTTGAGACTTGAGACCCTGATCGAAACACTGAATTTTTTTTTTTGGAGAAACGAAATGTAGCAGTTATTAAGTTGTGGCTTTCTCATTTCCTGCTCCCAGTTTAATGCTCTATGATTCAGTTGAACAGAGGGAATGCAGAGTTTCTCCAGCAATGATTGCTTGGGTTTCAGATTTCCAGCATCCACAGTTTATTTTTATTTAGTAGTCTGGATGATCTGAGTGACATGAGCAAGAGAATGTTGCAAGCTGCCAAACATGTGACAAAAGAATGCAACTGAGTAGTAGCAAGTTCATCAAATATTTTCCGAAGCAGATGAGCTGAGGTGGGGTAGAGTCAAAAACTGTGGTGCACGTCAAGCAGCATCCGGGGAGCAGGAAATTCGTTGTTTCGCAAATAAGCGGTTCATCAGGAATGCTCGAAACGTCGAATCCCCTGCTCCTCAGATATTGCCTGACCGAATGTGCTTTCCACGTGCTACACTTATTGACTTTGATCTCCAGCATCCAAAGTAATCACTTGCTGCTGAGGTGCAGTACGGTCAGGTACTGTTCCTGAGATGTAATAATGTGGCCGTAATGATAGAATGGATATGTAGTTGGAAACATATCGGGGACGCAATATTATTCTCCCGCTCCCACTCTGCCAAGGAGAGGCTGTATAGATGGAGCTTGTTGTTACAGCCAGTCATTTCACAATTGTGCATTTGGCAGGTCGCGGAAACGTGATTTCCCATTTGTTGTCGAGACTGGAATGAGATACGGAGACGTTCGGTCTTGGGTCTGCCACGGCCTGAATTTTAATGTGGTTTTGCATGTTTGCAGGTGTATAATCAGTGTAGTGTATATTTTTCTCTTAGAGTGCAAACCAGTTTTATTTTTTGAGGGGTTTTATAAATGAAACCATCAACAGAATATTGATTTTCATTTTTCTTTGGTGATGTAAATCTGAACCAAATACGTGAGTTGTTGGAGGGGAAATGCGGGGAAAATTATCAGTCGTATCTGTCGAATCAGGATATTTGTCAAAATATTTCAATGGCTGACAGTTGTCACGTTCTCAAATTCGAAAGGAATTTATTTGCTCCAATGCTGCTTCCGTTGCTCTTCGCTCTTGAAAGGCTGTGCTTAAACGATTGCCTTTTTTCGTTTCCTTTCTGTCAGCTTGCAGCAATGCCAAGTGGAGAATTGGTCCCTTCAGTGTCTAACTCAGCATGTGTCTGCATTGTCTCTCTTTGTGTCTGTGCATCCACCTCATCCTCTTCCTCTTTCACATTCTCTGACACTCTGTCTGTTCGTACAGCTCACTACATATTTCTGCACTCAGACATCTTAAGTGTGCAGCTACTTAGAGGCTTTTTGCCCAGTGACTGGAGTGTGTAGAACTTGGCTCACATTCTCCGGATACTGTTTCTGTCACTTCAAACTCAAGCAAGGCGACATTTCTTCCTCAAACAATTATGACTGTTTCTAATTCAAAACAGAATTCCTAATCCAGAAGAACGAACACAAAACGCAATTACACGACAACTAAAGAAGCACAGCGATGTATATACTGTTGGTTTGAATGAATGAACGGTGACATCAGAAAATGAGAGTGATCAGCTGGTGGTGTCTCTGCCTTTACCACAAAATTCCCCTGTAAGTCTGCAACGTCTCCTGCCTCATCTCGTTATTACAACCAAACCGGGAATGAAGGAGTAGAATAAAAGAGGAGGAGAAGCAGAAGTGCTTGTGGAATAATAGTAGAAAACCACAGACTTTATTAATAGTTCGGAATTGAAAAAAAAATACAGCATTCACTGCTGGAACATAACCTGGATCACCAAATCATAACAGGGTGGAAGTACAATAAGACACCGACTTCTTGACACGACATTTGCAAAGCGTTAAAACACAAAGCCCAAGTACGAGCACAACAAGCAGGCGCCCCTAAGAGTTGAACCCAGGATCGTCAGTTTACAAAACAAGTGCTTTAACCAACTAAGCCACGGGGCCACACAACTGCTGCGTGTGCACATCTACATGTGAAGTTACTTAACCATTTCATCACAGTTTTTGGACCAACGTTGCTCACTGAGAATTGCAATCAATCCTCCAATTTTCAAATACAAACAGTTGACAGCTGAACATTCTCCACTAAAAAGGCACATAAAAAGATAATCTCCTCTTGTATTAATTTCAAACTGATACTTTCACCTGTTCAAACTTACAGGAGAAAGCGGATGTGTTCATCCTCTCGTGGCCCATGAATCACATTAATACACAACAAGAGGAACAAGGTCATTCTGTTGAATTGACGAAGTATAATGTGTAAGTAAATGCAAACATTGGCAGTAAAAGCAGCCCATTGCCACCGACACTGAGTCTTGCACCATCAGTTCCACGCTCACTTCCTGCCTCATGCCTCTCAGTCATCATTGTCGATCACTTTATTTCACTGTCCTGCACAGCTTCTCAACTTATTTCCAAACGATTGTAGATGTCTGATAGGAACCTTCCACTTTTAGAAACGGATTCCTGGACTATAGTCGTCACTCAATGGGATAGAATTCCTCGCATATCCCGAATTACACCAGTGATGGAGGGGATGAGTTACTTTCCTGAACCGTTCAGCTCCTCAGCACGGACATACAGCCATGATACCGCTTCGGGGGAGGGGCGGGGGGGCGGTGTTCCAGGATTTACACTTAGAGACACTGAAGGCTCAGCGAGATACGTCCAACTCAGAAAGGTGATATGATTGCATTGGTTTTGCTGTTGTAGTTTCCCGTGTACCTGCTGCCATTGTCCTTCTACACGGATGTAAATAATCACTGGACCAATTCTGGCAGGATTCCGGTGCATGTACTGCAAAAGCAGGAATTAGATTTCATTCAAAATGAGAAATAATTCTTCATTACCTGAGTGGGAATTATATCCAGGTCTGGGCAATGCAAACGCGGACTCCTAAGCAGGGACCTCCAGTGATGCTGATTGTAAACCTTGCGACTTGACTTGTACGCGCTCATGAGTCTGTCGTTGACTCCATAACCAACTTTAGCAGCAAAGTTGCACTTCCCAAGTTTCCGAACAGTTCATATTATCGCCCTGTGTTTCAATGTGAAGAGAGTGGAGCTGTGATAATTTGATGTTGTTCAGCAGATGTACTGTAGGGAGGCACAAAACAAGCTAATGGTCACAGGGCCTTGTTTTGACGCGTTGGCCTCCGGTGAGCAGCGGTACCAACAAGGGTGTCGTTCAACTCGTCTTATTCTAGATCCCGGGCTAGAAAGGACCAGAGTTTTCTTGCTAAATTGTTCAGGGTCTTGAAAGCAATAGCCCATGACTGAAATCATGAAAGTACATTTCATAGGAGGGAATCGTGGAATCGCGACGGGACAGCGAATTCAACGATGTAAACTTCCAGCTCAGATGCAGACAAAACTGAAGGCAGCACCTTAAGACAAATGTGTTTTCTTCCCAGTGAAAGGCACTGCTTCACAAAGTGGGACGTATTGAAATAAAGCAGTGGCACTGATTAACTTTGCTGGTTCTTCAACATGTCAATCTTGTTTCCCCCGATCTTCACGTCTCCCTTACATATGGAAAAGCTGAGCGGAAGTTGGCGGTGGGTGGGCCCGGTGCTGTAATGGATAACGCATCTGAATTCGATTCGGACGATTGTCGTTTTGAGTTCTACCTCGCTCAATTGCAGCATGTTGTTTTGTTGAAGTCAGACACAACTGGTTTTATAAATATAATGAGGACAAAAAGGGGTTTGTGAAGAGTACAGAGACACCTCAAAAATTTATAAGCCAGTCTCTGTTTGGTGCCGCTCGAGATGGGAGAGATATGAAACCTGTGCATTGTATGAATGCTTACTATGGGGAAGGACGTAGAACATAGAAGAATACCGTGCTGAACAGGCCCTTCGGCCCTCAATAATGATCTGACGTTTGAACTATTCTCAGCTCGTCTCCCCACACAATCCCATCATCATCCACGTGCTTTTCCAAGGATTGATTAAATCTCCATAATGTGGCTGAGTTAACTGTACTGGCTGGCAGGGCATTCCATGTCCTTACCACGCACTCAGTAAAGAAACTGTCTCTGACATCTATCTTAAATCTGTCACATCTCAATTTGTCGTTACGTGCCCTCGTACAAGCTGACGTCATCATTCTAGGAAAAAATCTTTCATGTTTACCCCGTCTAATCATCTCTGATCATCTTGAATTTCGCTGACAAATCCCCTCGAAGCCTTCTTCTTTCCAATGAGAACAGACCCACATCTCTCAACCTTTCTTCATTAGAATTTCTCTCCAGACCAGGCAATATCCTGGTAAATCTCCTCTGCACCTTTTTCAATGCTTTCACATCCTTCCCGACATACGGCGATGAGAACTGTACACAATACTCGAAGTGCGGCCGCACTAGCGTTTTGTATAATTGCAGCATGATATTGTGGCTCTGGAACTCAATCCCTCTACAAATGAAACCTACCACACTGTATGTCTTCTCAACGGTACTATCACCCTGGATGGCAACTTTCAAGGATCTACGTACATGGCCTCCACGATCACTCTTCACATCCACACTAGCAACAATCTTTCCAATTACCCAATACTCTGCCTTCCTGTTATTCTTCTCAAAGTGCATTACCTCACATTTAGCTGCATTTAACTCAATTTGCCAACTCTCACCCCAGTTCTGCAGTTTATTCAAGTCCCCCTGCAACTTGTAACATTCCTCCAAACTGTCCAATACTCCTCCACTTGTGTCATCTGCAAATTTGTTAATTTAGCTACCCTTTGCCTGCGTCTAATTCATTTATAAAAATGACAAACAGCAATTGACCCAAAACAGATCCTTGTGACATATCACTAGCAACTGGACTCCAGGTTGAATATTTTCCATCAATGGCCACTCGCTGCCTTCTTTCAGAAAGCCAGTTTCTAATCCAAATTGCTAAATCACCCTCAATCCCATGCCTCTGCATTTTCTCAAAAACCTACCATGTGGAAATTTATCAGAGGCTTTACTGAAGTCCATGTATACCACCTCAATTGCTCTACCCTTATTGACATGCTTGGTCACGTTATCAAAAAAACTCAATGAGGTTTGTGAGACACTGCTTGCCATTGATGAAACCATGTTGACTATCTGAAATCAAATTGTTGCTTTCTAGATGCTTATACATCTTACCTTTTATAATCCTTTCTAAAACCTTTCGGACAACAGAGGAAGTGCTGGATATCTTGAAACGGTTAAAGGTCGATAAATCCCCATGACCTGATCAGGTGTACCCGAGAACTCTGTGGGGAGCTAGAGAAGTGATTGCTAGGCCTCGAGCTGAGATATTTGTATCATCGATAGTCACAGGTGAGGTGCCGGAAGACTGGAGGTTGGCAAACGTGGTGTCACTGTTTAAGAAGGGTGGTAAGAACAAGCCAGGGAACTATAGATGAGTGAGCCTGACCTCGGTGGTGGGCAAGTTGTTGGAGGGAATCCTGAGGTACAGGGTGTACATGTATTTGGAAAGGCAAGGACTGATTCGGGATAGTCAACATGGCTCTCTGCGTCGAAAATCGGATCTCACAAACTTGACTGAGTGTTTTTGAAGAAGTAACAAAGAAGATTAATGAGGGCAGTGCCGCAGATGTGATTTATACGTACTTCAGTAAGGCGTTCGACAAGGTTCCTCATGGGAGACTGATTAGCAAGGTTAGATCTCATGGAATATAGGGAGAACGAGCCATTTGGATACAAAACTGGCTCGAATGTAGAAGAAAGAGGGTGGTGGTGGAGGGTTGATTTTCAGACTGGAGGCCTGTTACCAGTGGAGCACCACAAGGTTCTGTGCTGGGCCCTCTACTTTTTGGCATTTACATAAATGATTTTGATGCGAATAAGAGGTACAGTTAGTAAGTTTGCAGATGACACCAAAATTGGAGATGTAGTGGACAGCGAAGAGGGTTACCTCAGCTGACAACTGAGGGGCCAATGGGCTGAGAAGTGGCAGATGGAGTTTAATTCAGATAAATGCGAAGTGTTGTACTTTGGAAAGCAAATCTTTGCAGGACTTATACACTTAATGGTAAGGTCCGAGGGAGTGTTGTTGTACAAAGAGACCTTGGAGTGCAGGTTCATAGCTCCTTGAAAGTGGAGTCGTGGATTGGATAGTGAAGAAGGCGTTTGGTATGCTTTCCTTTATTGGTCAGAATATTGAGTATAGAAGTTGGGAGGTCATGTTGCGGCTGTACAGGATATTGTTTATGCCACTGTTGGAATATTGCGTGCAATTCTGGTCTCCGTCCTATCAGAAAGATGCTGTGAAACTTGAAAGTGTTAAGTAAAGTTCATAACTTTACAAGGATGTAATCAGGGTTGGATGTTCTGAGCTGCAGGGTGAGGCTGACCAGGCTGGAGCTGTTTTCCCTGGAGCGTCAGAGGCTGAGGGGTGACCTTATAGATGTTTACAAAATTATGAGTGGCATGGATAGGATAAATAGACAATGTATTTTCCCTGGGGTCGGGGAGTCCAGAACGAGAGGGCATCGATTTAGGGTGAGAGGGGAAATATATAAAAGAGACCTCAGGGGCAACTTTTTCACGCAGAGACTGGTACATGTATGGAATGAGCTAACAGTGCATGTGGTGGAGGTTGGTGCAATTGCAATATTTAAGAGGCATTTGGATGGGTATATGAATAGGAACAGTTTGGAGGGATATGGGCCGGGTGCTGGCAGGTGGGACTAGATTGGGTTGGGATATCTAGTCGGCAGGGACGGGTTGGACTGAAGGGTCTGTTTACATGCTTTACATCTCTATGACTCTATGACTCCAAGTAAGGCTCACTGTTCTACAATTACCTGCGTCATCTCTACTGCCCTTCTTCAACAAGGGCACGACATTTGCTGTCTTGCAGTCCTCTGGTAATTAGCCTGTGGACAATGACTACTCAGAAATCAAAGCCAAATTCGCTGGCATCTCCTCCCTAGCTTCCCAGAGGATCCTTGGATAACTCCGAACCGACCCAGGAGATTGGCTTACTTTCACTCCTTCTGGAATTGATAACGCCTCTTCATAACTTACTGTGATCCTTTCCAGACTAATATCGTGTATCTCATTATTCTCCTCTAATATATTGTCCTTTAACTGAGTGAAGACTGATGAGAAATGTTCGTTTAATTCCTCTCCGATCCACACTCAACATCCCACTTCTGTCTTTCACTGGCTCTATTCCTAACCTAGTATTCTTTTTAATCCTCACATACCTTGAAAATGCTTTAGGTTTCTCCTTTATTCTTTTTGCTAAAGACTGCTCATGTCGTTTCTTTGCTCTTCTTTATTTTCTCCTTAAATCCTTACCAGCTGATCTGTAACTCTCCAATGTCTCATCTGAACCATCTTGTCTCTCAACACATCAGCCTCCTTCCTCCACTTAACAAGAGATGAAATTTCTGTACTAAACCACCGTTCCCTTACCTAATAACTTCCGCACTTCCTGTCAGGGACATACTTATGAAGGACACACAATATCTGTTCCTTAAACCAGCTCTACATTTCCATTGTCTGCATCACTTGCGTTTTGCTACCCCATTCTACGCATCTTAATTTTTCCTACTCGCATTTTAATTGCCCTTGCCCCATCGATCATGAGGCTCCCTCTTAGTGCTGAAACTTTCACAGTAATATCCTCCCTCAGTGCTGACACTGTCACAAAGAGCACTTATTCAGAACTGACCATGAGTGTGTGGTGGATCCTTGAATTTGACCCGTTGCAATGAGACACTGAATCAATGTTGGCCTTCTGGCTAATAAATACTGCCTCAAAATTTAACATTTGAAATTAATATCTCCCTCAGGACTGAAATTTGGAAAGTGCAGCACCTTCTCAGTACATGATAAAGTGCTGATAAAGCTCACAGAGTTGCAGAATATCTGAATAATGAGGTACTGGTTTAGTATTGTCATCCAACAATGAGACACTCCTTCAATTTGACTCTCTCATACGGTTGGAATAGCTGACCACTGACGTTGTAATTTTGTGTCACTCCCTCAAAGTAAACCTGTTAGAATGAGGCATTGCCTGAGAATTGACTCTCCGACAATAATTCATTAACACATTTCTTGTCATGTGACAGTGCTGCAAAGCCTCCGTACTGACCCCCTGATCGCGCTGGAATACCTCAGTACTACCTGAGAATTGCCTCTCTGCTTTCGATTATCTCGAGTTAGTCCCCCTCCTGCAGAAGAAGTCAGCAACGACACTCGTGCTGACCGTTACTTCCCATATTCTGCAAGAGGAACATTCAAATATCCTAACCGCTATTCCCATATTGTAAACTCAAAAGGGACTGTAGAAAAATAAAGAATAAAAAGAAAAGCTTACCAATCGGGTGCACAAAGCATTTCTTTTTCTTACCGGATGAGGATGGGAGGGTGACACAACCGAAGTAGTGTTTCAGTTAACGCAAACGCACAAAAAATTACGTCACTTACTCTGCTGTCCGGGGTCCACTCCTGGCCCACGTGCACTCCGCCTAAATGAGTTTTTTTTTTAAAGTTAGTGACTCCTCTCCACATCAGCTCCCTGAACGATGTTCTCGCTCTTGCTGATACTGAAACAAACATGGATTGTCCTGATGTCCAAGGTAAGTTTTTGTTTAAAACATATTTACCAACCCGTCAGCCAGCTGATCGACGTACCCACTTTGCCTGCTGCTTCTTCTTAACAAAATAAACAGTTTGCGGTATAACTGATTTGAATCGTTCTCTGTGGTGTTCCTATATGCCATCCTGTGTTCGACACAACACTTGTTCTCTGAGTATCTGCGCTCAACCCATTTCTCTTTTACCCTCACACTCCGTCTTCAGCTTATTTCCTACTTTCCATTATCATCAACTCCACGTTTACCCATCTCTTTCCATTTGCTGTTCCACAACTGTAATTGTGTTAGTTGCTTTTGAAATTAACCCAGATTAATATTTTAAACATTTCTTGTGATGAGCTCCACACACCAGCTATACAAAGGAATGATATTTCTCTTTGTTTCACTATTGTATTATGAGGAACTATTTGTGATCATGGCCCTTCTTTCACGATCTAACTCTCAAGTAGAAAATTTATAAAATTGTCTACAAAGTCCAACAGGGTAGTGTCGGCATAAAAGTAAAGCTATTAAAATCCACGCTGGCATTTCAATGGTTTTTTTTAACCTGTGACAGAATTATTGTTTCGAGTGATGTGACACTGGGCTTATCCCTGGCTTCATCATTCCTGAATTATATCCTTGATATAGATGAAATATAGGGTCATGAATAAAAAAATTCAGATGACACTGGAAATCAGTGCGTGTTTGATGTAGATTAGATTACAGTGTGGAAACAGGCCCTTCGGCCCAAAAAGTCCACACCAACCCGCAAAAGCACAACCCACCCATACATTTAGCTCACACAAAAGGCAATTTAACATGGGCAATTCACCTGACCTGCACATCTTCGGACTGTGGGAGGAAACCGGAGCACCCGGAGGAAACCCACACAGACCATACAAACTCCACACAGTCAGTCGCCAGAGGCGGGAATTGAACATGGGTCTTTGGCGCTGTGAGATAACAGTGCTAACCACCGTGCTACCGTGTCGCCCACTTGTAGCGATGTAACGATGAACTAGTCAGGACATGAGTAATAGGAGCCAGACTGGATCACTCGGGCTGTTGACCATGCTCCATCATCTGATACCTTTCCAACTAAAATCATTAGCTTTCCTTTTTAATGAAACATCTGTTCCTGAGCCGTCGTTATTTTCAATATCCCAGCCTGCACTGCAATTTTGCTGAACACTCACAATCCTTTAAGATAAATGTTTCTCATCTCTGTTGCAAACCAAGTCTCAATTGGAAAACAGACTTTCCTACTTTGAGATTCCTCCACAACAGAATACATCCTTTCAGCGGCTAACTTATCAAGTTCCATCAAACTTTTCCCAATGTTTTTATGAGATGAACATTCATTTACCTAAACGACAATCAATGAAAACCTCATTTCATTCTCATATAGCAATCCTTTCATCCTTCAGAGCCATTTTGATTTGTTTCAAATGCAAGTATAGGTCGATTTAAGGTTGGAGGTTAGAAGTCCTGTTTCGATTGTCACAGGACGAATGTGTTGGTAATCAATTCCAAGATAGCCCCATTAAGCCACCGCTGATATTAATCGTACAGAATACGAGAGCCATTTTTTTTAGTGGGAGGAAGGCGATTTTTCAGTAGACGGGAGGAATACCTGAAGTCGAAACAACATCTAAGACTGTAACATTTAGGAGCCGAAATTTGGCCTTTCGGCTCATCGAGTCTGAATATCCATTCTTTTATTACTGATAAGTTTTTCAACTCCATTCTCCTTCGCTCTCTTCCTAAGCCTTGGTCCTATTGATATACAAGAAACTAAAAATCGCAGTCTTAAACATACTCATTGACATAGCTTCCACAACCTTCTGTGACAATCAGATCTATAGATTCACTACTCTCTGAATGAAGATATTTCTCCTTACCTAATTTCCAAAATGTCTACCCTTTACTCAATCGTGATGCCCTCGCATTGTTGGCTCTCCTACTTTTGGAAACATTTTTCAAACATCTGTTCTGTACACGCCATTCAGTATTTGATATGTTTCAATTAGGTCACCCCAACCTCATGCTTCCAAGGTCAAAGAAGTATAAACACAGGGACCTCAAGTGTTACTCATGTGTAAAGATTTTTATTCCTCGCGCTATTCTTGTGATCACCCTCTGAACATGCTCCAGGGCCAGTACTACCTTCTGAGATATGGCTCACAAAACTGCGCACATTGCTCCATCCGTGGTCTGAAAATTTCCTTAAAGGGCCTCTGAAGTTCATCCTTCCTTTTAATTGGCGAACGGGAGGACTGCAGATGGCAGAGATCAGAGTCGAGGGTTTGGTGCTGGAAAAGCACAGTAGGTCCAGTACCATTCAAAAAGCAGGAAAATCGATGTTTCGGGCAAAAGCCAATCATTCGGAATGAGCTTTCATTCTTTTATAGTCAAGTCCTATCAAAATAAATGGCAAAATTGCATTTACCTTCTTAACAGCTGATTCAATCTGTAAGTTTGACTTGAGACAATTCTGATCTGGAACGCCCACTTATTTTTACACTTCAGACTTCGGAACTTTCTCCCTATTTAGACCATTATTCATGCCCCTATTCTTTCTACCAAAGTGCACGGTCTCACTTTCAAACGTTGCACAGCACTTCTTTGCCCACTCTCCTAAACTGCCCAAAACCTTTTGCGGCCTGCCCGACTCCTCAAGGCTATCTGTTCTCCATCCATATTTGTATCCTCTGCAATCTTAGCCAGAATGCTCTCAGTTCCTTCATCTCGATCGTTAACGTAAATAGTGAAAAGTTGTCTTTCCAACACTGAGCCATGCCAAACGTCACTTTTCACTGGCTGCCATACTGAGAAGAACACTTCTATCGCCTTTCTCTGCTTTGTGCCGGACAGCTGAGGTACTACCATGTTAGCACTTTGCCTCGAACCATGGGCCTTTATCTCACTCAGTAGCCTCCTGTACAACACCTTTCAAAGGCCTTGTTGATGTCCAGGTAGAAAACACCTATTGGCTCTCCTTGGTCTAACATGCTTGTTAATTTTTCAAAGAACCATATTCGATTTGTCACGCATTACTTTCCATTAATGACACCATGCAGACTTTTTTTATTTTGTCGTAACACATCCAAGTATACAGAAATCCCATCCTATCCAATGGATTCCAAGGATCTTAGCCAGTTCCTACGTTAGACAATTCAGTCTGACATTTTCCGTCTTTTGCTTTATTCCCATTTTAAACCAAGCTGTGGGATCCTCCCTGATTCTAACGATTCCATAATCAGCTAAAACCCTCACCCTCTTCTTCACGGGTTTAGATCGGCGATCAGCAATATATGACTACTAGTGTGCAGATCCTGCCCAGGGAGATGTACCCAGTCCACATCAAGCCGTGCAGCCTGAGCATGCAGTCTCCTGCCTCCCAGAATTTCCACAGCATATTTTAATTTGCCGTGACACTGTCTTAATATGACATTTGGCACAGGCACAACACTAGGCTGATAGATTACACCATGCAGCAGTGATCGAAAGTCTTCAAGTAATAGACAGCAGTGAAATTCATAGGAGAACTGTTATTCGGCCACTGGAGTTTCGTACAATAGTTTTCAATGGATTGTCTTTTAATTGATCACTTTAAATGATTACTTCGCATATTTTTCACTGTTGATTTGCAGTGGACATTTCAATCAGTTTATATAATTATCGTCCGTTCTCTTCTCATACCGGTGCATTTGGCTTTGTTTCAGTTTAGGATTGTTGTTTGTGTTTGGCATGGTCATAATCAAACTTCATAGTAACTTTAAATTCCTTGATATCACCGTTTTACGTAGGGTCCTTTTTTCCTCCTTACAACACTACTCATTTACTCCGTTTAATTACACAATGCCGGATCGACGATAGGTACATCTTTGTTATGCTGGTTCAGTTCTTAGCACTACTGCCTTACAGCGCCAGAAAACCGGGTCTGCTTTCAACTACTGTGTGGGCTTTGTACTTTCTCCCCCTGTCTGCTTGGTTTCCTGTCTGCGCGTCGGTTTCTTCCCACAAACCAATGACATGCAGGTTGGTGAACATGTCCAATGTTCAGCGATGTGTAAGTTATGGGCATGAGTCAGGGATAAATGTTGAGTAATTAGGTATGCAAAAAGAGCTGTGTAAGTTAATCTTCGGCCGATCAGTGAATACTTGTTGGATTAAGTAGCCTGTATCCACACTGCAGTGATTCTATAATAATTTGTATCCCTCGGCAATTGTACTATGTGTTCTGGTGAAAATCACTTACAAAAACATTAGACACGTTTGTCTGAAAGAGCTCTGTTGCACATGTAGTTCCCCCAGAAGTTTTGAATTTTGAAGATCTCAAAATGTGTCGGTCCACACAGAGTGACAGACCTGCTGAATTCTTACAAGGCTTTTCTGCTTGTCTTTACCGACACTGCCCTAACACCAAAACGCTATTAGGAGGTTTAAAAACTATTCCCTTTTCACTCTCTCTTCCATCAATTTTGATTCCCCTCAAAGAGTTTGAAGTTTGTCACCACTGCTTTTGCTTTTCCATAAAGCATAGTTACGACAGTAGCTTTCCTTTTGCATCTGTCTATCGACAAGATTATATCCACTGGACTATAGATAACCATCGTTGATGACCGTGTTGCCCTTTCTACCTGATGGTTATAAGTTCTTTCATTATTTCTTTCGTTCTTTCGCTCTTTCTTTCTTTCTTACTCCTTCTTTCTCTGTTTCTTTCCTTATTTCATTCCTTCTCTTTCTTCTCCCTTTCATTATTTCTTTCTTCCTTCATTTTTTTCTTCTTTTCTTTCTTCTTTCCTTCCTTCCTTCCGTTCTTTCTGACTTTCTTTATTACTTTTCTTTCTCTCTTTCTTTCATTATTTCTTTCTTAATTTTTTGATTTTTTTTATTTTTCTTTTTTCTTTCTGTCTTTCTAACCTTCTTTCTTTCGCTCGTTCTTTCTCTTTTTCATTCTTTCTTACGTTCTTTTTTCTTTCTTCTTTCTTTCTTTCTTCCTTTCTTCCTTTCATCCTTTCTTTCTTTCTTTCTTCCTTTCTTTCTTTCTTTCTTTCTTTCTTTCTTTCTTTCTTTCTTTCTTTCTTTCTTTCTTTCTTTCTTTCTTTCTTTCTTTCTTTCTTTCTTTCTTTCTTTCTTTCTTTCTTTCTTTCTTTCTTTCTTTCTTTCTTTCACTGTTTATTCCTGAGACGACGACAATATATACTTTGTCACACACACACGCACAAGCACAAAATCTTACACACTCTCATGCCCTCACACATTCATACAGAACCTCTCTCATACACACGGTCTCTGTCAGACACACAATACAACCGCTACACTCACACAACGCACATTTTCCTGGACGAGTTAACACAGTGTGATACTCTCGCATATGCTCTGCCACACATGCACACATGCAAACACACACTCTCTAACGTAACTCAAATTCACACACTCACAGGCTCACACTTACTCTCTCTCTCTCTCTCTCATGCACACACGCACACATCTTAGTCTAATGGTTGAATGTTCATGTGCAGAATAATATTTGCAGAAACGTCACATTTTGCTGAAAAGCATCGAACCAAGAGACAATCAATGCAGGCAGTCAAACCATATAAGATATGATCAATTCTTACTTTGGATATAGAACCATTCTGAACCTAGATTGATGACACACAGACACTAACCTTTCACCTTTAATGTATTGTCCGAGCTGAGATGTCAACGTTTTTACATAACAATAGGTTGTCTCGAGAATGTGACTTAAAAGTTTTTGGATTTAGATATTATTGAACCGAAGCCTGCAACCTATTCTAAACGGTGGAAGACTTATCAGCGCTCTAGGTTTGTTCAATAAATAATTTCAGTTGCATGACACTGTAATCTTTTGTTATAAAATCGATATCTTGTCATCCTGATCAAGAGTTAGCTCGTGAAGGAGCGGCACTCTGAAAGCTAGTGCTTCCAAACAAATCTGTTGAACTATTACATGGTGTTGTGTGATTTCTACCGTTGTCCACCTCGGGTTAAATCCGTCTCTTGGGAATTGACACCTCAATGGCCAGAGGGTTCCAAAAAATCTCCTGTCCCGGAAAATAACATCACAATAGCATAGAGGCCTCCACAGAGAACAATCGGACAGACATGACAAAGTGTCTGAGATTGCAGTGGTGGAGTCAACATCATTTCACTTGGAATAAATCTGAAGAAGAAACTGTCAACTTTATCTCAAACTCTGGTCTCCCTCTGTTTATACGAAGAGATTGAAGATATTTCAAGCTTCTTCTTAATTGCTCACTTATGTAATGTTTATATGTCAATCGTGTTGTGATGTTATGCAATACATTGCTGATGGAATAGGTGGGTGAATTTTAACCCGGGATCTTGCTGTGTAATGTTCCTTCAACATGTTCTCGGTCACTTTCAACTAATCTTGTCTCTCCTTTATCCAGAGCAACGTTTGTTGGGGAAGCTGCAACGTGAAATGATAAAAAAGGGAAAGCCGTGGCAAGAACAATTTTCGCAGGGGGAGAAATGTCCTGAAGCTTGAGGTCTTGTCAACAGGCTGCACCACGTGGGGTCCCATGTGAGTTGTGTATTTATGTATCCCAAGGTTTAACCTCCTCTGTAGGATCCTGGGTTTCGGAGCCTTATTTTAACAGACTCCTGATTGATTGTGGCCCATGCATTTTAAAAAGAATTTTGACACCTGTCAATGCGGGCTTGGGATTTGATACAAATATATCAATTTCCATTGACTGTCTCATACACAGGACTGCCCGAGGAGGAAATTTTAACCTCTATAAGGAAATCTCTCAAAATTATTGTTGCAATGTCAGATGATTTGTGAGATATGTATCGGCCAGGATGATTGAATTTGATGATTGGATAAGTTAAACACAGGTTGCCGATTTCAATTCGGTGAGTGTCTGGAGGGGTTATCTCTCTCTCTCTCTCTTTCTCTTTCTCTGCTCCCTCTTTTGAACCCTCTCCAGTTGTCTATTATTGGTTTTTGAAACAATAAAACCGTTCCACACACAGCAATGTGATTCGTGGGTTGTTTGACGTGGGAGGGGATGGAAATATTTGACAGCAGAAGATTATTGTTTGTTGGTCAAATGGGTTGCAAAACACGAAAGATGTAGACAAAAAGAGAGAGTGTGATTTGGAATGAGAGAGCGATCGAGGAATAAAATGTATCTTGGTAGCTGCACTCTAAATTGGAGACAGCAGCTGCTCGAGGGTTTGGGGAAGAGAACGGCTGTGTGCAATATCCTATCACATCCCACTTCCAATCACTTCCTTCTAGAATGTGACAGCTGCAAAAAGCAAATCCTTAAAGAGAGTAGGTGATATCCTTTAAACAAATGTCCCAATTAATCCACAGCTTAATGTTGGATATGACGTGGAGTTTGAACAAATTATGCAGCAGGAAAGAAACGCCCTGTGGGATCGCAATGTGCATCTATGGCCCGCGCGGTGATCTGTCATCGTTGGCAATGCGGACGTAGCGGTGTGATTACATGGAACGTAGAACAGTACAGCAAAGTACAAGCGCCTCAGTCCTTAATGTTGTGCCGATCTTTTATCCTAATCTAAGATCAAACTAACCTACATTCACTTTATGTTATTATCTTCCATGTGCCTAAACAAGAGTCGCTGAAATGTCTCGAATGTATCTGCCACCACTGCCGTTGCGTTCTATGCACCCAACACCCCCTCTCCAAACAACATACTTCTGGCATCTTCTGCAGTGTTCCTCCAATCAATTTAAAATTATGCCCGGTCGTAATAGCCATTTATGACCTGGGAAAAAGTGCATGACTATACACTCTATCTAGGTCGCTCATCATCCTGTATACCTCTATCAAGTCACCTCTCATCCATCTACGCTCCAGTGACGAAAGCCTTTGATCCCATACACTTTCTTCAGAAGATTTGCCTTCCAGTCCAGTTCTCATGTTGGCAAATCTCTTCTGCATCCTCTCTAAAGCTTCCACATTCTTCCTATAATGACGCAAGCAGAACTGAACACAATAATCCAAGCATGGGCTCACCAGGGCTTTGAAGAGCTGCAGCATAATGTCGCAGCTCTTATACACAATCCTCCGCTAATGAAAGCCAATACAGCATATGCTCTCTGAAAAACCCGATCACCTTGGTTGACAACATTAAGGGAGCTGTGGACGTGGACCCCAAGATCCCTCAGTTCCTCCACACTGCTAAGATACCAGCCTTTAAAACTGCATTCTGTATTCGAATTCAATCTTTTATAATGGTTCACTTTTAACTTTTCCCGGTTGAACTCCATCTCCAACTTATCAGTTTGTTCTGCATCCTGTCAATGTCACATTGCAACCTTCACCAACACTATCCACGATGCCACCAAGCTACTTGTCATTGGCAAACCAACTAACGCAAACTTCCACTTCCTCATCCTAATCTTTCATAAAAATCACAAAGTCTGCAGGTCCCATAGTAGATCCTTGCAGAACACCGCGAGTATTAGATTTCACTATCACCCTCTGTGGTCTATGTACCCGGCAATTCTGCCCGCAGAAAGCAAACTTTCCTTGCATCCCATGACTCCTTACTTTCTGAATGCACCTACCATGGCAAAAGGCACCAAAAGCCTTGTTGAAAAGCATGTACACCACATCTACTGCTCTACCTTCATGTGTTTTATCACTTCGTCATGGAATTCAATAAGTTTGGGGAGGCATGTTGAAAATCAACTCCAATGTACCACAGTCCAAGACCCTTTCCGTTCTCCTGGCCCCTGCGGGTCTGTTATGGGCATTATCAGGGATAAATGCTGAGTAATTCGGTATGTGAAAAGAGCTGAGCGGATTACACTTTGAACTTAGTGTGGACTTGTTGGATCAAGTGGCCTTTTTCCACACTGTATGGATTCTTTAACAGTTTGTATCCCTCGTCAATTGTACTATTTGTCTTTTCTGAAAATCACTCGCAAAAACAGAATACAAGTTTGTCTACAAGAGCTCTGTTGCAAGTGATTCCTGAAAACATTTGAGTTTTGAAGGTCTCAAAATTTGTCAGTCCACACATAGTGTGAGACCTGCCGAATTCTGAGAGGGAGTTTTTGTCTTTATTTCCTGATTACTGACCTAACAACAAAAAACCGTAAGGGGGTTTTCAAACTGTTCCGTCTTACTCTCTCTTCAATTGAGTCTAATTCCAGCCTAAGATTTTGAAGTTTGTTACCACTACCTATGTCTTTCGATGAAGCGGATTGATGAGACTAGCTTTCCTTTTGTGTCTGTCCGCAAAATGTTCTCCGCTGGATTATTGATATCCACCGTTGATGACCTTGTTGCCCTGGCTACCTGATGGTTACATGTAATCATTTGCCTCTGTGTTACTCGTTCTTTGGTGCAAATGCTTTGCACTTTAACATTAAAGCTCTGCTGCCTCATAACATCAGAGACCTTGGTTCAATTCCAGCATCTGGCAACTATCTGTGTTTCCGCATTGTCCCGTGCCTGCATGGGTTGTCTCCGGATTCCTCCCACAATGCAAAGATTTGTAGGTTAGAGTGGATTGGCCATGCTAAATAGTCTATCGTGTTAGGTGCATTGCCAGAGGGAAACAGGTCCAGGTGGATTACACTTCGGAGGATTGGAGTGGACTCGTTGGGCCGAAGGGCCTGTTTCCATACTGGCAGGAAAAAAACCTATTGAAACCTGTGAATTCATTCTCAGTTTATTCTTGAAGGAACTGTCCCTGCACATAATCTCACTCTGTTCTCCTCGCAAC
Source organism: Chiloscyllium plagiosum (assembly GCF_037043375.1). Lineage (NCBI taxonomy): Eukaryota > Metazoa > Chordata > Chondrichthyes > Orectolobiformes > Hemiscylliidae > Chiloscyllium > Chiloscyllium plagiosum. The sequence continues at coordinate 88,849,058 of NW_028270175.1, read as the reverse complement.
TGTCTGAAAACCCAAACTCCACATACTGTGAATTCATCCCCTCGCTATTCTCCTAATGTACTGTGAATCAAACCCCGTTCTGTTCCCTAAGCAAAAGTCTGTGTCTCCCGCCCTAAACTCCTAATCTCGCCATTCCCTTACTGGGAATCGAATGCGGGATACGGCAATATGAGCAGAATTTCCTAACGATGAGAGCAGCAGTGATTACTGCAGGAGTGCCATGCATGGGTGTGTCAACAGCCCTCAAGCTTCTTGCATGTTCTCGAGGCAAAACAACCGCTGAACGATTGTCATCCCATTTTCTATGTCTTGAACTTGTCTGCCTTAGAAATACGAATTTACAGCTGAATAACTCTGAAGATGATGTGGGTTTCTGCCCCTGTGAATCCTTTTAGTGACTTCCAAATTCAACCACCAGCTGGCTGATAAAGTTTCCTGACAACCACCTGATGAAGGAGCAGCGTTAGAAAGCTAGTGCATCCAAATAAAGCTGTTGGACTATACTCTGGCATTATGTGATTTTTCACTTCCTCTTTATCAACAACATGTCAGCAATAAAGGAGTCCTTTTTTTCTGACCGGGAATTGAACTCGGGTCACAAAGCCACAAGCGCTGATTACCAACCATTGCACCACCAGGGATGCCAACAAGGAACATTGCATCGTTTGTCCTGACGCAGCCTTTGAGGTTTGTTTCACTGCAGTTAAGATTCTCCTCCAAAATGATTGAGTCTTCGAGGTTTACAGAACGGGAAAAGGCATATCATCCCTGTTTTCCAAACCTGGTCTGTAGCCTTATGCAATCTGACTTTCCAAATGTTCATCACAATGATAAGTTCCCTGTCACGTTTTAATCTAAAGCTCCACAATGAATGGGACTGAAGTTTCATACGGCAAATTTGTGCTACTCCCCCTCGATGAATTGAACCTCATTTTCACCCACAGACCGAAACAATTTGACACATTCCCCCGAGATTGTCAGAGGTCACATGAGAGACCAACGTTCAGAAAGTAGGATTTCACCCACTTGTCTTATTTTATCCCATTTCACACTTCAAAACCAGAGTGTGGTTACAGCAGGGAAATAACTCATATAGGAACTCACCTGTGCGTGTTTCTTCCTCATGGATTCCCCCCAATATGCAGTTTATACTGCCTCACCTCGAAATTAGAACATTCCCACACGTCAGCTGCTTCCTCTCCATCCAAATTACTCAAATTAGTGGAAAATCAAACAGGAAAGCTTCAACAGCATTTTAGATTTACACCACCAGTGTTCTAACCACTGAGCGACGGACCCAATACATTACCATCTGAGAGAGAAGGTCTCATGCATTAGAACTTGCAAGGTAATAGGTGAATGGATAGCCTATGTCTCATAAACCAAGCCATGATAATAAAACTGAAACAGAGCCGAGTGGATCATGCAAAGGCAAATGCTAGAATGCAATGCTGAAGCAGATAGTGACCAGGATGATGTAAACAGAGATATCTCGGGTAGTTCGGTCATATGGATTCAGAGCTTTCACTCTTATGGCTAACATTTACAGTGAATAATATGAATTACTCACTGTCATTTAGAAGCGGTATGGTGCTCTGTACCAGTCAGAATCGCTTCCCTGCATGTTACGATCCCACATCACTAATGCCAGCTGATAATGCCTGACGTGCAATCAGTTCTAAACAACAAGAAAAGAGTCAGTAAAAGAGAAAGGATTGTGATTGATGACTGTGGAATGAGTGGAGCCAGGCTCAATGTGGCTGCTTTTTACCCTGATGTACAATTCACTCGGATCAATCATCCACGTTGACTGTTCTTGTGTTTTGTCATTTGCACATCTTATATTGGATCAGTCCCCTGAGCGGATCCATTCAGTTCTAATTTGAAAAACGTCACACAGTTCAGTTCTGCAGATTCATATTAATCGATTTAATTTTAGAAGCAGAAATAGGCCATTCATCCCAAGTCTGTTCCACCATTCAATGAGCTCGTGAGTGTTTTGACAATCCAGAACTGTCGTCTTGCCTTACTTCATAAGCCTTCATGTCTTTACCGTTTACAACTTTGTGGGTCTCAGCCTTGCATATACTTAATGACAGTGACCTGACAGCCCATGTACAGAATTCCACCGGAATTGCAGAAGTCGCCTTAGGCGACTGACTGTGTGGAGTTTGCACGTTCTCCCCGTGTCTGCGTGGGTTTCCTTCTGGTGCTCCGGTTTCCTCCCACAGTCCAAAAATGTGCAGGTCAGGTGAATTGGCCATGCTAAATTGCCCGTGGTGTTAGGTAAGGGGTAAATGTAGGGGTATGGGTGGGTTACGCTTCGGCGGGTCGGTGTGGACTTGTTGGGCCGAAGGGCCTGTTTCCACACTGTAATGTAATGTAATCTAAAAAATTTCGAACAATGGTGTGTCTAACTGTCATCTGGAAAGAACAGACACTGGACTGGAGGGAGGGGAGAGGTCATGGTGAGAGACACTGCAGCAGGTAAACTAAAAGAAAGGGAAGGAATCGATATGGCAGTGGGTCCATAATCACACTGGTGTTCTTCCATTCTCACATTCCAATCACTTAATCAATTAGGTTAAGGCTCTCTGCTACTCGGCTCTTCTCGAAGGGAATCAAACTTTCTGCATGCATGAAGTTAACTCTGCAAATATCTTGTATATTTCAAAAAGGAGTATTTTTGTTGTTGTTATACTGTGTCGGAGCATGCCAATTCAATGCAATTCAGCATGATATCCATTTACTTTCATCTCTGATTTGAAACTCTCACAAAGAGCTGCTCCCTTTGATGTTTTTAATGTCAGGAATTCATGTTCGTTTTTCAGAGTTTTTCCTCTGGCAATAAATCCTCATTCCCTTCCTGGGAGTCAAACCCAGGAATCATCAGTGAGAGGGCTGAATCCCAACAAATAGAGCATCAAAGAATGTGTGTACAATGCTGGTAACATTGTTCTTGACAATGCTTTTGGCTTTTCTTTCAGTTGCAAATGATTGAGTAACTGACCTTTAACAGCAATGTGACAGTCCCTTCGACCCATTATATGAATGCCTTTCATCAAGGATCGCAAGACCATACCCACCTTCCAACTTGGCCTCGTGTTTTCTAATATTTTAAGTGCTCATCTAAATAGTTATTTGATGTCTTGAGTGCTTCGATGGAGCAAAAATTGAAGACATTTCTGAAAGCCAAAATCTTTCTTAGAGCCATGTGCCAGTGTTCCTCATCATGCCATCAATCGGGGTTCAACTCCGTCATGGTACTCCTTTGCAGCTCCTCTGTTCATCTGCGGTGGGTGTCCTCAGAGTAAACCATCACCAGTTATGTCTTTTGAATAGCAATGCAGAACGTCTATAGCGACTTTACGATTTTTGTTTCCTTGAGACAGGCAAGAAGGGGTACGATTAAGGGGCCTTGGATGACGATAATACAGTTTCTCGTCAAGGTGAAGAAGGCATCTTATGTAAGGTGGAGATATAACACAACTTCAGATGATGTCAAGCTTGCAAGAAAGTAGTTCAGAAGTGGACTGAGGAGAGCCAGGAGGTGGCACGAACAAAGCTTGCCAGGAAGGATCAGGGAGAACCCAAATGCATTTTAGTCATACGTAAGGAATACGAGAATAATCAGGTAGAAGGTAGGATTTGTCAAGGATGACGTAGGGAACTTTCTCGTGGAGTCTGTGCAGAGAGGGGAAGCCCTAATGAGTTTCTCGCTTTGTTTTTTAATAAGAAAGGGAAAGTTGTTGTGAATGAGAATTTGAGGAGTGGGAAACTGGCTTGAACAGATCAAGACTAACAAAGTTGATGTGCCGGAAATTTTGGCAAACGTTAACATCGATGACCCCCACGCCCTCCCCACCCACCAGGGCCAGATCAGATTTGTCCGAGGATAATCCGGGTTGCGAGAAAGGAGGCTACTAAGCTGCTTGCGAAAATCGTTGCTTCACCACTCTTCATGGGAATTGCACTGCAGATTGTAGTGGAGGGGGGAACGAATGTGATTCCTCTTTTCAAGAAGTCTAATAGGGAGATCACTGGCAATTGCAGGCCAGTAAGTCGTGCGTCTGTGGTCAGCAAGATTTTTGAAAGAATTCTGTGGGAAAGGATTTATGATTGTTTTGAAAAGCGTACCGTGATTAAAGGCAGTCAGCATGGCTTTGTGACGGGCAGGTCACGCATCGCATACTTTATTGAGTTCTTTGAGTAGGTGACGAGACATGTTGACGAAAGTCGAGCAATGGATGTGGTGCATATGAACGGCAGCAAGGCATTTAGTAAAGTCAGGAGCTATGGGACACTGGGAGACTTGGCTGTCCGGGTCAGAACTGGTTTGCTAACAGAATGCAGAGAGTGGTTAGAGATGGAAGTTATTCTGCTTTCAGTGGTGAGTGGTGTCCCTTAGGGCTGTGCTCCTGGGCCTCTGCTCTTTGTCGTTTTTATAAATTACTTAAATGAGGAGGTTGGGAAGTGGGTTGGGAAGTATTCCGATGACATAAAGGTTGATGGTATCTTTGAGAGAATCGAGGACTATTACAGCGTGACATAGACACGATGCAGAACCGGGCTGAGAAGTGGCTGATGGACTTCAACCCGGATAAATGCAAAGTTATGCATTTTGGAAAGTCGAACATAAGTGCTGATTAAAAACAGGATTCTGGGCAGTGTAAAAGAACAGCAGGATCTTGGCGTTAAAGTGCATAGATCCATCAAAGTTGCCACTAGAGCAAAAAAAGAGCATGAAAGCACTGGAAGGTTTAAAGCATGACGACCACAGGTGGTCTGTTGGAAGGGATCTGTGGAATGCTACACTCGCCAAATGGCCACTATGTCGGGATGAGATAACACAGTTAGAAAAGCTAGCCTCGCCCGCTAAATATCATCCTGGCAGGCTTGGGACAGATTGTAGCAATGAATGTTTGGGACATGGAATTAAGTATTTAAGTAATAGTTAGTAGAGTCAACCTGATTGAGACGCTTGACATTAAGTATCGAAACAGTATTTAGCAGAGTCAGCTGAAGTCAGAACACCATTGTAATAGATTGTCCATCTAAATAAAAGACCTACTCATTGAATAATTCTCTGCGTCTCCTGGTGATTCTCTATGTTTTATCCATGACAAATTTGGCGTAGTGAGCAGAGTCTTGTAGAGACCTACCTGGAAAGAGGACGGCAGTAACACGGCGCGTCTTGGTCAAACGAGGGCACTCCAGTGACTGACAGAATGAGGGTACCAAACATAAGAGTTTAGCAGTTTTACTGTGAATCCGGACTATATTCTGTTGGCTTGTGATGGTCCATGGGGGCTCAGAGGTGCGAGAACCTGCGGGAGGGTCTCTCCATTCCAAGATCCAAAGTCGAGGCGTAAAATCCAGTTGAAGGAGATGTGGTGAATTTGATAAGAAAACTGGGCAGTGGGGTAAGAAATGAGCAAGAATAGAATGGAGCAATTGCCTGAGTAAAAATGACACGTGGTGTTAATAAAAGTCCACTTGGTGTTCGTAAACGGTCTACGTGGTGTTAGTAAAAAAAAAATCCATGGAGTGTTAATAAAATATCCACGTGGTGAGTATAAGACCCTATAAATGCCGCCTCGCCAGAAACAAGGGATTGAGCGCATAACTAAATAAGGGGAAATTGTTTTCCTCAAAGCGCTAATACTTAGAAATCCAGCAGATTGGTAGTGGATTATTAAAATAGTAGAGAATAGTCATAATATTTAAGCGTAATTTTGGAAATTAAGACAGGCTTGGCTCGCAGCAAAGCTCTGTCTGAGAGAGAGAGAGAGACTCTATATTTAAGTCAATATGTTCTGGTTTGTATGCATAATTGTTGGTCATTAACAGCTTCTGTTTTGTTTCCATGGAGCTCGAGGTCCGGGGTAAATTGATTTTATTTTGTACTTTAAGAATTTAAGATAGTTCTCTTGAGAGATTTTTCAAGACACGGTTCGCGATTAGTGCATTTTGCAGATGCAGTGCTAGATTGGTTTAGGCTGCACGAATGACAATAGGTTGTTGGCATTAACCGGCTGCAACTGAGGACGTTTTGGAATTGATAGATTGTTAAAGGACAATTGCAAGTTATAAAGTTAGGGATTACTTATACTTTTGACGAAGCCCTACCAGACTTGAATGCCATGAGAAAGTGATTTGTGACAGCAGAGATAATACCTTAGCTGGACTGAATGCATAAAGCTCGGCAGCTGAGGTACCAAGTAAGACATTTCCAGTGGGAAGAAATGATATTGTAATTCTTTTTTAGGAATGGGAAAAAAGAACTAACGATTTATTGAATAAATGGCCGAACGAAGGTATGTTTGATATACACATGTGCAATAAGATGGAAAGACGAATTACGAACTAAAAGCCGAAAGATAAATCTAAACATAGGAATGAAAAGAGGGTTCAGGAGGTGGAAATCCGCAAAGTTTTAGGTAAGAGTGTGAGGAAGTGAAGGTAGCTTATCAGGCATGCGCGTTGACTAGGAAAGCAACAAAGAACAAGCTGAGTAGATACTGGATATAGAAAAGCAGGGATCAGCACCCCCATATACCCAGATGTGGAGGAGTTGAATAGACCCCCTTTCTACTCGAATGAAGAAGCATTGAAGAAGTGTCCACTAAAAAAACAGGGTAAATAGAGTTGTAAGGGGATGCAAGTGCAGAAGACAAAAATGAGCTGAGTGAAAAGACAGACAGAGAGAGATAGTGAATGTGCTTGTTAGAGCAAATGGAAGCTCTACAGCGAGAGCTAAAAAAAAAAACTGAAGAATGAGGTTAGTGTATGAGTCCGCTAAGGGAAGAAAAAGCAAATGAGGAATACTGGCGACAGGAAAGGGAGTCTGAAGAGTGAAGAACTGAAGGTGATGCAGTGGTTGTGGAAAGTGATGAAGAGAGACAAGGAATGAAAAATACTCCAGTACCTCAAGTTTGGGAGGAATTAGAAAAAGCTTTGGAGGCAGAGTCCAAGGGGGAATTATTGAGATACAGCGCAGGTAAAGGGAAAATGGGCCAATAGGAAAGGCTGCTAGCGGTGCTTATATAAGAGGGGAGAAAACTAAAATACATTCGTTGGGGAACTCAGGATCTGGAAGGGCTGAAAGATGCGCTGCCTAGTTTACATGAGGGAGCGGGAAAGTGCATCAGGGTTTTGCAGATGAAACCACAGGGAAATTGCTGGCTATAGGAAACTGGAATGCACTGCTGGTTAGGTAGGTAGGACTCACGAAGTTAAAGGAAATAAAGGTCCTAGACCGTTTAAAGAAAATGAGGCCGGCAATCCAATGATTGATAGGCTCCGGTTTGATCGAGTGAGATATAATATACTGGAAGCCTTAAGATATTGTTCTCCACCAAAATGGGCCACCAGGCGTTAAGAGGAGATCCACAGGGAGAAAGTGAAAATCTACACTGGATGCCTATTTGGAGAAACAATGTGAATAAAATCGAGGCGGGAAACAGAGTAAGACATAGATACTAACCAGTTGCTGATCACAATATTCTGAAATTCCACCATTGATGCAATGCCCTTCCATATCTGATCAAGACTGGATGTGATGATGGGTCGGACATCAACAGTGAGTCACTAGGAATTTAGATGTCATCTAGTAAATGAAGTTGAAAGCTTTTCAAACTGAAAAGAGACAGTGTCTGAACAACAGGAGCAGGTGCAAAGGAAGTTAGTGCAATGCAGCTCAAAGAGCTTGAAAAGAATGAAAAAGAGAAGGCTAAGTAGATTTTACCAGTAAGAACCGACACAGTAATCAACACTGGCTAAGCCAAATGCAGGCACAAGGGTTGGCCTTGGAGTTCCTGAGTCTGCCGAGTTCTGCATGGACAACGACTTGGCCAAACTCTGTAAGCATAGTTGTTCCAGTTGCTTGTGACAAATGTTAACCACACCAGAAAAATGGCAACCGTTTCGACACAAATTGACTGTGGAAAACCACAGATTTTTGCCCGTCCTGAAGAAGGGCCTGTGCCCGAAACGTCGAATCTCCTGTTCCCTAGATGCTGCCTGACCTGCTGTGCTGTTCCAGCAATAAAGTTTCAACTTTGATCTCCAGCATCTGCAGACCTCACTTTCTGCCCGTTGCTGATGCCACGTTGCAAGCCCACAGAGCCAGTAAATAGTTCAGAAACTGATATTAACCTTTCTGGTTCCTCTGCCACACGTTTAAGACTCAAATATTCTACACAGTACATATAAGGATGTGGTCAGTGAAATTTTAAATAAGACATCTTGCGAGCAGAACGTGACCAAAGAGTCACCAATCATTTAAAGTTACATTCTGCCTTCTCAGGATAGAAATGTTGAAGACCGTGTAATCAAGAATTACCAAATAGATGGAATTCCTGAAGAAGGGCTTATGCCCGAAACGTCGATTCTCCTGTTCCTTGGATGCTGCCTGACCTGCTGTGCTTTCCCAGCAACACATTTTCGGCTCTAATCTCCAGCATCTGCAGCCCTCACTTTCTCCTCCAAATAGAAGGAATGTATTGTTATACATGTCAGACAGTATTCATTCCATCGGGAGCTTTCAGCTGTCATGATAAACGCTTGGGATTAAAAATATTTAGACTGGATACTCCAATTTTTTAATTCATTCACAGGATGAGCACATCGCTGGTCAAGTCAATATTTATCGTTCATTCTTAATTGCTCATATCGCAGGTGAGAGTCAACCACATTTCGGACAAGCCAGGAAATGATGCCACTTCCTTTAACAAAATTATGTTCGTGAGCCATGTGCGTTTTTCCAGCAATCCAGAAAGATTCATATGCTATCATTGGACTCTTACTTCCAGAGTTTACTGATTTCACCATCTGCTATGGTGCGATTCGAACACGGGTCGACAGAATATTACTTTGGTTTCAGCTACCTTACCTCCAGCACCAGGCCACTCCCAATTATCTGGCTGCACTCTGGTCTCACAGCATAATTCCTAATGAACGTTTTTTTTTTGCCCGAAACGTCGACTGTCCTGCTGCTCGGATTCTGACAAACCTGCTGTGTTTTTCGAACACTGCTCTCTCGACTCTGCATTAACAATCGAATGATACCACCACTAGCCCATTGCCTCCCCTAAAGGCGATTTGTTGAGTGTCCTGCCACTACATGGCAGGATACCAACGGTAGAATAAATTGCAAGGCAAATGAAAATACAGGATTTAAATGTTCCTGTTGTGGTTTCAGTTGTAGTACTAAAATGGGTTAAGGCCAACAACAGACATTCGTCATCAAAAACGTATTGACGTGGCTCAGAAGGAAAAATGGGGAAGAAACAGGATCTGTTGTGAGTGAACAGATGTACTTAACACCTGATTGACACAAAGATATATGCCTATTTTTATCTTTACTCACACCCTTAAGGTTTAGTAGGGACGACATGCAACAATAATGGTTGGAATGAGAATTTGCCAAGAAAGCCCATTTTCGAAGAACATAGCTGTTGTGCAAAACTAAATACAATAAGTAACCTATATCTTCCATACTACTGACGTCAGGCTCAGCAATCTATAATTACCTGGCTTAGCCCCGCTGCCCTCAATAAGCACGGTGATAACATGAGCAATTCTCCAGTCCAGCGAGGATTTATCCATGTTCAAGGATTCTTCAACGATACCTGCAAAGTCCGAAGCTATTTCCCCGCCTACTTCCCTCAGTAACCTGGGATAGAATCTATCCCGACCCGGGGACTTGTCCAATTTAATCTTGACGAGAATATCCAACATTTCCTCCGTCCTTATGCCAACTTGCCCGAGAGTAAGCAAGCATAAATCTCTGACATGAAAATCCATCATGTCCCTCTCCTCGGTGAATGGCGATGAAAGTACTCGTTAAGAATCAAACCTATTTTCTCTGACTCCACGCATAACGTTCCTCCTTTGCACTTGAATGGGCCAACCCTCACCCTGGTTACTCTCTTGTCTCTCAATATAGGAATAAAAGGCTTTGGAGTATTTTTCTTTACGCTGTTTGGTGAAGATATCTCATGATCCATTTCAGAACTCTTAATGCCTGATTTGAGAATTGTCCTTCATTCCTGAAATTCTTCGAAACGTTCGTCTGTTTTCAATTGGTTAGAGTTTATGAATGCATTCTTTTTCCTTTCAACTAGACTCAAAACTTAACCTGTCATCCCTGGTTCCTTATGTTTGAGGTGAGGGATGCCATGGTCGTCCCTGCTGATTACACTTGCAGGAAGTGCACCTATCTCCAGCTCCTCCAAGACCGTGTTAGGGAACTGGAGCTGGAGTTGGATGAACTTAGGATCATTCGGGAGGCAGAGGGGGTCATAGATCGGCGCTTGAGGGAAGTAGTAACTCCAAAGATTGCAGACAGATGGGTGACAGTGAGGGGGACTGGGAGGAAGCAGCCAGTGCAGGGAACCCCTGCGGCCGTTCCCCTCAAGAACAAGTATACTCTTTTGGATACTTGTGGAGGGACGACTTACCAGGGGTAAGCAATGGGGTTCCGGCCTCTGGCACGGAGCCTGTCCCCGTTGCTCAGAAGGGAAGGGTGTAGAAGAGCAGAGCAATAGTTATTGGGGACTCGGTAGTTCGGGGCACAGATAGGCGGTTCTGTGGGGGCGAGAGAGACTCACATTTGGTATGTTGCCTCCCACGTGCAAGGGTGCGTGACGTCTCGGATCATGTTTTCCGGGTCCTTAAGGGGGAGGGGGAGCAGCCCGAAGTCGTGGTCCACATTGGCACCAACGACATAGGTAGGAGGAGGGCTGAGGATGTTAGGCAGGCTTTCAGGGAGCTAAAGGGATGGTGCAGGAGGGAGGGATTCAGGTATCTGGATATCCGGGGTTCTTTCTGGGGAAGGTGGGATCTCTATAAACAGGATGGTCTGCATATGAACCTGAGGGGCACCAGTATCCTTGGGGGGAGGTTTGCTAGTGTTCTTGGGGGGGGGGGGGGGGAGTTAAATTAACTCTGCAGGGGCATGGGAACATAGACTGTAGCTTTAAGGTGCAGGACCTGGAGTGTAGGGAGGTTAGGAACATGGCATCAATCTCAAAGGAGGGTCCCTGTAAACAGGAAAGTGGCTTGAAGTGTGTATACTTAAATGCAAGAAGTATACGAAATAAGGTAGGTGATCTTGCAGCATGGGTTGGTACCTGGGATTTCGATGTTGTGGCTGTTATTGAGACATGGGTAGAACTGGGACAGGATTGGCTGTTGCAGATACCAGGGCTGAAATGTTTTGGTAGGGTCAGAGGTGAGGGTAAAAGAGGGGGAGGTGTGGCATTACTTGTCAAAGATAGTATTACAGCGGTGGAAAGGACGATGGATGAATACTCGCCATATGAGGTAGTTTGGGCTGCGGTTAGGAATAGGAAAGGTGAGGTCACCCTGTTAGGAGTTTTCTATAGGGATGTCAGGAATAAAAGAATGACTAGGATAGGAATAGGTCCAGTCAAGGATAGTAGTGGGAAGTTGCGTGTGGAGTCTGAAGAGATTAGGGAGACACTGAATGAATACTTTTCGTCAGTAGTCACTCAGGAACAGGATATTGTTGCCAATGTGACTATTGAGTCACAATTAATTAGAATGGACGGCTTTGAGGTATGTAGGGAAGAGGTGTTGGAAATTCTGGAAAGGGTGAAAATAGATAAGTCCCCTGGGCCTGATGGCATTTATCCTCGGGTTCTCTGGGAAGCAAGAGAGGAGATTGCAGAGCCTTTGGCCTTGATTTTTATGTCCTCGTTGTCAACAGGAATCGTGCCAGAAGACTTGAGGCTAGCAAATGTGGTTCCCTTGTTCAAGAAGGGGAGTAGGGATAACCCTAGTAACAATAGGCCGGTGAGTCTCACTTCTGTTGTGAGCAAAGTCTTAGAGAGAATTGTAAGCGATAGGATTTATGAACATCTGGATATGAATAATGTGATCAAGGATAGTCAGCATGGTTTTGTGAAGGGCAGGTCGTGCCTCACAAACCTTATTGAATTCTTTGAGAAGGTGACTAAGGAGGTAGACGAGGGTAAAGCGGTAGATGTGGTGTATATGGATTTTAGTAAGGCGTTTGATAAGGTTCCCCATGGTAGGCTACTGCAAAAAATACGGAGGTATGCATTGAGGGTGAGTTGGAGGTTTGGATTAGGATTTGGCTGGCTGGAAGAAGACAGAGGGTAGTAGTTGATGGTAAAGATTCATCTTGGAGTGCAGTTACTAGCGGTCGTCCGCAAGGATCTGTTTTGGGACCATTGCTGTTTGTCATTTTTATAAATTACCTGGAGGAGGGGCTAGAAGGTTGGGTGAGCAAGTTTGCGGATGATACGAAAGTCGGTGGAGTCGTTGACAGTGAGGAAGGATGTGTCAGGTTACAGTGGGATATAGATAAGTTGCATAGCTGGGTAGAAAGGTGGCAAATGGAGTTCAATGTAGGTAAGTGTGAGGTGATTCACTTTGGTAAGAGTAACAAAAAGATGGGGTACTGGGCTCATGGTCGGATACTTGGTAGTGTGGATGAGCAGAGGGATCTTGGTGTCCATGTACACAGATCTGTCAAAGTTGCCACCCAGGTAAATAGTGTGGTAAAGAAGGCCTATGTCGTACTGGCTTTTATTGGTAGAGGAATTGAGTTCCGGAGTCCTGAGGTCATGTTGCAGTTGTATAAGACTCTGGTGCGGCCGCATCTGGAGTACTTTGTGCATGTTTGGTCGCCATACTATAGGAAGGATGTGGAGGCACTGGGACGGGTGCAGAGGAGGTTTACCAGGATGTTGCCTGGTATGGTAGGAAGATCGTATGATGAAAGGCTGAGGCATTTGGGGCTCTTTTCATTGGAGAAAAGAAGGTTTAGGGGTGACTTGATAGAGGTGTACAAGATGATTATGGGTTTAGATAGGGTTGACCATGAGAACCTTTTTCCATGTATGGAGTCAGCGATTACGAGGGGGCATAGCTTTAAATTAAGGGGTGGTAGGTATAGGACAGATGTTAGGTGTAGATTCTTTACTCAGCGAGTCGTGAGTTCATGGAATGCCCTGCCAGTAGCGTGGTGCACTCTCCCTCTTTATGGGCATTTAAACGGGCATTGGATAGGCATATGGAGGATAGTGGGCTCGTGGAGGTTCGGTGGGCTTGGATCGGCGCAACATCGAGGGCCAAAGGGCCTGTACTGCGCTGTATCTTTCTATGTTCTATGTACCACCAATATTAGCCCCACTGCCTTGCATGATATGCAGCGTTCACCGCTCCTCCAATAACTTTAGTCGAAGCTGTGAGGATTCCCGCCTGCGCTGTACTTATTGGCTGCGTAGTCGAGACGCCTCCATCCTCTCGGGGCAGAAGACTGAGTCTGAAACCACTCTAACTGTTCTGCCTTTCACTTTATATTGATGCCCATTTTTAATGACAATTTAATCAGGATATAATCTGTCTTCTATTAACCGTATCCGTGCCGCTTCTAACGTTATACATCATTATGAGATCTCTGTCTACTTTTTGTTCTTCGAATTATCTGCCCAACCATATCCAACTTCAATTCATAACTGAAAATTTCCTTCGTCGTCGTGATGAAGCTCGGAGGCACTCGCTCAAATGACAGTCAACTACTTTCTGTAATGTTCTAACCACAGCTACAAAGTTTATGTGGGCTCGAATCAAGGTTGGTCGCTCCACATCCAGCTCCAACAAAAGATTCCTGTTATTATAATCTCAGCCATAACTGAGAAAGCGAAATGTTCTGTGTGTCTTCTTAACGAACCTATTATCTTGTCGTGCTGCCTTGAGGGATGTTCTGCGCTTTCTATGCTTTGTTACCATATAATACTCCCCTGAAAATGTCCTTCTTCAAAACTACACCACCCCACGTTTATTTGAATTACATAGCACAGACAATTTATCTGCTCATTTGATCAATTCATTTATCTCCTCATTCTCAACCACCTGGCCAGTTTTTGTGTGTGTGTGGTCTACAAACTTGTTTTGCATCATTTTTCTGCTCAAATTGTCGAAGAGCTTATAATGTACGCCGGTCAACATTTCATTAGATCATGGCAAACATAATCACATGAGGTTTGCCTAATGACCTAACTCTGATTAAGATGCAAGTTTATTCGTTCCCCGTGTACGTTGTCGTCCGGACACTGAGAAAACTGCACATAGCTCTGGTCTGAAACTTCTGAAAACGAGTCTTCCAGCTCAGCGAGCAATAATACGTCCTGAACCTCAAGCTGAGCGAAATATCTTCTCAAAACTCAATAGCTCTGGACGTCATAATACCTTTCAGGAAGAAAACACAGGTGCACAACGCATTAATTCGACTCCTAATTCACTCTGATGTAATACAATTGGTGCCTGGAGCAAATTCGCTTGTGTGCACGCGACTGTGCATTGATCTTATCACTGTGTACTTAGTTTAAATAACACTTGAATGTCTGTGCCGTTTCTCACCAAAATGCACCTTTAATGGAGGACAATGTGTCTTTGTCTGAATTCAATGTGTGATGAGGCGATGTTTGAAACTTTGTGCATATTTCCAAAATTCGCATACTTGGGAAACCTGTGCTTCAAACAACAATTTCCATGACTTGACTTCACTATAGGTCGTTTAGGCTATATTTCGTGCAATGAGTTCAGTTAAGTTCTAAACTTATCATCACTGCTTCAGATCTGTATATTCACGGTTCTATACTACTGACGTTATTGCATTTGTGTATTTTCCTTCACAAGTCCTTCACTTATTTTTCGTTCGGAGAATTGACCAAACCAGTTGAGAAAAATGCTACAGGCTCAAAGCGTACATCACAAGTAGCTATTCTCCTTGAAGAGAAAAAAAAGAATAAACGATAGTGAAATTGGTATAACTGTCACACCTGTCAAAGGATTTGACTGAATTAAATGCAAATTTCTGTAATTTAGCCATACTCGATAGTTTAGCCAGATGACCCCAGGTGCCCTATTTAATTTCGTAAGGATATGGGTAACAAACAAATACATATTATGGAGTTCTGCGCCAAAGTACTTACAGTTCGGTTTGGAAGTGCAATTACTTGCATTCAGTTTTAATTTGTTTTTTATTCAATCTACCATTAACGTCTCGCTTACAAACAGTTATTGCGTGCTTGGAGCATGAATAATTGCAGTTGCTGTTAGTGTGTAGTTATCTCTTTCTTCTCTTTGCCCACACCCTTTCATCCTCAAAACCCCACCTATTTATCTATTTTCCATTCATCAAATCAACTATGGGCTCGAATGTAAAATGAGTTTAGGTTTGCTCATTTTAGTCGCTGCAATTCTGTGACTATGCTCAAATCCTCTTTCACTAGAAACGATTCGTCACATACTGGCGTATTTGAGCTGAGTCAACAGCGGTAAAATGGCTCCATGCAATTGTTCAACTGATCCACCAAACGAAGTTGAATCTCAAACCGGAACTAATATATTTCTCTGCACAGTTGTTATGTAATTTGATGAGACTGGATCAGATATTTCTGCCTTTGTTTCTAATTTCCAGTGCTCGCAGTTCTTTTGGATTTTTCTTTATTTGTTATTCCACACAGTTAGCAGGAGAGGTGCGGGAAGACGTGTATCCAGGGCAGTCCAGTGTGATGCGAGTGAAAGAGACAGCTCGGGGCTGCTTTTGGTTGGCAAATGGGACCTCCAGACAGAGATGAAAGGAGCATTATGCATTATGCATATTCCTCCATATAAACAGCACTCATGCAACATTACAGTTAAATCATAACATCAAACGAACTTATGGTGGACAATAAAAGTTGGCCACATCAACAGAATAAGTTAAATTTTAACTTTCCGGATATGGCACTCAGTTGCCTGGTAAATCCATTGATGTTGATCCAAAGAACGACAATTTGATGAGTAGACCGTGGATAATTTAATTTCAGACATCAACGTCCAACCATCTTCCGACCCCAAGAGACCACAGTCCCATAGACAAACATATGAGTTAATGTTTGCTTATGAACATCAAAGTACGTAATTTCGGAGCAACTTTCTGTTCTTGACATCTGAAATTTGCTACATAATTGAATAATATCATAACTGATGTTATTAAATTACATTCTTGCCAAAATAATCGCATTGCACGTGCTTGTTTGGAGCAAGCGGAGATAATATTGAATCATTTCTGAAAACATCGCTTTCGATCGTTTTACAGTTTCTGGTGTAATTGGCGGTATCGAGGTGGATCAGGACTGATGGGCTCTCTTTGACTCCGTTATTCCTCCCCTTATTCTTACATTAGGACTGCAGATGTTGGAGACCAGAGTTGAAAAATGTGGTGCTGAAAAAATACAGCAGGCCAGGCAGAATCAGAAGAGCAGGAGAATTGATGATTCGGGCATAATCCGGTCTTCAGGCGTGAGGCTGGTGTTCCACGCGGCTGAGATAAAAGATAGGGGGGAGGGAATTTGGGGGAGGGGTGCTGGGAATACGATAGGTGAAAGGAGGTGAGGGTGACAGGCCGGAGAAGCGATGGGGGCGGAGAGGTCGGGAAGAAGATTGCAGGTCAAGAGGGCGGTGCTGAATCCGGGTGCTGGGACTGAGATAAGGTGGCGGAGGGGAAATGAGGAAGCTGGAGAAATTTACATTCATCCCATGTCGTTGGAGGGTCGCTCGGCGGAAGATGAGGCGCTCTTCCTCCAGGCGTCGTGTGGCCAGGGTCTGGCGATGGAGGATGTCATGGAACTGCATGTCCTTGGCGGAGTGGGAGAAGGAGTTAAAGTTTTCATCCACGGGGCGGTTGGGTTGCTTGGTGCGATATCACAGAGGTGTTCCCTGAAACGTTCCACAAGGAGGCGCACTGTCTCCCCAATGCAGAGGAGACCACATCTGGTGCAGTGGATACAGTAAATGATGTGTGTGGAGGTGCAGGTGAATAACGGCATTTCTTGGCGACAATGAAAGCTTTTCACTGTATTTTAATGTTTTACTACTGTAAAATAAACTTGACAACAAAATGAAATCAGATTTCAAGCAAGTATGCAAGGCAAGTATGTGTGCAATCACCAACTGCTTCTATTTATACCGTCAGATGGGTGGATCACATCCAACTTTGGCTGCCTTATTTACAACTAAAGCGTCAGTCATGTTAAAAACACATAACACATCATGATATTTTACTTTATTCTTCCATGTAACAGGGATGTTTAACCGGAACCACGAATATATTCAATTTGAAATTTTCAAGAAGAGAATTTTTGTGGATAAACCAACAAATAAACAAAGATATACTTGCTGCACTCTGACTTTAACTTTCAATACGCCAATTGAAAGCTACCTTAAGGATTAATCGCTGCCTTTATCTGAAAATGTCCAATCATATCGCATCTCATATCGAATTACTATGACTGTGACATACTCAACCTGCGAACTTTACCATGAAAGCATTTATCCGTGTTTTCATTGCATTCGATAGTCTCTACATGAAACATGAAGTTTCAGTTGAATTCAGTTTTGAATTATTTGCCTCTTACTCTCCTCATCACTTTGAGAACTCATTTCAATTTTGTGTTCGTTCAAGTCTGTTCTTACAACCACAGATGGGCAGCCAGAATCCAAAATCTTTCTCACTTTCAATTTAAACTAACAAAGACATTATTTCCACAGAACAACTCCAGCATCTACTTCAGTAAATAAAGTTGAATCTTCAAGGTGTTCACATTTTAACTGGAAGGAAGTTTGGATCAAGGGCACGAGCAAACTAGATAGCATTTAATTCCATCAGAGTAAAAAAGCATGCATATCGGAGGTTTGTATCAACAATGTGAGCATATCATTGATTCAATTTTAAAATGAGGATACTTTTGATTTTTACTTTTAGTTTAATTCAGGTAAGTGCAAACAATGTTTTATTGCAGGATGATCTAACTTAAAGTTAAGAGTTATATCAAAATAGTCCCACTACAAAAACGGGAGAAATGGAAAAAGCTATTTCCAAACAGACTATCAGCGAGTGTGCCCCATTCTGTGGGATGTATATGAAATCAGGATAAGACGTTTAAAATTGTATCACTGTTCAGTCGTGCTTCTATTGTTGAATTTCCCCAGTACCAACATGCTGGGGGTTATTATAGTGCAGAAAATGAACTGGGCTCTCCACATTAAAAAGGTGGCTGCAAGAACAGGACTGATGTCCGGAAATCTGCGACGAGCAACTCATATCCTGATTCATCAAAGCGAGTTCACCCTCCACAAGGCACACTTCAACAGTGCATTGGTGCATTCCTCGACAAATATGGCTTGACACCATCCAGAAGAAATCAAATCAAAAGGATTAGATAATTGGAGAAGAGCCAACGCTGTATCTTTGTTAAACAAATGTAATGGGGATAATCTGGGGCATTACGTCCTGGGAACCTACTGCAATTGGTAGGCAAATTGTTGCAGCAGAATCTTAAAGACAGGGGTTGATCACACTTCGGGAAGAACTGAGTCAGTAACGAGAGACGGCATGGCTTTTTGCCAAGAAGTTTCAGCCTCACACACTTGATAGAGGTTTTGACAAAGTGACAAAGGATGAATGAATGATTATGTTGTCTGTATGGAATTTCACAAGTCCATTCATAATTTTACTCATGGCAGGTTGAAACTAAATGTGAAGTTATGTGAGATCTGCACCTTGGTTCTAAGAAAGGTGCAGGCCTGGCTTCGCCATAGATTGCAACGACTATTGATGGAAACGTGAGAGTCTGACTGGAGACTTGACGGTACAACTATATGGGGAACGTGGGCAGTGAGAACAATTGCCACAGGATACATACTGTCTGCAACAGACTGTATACTTGTGCGAGAAATTGCAGATGGAGTTTAATCTGCTCAATTGTCGTACTATGCATTTTGGAAGAACTAATGCAAGAGGAAAGGGCAGAGTTATTGACAAGTTATGATGGACATGTGTGGAACTTTATACGAGCCATATTAGGAATATGGTCGGCGGTTTTCTTTGTGATGGAACCAAAATCATATGGAGGATTTAGAAACTGTAAACAAGGATGTAGCCTATTTGAACGGCATGAGGTATGGGAAGAGATTAGCCAAACGTGGCTTGTTTTCACGTGGAATTTCGAAGAATGATCGGCATTTCCAAATTTCTGAGCGACAAGAATTTAATGGATAGTCGTCGTTTTTTATTCCAGGGTAGATGTGCCACTTATAACAGAACATAGGTTTAAGGTAAAAGAGGATATGTCGAAAGGGGGCGTGAAATAGGCTATTTTATTTTTTTCCTTCAAAATACAAGGTGATCAGTGTCCTGAATTTGTTGCGATAGGAAGTGAGAGAAGCGTTGACATGACAACGTTTAAGACACTACTTAACTGATACATGAAATGGCTGGAAAGAGCCGGGTAGATGCCACATAGAAGGAAACGCCCTCCTCTCATTTATCTCTCCACACTTCAGCCACTCTGCCTATCCTCCTGGTGAAGGATTTTGCCCGAAACTTCGATGTTGCTGCCCCTCGGATGCTGCCTGTAACGCTGTGCTTTTCCAGCACCACTAATCCAGAGCAACGTTTAAGAGAACTACTTGACCGATTCATTGAGATGGCTGGAAAGAGACGGGTAGATGCCACATAGAAGGAAAAGGTTTTCCTGCAGAAAGGCCTCAGTTGCACGTGCAGTATTGGCGTACCACAGGGTATCTTGCTGTGCTGCAATTTTCTTTGGCTTCACTTCATTTCGCCAATCAGGCCACTTGATTGGCATGACACCTGAAGGCAGCCACGCCCTCCACTAGCGACACTTTGAAGCAGCATTGTACACTATCGACAAGACAAAATGACTAACTTTACCAGACATCTTTCAACGGCACATTGCAAATGTAAGAGCACTTCCATCTCCAAAGACCTGGCATCAGATACAAGGGTTCAACCTGCAGTAGGTGGACTGCAGCATTTCAAAGAGGACGTTCATCACCATCATCTAAAGCATAACTTGAGCTTGCAATAAAAAATAGTTAATCAGAGACTCCAAGTCTCACGAATGAATAAATAACAAGTGTGAGGTAGACAGAGGCAGGGGAGAACTAAAATTAACATGAACGATGAAAACGATTGGAAATACACAGACATAAATCCACTGAAGGAAAAGGAAGAAAGTGTTGGAGATTTGGAACAAGGCGAAATCTGCAACATAACAAAAAAGAAAGAGCATTGAAATGTGGCAAAGAATTTTGTAGGCAACACGAACCTGTTGCTGTGGTTGTCAAAGAGAAGGAATGAATGTCTAAACGAAATACCGGGACTAAGAGCAAGGTTTATTAGCAATCTGCAATGAAAAGAGAGTGATATCATTTAACACTGTGCCCAGGCAGGATCTGTAAAACACAATGACGACTGCAAAGGAAGGTTGCGCAGCAATTCACGACTATCAAACTTCACCATGTTACTTTTTTATTAATGACTATTGATGATATCAGAAGGAAACCTTTAATCTGACAATACCTCAAGGCTGTGACCTACTTTTGTCTCTGTCAGAAAATAAATGCTTGATTGAGAAGCTGGGAATGTAATTAAGTTAATGAGAACTATTTTAAAAGAAATGACTAAAAACCAAAGTCCAGAAATATACATTTGCAATCTACGGTTATGTTCAGATAAAATGGAAGATATTACATACAGAATGGTCAGGGGATTAAGGAATGGCGGCAGGAATAAATCAAAGAATGATAAGGTCCTGTCTTCTACATGAAAAGGAAAAGTGCATTTATTGCTGTGCCCTCAAATAAGACGAAGACAGATGATGGAACTAAATTTATAATGGAACAAGAATTGAGAAGGCTTCCTCCTTCATACTGATGATAATTCAGAACCTGTTGAGGTTCATTCAACAAAACTGGAAATTGATTTGCACAATTTATGATCTTACCTCCAGCACTTCCTGGGTGCCCACAAATCTCTGAAGGATTGGAGAATTGTGCAAGATACGCTTGATTCAACAGTGTCAATTCGAAAGCCAAACCAAAAGGCAGTGTGATCTGAGTTCTGGGTTGACCGGCATTATCAATAGTTCGCCCAAAACGAGTGATTGTATGCGGTTTGTGTTTCGGCAGCTTGGGAACAGTATGACATAACAGAAAATTAAATGGACTCATAATATAACGTGTTGCCACAATCTTACCAGATATGTGATCTGCTGTCTTATTAGAGAGTAGCGACTTTTGGTTATTTAACCTGTGGGTCACTACACCTCAAAGGAGGGAAGAGGTGGAGAAGGACAGTCCTCCCTTTTAATCCCAAACTGATGCTGGGCACTGATCCCATGCTGTTGGTATTGTACTGGTGTATAAACCAATAATCCATCCAACTCAGCTGGACACGTGGCCTTCTTTTCGGGGATGAAAAACTTGAATTATAAACAGTGGAAGACCTTCCATTCGTTCACCGTTCGAGTGCCATGCGACAAATATTTAACCACATGAGAAAACAAAGAATGATTACATAACGATAAATTACTTATTCGAGAAGGGAATGTCTAAGTCGACTTGTGCGTTGCTGGAGAACATCAGCATTGTAAGTTAAATCAAGACTTAGAAGCCAAATTTAATCATTAACTTAAATGTACAGATATACAGAGCAAACTTGGGGAAGAACAATCGATGGGTTGCCTCCGCAATTCCATTCTTCAGTTAACATTTGTGGTTGTACTGTTCGAAAGCAGACTAGTAGAATGCACGGTCACAGCTGATGCTAACCCATTTGGCTCATTCTAAATCTATTGGCACATCGTGTTTTAGGAATAGTCACAGAGAGATAACGGCAAACCTCGTCACTCACTGTGCTGTCAGTAATCAAGAACATGACAGTGGACGAAACTCAAACAGGATTACCATCACCCTGGAAACAGGCCTCAAAACATAATAAGGTTGCATCGCACTGACACCCCCTTCCGATGAATCAGGTCCTCTCAAGTACGCTTTTCCATGTGGAGAATTCAACATCATCTTATTCAATGTGACAGACTATGAAATGCACTTGAAAAAAGAGACCCTCTTTCCTCTCAGTGCTTCAGTAATTTGCACCGTTTAGTGAATTGTGAAATTGAAGTGAAGGGATATTTCAGGATTTTCTTCAACTCTTCTCTGAACTTTGATTGAATAACAGCATAAGTGCAAGTGTTTGTACAGCAGCCTGATATTTGCAACATGAATCTCAGTTCAAGTACAAAGTAAGGAATTTCTACAGTCTTATAACCCAAGTTATAAATTCGTCTCCACAAACAAAATATCATGAGTGATGCACGTGAGAGGACAAAATTTCCTGAAATTAAAAATAGGAAAATAACGGATTGTCTTCGGCTCTCTGTCTCTGAATCCCTGTGAGACTTACAAGCTCGATGGGCCTGGAGCCTATTGCGGGCGCGGCTGCTGATTAAAACCTGTTTGAAGGTGAAAATATTGAGCAGCAGAATTAGCACAAATGGAATCACCAATGAGAAAATATGTTGCAAAAACCCGATTGCTGTCCAGACCAGAGACAATTGAACTTCCTGTGCAATAAAAGAAAACCAGGGGTTGCTCCACCTTTTGTAGAATCCTGTTAACATGAAATACCAAGTGACGTTTTTTAAACAACATAGGACTGCAGTTGATGCAAGAACCACATCTGCTGTCTCCACGACACAATATTTTCTCTTCCACTTTCTAGAGCAGATGGTGACAAATCGGTCAAATGTGAAAGCGACAGTAAACCAGACAGATGCATCAGTGGCTACATGAAGCAGTACAACATGTATATTGCACATGGGAATATTTAATATGAAACGACAATGCTCTCTAAAGATGAACAGAATGTGTCTTAGTAACAAGTCAAAGAGAATGACAAGAAGGTCCGTCATTGCCATAGCAGCCAAATATCGTGTGACGCATTTGGACAGACCACACTTGTTCTGACTCAGTATCACAATCGTCAGTATGTTAGCTGTGATGGAGGGAATGAACAAAGAAATTGTAAGCGCGAATTGCATTAACTATGGCTGAGCATCCTGAGATGTTCAAACATGTCACGGTCTCCTGTGAAGCATTGAAAAAAATTGAATATGAGAGTTTTTTTTTTAATTACGTGCTCTGATGGAAAACAGCATGCATTCTTTTTTAAAATTGTTTAATATTGTTGAAGCATAATTTCGAGATATTTAAAAACTTCCTTTCATTACATTTCGTAGTCCATAAACGTTTCACTGCTAAAGAACAAAATGCCTGGTTACTGGTCAGTGAAGAGACAGAAACAATATTTCAGATGGGCTGATCAGCAGCAAGTGGAATTTACTCTCATGTGTATTCTGTGGCTACGCTGTCGCTTTAAATAGGTTAATTTGTCTTTCTTTTATTTGAACATTGGTCATAAAGTCAGAAGCAAAGAAATGTCTAAATACCAATTGAAGAGGTGTGGCTAATTGTCCCAAGTTTAAATTTTATCCAGTCTGTTTTAACAATAGCAGTCACACAATGTGTCATTCCAAAGGAGTTGCAAGCTTCAGTAAGGAATTCATCTGACTTTCTTCAAAGATCTCTTTCTATATGCTGCTCCCCGCTACTTGTAAGAATCTGTATCCTAATTTAACGTTTACCTAAGGGTGTCCTTATTGGATTTTACTGTATTGGAAGAGCTACTTAGTAGTATTTAACGCAGAGGGTCGTTTACGTTTTCCAGTAATTAAGTTAGTCTAATTTCGGCTTAGTTTTGCTCGATGTTTAACTGTGTTGTTTGAATAAATTCTGTTTTTCTTAAAGCTGAATGGTTTATCAGGTGCATAACACCAGGAATACGCACTTCACATCTCTCTATAAAATATCAAAAATATGTGTCTAGGCTGTTAGAAAAACATTTTTTGGAGTTTCATCTCGTCCATACCAGGACTGCCTTGCACGTGAGAAGAAGAAATAAGAAGAAAATGAACTGAATAATAATACACTTTTGCTCCGATGAACACGGGTATCTTAGAGTGCTTGTCCACAGATCCATGAACGTGGTAGGACAGGTTAACAGTAAAGTTAAGAAGGCACATGGAACATTTAGTTTTATCAGAAGTGCTGCAAATTGTAAGAGTAGGAACCTCTTAGAGGTAATAGAGCTGTACAAAACGTTGGTTTGGCTATCGCAGGAAATCTGTGCTCACTTCTGGATACCACACTTAAGGAAGTATGTGAATATCCAGCAGCGGGTACAAAGGCGATTCAACAGGACAAAGCCTGGAATTGAACTTTTCGACTATGAAGAAGGACTTGGTAACATTTGGTACTTGAAAATGTTGCAGATGAAGTCAAGTGTTCAATGTGATGATGTCATACCTGGTTTTGAATAGAATGACACGATGAAGTCGAAGCTATTCTCATTGATCTACTTTCGAATAACATGTGGGCTTCATTTTAAAATGAAAGACGTTTTTTGTCTATGAGCAACATTTTCATTTAAAATGAACCAAAGAAGGCACACACACATATCGGTGTGAGGAATCTGTATGATTATGTCTGATATTACAGGGGAAGCGAAACGTTTTGCTCACATTTATCTTGTGGCTGATGAAAGAGCTGGAACAAAAACTGACATTGATGAAGAGACTCATGAGGTCTAGACATGTTTGGGGAGTGAATGCAGAATTATCTTTTCGATGCTGTAGACACGACTTCAGAATATATGAGCCAGAATCAAGAGCATCAGTCTAGTCCCACACCTAATGAGTGATCCGTGACCTATGCTTAGAGATTCTCCTACTTATATGTTCCCAAATAAACACGAATAGTAGATAAAAATCCACTTTGGTAGGCATGCATTGGAATGGAAACTGAGTGGGCAAACCAACCAGCTCAGGCACGACAACTGGGTGCATGTCCCAGTTCGTGCAGAGGAAAGTTATAACACCTCTGAGCGGTTTTAATTGGAATGTCTGGATATGTTCAGAAAACATTCCGTGGTTTGAGGGTTGTTGGGGAGATTTCACTGGGGTGTTTAATGTAGGGCTAGGGAGGGTGACACTTCCAGCCCTGAAATGGTTAACAACAGCCAAGCGAGCTGCTGCAGGCGACTGCATGACTGCTGGAGCTTGTAAGGGATATGCATAATGTTAATTAAATCTTGGAGCCTGTAAATACCAGCCAGTATCAGTTGCCCCATCGAAACTCGAGATTAATAAAGAAACCGATCGGAATCTGTAACTGTTAGACAAGTGTGAATTGCTCTATCGGAACCTGTAACTAGTGAGTGTGAATGGCTCGATTTAAGTCTAAAGTTGATAAGTGTAATTGACAATTTAGTTAAACTGAAACTATTGAAAATGGCTAGCCTGTCAGACGCATAGTAATTCCTTGAAACAATGAACTATTGAATACGGATCGGAACCGCTCCCGGGGATGGCTGAGCCATTGTCAAGCACAGCAGGAGCTGGACAGGCACTTCGATGCGGCCAATAGGAGGACGGATCCCCAGCGCGCGCAGATGAATGGACCAATGGGGAAGGCGAACTGACCGGGGACTCCAGGCAGCGCGAAGTATAATTGTGTCAAGTTTGAACGGGAAGGGAGAACGCCTTCTCCAACGATGCATGCTTGTAGATTCGTTGTACCAGTTAAGATTCTGTGAATAAACTGCTGTCTGCGTCTAACCATAGTTGCCAGTGTGAGTCTCTCCTTCCGAAAGAACACGCAAAGACGGGACCCCGCGGGTCCGTCTAAACAGGGTTTACCCTTGGACAGAGACTGATGAGCAAAGTTGAATCTGCAATAACAAAGCACATTTAAAACCAGGACTGGAATCACTGGATTGTGACTGGGCATTTCTTTTCCTTTTGTGGGCAAACGCTAGGAGGAAGTGAGGACTACAGATGCTGGAGATCAGAGCTGAAAAATGCGTTGCTGGAAAAGCGCAGAAGGTCAGGAAGCATCAAAGGAGCAAGACAATCGACGTTTCGGACATACGCCCAAGGGTGTATGCCCAAAACTTCGATTCTCCTGCTCCTTTGATGTTGCCTGACCTGCTAAGCTTTTCCAGCAACACATTTTCAGCTCACACGCATATCACCTGTTAATGTAAGGAAGTAATTCAAACTCTAGAACACGATTCTGTTTTCACTCCAGTATGTTGTTGTCATTCCCTCCAAGTAGATTTCAAATGACTGGATCAATAATCAAACTTTTCTCATTACATAATATCAAATCTGAAAACGACAGCTCTCTGGTTGGCTTCATGACATGTTGCTTTATGAAATGATACACCTTACACTCATTCAACATTACTTCGAGGCCACGCTTATGGAGTGAACTACTTTAATCCAGACATATGTTCAAATCATACATTAGTGCCATTGCGCCTTTCTCACTAGCCTTCCTTTTCTCCTGGTTTATGATATGACCTACTTCGGAAGTACTGCTCGGGGGCCTGTCAAGTACTTCTATAATGAAGCTTCTTCTCTTGGTTTTCACTTCCACCCAGACAGATAAAAAAATTTGACCCTCGTGCAACCATCAATTCTTAATACAGACTTCATGACATTCTTAACTAGTAAAATAATTCCAGCTCCTGCTCCTTCTTGTCTATTCTTTCAGAATGTTGCATTCAATTGGATATTTAACTCGCACCAGATCTTCCTGACACCACATTTCAGGAATCCCCACCAGGTAACCGCTGTCTGTCTACAGTTGTCTCGTCATCTCAAATGTCTCCTGTGCTGCATTAAAAAAAAGGACTGAGTAGTTCCCGCTTTGAGTACTGTGGTCAGAACTGGTCAGCACACTTTGTGAAGGATATAACGAATTTATAGAGAGTATGGTACACGCATATTTGTAGGTCGGAACGTGCCATCCAACTTTTCAAATCCCTTATCCCCGTCAGTGACCCAATTCCTTGGTATTGTAAGCACTCATCTGAATACTTCCTCAATGATACCACACTCAGAGGCGTTGGAATAGTACAGAATAGATTGACGACAATGTCTCCTGAACTTCATGGATCAGGTCTTTCACAAAACAGATTGGAATTGTGCTCAGCTACCTAAGAGTTTAGAAAGTTATTTTGTGTTCAGTTGTGCTGTAAATCTTGAAGATATTATCACGAAAATGCAAGGTTTTTAAAGAGAGCATGTCTACATGTTGGTGATTTAAGAAGTTGGAGGCGGGGTCTGAGTGTTCCGACGAGACTGTTCTGGGGAGATTTTGGGAAGCACTATTATACACAAAAGCTGACAAATGTTCGGGGAATTGAATTCCACAAATAGCAGTGGATGTTGTATGTTGCCAACGATCCATTAATCCCGAATTTATTTAATGTACTAATCAGCATGTCATGTGACACTCCATCAAAAGTCTTCTGAAAGCCCAAGTATACGGCATTCACAGCACTACTCCATCCATTGCCTCCATTACTTCGTCGTGGACTCAAATAATTTTGACAGGCACGACTTGGTCTTGACAAAGCCATGTCTACTGTCTAGTACTAACATACCATTTTCCAATATTTACCTTACCCGCATGAATTTCTCTGTCAGTTTTCCTACGATCGATGTCAAGCATTTTCGACTGCAATGTAAATGGTTATTCGTCTCTTTCTGAAACAAAGTTGTCACATTTGCAATCCTCGCATTTTCTGGGGTTACTCCTGTGTTCTGAGACGTCTGAAACATTTCCGTTAAAATTTTTATCATTTGCTCCTCGACTTCTCTCTGTAATTTTGATGCATTTCATCTGGGAGTGACGAATTCCTGACTAGGTTGCTGCCGGTCGTATAAGCACTGCATTCGTTTTATTTGTGAACATACATCTCTGTTCCTCAACATCCACATTTTCAATGAGGCCATTGTCACTAGGTTCTACGTACATCAAGCCAAACACAATGTTAAAATAAAAGTGGGATTAAATTGTACCTCCACCATAACCTTTGCTTCAGTGAGCAACTTATCCCACTTGTTCCTGATGACTCCAATATGATTAACATATTTAAAAAACATTTCGCCACTTCTATATATGCAGCTCGCCATCCTTTCCTTATGCAACTTCTTAACCTTCCAAATTCGAGCATTCGCCTCTCTTCTCCACTTGAGATGCTCTTCCTCATTCTGATAACTATTAAAATCATGATAACAGTATATTCCACTTACTCATGTCCTGATGCTCGCATCAGTATCCTTAGTGATGCAGATAACTGCAGTTTTGGATGCCTTGAGTATATTTCTGTTGGGAGTGTAACAGGTAGTCACCGTCTTCACGTATATTTCAAAATTCTCCCATTTTCTATCTACTCCTTTATCCACGAAGTGCGTTTACAATCAATGTGCTCCAATTAAGATTTTAAGTTCATAAAATGATTTTCCGGTTGGGATCTTCATCAGTGAATGATTTTTATGCATAGGTTGTGATCGCTATTTCCCAAATGATTTTCCACCCTGATACTCTGCACTTGTCCTGCCTCAATTTGTAGGACCAGATACCGGACAGCTCCTTCCTTCTTGGACTAGAAATGCAGTGTTCTAAAAAGTTTTCCCATGCGCTTTACAGAATTTCACCCGTCTCCCCAAGGATAATTGAAAACTCTAAGCACAACAATCATGCCAAACACCATGCAGAAGAGTACCGCTCCTGCAGTTATGCATTATATAATGGAAAATTGTCTCTTCTATATGGTCCGCATTATTTGGAGATTTATACAAATTAGCCAATAAGATGACGTTCCGTTCCTGTCTCCCACTTCCAATTGGATAGAGTCGAATGATGGGCATTGGCACTATGTTTTTCGCAAGTGTGCCATATACCACCTCCATTGTTACACATATTGATTCTACTGGAAGAGTTGTGAAGGAGGTATTAGCTATCTCGTGCTGTTTTGGCTCCAACGACATTTCGTTCTGTGCTACTATGGCACTTCCCCCGGTGAAATTTCTGTTTGTATTTCACCAATTCTCTTCTCGATGCTCTATATACATGTCTACAATATAATCCCACTTTTATTTTAACGTTTTTGCACATTGTAAAGCAACCATTTGGTTGTGGTGCATCAACTTATGTTGTTGAAATAAGTAGGGAGGATGTGTTTGGTAGGCTCGAGGATATTAAGGTGGACAAATCTTCAGGACTGAATGGGATCTATCCCAGGCTGCCGAGGGATGAGAGAGAGTAAATAGCTGGGGCCTGACAGATACCTTTGTGGCATCTTAAAACACAGGTGAGGTGCCAGAGGACTGGAAGCTTGCTCATGTTGTCCTCCTGTACAAGAAGGCTAATAGGGATATTCCTGGTAACTACAGGCAAGTGAGCCTGATGTCAGTTTGCAGGAAGTTTCTGGAGAAGGTACTGAAGGATCGAATCTATTTATATTTAGAAAAGAATGGGCTGATTAGTAACAGTCAACATTGTTTTGTGCGGGGGAGACCGTGCATTACTAACTTAATAGAGTTCTTTGAGGAAGTGACAAAGCTGATAGAGGAAGGAAGGGCTGTAGACGTCATATTAATGTACTTTAGTAAGGCGTTTGATAAGGTCTACTGTGGTAAACTTACAGAGAAAGTATAGTCGCATGTTGTGCAGCTTGGTCTGGCTAGGTGGATAAAGAACTGGTTGAAGAACAGGAGACAGAGAG